>NC_090328.1:133713459-134374214 GCF_035084215.1 Heptranchias perlo | reverse complement strand
TTTTCCTCTCTCCCCCCGACTTTCCTCTCTCCTCCCCGCCGATCTTCCACTCTCCCCCCCGATCTTCCTCTCCCCCCACCGATCTTCCCCTCTCCTCCCCCGATCCTCCCCCCGATCTTCCCCTCTCCCCCCGATCTTCCCTTCTCACCCCCATCTTCCACTCTCCTCCCCCGATCTTCCACTCTCCCCCCCGATTTTCCACTCTCCCCCCGATCTTCCACTCTCCCCCCCGATCTTCCCTCTCCTCCCCCCCGATCTTCCCCTCTCCTCCCCCCCCGATCTTCCACTCCCCCCCCCCGATCTTCCCCTTTCCCCCCCGATCTTCCCCTCTCCTCCCCCCCGATCTTCCACTCTCCTCCCCCCCGATCTTCCACTCTCCTCCCCCGATCTTCCCCTCTCCTCCCCCCCCGATCTTCCCCTCTCCCCCTCCTATCTTCCACTCTCCTCCCCCGATGTTCCCCTCTCCCCCCCGATCATCCCCTCTCCTCCCCCCCCCGATCTTCCCCTCTCCCCCCCGATGTTCCCCTCTCCCCCCCGATCATCCCCTCTCCTCCCCCCCCCGACTTTCCTCTCTCCCCCCGACTTTCCTCTCTCCTCCCCGCCGATCTTCCACTCTCCCCCCCGATCTTCCTCTCCCCCCACCGATCTTCCCCTCTCCTCCCCCCGATCCTCCCCCCGATCTTCCCCTCTCCCCCCGATCTTCCCTTCTCACCCCCATCTTCCACTCTCCTCCCCCGATCTTCCACTCTCCCCCCCGATTTTCCACTCTCCCCTCCGATCTTCCCCTCTCCGCCCCCCGATCTTCCCCTCCCCCCCCCGATCTTCCCCTCTCTCCCCCCCGATCTTCCCCTCTCCTCCTCTCCTCCCCCCGATCTTCCACTCTCCCCCGATCTTCCCCTCTCCCCCCCGATCTTCCCCTCTCCTCCCCCCGATCTTCCTCTCCCCCCCCGATCTTCCACTCTCCCCTCCGATCTACCCCTCTCCGCCCCCCGATCTTCCCCTCCCCCCCGATCTTCCCCTCTCTCCCCCCCGATCTTCCCCTCTCCTCCCCCCGATCTTCCACTCTCCCCCTGATCTTCCCCTCTCCCCCCCCAATCTTCCCCTCTCCTCCCCCCGATCTTCCCCTCTCCTCCCCCCCCGATCTTCCTCTCTCCCCCCCGATCTTCCCCTCTCCTCCCCCCGATCTTCCCCTCTCCCCCCCAATCTTCCCCTCTCCTCCCCCCGATTTTCCACTCTCCCCCGCGATTTTCCCCTCTCCCCCCCCCAATCTTCCCCTCTCCCCCCCGATCTTCCCCTCTCCTCCCCCCCGATCTTCCCTCTCCTCCCCCCCGATCTTCCTCTCTCCCCCCGATCTTACCCTCTCCTCCCCCCGATCTTCCCCTCTCCTCCCCACCCCGATCTTCCCCTCTCCCCCCCCGATCTTCCCCTCTCCTCCCCCCGATTTTCCACTCTCCCCCCCGATCTTCCCCTCTCCTCCCCACCCCGATCTTCCCCTCTCCCCCCCCGATCTTCCCCTCTCCTCCCCCCGATTTTCCCCTCTCCCCCCCCCAATCTTCCCCTCTCCCCCCCGATCTTCCCCTCTCCTCCCCCCCGATCTTCCTCTCTCCCCCACCGATCTTCCCCTCTCCACCCCCCGATCTTCCAAACTCCCCCCTATCTTCCCCTCTACTGCCCCCCGATCTTCCCCTCTTCTCCCCGATCTTCCCCTCTCCTCCCCACCGATCTTCCACTCTCCCCCCCGATCTTCCCCTCTCCCCCCCGATCTTCCCCTCTTCTCCCCGATCTTCCCCTCTCCTCCCCACCGATCTTCCACTCTACTCCCCCCGATCTTCCCATCTCCTCCCCCGATCTTCCCCTCTCCTCCCCCCGATCTTCCCCTCTCCCCCCGATCTTCCTCTCCCCCCCGATCTTCCCCTCTACTCCCCCCGATCTTCCCCTCTCTCCCCCCCGATCTTCCCCACTCCCCCCCCAATCTTCCCCTCTCCCCCCCAATCTTCCCCTCTCCTCCCCCCGATCGTCCACTCTCCCCCCGATCTTCCCCTCTCCTCCCCCCTGATCTTCCATTCTCCCCGCTTCGATCTTCCTCTCTCCTCCCCGATCTTCCAAACTCCCCCCCAATCTTCCCCTCTACTGCCCCCCGATCTTCCTCTCTCCCCCCCGATCTTCCCCTCGTCTCCCCGATCTTCCCCTCTCCTACCCCCAGATCTTCCCCTCTCCTCCCCCCCGATCTTCCCCTCTCCCCTCCGATCTTCCCCTCTCCTCCCCCCCCGATCTTCCACTCTCCCCCCCGATCTTCCTCTCTCCCCCCACCGATCTTCCACTCTACTCCCCCCGATCTTCCCCTCTCCTCCCCCCGATCTTCCCCTCTCCTCCCCCCCGATCTTCCCCTCTCCCCCCCGATCTTCCCCTCTCCCACCCCGATCTTCCCCTCTCCTCCCCCCGATCGTCCACTCTCCCCCCCGATCTTCCCCTCTCCTCCCCCCTGATCTTCCATTCTCCCCGCTTCGATCTTCCCCTCTCCTCCCCCCGATCTTCCCCTCTCCTCCCCCCCGATCTTCCCCTCTCCTCCCCCCGATCTTCCACTCTCCCCCCCGATCTTCCCCTCTCCTCCCCCTGATCTTCCTCTCTCCCCCCCGATCTTCCACTCTCCCCCCCCCGATCTTCCTCTCTCCCCCCCGATTTTCCTCTCCCCCCCCCCGACCTGCCCCTCTCCCCCCCGATCTTCCCCTCTCCACCCCCCGATCTTCCTCTCTCCCCCCCCGATCTTCCCCTCTCCTCCCCCCGATCTTCCTCTCTCCCCCCCCGATCTTCCCCTCTCCCCCCCCGATCTTCCCCTCTCCTCCCCCCCCGATCTTCCACTCTCCCCCCCGATCTTCCCCTCTCCCCCTCCCGATCTTCCCCCTCCCCCCGATCTTCCTCTCTCCCCCCCCCGATCTTCCCCATCCCCCCCGATCTTCCCCTCTCCTCCCCCCTCGATCTTCCACTCTCCCCCCCCCCAATCTCCCACTCTCCCCCCACCCCCGATCTTCCGTTCCAGCGCCTGATGATGTCTGGCTCTCTCTCTTTCTCGCTCCCCCCCTCGCGTTGTAGCTCCTGAGGGCAGACAGCCTGTCAATCAGTCTGGCTGCCGGGCGCGAAACCCGGGGAGGATGTTAATCATCAGCAATCACCATATGATCGGGTCGGAAAAGGTAAGTTTTGTTTCTGCAGATTTGCCATGTGCACCTTCACCTCCCCGCTGCCAACCCGCCACCATTGCAAAATTGACCCCTTTTGTGTGGCAGAGTTTTGCATCCACAGAACTATGCTGAAATGTAATTGCACAAAACATTCTTAAAAATTACTGTTGCTTTCTGATACATCATAATGCATCAGTAATGTTTCAATACATATTTTATATTGTAAATTATTTCCAGTATACAAAACAACCAATAGTAAACTTAAGAGTTATAATGAAATCCACTCCAAGTGTGAGTTACAATGTTGGCAAGATAAAGATTTCAAAATATTAGAAAATAATAGTTACTTAATGGATCTGTTCCCTACAAATTGGTTCAATTTGTGTTTTAATGGATTCATTGTCAGCATTTACCACTGAGTTAAATCTCATCAAAAATGTGGTATGAACACTATCACTAGGGTTGATTTAATTGATGTGTTTAAAATGATAAAAAGATTCACCAGGGTAGATACAGAAAAGTATTTTTTTCTGGTGGAGGAATGCAGAACAAGTGAGCACAATCTTAAGATTAGAGCTGGCCCATTCAGGAGTGAAATCAGGGAGCACTTCTCCACACAAAGGGCAGTGGAAAATTGGAACTCGCTCTCTCAAAAGGCAGTGGATGCTGGGTCAATTGAAATTTTCAAGACTGATTTTTATGAAGTTGGGTTATCAAGGGATATGGATCAAAGGCAGGTAAATGGAGTTAAGGTACAGATCAGCCATGATCTAATTGAATGGTGGAAAGATTCGAGGGGCTGAATGGCTTACTCGTGTTCCTATGTATATTGAAAATAAGACTCTTTCACATATACACATGTTTACTGCTCCTGCTCCTATATGCATTACCCTATTAAAATCCATCTGCCAAATCTCAGCCGATCTGTATTGTTGGTCCAAATCTCTCTGAAGATAATCAATTTGCTTTCTGCTGTCCACATAGCGTTGCACCATCAGTACTCCAGCAGACACCCTGTTAAATATCATTCACAAATATTGTGAACAGCAAGGGCTCAGAGCAAATCCCTCTGAAACACCATTGGTTATTTTTTCCCAGGCAGAGCATATTCCATTTATCTTCTGCTGTTAAGCCAATTTTCAATTTATTTAGATATTTTGTCTTCTATTCTAGAAGCCTAAATCAGTCTCTACTAATCCCACATAATGAACTTTGTTGAATGTCTCATCCTTCTTGCTATTGCTGGCAGACTTCTCATTTTTGGACACTTTCAGTATTGCCAAAATTTTGAGTTTCTATTTGGAGTCGATTTTGCCATTCCTGCATGTGCTGATAAATTTTTAGAACCTTCAGATTTCAATCTGCGATACAATCTGGCATAGTTCTAACTGATCAAGGATTCCTTCCCTTTTATATATTTTTTTATTAATATGTGCACTAAAATGTGCTTTTTGTGGCTTTACCTCAAGCTGCTATTTTCCATCCAATGTAAACCAGGCTTATTTACAAAGGTCAAATGGTATTTGATTGTTTAACAGTAACTGATTATCAGTAGATTTAACATTTCTGAATAAAAATGTTGCCCCATTGTTTCCTGGGGACTTGCGCCATTGTAATAGCACACGTGTCATAGGGACCCTTGAATGGCGTGAAAGAAAGAGGAAATTAGGGAGTAATTGACTTATTTATGTCATGCCATATTTTCCTGGGACTTTTTGCACTGCTCCATAGGAACATAGGAACAGGAGTAGGCCATTCAGACCATCCAGCCTGTTCCGCTATTCAATTAGATCATGGCTGATCTGTATCTCAACTCCATTTACCCGTTTTGGTTCTGTAACCTTTAATACCCTCGCCTAACAAAATTTTATCAACCTCAGTTTTGAAATTTTCAATTGACCCCCAGCCTCAACAGCTTTTTGGGGAAAGAGTTCCAGATTTCCACTACCCTTTGTGTGAAGAAGTGCTTCCTGACATCATCCCTGAATGGCCCAGCTCTAATTTTAAGGTTATGTCCTCTTGTTCAGGACTCCCCCACCACAGGAAATAGTTTCTATCTATCTACCCTATCAACTCCTTGATTATCTTAAATACCTCAATTAGTTTACCCCTTAATCTTCTACATTCAAGGGAATACAAGCCTGGTCTATGCAACCTGTCCTCATAATTTAACCCTTTTAGCCCCAGTACCATTTTGGTGAATCTGTGCTGCACCCCCTCCAAGGCCAATATGTCCTTCCTGAGGTGCGGTGCCCAGAACTGAATGCAGTACTCTAAATGGGGTCTAACCAGAGCTCTGTACAGCTGTAACATAACTTCCACCCCTTTGTATTCCAGCCCTCTTGAGATAAAGACCAACATTCCATTAGCCTTTTTAATTATTTTGTGTACCTATCCACCAGCTTTTAATGATTTCTGTACTTGGACCCCTAAATCTTTCTGCTCATCCACAGATCCGAGCTTCCCGCCATTTAGAAAATGTTCTGATCTATCTTTCTTGGGTCCAAGGTGGACAACCTCACACTTTCCCACATTGAACTCCATCTGCCACAGTTTTGCCCCCTCACTTAATCTATTAATGTCCCTTTGTAACTTTCTGCTCCTGTCCACACTATTTACTGTGCAACCTAACTTAGTATTGTCAGCAAACTTGGATATACGGTTCCCTATTCCTTCATTCCAAGTCATTTATAAGTAGTGAAAAATGAAAAGCAGAGGCCCCAGTACAGATCCCCGGGGGACACCACTAGTCACATACCCATTATCCCTACTCTCTGACTCCTACCTCCTAACAAATTCCCTAGCCAAGCCTATAGGTTGCCTTCAATTCCATGTGCTCTTATTTTGGTTAACCATCTCTTGTGTGGAATCTTGTCAAATACCTTCTGGAAGTCCATATAAATAACATCCATTGATACTCCCTTATCTACCACATATGATCATCTCATATTAGTCCAAATGCTCAGTCACTCTATCCCTAATTACAGATTCTGGTGACTTCCCCACAATTGACGTTAGACTAACAGGCCTATAATTTCCTATGTAAGGAATCTCACAACACCAGGTTATAGTCCAACAGTTTTATTTGAAAATCACAAGCTTTCGGAGCTTTCCTCCTTCGTCAGGTGTGTGAAGGTTTCCATCAAAGCACCGCATATATAGTCACAGAACAATGTCTGGTGATTACAGATAATCTTTCCAACTGCCTGTTATCACACCTCTGCATGGGTGGTGTTCAGACAGGGGAACATTACACCTAAGACCACTGAATACGCAAGCGGTCAGATTACAAAGACAGAGAGAGAGAGAGAGAGACAGAGAATGGACAGTTGTATTAAAAACAGATAACTTATTTCCCCCCCCCTGGTGGGGTTACATGTAGCGTGACATGAACCCAAGATCCCGGTTGAGGCCGTCCTCATGGGTGCGGAACTTGGCTATCAATTTCTGCTCAACAATTTTGCATTGTCGTGTGTCTCGAAGGCGTGTGACGATGAACACCTCGCTAAGGCCATCCCCACACCTCCACTACTCACCTTCAAACAGCCACCCAACCTCAAACAGACCATCGTTCGCAGCAAATTACCCAGCTCCCAGGAGAACAGCGTCCACGACACCACACAACCCTGCCACGGCAAACTCTGCAAGACATGCCAGATCATCGACACAGATACCACCATCACACGAGAGGACACCACCCACCAGGTACATGGTTCATACTCCTGTGACTCGGCCAATGTTGTCTACCTCATACGTTGCAGGAAAGGATGCCCCGGAGCATGGTACATTGGCGAGACCATGCAGACACTGCGACAACGGATGAACGGACACCGCACAACAATCGCCAGACAGGAGGGTTCCCTCCCAGTCGGGGAACACTTCAGCAGTCAAGGACACTCAGCCTCCAATCTTCAGGTAAGCGTTCTCCAAGGCGGCCTTTGAGACACACGACAATGCAAAATCATCGAGCAGAAATTGATAGCCAAGTTCCGCACCCATGAGGACGGCCTCAACCGGGATCTTGGGTTCATGTCACGCTACATGTAACCCCACCAGGGGGGGAAAAATAAATTATCTGTTTTTAATACAACTGGCCATTCTCTGTCTCTCTCTCTCTCTCTCTCTCTGTCTTTGTAATCTGACCGCTTGCGTATTCAGTGGTCTTAGGTGTAATGTTCCCCTGTCTGAACCCATCCATGCAGAGGTGTGATAACAGGCAGTTGGAAAGATTATCTGTAATCACCAGGCATTGTTCTGTGACTATATATGCGGTGCTTTGATGGAAACCTTCACACACCTGACGAAGGAGGAAAGCTCCGAAAGCTTGTGATTTTCAAATAAAATTGTTGGACTATAACCTGGTGTTGTGAGATTCCTTACATTTGTCCACCCCAGTCCATCACCGGCATCTCCACATTATAATTTCTTAGTTTATCTCCCCTATACTTCTTAAATAATGGAGCGACATTGGCAGTTTTCCAATCCAACGGGACAATTCCTGAATCGGGAGAGTTTTGGAAGATCATGACTAACGCATCAACAATTTCCTCACCTACTTCTTTTAAAACCCTGGGGTGGAAACCATCAGGTCCTGGAGATTTTCCATCGTTAATCTCATTAGTTTCTCTATCACCATTTTTTTACTTATATTGAATCCAGATAGTTCATCTCCTTGATTTATTTTTAGTTTTCCTTGTATCTCTTTATCCTCATCCTCTACTGAGAAGACTGATACAAGGTAACTATTTAGTAAGTCTGCCATTTCCTGAGTTCCAATTACAATATTACCTGCGTCTGTCATTAAAGGGCCCACATTACTCTTAGCCACCCTCTTCCTTTTAATACATCTGTAAAAACCTTTAATGTTGTCCTTGCTATCCATCGCAAGTTTTTTCTTGTATTCTCTTTTTGCAGTTCTACTTTCTTTGTATCCCTTTGCTGTTCTTTATCTCTCCCCCAGTCTCTACTGTTGTTTGCTTTTACATAAGCCCTTTCTTTTAGTTTTATACTACCTCTCAATTCCCATGTTGACCAAGGTTGTTTAATTTCGCAAGTATAGCTCTTGCCCTTTAAGGGTATGTACAGGGCTTGTATTTGACCAACTATCTTTTTGAACACCTCCCACTGTTCATCTGTAATTTAATCCATTAATAGTTCTGCCCAGTCTACTGTGGTCATTTCCTGCCTCATCCCTCCAAAATCAGCCTTACCTAAATTTAAAACCTTGGTTCGTGTCTCACCCTTCCCTCTCTCAAACCTAATATCGAATTCTATCATATAAGTGTTCCCTTACTGTTAGATTTTTGACTAATTCCAGCTCATTACTCATCACTAAATCTAATATGGCCTGTTCTCTTGTTGGTTCAAGAACATAATGTTCCAGAAAACTGTTCCAAATACATCACGAAATTTGCTGCCTTTAGGAGTGGTGTTTATCTGCTTCCTCCAGTCTATGTAAAAATTAAAGTTGCTCATTATAACTACTCTGTTTTTGCAACAAGCTTCTCTGACCTCCGCATTTATGTATCCCACTACATTATCACTGATATCTGGAGGTCTATAAACAACTCCCACCAAAGACTTGCATCTTTTTCTATTCCTTAATTCTACCCATAGTGTTACTACTGACTGCTCACCCTTACTGATATCCCCTCTTCCTGTTGCTGTAATAGTGTCCCTTATCAATATTGCTACTGCTCCTGCTTTTCCAATTTCCCGTTCCATTCTAAAGACCTTATAACCTGGATTATTGATCTCCCAGTCATGCCCAGCCTGTAGCCAGGTCTCAGTGATGGTCACTACGTCATGCCCTTTAAGCTGAATTTGCACTTCAAATTCACTTGTTTTATTTCTTATGCTACGTGCATTAGTGTATAGAACTTTTAATTGGGCAATAGGCCCTGTCCTGCCCTTATGTTCTGATGTTTTTAACACACATTTTTTCATTTCTGTTGTATTTTTTATCAGTTATTTTGCTGTTATTTCTTGTACTTTTTTCTGAACCTGAAGTAGTTATATTAACTTTAACATTATTGAAGGCCGGGACTTCACTCTCATCCATTTTTTTAATCATTACACTATTTTTATTGCTGCCTGAGCCCTCCACTGTTACCCTCACCGAAAACAGTTACACAGTAATTATCAAAGCTCCGCCTCCCATTAAAATCAATGGTGATCGCGAGTTTGCTGGATTAATGCCAGTTTTCAAATCGCTTCCACTTAGACTTAAAAATAATGCCACTGATGGCCTGGCTCCTAGATCGGTTCCTTTAAACATATCTCTAATGCACTTATGATTATAGTGTCAACTAGCAAGCTTTTGCATTAGCTTACACAATCATTAGCTTTAGCAACAGCAGTTGATCGGAAGCATTTCTGTGGTTAGAAAACCGGCTCACCACACCCGTGGAACCTCCATGCTCAAATTCCACATAGAACAACGTGGTCTAAGCAGAAGCAGGCTGACTCTGGGATCTGAAATAAAAACAGAAAATGCTGGAGAAGCTCAGCAATTCAGGCAGCATCTGTGGAGAAATTGTTGTAATTCCTGCACACGTTCTTTAAATATTAGCCATTGCCTATTCACCGTCATCCCTTTTAGTAAAGTTCCCCAATCTATCCTAGCCAACTCGCACCTCATACTTTCGTAATTTCCTTTATTTAGATTCAGGACCCTAGTTTCGGATTCAACGACTTCACTCTCCATCTTAATGAGGAATTCTATCATGTTATGGTCGCTCTTCCCTAAGGGACCTCGCACAACAAGGTTATTAATTAATCCTTTCTCATTGCACAATACCCAGTCTAGGATCGCCTGTTCTCTAGTTTCAGGTCAAAGACCTTTCATCAGAACTTGCATCTTCGACCTGAAACGTTAACTCTGTTTCTCTCTCCACAGATGCTGCCTGACTTGCTGAGTGTTTCCAGCATTTTCTGTTTTTATTTCAGATTTCCAGCATCCGCAGTGTTTTGCTTTCGACTTTGGGATCTAATTACTCTTTCACCGTTCCCAATGAGAAGAGATTGTCCTGGTGGGAGAAGCGCTTTGGAAGAGTGCCATACTTTGGCTTCGCATAAAAACTGGGTGTTTTATGTCTTTAAATTGCCACTCAGTTTCTATTAATGTCGCATCACTTCTGATTCTCTGCCATGCTCGTTACGGTGAATTCTAATTACAAATGCAGGAAAATTTGGAGGAAGTTATCAATGGCAAGATTGGCATGCTAGACGGTGACATTTATGGTGTACACCATCGCTGTTGCAGGAAAATCTGGGCCGGTATTTTTTGGTTCAGCAGTAAATAAGATGGAGTTACCACTAATTTACTGACAAATGTGTCCTACCGCCTACCAATGTGAAAATCGGCTCCTTGATGTTTTCCCACAGAACAGAAACATTCTTCACTTTTGCTTTAAGTCCTTTAAAGCGAGCCGTGGAATACGTAATGTAAATTACAGTATTAGATTAGTTATACTGATGCAATCCAATTTTCGTAAAACTGCCTGCTTGGATAAAAAGCCTACAACTTTAAAAGGTAATTGTGAACTGCAGCAAAATTCCTCCATCAAATGAGGGCTCAGTGATGGGCTTCTGTGAGGAGCACATTCATTAACTGGAAAGATGAGATTGGCAGAGATGAGCTCAGACCAAATCTGCCAAAGCTTCATGTCAAGCTTGAAATCAAAACTGAATTTGAAGACTGGTGCTTTAAAGACTCAGCATGCTCAGCCTTTTATCACTGGAGCTGAGGTACCTAAATTGTAATTGGACCTGTCCAATGCTACAAGAAGCAATTGAAAGATAGTTTACAAAAAAAATTAAATAAAAATCTACTTAATAGGTATTAAATTACTATGAACTAGTAATATCTTTCCTTAAAGAAAATCAAATTGTTATTTGAGCCATCATCTCATTCCATCCCTTGCTGTCCATTTTTACTCAGGCTGAATGGTAAATTACATCTGCCGATGATTAATGGTTACGCTATATTACCTCATCAGATCACTACTTTGCAATTTGAATTTAGATCTCTGGGTTATTAATTCACCTGAACATCAATGTAGTGCACATTTGAAAAAGTAAGCTGCTTCTGATAATTGTCCAGTCTGCAGCCTCACAAAAATGCATCGGCTGTTTGCAACGTAAAGAAAGTTATCTGTTTTTAATTCTCTTTACGATTAGCGATTTCAAAATTAAGGGTGATCTGAAATGTTAAATCATACCTTTCCTCACCAAAACAAACTAATTGACCTGCTGTAAAGCCACCGCATTGACAGTTTGGAGCTATTTATTCTGCATACTAATATATAACATGGAGACAGCTTCTTTCAATACACTAAATCATGGACAGTCACAGTAATATATCAAATGCTTCCTCTTCCTGGTTCCTTTATAGCATTCGATGCTCAAATAGATACAAGAAAATTAGAAGGGAAAATGTAACTTGTTTTGCAGATGAGTTTCAATCTTGATGTGCATTAGATGCTGCAATTGGACAGCGCTGTAAATAAGATTGCAATAATTCACAAAGTTTAGTTAAATTTGAGCTTAGGAGGTGAAAAAAAATGATAGTATGTCGGCAAATGTGAGGTGGTACATTTTGGTAAAAAAAAGTAGTAACTATCTATACTTTTAACGGGAAAACCTGGGTGTTGTGGAAGAGTCGAGGGATTTGGGGGTTCAGATTCATAAGACATTAAAAGCAGCATTTCAACTGGACAAGGCCATAAAAGGTAAAGGAACACAGAGTTTAACGGTAAGAGATATAAAATATAAAAGTCGAGATGTAATAGTGAATCTCTATAAAACTTCAGTAAAACCTTCGTTGGAGTACTGTGCAGTTTTAGGTTCCATACTATAAAGGATGTTAAAGTAATAGAGAGATTACGCTGCAGAGTCACGAGGATGCTGCCTGGTCTGAGGAAATGCAAATACAAAGAAAGACTGAAAAATTGAAGCTGTTTTGATTAGAACAAAGGAGATTAATGGGTGATTCGATAGACGTGTTTAAAATTATGAAGGGATAGGACAGAATAGATAGAAACAGACTGTTTCCAATGAATGAGGGGTTTAGGATGATAGCACATAGATATAAGACTAAATGTAGGAGATTCAGGACAGAGAGCAGGGTTGTGAAGCTGTGGAATGCACTTCAGGAGTTTACGATTGAAGCAGAGACCAAGTCAACATTTAAGAACAAGGTAGAAAGCTGATTGAAGGGAAAAGAAATAAAGGGATACGGGAGCAGGGTGGATACATTGAATTAGGGCTATTGCTCAAGTGGGGGCTAAACACTAACATGGAATGGCTGGGCAGATTGGCCTGTTTCCACATTGTAATTTCTATGTAATTCTATGTCTTCAGGATAGAAAACAGATAACATGAACATAAAGGTTCAGATACGATGAAAACTTTTAGTATAACATATGATGCTTCTTATGGCCATTGCTTTTGCAACTTTTTTGCAGAATTTGCGACTTTCTTTTAATGACAAAGATGTGCAAACACTCTTACATATAACGATATATTTTATGTTTGAAATCTAAGTAAATTTGGCAATTCAAAGGCAACTATTTCAGGAAGCTACCTTTGCAATTTGTTTTAAGAATCGTGGTGAAAGGACTGAAGATACAGCACTCTTGTGGAGCGCTCATGTTGTGGCCTCTGTCTGGCTGCTAATCAGCCTACGAGTCCTTCGACAACTTCACACTAGACTCCAGTGTGAAACAGTGGAGAAATAACGCCAGGAAAACAAATCTATAGAATAAGCCACATTGTCTGGATATTGAACCCCATGAGCACCTACTAGTTGGAGCCTCTGCCTCCTTGGCCAATCTGGCAGTGCCTTAACCGCGTACACTCTGTTCTGGTAATTCAAAAGTAATGATGCAGGAATGGGGTTACAATGCCAGTAACTCAGCGATGTGCAACTGCGGTGATGAGCCGCAAATGCTGGACCATCTGCTTAGCTGCCAACTCCTGTCTTAGTCCTGCAATGCTACTGGCCTTGCCAAATGCAATGATAATGCCAAGGCATGTGTCGTCTTGTGTAAGGGAAGTGTGAGAAGATAAGATAAGATGACTGCTGAGGTTATGCCATTTATCTATCAGTTGCAGTATTATTTCATCATGATTTGCCCTTTCCTTTATGCTATACACATTTTTCCTGTATTTCCTTACTGATTTCATTGAATTTTTCTTGGGTGTCCAGATCTGAGAAATTGTTATGGAGCCAATAAAATTCTTACCGAAATATTCCGCAAAATAGCAAATAAGCATAGCACTTTCACTTGTTAGGAACTGGCGTGCCTCATCAATTGACAAGTATCACTCTAAAATGGGCTTCCGTATTGCAATTGCTCAGTTAGATCCGCAAGGATGTTATCTGTATCTTGCCTGTTTCAGGAAACACAGAGAACCATGACGTAGGTAAAACTAGGAATGAGGTTCTGCTGAGGGAGTTTGAGGAGCTCGGGTCCAAATTAAAAAGCAGAACCTCAAAGGTAATAATCTCTGGATTACTACCTGAGCCAGGTGAAAATTGATATAGGGACAGACAGATTAGATGGTTAAATGCATGGCTGAAAGAGTGGTGTGTGGAGCAGGGGTTTCAATTCACGGGGCACTGGCACCAGTACTGGGGAAAGAGGGAGCTGTTCCATTGGGACGGTCTCCACTTAAACCAGGCTGGGACCAGTGATCTGGCAAATCGAATTCCTAGGATGGTAGATAGAGATTTAAACTAACAAGGGGAAGTGGTGGGGGGTGGTGTTCAGGTAAAGAGAAAAGTCAAGGTGGTAGAGCAGAGTAGCGATTTGTGTAAATACAAGCAAAGTGTGTCAGGAAAGGACAGAGAGTTTAACAAAAGTAATAAGGCATAAGTGACTAAGGTCATATCAGGAAAAAATAGTAAAAAGTTCAAATTAAAGGCACTATATCTGAATGCATGAAGCAGTTGTGACAAGATAGATGAATTAATGGCACAAATAGAGATAAATGAGTTTGATGTGCTAGACATTACAGAGACATGGGGCTCAATTTTAGTCCCCAATATCGGGTAAGTCGAGAGCAGGGAGACAGACAAAAGCAATGTTTTTGGGAATGGGCAGACATCCCGGCTGGAACCCGCCCATTTTTGAATTAGGCACAGCAGTCACCAGGAAGTCCTGCCTCCACTTAAATCCGGCGGGCCGATACTTAAAGGGGCAATGTACCTGAGGTACTTATGGCACTTTATATTTTGTGTATTGGACAATTAAAATGATTTTAACCTTACCTGAGCGCCTTTCCCACTGCTTCTGATTCTTTTTTTATTACTCGTTCATGAGATGTGGGCGTCGCTGGCGAGGCCGGCATTTATTGCCCATCCCTAATTGCCCTTGAGAAGGTGGTGGTGAGCCGCCTTCTTCATTGCTGCAGTCCATGTGGTGAAGGTTCTCCCACAGTGCTGTTAGGTAGGGAGTTCCAGGATTTTGACCCAGCGACGATGAAGGAACGGCGATATATTTCTAAGTCGGGATGGTGTGTGACTTGGAGGGGAACGTGCAGGCGGTGTTGTTCCCATGTGCCTGCTGCCCTTGTCCTTCTAGGTGGTAAAGGTCGCTGGTTTGGGAGGTGCTGTCGAAGAAGTCTTGGTGAGTTGCTGCAGTGCATCCTGTGGATGGTACACACTGCAGCCACAGTGCGCCGGTGGTGAAGGGAGTGAATGTTTAGGGTGGTGGATGGGGTGCCAATCAAGCAGGCTGCTTTGTCCTGGATGTTGTCGAGCTTCTTGAGTGTTGTTGGAGCTGCACTCATCGAGGCAAGTGGAGAGTATTCCATCACACTCCTGACTTGTGCCTTGCAGATGGTGGAAAGGATTTGGGGAGTTAGGAGGTGAGTCACTCGCTGCAGAATACCCAGCCTCTGACCTGCTCTTGTAGCCACAGTATTTATATGGCTGGTCCAGTTAAGTTTCTGGTCAATGGTGACCCCCAGGATGTTGATGGTGGGGGATTCGGCGATGGTAATGTTGTTGAATGTCAAGGGGAGGTGGCTAGACTCTCTCTTGTTGGAGATGGTCATTGCCTGGCACTTGTCTGGCGCGAATGTTACTTGCCACTTATCAGCCCAAGCCTGGATGTTGTCCAGGTGTTCATGCATGTGGGCTCGGACTGCTTCGTTATGTGCACGGAGTGTGAACGGAGATCAGACATTGCACACGTAAAACACAGAATGCACGTCCTGTCCCTATGTTTGCACACTGATGAGTTATATTAATACACTGAATAAAGGTTGCGCATTACTAAATCCCACATCCTCCAATCTGCATGCTGGACCTCACCAATCTACCGATCTGAGTTGGTACCAGGCCCTGCGAGAGTGCATGCACCAAGGTTCTCAAATGATGCACTCGAATTTGGTGCCCGAAAATGAAAGCAAATGAATTTCTAGACCGGAGTATCTCCACGTAGTTACAGCCTCCCATCTGCAAGTCCCTTGCTCAACATCTTGCTTTGCCTGTAGAATGATCAAGCCCAGGAAGGTACATTTTAGGAACACTCAACCTCTCGTTGGACAGAGAGTTCCCAATTACTCATCCAGCTTAGAAACTTTGAGCTCTGGTGCAAGCAGTCAGAGACACTTCCTGCCCACACAAAGCATCCTGGACCTCTCATAACATGTGGTATTGTACAGCATGGGTTTCAGATTCCCCCATATTAAACTAAACTATCTTATTTCAAAACTCTAATTCAAACCCGTCAGCTCAGCTAATTTCAGATGTGAACAATAGCGAAGTGTCTCTCTATCTGCCTGTCTGCCTGACTCGCTCTCTCCATCTCTCTCTCTCTCAGCATCACATGCTTTCTGAAGTAAAAAATAATTTTTATTTAAAAGTCTTGTTGTAAACCTATTCAAATTCATCATCCAGTTTATATTAAGATCATTTTAAAAAGCACACAACCTGAAATATTAGACACCATATGACTTTTCCACTGAGAAAAGTAAATAATGGATTGTTTATAAATTGAACATAAACAAAAGCTGTCATTGTTCATGTGGATCTCTGCTTCTTTCCTTCTTTCTCGGGGTGAGAATCGGGGGCTGAAGCGGGCAGCAATCCGTCTGACCTCCTGGAGCGTCATCTCAACAAAACAAAAATTAGATGGCTTGTACGAAGCAGGCGTTCCTCTCCGCCAGGTTACCACCCAGGCATGAAGTTGAAAATTACCACCACAGCGTCAAAGTATTGGGCATGACTCCCAGCCAAAAGAGAGTTGCAGAATCACACTGCTTTGTGTCCTTTCACCTTCCTGATCTGTTCCTGCCTGTGGGCCACTATTACAGGCTCAGCACCGTCTCCTTAATAGTAGCGGTGATTTTTAGAAGCAGTAACTGGGCAGAAACACAGAAGTATCTTGGGCTGGGTGGTGCACTTGGCCATGCCCTCTTGCTTCATTTAAATGAACCAGGGCATATTCTAGCAAGTAGATTAGGGTCACACGGGGATCATGAAAGAAAAACCGCCATTTTTGGGGCGAAGTTTGTGTGGAAGGCCTCTCCGCCTCATTTTATTTGTCAGATAACCACTGACATGGAAAATCCATGCTAAAAATTTCAGTCACTGAGACAAAAAATTACAATTAAACTTTTTATCGATAAAAGCGTTTTGAGTAATTCAATTGGTTCACTTTGTCCTTTCTTTTATTGGTAGCTTCTCCTGACTGTCATTCAGGATTGATTGCTTTCATAAGTTTTTAGTCATTTCTCATTGGTACTTTCTAGCCACTTTCCTTACTTTTGATTCATGTATCCCCTCTATCTCCAGTTCTAATTTGCTGCTGTTTTCAATAATGCGTGACAGGAAAGTTATGATGACAAATTTGTGATGGCAAACGTGTGACATTACAGGAGGCAAATGTTACACAACAGGAAGTTCATGCAGATACAAGACCTTTAATATATAACTAGCAGATCTGCCTTGGCATTGCTCATTGTTTATATTGTTTCATAATAATAGAGGTGTTATCACCAAATTGCAATGGAAGAGTATTAAAAGAAGCAATTGTTACACTTACACAAGTGCATGTTATACACAAGACTATATTTATAGAATGTCAAACAAAAGGGAAATCTTCTTAACAAATAGTTCTTGTCAAAACATTAGATTTTCAATCGTCGTATTCTTTTTTTTTCACCATTTCAGATTATGCCCGGAATATCTTTTAGGCTACATAAAGGGGCATTGTCATTTTACTGAAGAATCAACCAGCTCAGTCAATAAATATGCCACATGTGATGATGTAACCACTTCACTGATTGCACATATCAAGATAATTTTAAAACTTCTTATTAAATAATTATTATTGGGAAAAATGCTTCGGAAAGAATATATTCTCCAGAGTAACAAAATGGCAATCTTTTGAAGTGAATGGTTCTAAGGAGTGAACCTGCTAACTTACCGATGGCCCTTTAAGAGCTGAATTTACATCAAGGACTCAAACCATAGTAACGCACCATAGAGGGAAGGTAGATCATCACCCTGCTGAGTATAGTCATCAGAACCCACAGTAATTTTACAAATACGTTTCAAGAACATCAGTTTGGTGGAAAGAGCTATTCTAAATTACACAAGTAACTACCATTTATTTTGAAATGTTTTAAATTTAGGTAAATCTACTACCTCTAATGCTCTGTTCCAAACCAAGAGTATTGTGAAGCCAAATCATAGCTTTGAGTGTTATTTGAACTCATCTGGTTCTCGCTAAATGAGCTCTGCCCGTTCCAGTGGGAGCAACAATGACCAGAGTCAGCCACTCTCTCTGGGAATATTTCTCCTGTGATCCAATCGTGCAATGAGATGTTCGATGACCACACATTAAATCAGGCTGTCTTGCTTCAAGAAGGAAATGCAGTTGGGGAGGCATATATAAAGGGGAAAAATGAGCAAGTAAGTATATTTCTGTTTTTTTTAACGGCTTTTATGTCTCAGATTTTTTTGTAACCTCCATATTGATATTTTAGAAAAGATAGGGAGCTCATAGAAACACAAAATGAATTTTTATAAAACAAAGCTTCAGCCTCAGATAAGACCACATTTTTTCAGATTAGTAGTTTTAAGAAGCGATTAAACAGAAGAAGTCCTTATAGAAAATTATCTTGAAAGATATTTCGTCATGGTTGAACAAAGAAGAGGAAACAATAATTATACAATGGCAGTGCAATAATGTCATTGATCAGTCCTTGTGCTACAATATTTTTACCTTTTTTGGCCTTGAAATTATGCCGTGAGATACTAGCATACAAATGAATAATGTGTTCATTTCAAATGTGGTCTCAGATTTTTCAATATTCCATTTAAAATTCCAGAGTGTCTATCTAATTTTACATCCCAGACCAGTTGCCTATGAGCTGAGCAGTTCAGGAACTATTGTGTTGCACACAGCATTAAATTATTTCTATCTCTGCTTATCCTTATAACCCTCAATTCTGCTCTTAATCACATATTCACTCAGATCTTTTAACAATGTTGATTGGCACAGAATGAACTGTGTTATCTGGGAGTGAAGGAAGCCTCTCCTCCCTTCCAAACACATGCATACGTCCCATGGTGATCGTGGTTTACTATATTTTTTTTAGTAATAGTGTGTTTGCCAATATTGTAATTTCTGAGAAAATGCAAAACAGGTTTTGCTGGTTCAGACGTAATGGCTGGCATGGAAAGTTTGAGAATTGTAAGGGTGACAATGCCCCAGTCTTTTTTCAGTGTTTCATCATATTTTTGACTGAACTTCTTGATGAAAATGCTGACTGTGAGCTGTCAGGGACATTTGTCAGAACTAGCAGTCTACCTTTGCCTGGTGCAAATTGATTTCCTGCAGCCAATGGTGAGATGTGAATCTACGACATGAAAATGAAATTAATCTCCCATTAGGTCCTAAGCATTTGCAGTAATGCATTCCTTTAGCATTTGGAATCATCATCACGGGGGGAGCACATATGAAAATATTAACAGCAAATATATCTTTCTTTACCAAAACCTATTGAGATGTTACAGCAGGTCTATCAGTCTCATCGAGCAATTTTGTAACCTGCGTTTTTCAGCTAGTGTCCACTGCCATAGGCACTAAATCTGGCAGCGAACGGGGAAAATTGAGTAGGTAGTGGAAAAGGATGCTGCCAACAGAAGTTACAGACCTCCAGATCAAGAGTGGCACTAAAAACTTCAATGCAAATTGTATGTTTCCTCATCCTAGTAAGTTTGTTATGACCAATTATGGAGCATTATTTGCCTCACCAGCATTGCCCTCCACTAAGCTTTTTTTAAGTACTGTATTTGTTTGTTCCTGTTTTGAACATATGGGAATGCAGCAAATGCTGGGTAATTTTCAGCATGAGCAGCACTGATACTGTTTTTATTAGTGAAAAGGCACAGAGCAGAGAGAGGGCTAAAAAGGAGCACAGAATGCATAGAACTCCCACAGCCATTAGACACGCTTGGGAACATGTCTACTGTCTCTGTGCAGAGCACTGCACGCAAATTCTGCTTTGAGGGAGGCGGTCGCTGGGTTATGCACGCAACCTACAGGGGCACATCACAGTAGTGAGCAAATCTCTGTTTGTGGTTCTTAAAGCGACCACATCCCAGAATTGTTATGCATGGGGGGATGACCATAGAATAGATGAAATAGAAATAGATGAAATAGAAGTAAAGGGAATTAGGGGTTACGGGGAGCGGACAGGAAATTGGACATGAATTTAGATTTGAGGTTAGGATCAGATCAGCCATGATCTTATTGAATGGCGGAGCAAGCTCGAGGGGCCGATTGGCCTACTCCTGCTCCTATTTCTTATGTGCTTATGTTACTATGACATCAATGCATCCACAATATTCCCAAGGATCTGGTGAGGCATGCCCCCCTCTATGTGCACATTGGTCCCCATCTGCTATAGTGGAGATACAGGAAGCAACACTTTTTAATATTGACAGTTTCCCAAGGGTGCAGGACATCATCAATTTTATACATATGGCCATCAGGTCAAGCAATGCCCTAGAAATAGAAAATAGAAATGGATATCGTTCAGTCAATATGTATATTCTTTATGGTGTTAAGCTCAACGTCCTCCAAGTTAATGCAAGGTATCTGGGGAGTTGCCATGACTTACACCCTGCAACAGGTCAACGTTCGAGGTCTCTTTCATGGAGATTCCAAGCAGGATAGATGGATATTGTGTGATTCTGGGTATTCTCTTTTACCTTGGCTGATGACATTGGTTGCCATGACATACAACAGGGCTGAAATCACTACTAATACAGGGGAGGAATCAGAGATCTGAGGCCTGTAAATGAAAGATTCAAAGATGTGGGAGCAAGGATCACTGAGCAGCTGCAGAACATTCTGGAAGGGGAGGGTGAACAGCCAGAGGTCGTGGTCCATATCGGTACCAACGACATAGGTAGAAAGAGGGATGAGGCAGAGTTTAAGGAGTTAGGAAAGAGATTAAGGAGCAGGACATCAAAGGTAGTAATCTCCGGATTACTCCCGGTGCCACGCACCAGCAAGTGTAGATTTAAGAGGATAGAGCAGATGAATGCGTGGCTGGAGAGATGGTGCAGGAGGGACGGCTTCAGCTTCCTGGGGCATTGGGACCAGTTCTGGGGGAGGTGGGATCTGTACAGGCCAGACGGGTTGCACCTCAACAGGGCTGGGACCAATGTCCTCGCAGGGAGGTTCGCTATTACTGTAGGGGGTGGGGGGGGGGGGTTTAAACTAATTTGGCAGGGGGATGGGCGCCAGGATGTAGCATTGGAAAGGAGAAACAAGGGGCACAAAGGATCGGGGGAGAAAGAAAGCATGAGAGCAAGTAATAGTACAGTGTTAGGTGGGATCAGACTAAGAGTACAAGGAAGTCTAAGACTGGTTTGCAGTGCATGTGTGTAAACACACGAAGTGTGGTAAACAAGGTTGGGGAGCTGCAGGCGCAAATAGCCACGTGGGAATATGATGTTGTGGCAAGAACAGAGACCTGGCTCAAAAAAGGACAGGATTGGGTACTAAATATTCCTGGATACAAGGTGTTCAGGAAAGATAGGGAAGGAAAGAAAGGAGGAGGGGTGGCAGTATTGATTAAGGAGAATATTGCAGTGCTGGAGAGAGAGGATGTCCTGGAGGGGTCAAGGACAGAATCTATTTGATTAGAGTTAAGGAACAATAGAGGTGCCATTACACCACTGAATGTATTCTATAGGCCACCAACTAGTGGGAAGGAAACAGAGGTGCAAATTTGCAGGGAAATTACACAGAGGTGCAAAAGCCATAGAGATGTGGTAATGGGGGATTTAAACTATCCCAATATAGACTGGGATAGTAATAGTGTAAGGGGCAAAGAAGGAGAGGAATTTTTGAAATGTGTTCAGGAGAACTTTCTTGACCAGTGCGTTTCTGGCCCAATGAGGAAGAAGGTGTTGCTGGACTTAGTTCTAGGGAATGAGATGGGCCAAGAGGAGCAAGTGTCAGTGGGGGAGCATTTAGGAAGCAGAGATCATATCATCATAAGGTTTAGAATAGCTATAGAAAAGGACGTGGACCACTCTAAAGTAAAAATACTCAATTGGAGGAGGGCCAATTTCCATGAGATGAGAACAGATCTGGCCCGGGTAAATTGGAATCAAAGGTCGGCAGGCAAAACTATAATTGAACAGTGGGCAGCCTTTAAAGAGGAAATGATTTGGGTGAAGACAAGATACATTCTAACGAGGAAGAAAGGTAGGGCAACTTGGGTTTCATTCATAATCTCAGGTAGGCTTGCTATTAAGATTGCAGCCCATGGAATAAAGGGGGCAATAGCAACATGGATACAGAATTGGCTAAATGACAGGAAACAGAGAGTAGTGGTGAACGATTGTTTTTTGGACTGGAGGGAGGTGTGCAGTGCTGTTCCCCAGAGGTCGGTGCTGGGACCACTGCTTTTCTTGATATATATTAATGACTTGGACTTGGGAGTACAGGGCACAATTTCAAAATTTGCAGACGACATAAAACTTGGAAATGTAGTGAACAATGAGGAGGATGGTGGTAGACTTCAAGAGGATATCGACAGGCTGGTGGCATGGGTGGACACGTGGCAGATGAAATTTAATGCAGAAAAATGCGAAGTGATACATTTTGGTAGGAAGAACGAGGAGAGGAAATATAAACTAAATGGCACAATTCTAAAAGGGGTACAGGAACAGAGAGATCAGGGGGTATATCTGCACAAATCATCGAAGGCGGCAGGGCAGGTTGAGAAAGCGGTTAAAAAAGCATACAGGATCCTGGACTTTATAAATAGAGGCATAGAGTACAAAAGTATGGAAGTCATGATGAACTCTTATAAAACACTGGTTCGGCCACAACTGGAGTATTGTGTCCAGTTTTGGGCACCACACTTTAGGAAAGATGTGAAAGCCTCAGAGAGGGTTCAGAAGAGATTTACTGGAATGATTTCAGCGATGAGGGACTTTAGTTGTGTGGATAGACTGGAGAAGCTGGGGTTGTTCTCCTTGGAACAGAGAAGGTTGAGAGGAGATTTGATAGAAGTGTTCAAAATCATGAAAGATCTAGACAGAGTAGATAGAGTAGATAGAGAGAAACTGTTCCCATTGGCGGATGGGTCAAGGATCGGAGGACATAGATTTAAGATGATTGGCAAAACTTTTTTACACAGCGAGTGGTTAGGGTCTGGAATGCACTGCCCGAGGGGGTGGTGGAGGCAGATTCAATCATGGCCTTCAAAAGGGAACTGGATAAGTACTTGAAAGGAAAAAATTTGCAGGGCTACGGGGATTGGGCGGGGGAGTGGGGCTAGCTGGATTGCTCTTGCAAAGAGCTGGTGCGGACTCAATGGGCCGAATGGCCTCCTTCCATGCTGTAACCTTTCTATGATTCTATGATTCTATGAACAAGAGAGACCTGCAAATAAAATAACAGTACATTTTAGCAATGATAGATCAGTAGCTCTGAAACTGCAAAAAAATCAAAACTAGTCAATAGCAACACCTCCAAACAGCGTTAATGGTTCTAAATATTGTCTTTCTGTGTGATAAGTTCATCTTTTCTACATTGATCTGTCTGCCATTTACAGAAACCCATAAGTGTCTTGTTACTAGCACAACAAAAAGAAATGCTTAAAATTATGCTCATAACAACTTATGAATAAATTGTTTTATCCAAATGGACTTACAAGTTCAAACTAATGCAATCAGGTAAAAAAGGATACAGAAGGGCAGCAGTGTGCTTTTAATGGTTAGCCAGGTGTCAGACACGTGTGTCGAAACCCATCACCATCCTTAAGAGTCTCCAAAACAAGTAACTGAGATATCCATACATGTAGAGTTTTGGTTCGTCCCATATGGAATGCATACTCTTATCCTTTAGGGGTCACACTCCATTTAACTATAGCCAGTGGGTCTGGCAATAGGTGGACAAGAGATTAGGTTTGGGGATCCCCAGGGATGCACAGGATTTAAACCTGCTAAAACCATGCACTTTACCAGCATACTAGCCTAGTCCTTATGGCATTGGTTGGCAGCATTATTGAGTGGGGAAAAAACCAACTTCCCTTCCAGTTCATATTAATTAGCCACAATGGCTGGTCAGTCAGTCCTCTGGAGTAAATGTCTGCTTTAAAGGTCAGATTACCAAATCTGTCACAGAGAGTTGACTTTGTTCCAGTCTTTCATCTTGTTAACTTGGAGCCAACTTGACCACAGAGCTCATTTACTCAAACTCCACCCCCCACCTTGAAGCAGGCAGCACAGGTACAATTGAAGGGTTCAGAAAATATCGTAGATCATGAGAGTATATTTAAATCTCAGAGATTATGAATGAAACGTTAACACCCTCACATTAATGAACTCTATGTAATATATGCTGATTTATTTCCCAGTAAATGACTGTTGGTTATCACTCAATATCTTAGTGATGACATTACAATCCTGCAACTGTGGACACCATCACATATCAACAAAGTCCGAGGGTCCGCTTGTAGTAAAGAAAGAGACAAACGCAAAAGACAAAATGGTGTTCCTTACTGTTAATGACTCTGTTAAAATAATGAACACAGGAATTTCATCAGAATATATTAACCAATTCACTAAAAGATGTATGTAACACACTGGGGTAGGAATGACTCGATGCTCCATTTTTAACAAATAGGTTTGACACATACAGATGAGAGATCTATGTTCACTATTTCAACAGTCACAAACCCAACTTCATTATAATAATGAACAGAGGAATTTCATGTGAATGGGCGAGACAATTTGTTAAAAATAGCACAGTCTAATTTCTACCCTGTAGGGAACAATTGACTCATAGGGGTGACTACAAAGCTGTAATCTTAATGAGGGATTTAAGCGATTGCCATTAATAATTTGAGTTTTGTTGCAGTTTATAACATCATCTGAATTCTGAGGTGAGATCATTACCTTGCAGTCACTCCGAGCTTACTATTATTCTCCATAAAATATAAATTGAATGCACAATTTCTCGATAATCAATTATTTATCAGTAAATTTGGAATAATTTAATCGCAGCTGCTAACTTATTACAGAAACTTGCAAGAGGCTCAAGAGGTGTAACTTCAATAAGTAAATCAATAAATTATCTCATCTTATGCCAAGTTCTACATCATTTTTCCTTGGCTCCTAAAAGTAATCTTGTAAAACTACAGAACATCTCCCGACCACCATCTTCCCACAATAAAACCCTGGCTGGCTGCATTCCACAGATGACACTTCTTGGGCCCAGTAGCACAGGAACTATGCGGTGTTTCACTATCTTTGCCTCAAATTCCTTTCCTAAGCAGATATTTATCTAGTTCTTTTAATGCACATTGTATTAGTTGTGTTTGTTTGGAGCCTGTTCGATGTATCCATTGTTCTGCAGGGGAGAGGCTATAATTTTCGTTATCTTCAGGGTGCATTAATATTACAAGTTTTGCTTTGGTACAAAATGGTATCCACTTTGCACTGATGCTAAAGTCATACAATGTAAATGTGGAATTGAACTCCAGCCTGACTATAGAGTGCATCATTTTGTTTTGCTCCAATGTCAGTTTGAGCTACACATGAGTACAGTCGTGTCATGGTCATGGTACCAGAAACTTAACTGGACCAGCCACATAAATACTGTGGCTACAAGAGCAGGTCAGAGGCTGGGTATTCTGTGGCGAGTGACTCACCTCCTGACTCCCGAAAGCCTTTCCACCATCTACAAGGCACAAGTCAGGAGTGTGTTGGAATACCCTCCACTTGCCTGGATGAGTGCAGCTCCAACAACACTCAAGAAGCTCGACACCATCCAGGACAAAGCAGCCCGCTTGATTGGCACCCCATCCACCACCCTAAACATTCACTCCCTTCACCACCGGCGCACAGTGGCTGCAGTGTGTACCATCCACAGGATGCACTGCAGCAACTCGCCAAGGCTTCTTCGACAGCACATTCCAAACCCGCGACCTCTACCACCTAGAAGGACAAGAGCAGCAGGCACATGGGAATAACACCACCTGCACGTTCCCCTCCAAGTCACACACCATCCCGACTTGGAAATATATTGCCGTTCCTTCATCGTCGCTGGGTCAAAATCCTGGAACTCCCTTCCTAACAGCACTGTGGGAGAACCTTCACCACACGGACTGCAGCGGTTCAAGAAGGCGGCTCACCACCACCTTCTCAAGGGCAATTAGGGATGGGCAATAAATGCTGGCCTAGCCAGTGATGCCCACATCCTATAAACAAATAAAAAAAACTGAACTAGTAATCACAGGCCTGAACTAATAACCCAGAGAATGTGAGTTTCAATCCCACCATGGCATTTTATGAACTTGAATTTATTTAATCTGGAAATAAAAACCTGGAATCAGTAAAAATGACCTTGAAGCTGTTGGATTGTCATAAAAACCCAACTGGTTAACTCATGTACATTCGGGAAAGAAACCTGCATTCCTTACCTATATGTGACTTCAATCCCATGCCAACGTCATTGACTCGTAACTGCCCTCGGAAGTGGCCTAGCAAGCCATACAGATGTATCAAACTGCTATAATGAATTCAGGGCAACTAGGGATGGGTAATAAATGCCAGCCTTGCCTACGGTGCCCACATCCCAACAGTGAATGTTAAAAGAAAATTACACCATTGGGATAATTTTACAAGTTTGCTCTACTGGTGACTGAAGCTCCCCATTGGCAGTGCTGACTAATTAAACTGTGGTGTTGATGCAAAGTGAAACTGCTTTCATCAATGCTACAGTTGTACTGCGAAAGCACCCTGTCTCACTTGAGGCTTGCTAATTTCTCTCTCACTCTATGCTTGCAGTCCAAGTCACTAACATACATTGCATCATCCCTGTCACTCAGTATTTTAAAGAGCTGCAGCCTTGCAATGACTCCCTTCTGTCCATTATTTTAATGTATATAAAAGTAGAATTCAAATTATTACATGGGTGCTGAAAATGCCAGGTGACCTGAATTGCTCACACCCTTGTGGACTGATATCATTTGACAACCTTTGTTATGGAAAGTTACTCTTTTCAATTGCGGAATCATTCACTATATTTACAACCTGATACACATTATGGGATCAATAATGCAATGCTAAGTGCCTAAAGCACAGTGATACTTCTGGCTCAGGGGCCCTATATTACCAGGCCTGGGCACTATTCTGCACCCAAAGCTCATAGAGCACTATGGAGGCAGGGAAGATGTTTCAGCACCCGGAGCTTCCATATAGGCTCATTAAAGGATATAATTTTATTTAAATTAGGGGCCGTCCCCATATGTGATTGGGAAGCAGGACCAGTGCTCAATAGATTGAGCTTCTGCTTAGAATGCTCTTCAGTTGGATCCTTGTTGTTAAAGGAACATTGCTGTATCTCTCACTATTTCTGCACTATTTTGGTCTAGGACAAATGAAGGTATTAAAACTTGTTCAAGTCTTTTTGATAGCTATTTAAAGCTGCACTGTATCTCTTGTCAATGACTGTTCGTATAGCCATAGTCGTTAGAGATTTTATTAGCGTCCTTGGGTATAGCTCTCTGTTTATATCTCTGGGTGTGGAGATGCCGGTGATGGACTGGGGTTGACAATTGTAAACAATTTTACAACACCAAGTTATAGTCCAACAATTTTATTTGAAATTCACAAGCTTTCGGAGGCTTCCTCCTTCCTCAGGTGAATGTTGTGGAAACAGGGGTGATGGGTGAGCGGGACTTGGTGCGGCTTAGGATACGGGCAGCAGAGTTTTGGATGAGTTTAAGTATATGGAGGGTGGGAGATGGGAGGCCAGCCAGGAGAGCATTGGAATAGTCGAGTTTGGAGGTGACAAAAGCACGGATGAGGGTTTCAGCAGCAGATAAGCTGAGGCAGGGGCAGTGGCAGGCGATGTTATGGAGGTGGAAGTAGGCGGTCTTTGTGATGTTGGGGTCATGGGGTCGTATGCTCAGCTCAGATTTCATTCATATGTTCTCTGGTTCTTCAGCTATGATTTATTGTTGTTTTATCATTTGAGTCAATCAGGTGCAAGTGTGCCACAGAAATTTGCATATACATGTTTAACTCCCAAAGTGTGACACATGAATTGTTATGTACAAGAATTTTTTAGCTTTATAGCTAGATGTTCATACTTATCTCTCCAACCTATTTTAAAGGAATGGAACTCTAAAGGCTGGGTTTTATTTGTACAAAAACAAACATTTTTACATTAAAAAAACACTCAACTATAATGTCTTGAATTTATCTTTAAAAACATAAATTTTGTTGCTGGCATGATGACCTAGAGTCAAAATTCACTGCAATGAGTGAAATTTTGGGCAGAATTGCAGAGCAGCTCCATTGTAAACAGTGGGGGCATTACCTCCAACTGGCCTGGGGGCTACTCTGATGGTATGGGAACCCAGAAAACCACACTACGGACAGGAGATCCAAAACCTAATCCGCATAACAGTCACTACAATTAAAAAAAAGAAATTGTTGCGGAAAGTATTTTTCTAATCTGTAGCATGGTTTCCTGAGGTTGTGTGGCTCCAAAAGTGCTCTCAGGCTGGCTTGAAGTCACAACCCCTCTTTCACTCCAGACACACATGGGGCCCAATTTTAGCACCTGCTATCGGGTGCGTTCTCGGCGGGGGGGCTTCGAAAATCGGAAAATCCAGGATCCCGAACGGATCCTGCCTCGATCCCGCCC
Organism: Heptranchias perlo; assembly: GCF_035084215.1. NCBI lineage: Eukaryota > Metazoa > Chordata > Chondrichthyes > Hexanchiformes > Hexanchidae > Heptranchias > Heptranchias perlo. The sequence goes on along the minus strand of NC_090328.1, from coordinate 134,345,827 downwards.
ACTTCCGGGTTCCCCGCTGACGCGCCGGCGTGCGCGCGCAGCCCCCGCTGGTGGGAATCCCGCAGGCAATTAAAGCCAGCGGGATGCCACTTGACAATATTTATTTACCTATTTCAGGTCATTAACTGACCTGATTAAGGGACTGTGTGTGATTTTTGAACAACATGGGACTGTTTCCCACACTGGGGGAAACACTCCCAGATCGAATGGACGTGTCGCAGCTGTCAGCCTGTGGCAGCTGCAAAGGTCCATTTGACAGGTGGGGGGGGAAACCCTCACCCATTGCAGGAGGCCACTCTGTCACTTGGGACAAAGTTTGGCCTCCACCACCCTCCTCCTGACGGTCAAAGTCACCAACCTGCACACTTACCCCGGGGTCCGGAGACATGTACCTACCTTGCCGACCCCCTCAGATGTACATATTGCGGATGGGGGCCGCCGTAGCTGCAGTCATGACCTCCTCAGAGGGCGAACAGCATCACCAGCCTCACCAGCCTCGCCATCCACGCCATCCACCTCTGACACGTGGAGCTCCACAACACAGTGCTGTGACACATCCACCTGTACAGCAGAAGGGAGGGCTACCGCAGAGAGAGATGCATCGCAGAGGGCACTACCCTCGCCACAGGTTCCACAGACCGAGGCTCAGCCTCCTGGACCTCTCTGAGCAGCAGTGCACACGGAGGCTCAGAGTCACTCGACATGTACTCGTGGACATCTGCAGCCTCTTTCATGCCGAGCTGCTCCTGGTTGGCCCGTGAACCATCTTCCTACCTGTCGCTGTCAAAGTCACCACTGCCCTCAACAACTTCTCCTCCGCAGCCTTCCAGGCTGCAACCGGGGACATCCCCGATGTCTCTCAGTCGTCTGCGCAGAAGAGCCCTGCAAATACACCTACACCCACTCTGCAGTGACACAATAGGTGGCATCAGTGGTGGGTCCTCATAGTGATACCCAGGAGCGGGCATTATTGCACAAACCGGACAGGATTCGCGAAGACATGGCAGTAGTGGAGCCAATATAATGTGTGATGTGAGTTGTTCTGAAACTCAATATAAGTAACAACCATGACAAACCCTCACACACCCTTGTGCATCCCCTTCATGCTCACGACACGTTTGCCTTACGCTTCCTACTGCACATATGTGATGCATGCTCTGTGGCTGCAGCACAGGTGGTGGCAGGTTGAGTGAGGCTGGCCGTGAAAGAGATGTATGAGAGGGTGAGTATGAGATAGAGCCATGAGATTGTATGAGGATTGGGTTGAGTGGTAATGGCGGGGTGAGTACTGGCGAGGTGAGTAGGTGCAGGTAAGATGAGGATGGGGTTTGAGTGGGTATGAGGAGTGATGTGACAGAGTAGTGTCGGCAGTGCTGAAGGAGATGTGGGGTGGGGGCAGTGATGTGGCAGACGGAGTGTAGGGGAAAGACTACGTGTTCTCACTGTAGCTGACCTAATGAGGTCATTGGAGCGCCTCCTGCACTGTGTGCAGGTGGGCGATATGTTGGTGGTGCTGGTGACCCCCTCTGCCACCTCGAGCCAGGCCTTCCTGGTGGCGGAGGCGGGCCGCTTCCTCCCGCCCGCCGGGTGGAAGATCTCTGTCCTCCCCCTCCTCCTCACCCCATGTATTGATATCTGGGGTGAGGCATCATTAAACCTGGGAGCAGCCTTCCCCCTGGGCTGCTCCATGCTGTAATTTTTTCTGTTTGTTGCAGCATCTGTCAGTGGAGGACTGCCCCTTTAAATAGAGCTCCTCCAGCTGACAGATCTTACTGCGCATTCGCAGCCCGCCCGACGCGCAGATCAGCAGTGGGGAACCCGGAGGAGAAGGTAAGTGGATCCAATTAGTGGGTTGCCTGCTACGATCGCGCGGGAAACCCACTAATTTCACCGGGTGCGTTACCAACGCGCCCGCTTGCCCATCCGCCGGGAACCCGCACCCCTGGTAAAATCGGGCCCATGGACTCTTTAATCACATCACAAAAGCAGGTTAGACGTGAGAGAGAATCTATTCAAGAGTTCCATGCCAAAAAAATTGACCAAGATTCTTCCTCTAAGATTTTCCTTCCACTTTAACCAAATATTCATTCACTTTCTCTTGAAAGAGTTAGTGGACATAGCATTGCAAAAAAATATCTTCCAGTCTCTAGTCTTGCTTGAATCTTGCCATTTAATTTCTTATTTATTTTCCACCTCTGAACAAATTTGAAGTTGAAAAGACTTGCATTTATATAGCGCCTTTCATGACCTCAGAACGTCCCAAAGCTATTTACAGCCAATGAAGTACTATTTTTGAAGTGTGGCCACTGTTGTAATGTAGGAAATGCGGCAGCCAATTTGCGCACAGCAAGCTCCCAAAAACAGCAATGTGATAACGACCAGGTAATCTGTTTTAGCGGTTGAGGGAAAAATGTTGCCTAGGACACCGGGAGAAAGGCCTGTTTATATCCATATTATCAATTCCTTTCACCATTCAAAAAACATGGCTCATGCCTGCTGCTCAATTTTCATTTGTTCAATGAGAGCAAGTTTTCAGATGGCCATCCATCAACATAATGTAGAGTCCAGGATCATGAAATGATCCCTAGTACTCTTAAAACCCTTCTCTATCCCTAACTATTCTTTTGAAGGTCGGATGCTCAAAATTTCACAAAATATTGCAAACGTGGTCTTACTGATGAGTTGTGCAAAGCTGAAATATCGCATTTCGACGACAAACTATGGGGTTTAAAGATCTCAGGCTGCTCTATCATGATACACCCAAGTTATGTTCAACTATCAGGCGGTGGGTGACTACAAAAGCACCACTGTGAATTGATCTTTTCCATAATGTTCTGTCTTGAGTAATCCGAAACCAATTTGAGAGGTGCAAAGGTTATAAGTCCAATCTCACGCTGTCATCATATCTAGTTTTTGAACACCCAGGAGGCCAACAACCAGATATCAATCAACGAGCATTTTGTTGGTAGACTGCTGTCATCCATCTGAGCTGCATGGCCTGAATAGAGCAAATGATGTGTTCTAAAGATATTACCCGTCAAGCACAATCTACCTTTTCTTTGCAAGACGGAGTTCTGAATGTGAACAAGTCATTGGAATTTTACAACTTCCACTTTTAAATATTCCAATTGTGTACTCACTGGAAGTTACTTATTATCACACTGCTTGGAGCCGATTTTCGGATGGCCGAGCGGGTGCATTGGGGGCGGGCGGGGGGCTCCTAAAATGGCGGAATCCCGGAGCGGGTTCGGAGCCCGGCTCCAACCCGCTCACTTCCAGGTTCCCCAGTGACGCGTTCGGGTGCGCACGCAGCTCCCGCGTGCGGGACTACCATCGGCAATTAAAGCCGGCGGGATGCTGCTTCACATAGTTATTTAGATACTTGAGGTACTTGACAGACCTCATTGAGTGGAGATTTTGGCAGGGGTGCAATTTTGAAGGATCCTCAGCGTGTTTCCCGGGCTGTGGGAAACACTCCCTGTTGGAGCAGACGTGTTTCAGCCAGCAGCCAGTGGGAGATGCAAAGGATTATTTGACAGTTGGGGGGAAAACCTCATTTATTGCAGCAGGGCACTCTGTCACTTCAGACAAAGTTTTGGCTGCAACACCTTTGTCTTTCCACTCAAAATTCCTAATTTATACCCCAAACTCTGCTGTGCAAACACATTTACCTATTTTGCGGACCCCCTCAAACTCACACCGTCAGGATGGGGGACGCCAGAGCTGCATTCATCACTTCATCCGAGGACGAGCAACATCACCAGCCTCGCCAGGCATGCCATCCACCTCCGCCTCATGGAGACCCACAACACAGTGCTGCGCCACAGGCACCTGAACAAAATAGTCGTAAAGGTGGTGGGGTAGCTCTGTTAATAAAGGATGAAATTGGTATAATAGTGAGAAATGATCTTGGCTCAGAAGATCAAGATGTCGAATCAGTTTGGGTGGAGGCAAGAAATAGTAAGGGAAAGAAATCACTGGTGGGAGTAGTATATAGGTAGCTATAGTAGCTACGCTGTAGGGAAAATATAAATCAGGAAATAAGAGGGGCTTGTAAAAAAGGTAATGCCATAATCATGGGTGATTTTAACTTTCGCATAGATTGGACAAATCAAATTGGCAAAAATAGCCCTGAGGAGGAGTTCATAGAGTGTATTAGGGACTGTTTCTTAGACCAATACGTCAGGGAACCAACCAGGGAACAGGTCATTTTGGTAATGGGTAACAAAACAGGATTAATTAATGATCTCAAAGTAAAGGATCCCTTGGGAAACAGTGATCATAACATGATAGAAATTCACATCCAGTTTGAGAGCAGGGATCTTGGGTCTGAAACTACTGTATTAAACTTAAATAAGGGCAATTATAAAGGAATGATGGTATAATTGGCTAAAGTGGACTGGGTAAACAGATTAGATGGTATGATGGTGGATAAGCAGTGGCAAACATTTAAAAAGATATTTTATGACTCGCAACACAAATATATCCCTGTGAGGAGGAAAGACTCCACAAAAAGGGTGAACCAACCATGGCTAACTAAGGAAGTCAAGGATGGTATCAGGTTAAAAGAAAAAGCATACAACATGGCAAAGATTACTGGTAAGTCTGACGATTGGGAAAACTTTAAAAACCAGCAAAGGATGACTAAAAGAATAATAAAGAGGGAGAAAATAAATTATGAGAGTAAACTAGCAAGAAATATAAAAACTGACAGTAAAAGCTTCTACAAGTATATAAAAAGGAAGAGGGCAGCTAAAGTAAACATTGGTCCCTTAGAGGATGAGACTGGGGAAATAATATTGGAAAACAAGGAAATGGCAGAGGAATTGAACAGATATTTTGTATCTGTCTTCACAGTAGAAGATACTAATAATATACCAATAATAGTAGAAAATCAAGGGGCAAAGGGGAGGGAGGAACTAAAAACAATCACTATCACCAGAGAAAAAGTACTAGGTAAACTAATAGGTTTAAAGGCTGACAAGTCCCCTGGACCTGATGGCTTGCATCCGAGGGTCTTAATGGAAGTGGCTACCGAGGTAGTGGATGCATTGGTTGTAATCTTCCAGAATTCACTAGATTCTGGAAAGGTCCCAGCGGATTGAAAAACCGCAAAAGTAACACCCCTATTCAAGAAGGGAGTGAGACAGAAAGCAGGTAACTATAGACCAGTTAGCCTAACATCTGTCATTGGGAAAATGCTAGAATCCATTATTAAGGAAGTAGTAGCAGGACATTTGGAGACTCATAATACAATCAAGGAGAATCAACATGGTTTTATGAAGGGGAAATCATGTCTGACAAATTTATTAGAGTTCTTTGAGGAAGTAATGGGCAAGGTGGATAAAGGGGAACCAATGGATGCAGTAAATTTGGATTTCCAAAAGGCATTCGATAAGGTGCCACATAAAAGATTACTGCACAAGATAAGAGCTCATGGTGTTGGGGTAATATACTGGCATGGATAGAGGATTGGCTAACTAACAGAAAACAAAGAGTCGGGATAAAAGGGTCATTTTCAAAATGGCAATCTGTAACTAGTGGGGTTCCTGCTGTGATCAGTGCTGGGGCCTCAACTATTTACAATATATATCAATGACTTGGATGAAGGAACAGAGTGTCTTGTGGACAAAATTTCTGATGATGCAAAGATAGGTGGAAAAGCAAGTTGTGATGAGGACACAAAGGACTCGATTTTAGCAGGCCTGCGGGTTCCCAGCGGGTGGTCCTCCGGGAGCGTGGAAAACGCGGACGGCTAATTGCGTGCGTCCCCCGCGCGATCGCGGGATAATTGAACTGATTAAGCCCTGCTTCCGGGTTCTCCGCTCCCCAGCTGCGTGCCGGCCGGCTGCGCATGCGCAGTACCGTCGACGCAATGTAGGAGCTCCACTTAAAGGGGCAGTCTCCCAAAGCCCCTCCTGATGCAATCAGTAGGCTGGTGATGATGGCTCACCCAAGGGGCAAGGCTGCGCCACGTTTTTCAGACCTTGCGCTGCAGCTGATGCTGGAGGGCGTGAGGAGGAGGAGGGACACGCTCTTCCCGGAGGATGGACGCAAGTTCCCTGCCGCCGCCACCAGGAAGGCAGAGGTGGCAGCGGAGGTGAGCAGCAGGGCCAACACCCCAAGGACATGGGAGCAGTGCCGCAAGCGCTTCAATGACCTGACTAGGTCTGGCAAGGTGAGTACACCAACGCACCCTCCCACAGCCCGTCCCCACCATCACGCCAAACAGATCACAACCCCTCCTGCAGAGCCACCACTGCGCTCCATCAGCAATCCTCACAGCCACTCATTCACCATCCTCGCCGTGCCCGCAAGTACCCACCATCCCTGTCCCCACCCGAACACTACCACACACCCCAATCCCTATGCAATGGGATGGGCATGTGGCACACGCATCCTCCCATCCATCTGCCCCACGCTCAACCCACCAACACCGATGCTCGATGCGTCTCACGATGCAATACGCACCCACTCACGCATCTGTGTTTTGCCTTGACAGGAGAAGAGGAGCAAGAACAATCGCGAAAGGGCACGCACCGGAGGTGGCCCGCCGCAAGTGGTAGAGCTCACCGACGCCGAGGTGGAGGCGCTCGACCTCGCCCGCACGCGACATTGCCTGTCAGTGGCTGATGGCGAGTCTGTCGCTGCAGAAACGGCCGGTAAGGGAAAGCTGACACTCAACACCCATGATCGCGAGTGACCGTATCATCACCTGCCATCAGGCGCACCGTAAAGTTGGTGCACATGCCTCATAGTGCCCTCTGTTCTCTTGCAGGGCCGTCTGCGAGCGCTGCGATCGAGGAGGGCGATTCCTCAGAGGACATGGCGGTCTCTGAGGGTGCATCGTCACATCAGAGCCAACCATCCACCAGCGCAGAGACACGCACCTCGGTGGGTCCCCCTCGCCAACTAGTTGGAGTAGCACTTGGTGAGTCACCGCGCACGAGTGAGCATGAGCAGACCCTGGTGGCAGTGGCAGCCGCGGAGGGTCCGCGACGGAGGGAGCACTCATCTCCAGGCTCTGCTCAGCCGGACCCAGATGCTGAACCCAGGGGGCCACCAGTGAAAAGGAGAGTCGTCGAGGGGCACCAGCTAATTGCTGAGGTGCTGGCAGAGGTGCCGCGTGCATTGTCCACAATAGCGCAGGCGATGGAGGAGTCCAACTCCTGCATGAGGGCATTGGTGGCGCAGGCACAGGAGGGTACCGGCGACACAGTGTCGCGGGTAGGTGCGGGACTGTCTGCGGTGGAGGACAGGCTGGCCTCCCTCGAGCGTCACGCACAGCTCCAGATCGAGTCCTTGCAGGCCCTGACAACGTCTGTATGGATTCAGGGTGAGCAACATTCCGCCGCCATCAACAGGCTGACAGATACACTGGGGGTGGCCTTGCAAGGCCTCACACATGCCATCCAAACTGCCGTCCAGCAGGGTGGAAGGGGTGATGTGGGCCGAGGCCACGAGAGGGATGATGGTGACCGGGGACATGGAAGCGGGGACGCTTCTCAAGGCGCCCCCACGTCCCACCCGTTGCCCCCCTCTCAACCAGTACCCGCAATGGTGCCTCCTCTCCAGGTGGCCGAGTCTGCCCCTGCCCCGGTGCAGGAGGAGCAGTCTGTGGAGGTGCCCTCACGGGCACCGAAACCCAGGGGCCGTCCGCCCAAAGCATCTACCCGGTCAAGGCGAGAACACGAGCAACCTGCCACTACCTCTGCTGGAGCCACAGGGGTAGCACCACGTAGGGGTTCCCGCAAAGAAATCCAAAGGCGTTATAATCACAAAGGGAGTGCACCAGGGTGTCTATTAATTTGTACACTTTTTGTTTATATTATCTCACATTGTACATATTAAATACTATATTCTCACCACTCCTGCCACCTCTCGTCCATTCTTCCGCGGCTTGTGCAATGGGTGCGTTCCGTGGAGGCCACCATGACGGCGAACACCTGCTGCCACCCATTGGGCACACTGCTGTGGGTGCAGGATTACTGGCAACACTCTTCAGTGGAGGGGGCTGGTATGGCCGCTCGCATGTGCAGGTGAGGAGATGCGAGCGCCTCGCAGTGTCTGACTCTAGGAGAACCGTTGACGTATGAGTGGCTCCCTGGCCCGGCGACCATCCCGGTGAGTCGTGGTTCGGCGCATGGGTCGTCCACTATCCTCTGGCGCGTCCGCGTCCTCCTCCTCCTCCTCCTCCTCCTCATCGCCGTCCTCAATGTGGGTGGCGGGTGTGGATGGGGCCTCCTCCAGCGGCACCCCTCTCTGTTGGGCCATGTTGTGCAGGGCACAGCAGACAACTATGATTCGTCCCACTCTGAATGGTGTGTATTGGAGCGCTCCCCCAGAACGATCGAGGCACCTGAAGCGCATCTTGAGCAGCCCTATGGTCTGCTCAATTGTAGACCTGGTAGCAGTGTGGCTGTCATTGTACCGACGCTCCGGCTCGGTGATGGGGTTCCTCAGAGGTGTCATGAGCCACGTGTGGAGCGGATACCCCTTGTCGCCGAGGAGCCAGCCGTTGCCGGCGTTGGGTGCCTGCAGGATGGGCGGGACGGTGGACTCCCTGAGGACGAAGGCATCGTGGCAGCTGCCGGGGTATCTGGCGCACACGTGTAGGAATCTCTGGCGGTGGTCACAGATGAGCTGGGCGTTCATGGAGTGATACCTCTTCCTGTTGATGAACAGCCCTGGCTCATGCGGAGGTGCCCGTATTGCGATGTGGGTGCAGTCGATTACACCATGTACCCGTGGGAAGCCAGCCATGGCATGGAATCCAACCGCCCTCTCCATCTGGCTGCGCTCGTCCATGGCGAAGTTGATGTAGTGGGAGGCCCTGCGGAACAACCCATCGGTGACCTGCTTTATGCACTTGTGTGCAGAGGACTGACAGACCCCGGTGATGTCCCCGGTGGCACCCTGGAAGGATCCGGAGGCAAAGAAGTTGAGGGCAGTGATGACTTTGACGGCGACGGGTAAGAAGATGCTGCTTGGTCCATCAGGGAGCAGCTCGTCGTTAAGGAGGCTGCAGATGTCCGCGACTACCTGGCGATTGACTCTGAGCCTCCGTATGCACTGCTCCTCGGAGAGGTCCATGAAGCTGAGCCTCGATCTGTACACCCTGTGCGGAGGGTAGTGCCTCCTGCGACGCATCTCTCTCTGCGGTTACCCTCCCTCCTGCTGTGCAGGTGGGTGTGCCACAGCACCGTGTTGGGGGGCTCCACGTCTCCGAGGCGGACGGCGTGGACTGCGAGGCTGCTGGGGCTGGTCATGCTGTTCGTCCTCCGACGATGTCAACGCACCACCCATCTGGCAGGTGTTGGTCTGAGGGGTTGTGCAGGGTAGGTAGGTGGTTCCTCGCTCTAGGGCTGCGGTTTCACGTCGGTCTGTCCTCTGGCTTGGCGGGGGGTGGTGGAGGGCAGGGGTTGCCCTACGTGACGCGGTGGCCTCCTGCGTGGGTGAGGGCTCTCCCCCGTGGAGTGCACCTTGGCACCTGCCACAGGCTGCTGGCTGGAACACGACCGGTTGAAGGAAGACTGTTTCCCCCAGTGTGTGAAACTCACTGCCTTGAAGCTAAAATCCCACACTTCCTCTTTTGACAGCTGCTTCAGCTCATTTAATGACCTCAACAAGCAAGGTAATACACTCAAGTGGAACCCCGCTGGCTTTCATTGCCTGCGGGATTCCCACCAGCAGGGCCTGCGCACGCAGCCCCGCACGTCAGCGCGGCACCCGGAAGTGGCCGGGATCTCGGCGCGATCCGGTCACGTGACTGGATTTCGGGATTTTCGGGGCCGCCCCGCTGGAAACCCGCAGGAAACCCGACGCGAAAATCGAGCCCAAAGTGTCTGCAAAGGGATATTGACAGGTTAAGCAAATGGGCAAAAATTTGGCAGATGGAATATAATGTGAGAAAATGTGAAGTCATCCACTTTGGGAGGAAAAATAAAAAAGCAAAATATTATTTGAATGGAGAAGTACTACAAAATGCTGCGGTACAGAGGGATCTGGGTGTCCTCGTACATGAAACACAAAAAGTCAACATACAGGTGCAGCAGGTAACCCGGAAGGCGAATGGAATATTGGCCTTTATTTCTAGGGGGATGGAGTATAAAAGCAGGGAAGTCATGCTACAACTGTACAGGGTGCTGGTGAGACCACACCTGGAGTACTGTGTACAGTTCTGGTACCTTTATTTAAGGAAGGACATACTTGCATTGGAGGCAGTTCAGAGAATGTTCACTAGGTTCATTCTGGGTATGGAAGGGTTGTCTTATGAGGAAAGATTGAACAGGTTGGGTCAATATTCATTGGAGTTTAGAAAAATGAGAGGAGATCTTATTGAAACATACAAGATTCTGAGGGGACTCGATAGGGTAGATGCTGAGAGTATGTTACCCCTCATGGGGAAATCTAAAACTAGGGGGCACAGTCTCAGAATAAGGGGGTCGCCTGTTTAAGACGGAAATAACATGGAATTTCTTCTCCCAGAGGGTCGTGCATCTTTGGAATTTTTACCCCATAAAGCTGTGGAGGCTGAGTCATTGAATACATTCAAAGCTGAGTTAGACAAATTTTTGATCAGCAAGGGAGTCAAAGGATATGGGGAAAGGGAGGGAAAGTGGAGTTGAGGTAAAAATCTGATCAGCCATGATCTCATTAAATGGCGGAGCAGGCTCGAGGGGCCGAATGGCCTACTCCTGCTCCTATCTCTTATGGTCTCGTATGGTCTTATTAACTACACATACACCCACTGTACGGTGACCCATTGGGTGGCATCAAGTGTGGGTGTTCATGGTGAACCTCATGAAAGGGCCTTATTACAGAAGCCAGTCAAGAATGGCCAAGACGTGGCAGTAGTGGTGACAATAATAATCTTTAATGTGCCATTAACAAAAATCAAATATAATAAAAAACATGACAAACCGTCAAACACCCTTGTGCATCTCCTTTGTGCTCACAAAACCTTTGCCTTACGCTTATGAGTACTCCTACATGGTGCTTCCCCTGTGGCCGATTAGATGCTTTGGGCCTATGTCCCCTGGGTTTCAGTGCCCGTGAGGGCCCCTCCAAAGACTGCTCCTCCTGTACCTGTGCAGGGGCAGACTCGGCCATCTGGAGCAGGTACTGGTTGAGAGCGGGGCAACGGGTGAGACGTGGGGCACTTTGAGTGGCGTCCCCACTTCCATGTCCCCTTTCGCCATCATCTCTCTCCTGGGCCAGGCCCACACCACTCCTACCACCCTTCTCGTCGACAGTTTGGAGGATGTGTGTGAAGCCTTTTAAGGCCTGTTTAAGGCAGCAGAAAGTTGCTCACCCTGAGTCCGAACGGCCGTTGTCAGGGCCTCAGTGGACTCATCGGTGAGCCATGCCAGAAGCTCGATGGAGGCTAGCCTTCCCTCCATCGCAGACATTCCCACACTTACCCGCGACACTATCTCAGAGATGTCCTCACATCCCTGTGACAGTGTCTCAGAGATGCTCTCCTGTATCTGTGCCACCATTCCATTCATGCAGTAGTTGGACTCCTCCATCCTCTGCGCGATTGTGGAGAGTGTGCGTGGCACCTGTTCCAGCACCTCGCAAATGTGCTGCTGACCCTCGATCATTCTCCTTTTAAAGGATGGCCCCCAGGGTTCAGCATCTGTGTCCAGCTGAGCAGAGCCTGGAGAAGAGTGCTCCCACCGACGCGGACTCTCCACAGCTGCCCCTGCCACCAGTGTCTGCTCGTGCTCACGTGTGTGGTGACTCACCATGTGCGACCCCAACGAACTGAGGACGGGGACCCACCGAGGTGTGAGTATCTGTGCTAATGGATGGCTCGCTCAGATGTAACGGTGCCCCCTCAGAGGCCAGCAGGTTCTCTGAGGAATTGTCCTCCACCATCACGGTGGTCGCTGAAGGCCCTGTAAGAGAACTGATGGCAATATTAAGCATGGTGACAGATGTTGAGGTGCTGAAGATGGCAAGGCATGTTAACATCATTTGCTATTGTTAGTGATGAATGTTAAAGTTCTGTCACCAGCCATTTGTTGGGTGGCAGTCTCGGCATCCCCGACGTCCAGGCACTCGAGGGTGCAGCTCACTTCAAGAGCCTCTTGCTCCGCGTCGGTGAGGATGACCAGATGTTGCAGCCCCCCTCCGGGATTAGCCCTCTCCCGTGCATTCTGGGATCTCTTCTCCTATAATGGGAGAAAGTAGAGAGGTGTGAGTGAGTGATGGTGACGTGGCCAACCGTTGAATGCTTTGGTTTGGGTGAGGCTGACCATGAAAGAGATGTATCAGAGGGTGAGTATGAGACAGAGCCATGACATTGTATGAGGATTGGGTTGAATGGTAGTGGTGGGATGAGTACTGGGGAGGTGAGGAAGTGCAGGTAAGTTGAGGATGAGGTTTGAGTGGGTGTGAGGTGTGATGTGATACAGTAGTGTTGGCAGTACAGAAGGAATTGTGGGTGGGGGCGGTGATGTGGAAGACGGAGTGTAGGAGAATGAGTAAGTGTACTCACTTTGGCTGACCTAGTTAGGTCATTGAAGCGCTTCCTGCACTGTATCCATGTGTGGGAGACGTTGCTGCTGCTGGTGACCTCCTCTGCCACCTCGAGCCAGGCCTTTTTTGGTGGCAGAGACAGGCCACTTCCTCCCATCCGCTGGGTAGAAAATATCCTTCCTCCTCCTCACCCCATCCAATAGGACCTGGAGTAAGGCATCGGTAAATCTGGGAGCAGCCTTTCCCCTGGTCTGCTCCATTCTGTACTTTTGGTTGTTTGCTGCAGGAGCAGCATTGGAGGACTGCCCCTTTAAATAGGGCTCCTCCAGCTGACAGCCTGTGATACAGGTGCACAGTCCGCCCACTGCGCAGGTTGATGACGGGAAACCCGGAAGCCACAGTAAGTGCCTTCAATTTACCCGCGATCGCGTGGGGAACGGACGGATTTCACTGGGCAGGTTACCCGCGCGCCCCGTCGCCCCCCCGCTGCCATCCCGCCTCCCTGGTAATATCGGGGCCTTTATATCCTATCTGCCTATCAGCATAGAATTTAATCAGTTTACAATTCATTTTTATCCAATTTAGCCTACCTAGTATCATAATACCAGCGATTAATTATCACAACTATCTAGGTTAAAACTCAGCAATTAACTCCAGGTACAAACAGCTGGCTTAGATCAATGAAGATGCATCAAACCACATTATAATGCCAACAGAACACCATCGACCCCCTTCTCACAACAGTAATTATGCCAAAGGACCACTTCCAGAAGTAACTCGCACAGGCTGTATGTGACACAGGGCACAAATGTCAATGAATCTTTGGTGAAACTATAATGGATTTTTGGCATTTCATGGATCCCACATACTATGTTGACACATGGCCAGTGCATCCTAAATATAAATGAGTTTGAAGTGTATGTCATTTGTGCACGAGGTGCTATAAAATGTGGAATCAGTGTTGAGACCCTCAGGGTACAACGCAGAACCAAAATGGTAGGCACCAACAGCACCAGCAGCAATGGATCAGACAGGAGAACAGCTACTACAAATGACAGAATGTGGAAGAAGAACCATTTTAATTCCTAGGCAAGTAAAAGAAGTTTCCAGCATGGGGAGGGAGGGCCTCGTCGATAAACTTACTTTTTCAAACTTGCCTTGCAGCCAATTTCCTCAAAAACGTCAACTACACCCCAAAACATTTCAATACTTATACCAATAAAGTGGCTTGCATGCTGCTTGAGAACATTAAATATCACCTTTGCAATTGCATATTGATTGACTCCTAGTTTTTCACTTCTGCTGACAAAATAACATTTTCAGAAATCTCTCGTTTCAAATCCACTTAATCCCACAATTTCGCGAGCGGATTGTTAATTATACCGACATAAGGGCGTAGTTTCTGCTTTCCTTTAAAGGAAGAAAATCTAGCTGAAGAGTGTTACAGCAGTTATCAGATTATCTTTAAATATATTTTAATTTCTTCGATATATATTAGGGCATCATCGAGCATACATCATGTGCACCGTTTAGTTCGGTTGGGGCAATACGCATGGGAGTGTAAAATCCCACTGCCCCGTAGTGTGACCACAAACCCCCTGAGGTGAACACTCAAGGCAGTACAAATTCATAGTTAATCAGTCAGGTGTTTGTTGCAGAATCATAGCTTCACATGGCTTCACAGTAAGCTTTTTGTTCTTGAATTGCTCTCCGTGAAATGTTGTTTTTCTATCTTCACACCTTGGAGAATAGTGTGAAGTAGTGAAACGATTCGCAGATTGATTAATAGTCTGACAGGTTGCAACATGAACGCTCCTTCCATTGCCACAGCCATCATTGTAGCAGCCAATAGGGTGGCTCGTATTATACGGTGGGAGGGTTTGATGGGCTCCCGCTCCCCACTGGACGCGAGTATCCCGATAGATGTCAATCCAGAATTCACAGCCAGAGCTCCGGTCTCCGCTCGCTGGGACAGACCGGAGCACGGTACAAACCCTGCACCTCCTGACTCATAGGCAGGATTACTACCTCGAAGCCAAAAGTTTACTCTGTTTGTGAATTTGACAATAATAAATCTACACAGGAGGCGGATTGATCCTTTGCATGGACTATCAACGGGTAATTAAAGAGCTGCAGTTAAACAACCTTCACAAGTACAGTACCTTTCTTATCAAGTCCGAAAATGATTTCGGGTAATTTAAGGTGGGGGACAACCCTCCCATTCAGTTAATTAAGTAGAATTAGTGACTCGATAATCCTTTAACTCGGGAGTACAAGGGAACACGGGGGTAACAACAGTTGGTAATCAACATTTTTCTTAGCTACAGCCATGTTAAAGTCAACTAATCTTATGGCTCAGCCAGTAAATGCACTGCATATTACCAAGCCTTATAGACGAAGAAAGCCCCAGGTTCACTTCCTAGTTTGTGTTGAGGTTCTCAATCCCACCTGGGGTGACAATGAAAACAATAGCTTCGGTGTCCCTGGGCGAGCAGGGCAGAATTTCAGCCAGGGTAAACGGTCCTGAACACTATCAGGTAACACCTGCTGCAAATGCACACTTGTGAACTTCAGATGAAGACAGTTTTATTGCCAGTTCCAGCTCTCTGTATAACGGTTCATCGGAATCGACCATCAAATTAAATTAGATTCCACCAATATGTGGCAAAAGTAAGCAGATAATAACACAGTAATTTGTGTTTTCATAATATACTAAAATCAGACTTTCGAAAATCAACTGGACCTTCTTGTCTTGTTATCTGACAGTAAACAGCCCTCTTTCATGTAGGTAAGATATGGGGAGCTGTCATTTGCAATACCACTTCACAATAAAATTATAATTTAAACAAATCTTTATTTTGAAATTCATTATACAGGCCATTGCCACCCCAAAGTACAGATTGTTTTTTCATTCGTTCATGGGTTGTGGGCGTCGCTGGCGAGGCCGGCATTTATTGCCCATCCCTAATTGCCCTTGAGAAGCAATTTATCACCTACAAGTTCTTGATTTCAGGGATACTTTCCAAAGAATGTATGTTGGGTGTGATTTTCATTTGCCTATCGCCCGCTTTTCAGACAATATATTTTTTTTAATTACCTGGCGCTCACTGGAAAAGAGAGAACAAATATATTTATGTAGCACCTTTCACAACCTCAGGACATCCCAAAGCGCTTTATAGCCAATGAAATACTTTTGAAGTGTAGTCACTGTTGTAATAGAGGGACTTGCCTCCCAAGGCCCGCCCGACTCAATTTTAGAGCGGGCCTCGGTCCTGCCCGAAACAAGTCGGAGCTTCGTTAAAATATTTAAATCGGAGTCGCTGACACAATATTAACTCTTCCACTAGGCAGAATGTGTGCACTGAGTGGCCAAATGGCTGCAGGCCGTGCCATTGGTTTTGAATCTCCTCCTGGCCCCACATAAATCTTCCTGCCCACTCCTGGTCCCTCCGTACCTCCCTCAGGATTGCCTCCCCCCTGCCCCGCCTCCTTTATTGACACAATTCCAGCTCAGCTCCACGGAGCAGCCTCTGGATTTCAGTGCTTGTTCAGCACTGGCAGCTCGCCCATATTACTATAATGAAGCCCAACCATATAAATAGTTCGGGCCTCTCGCTCTTACCAGCAGGTGGGCAGTTCAATTGCTCCGCTCACCGCCCACTGTCCACCTGACGTGCACCCAAAATTAAAGTTGGCCTCTATAAGTTTCCCCACAAGGATCAAGGGAAAATTAAAGGCAAAGTTTTTGTGTGACACTTTGGTTATACATAGAAACATGGAAACATAGAAAATAGGAGCAGGAGTAGGCCATTCGGCCCTTCGAGCCTGCTCTGCCATTCAATATGAACATGGCTGATCCTCTATCTCAATACCATGTTCCCGCTCTCTCTCCCATACCCCTTGATGCCTTTTGTGTCTAGAGATCTATCTCGCTCCATCTTAAATATATTCAGGGAATTGGCCTTCACAGCCTTCTGTGGTAGAGAATTCCACAGGTTCACCACCCTCTGAGTGAAGAGATTTCTTCTCATCTCAGTCCTAAATGTCCTACCCCGTATCCTAAGACTGTGACCCCTTGTTCTAGACCCCACAGCCAGGGGAAACATCCTCCCTGCATCCAGTCTGTCTAGCCCTGTCAGAATTTTATACTTTTCAATGAGATCCCCGCTCATTCTTCTAAACTCTAGTGAATACAGGCCGAGTCGACCCAATCTCTCCTCATAATACAGTCCTGCCATCCCAGGAATCAGTCTGGTGAACCTTCGCTGCACTCCCTCTATGGCAAGTATCTCCTTTCTTAGGTAAGGAGACCAAAACTGCACACAATTCTCCAGGTGTGGTCTCACCAAGGCCCTGTATAACTGCAGTAAGATATCCTTGCTCCTATACTCAAATCCTCTTGCAATGAAGGCCAACATACCATTTGCCTTCCTAACTGCTTGCTGCACCTGCATGTTTGCTTTCAGTGACTGGTGTACAAGGACACCCAGGTCCCTTTGTACATCAACATTTCCCAATCTATCACCATTTAAATAATACTCTGCCTTTCTGTTTTACCTTCCGAAGTGGATAACTTCATATTTATCCACATTATACTGCATCTGCCATGTATTTGCCCACTCACTCAACTTGTCTAAATCGCCTTGAAGCCTCTTTGCATCCTCCTTAACTCACAATCCCACCTAGTTTTGTGTCGTCAGCAAACTTGGAAATATTGAATTTGGTTCCCTCATCCAAATCATTGATATATATTATGAATAGCTGGGGCCCAAGCACTGATCCCTGCGGTACCCCACTAGTCACTGCCTGCCACCCTGAAAAAGACCCATTTATTCCTACTCTCCGTTTCCTGTCTGTCAAACAATTCTCAATCCATGCCAGTATATTACCCCAATCCCATGTGCTTTAATTTTGCACACTAACCTCTTGTGTGGGACTTTATCAAAAGCCTTCTGTAATTCTAAATACACCCATCCACTGTTTCTCCCTTTTCTATTCTACCAGTTACATGCTCAAAAAACTCCAGTAGGTTTGTCAAACTTGATTTCCCTTTCATAAATCCATGTTGACTTTGTCTAATCCTGTTGATATTTTCTAAGCTTCCTGTTATCACATCCTTTATAATTGACTAGTATTTTCCCTACTACTGATGTTAGGCTAACCGGTCTGTAGTTCCCTGTTTTCTCTCTCCCTCCTTTTTTAAATAGTGAAGTTACATTTGCTACCCTCCAATCTATAGGAACTGTTCCATAATCTATAAAATTTTATAAGATGACAACTAATGCATCCACTATTTCCTCTTTCAGTACTCTGGGATGCAGATTATCAGGCGTTCGGGGTTCAACAGCTTTCAGTCCCATTAATTTCTCCAGCACTATTTTTTTACTAATATTAATTTCCTTTAATTCCTCCTTCTCACTAGTCCCTTGGCTCGCTAGCATTTCTGGGAAGTTATTTGTGTCCTCTTCCGTGAAGACAGAACCAAAGTATGTGTTTAATTGCTCTGCCATTTCCTTGTTCCCCATTATAAATTCTCCCATTTCTGACTGTAAGGGACCTACATTTGTCTTCACTAATCTTTTTCTTTTTACATACTTGTAGAAGCTTTTACAGTTCACTTTTATGTTCCTGGCAAGTTCACTCTCATACTCTATAACTTAGCAAACTGGATCAAGTGTGGCCTTGGCACAGGACAGAGAGCCAGTCGCCTGCTGATCTTATTCAGTGAAGATAAAGGTGATACAAAGAGGGACAAAAGTAAACTCGAAAAGAAAATAATTAAATTAACAAACAAAATGTTTTTAAAAAGATCTTTAAAATTCTTATTAAAATATTACATAAGAATACTATTCTATTTCTAATAATTCTATTTATCCAGCATGTCTGCAGATAAATGGCTCTTGTGGTTTGATTAAATCAAGTCCTGCAGTCTCAGCATTAAATACGATCCATTTGTTAACCTATACACTCCTGACAAATGGAAGTTATTGTTTACTTACACCTTCAATTATTGGTTTGCTGCTGAGCTTTTCTTGCCTTAGCCCTACCAAATAATACTTTATTCTTCTAAATTGAATAGAATAATTATAATGTTTTACTGTATTATGTCAAATAATACCAGCTTGGGGGTCCTTGTGGAAAGCACTTGAGGTCCATTCTTTTCATTTATAACATTTGAAAGCTCTCTATTGTGCTGCGTCTTTATAACTCCATCCTACTTATCCGTTATTCATTATATAATGTTAGTTTTCATGCAAGCACTTCCTACAATGCTAATCATATCCATAAAGACAATAATAAAGACATCACATTTTGTCTCACTCTCTGTGATAGTTCTGTTGCTTGAGACCATTAACATGGAAGTGTATCATATGCTTCTGCTCAAACACAAGTGGCAGTCTCATTGTGATAATTAATACTGCAAACTCCAGAAGTGAGTAAAACCATTAATTACAATGACAGCATTTACTCTCTCAGAGACTTGAGTACAATAAATCATGGCATGCTATGGACGACTCAAAGTCTAAAACAGTCAAACCACACCATATAATTTGTCTTTACAGCTGATGAAAAATTCACTCAGTTAAGGCTCTTTCTCCAATGCTATATTTATCTCACATTTGTTTTTCTTTGTTTCACTGGTTCTTAAAATTGTTAGTAAAGAGGTGTGAAAGCTGCTGCCACTGTCACCACAGCAATGGCTTTTAATGATGCTTCATTCCTAAATCTAAAACTTTTGCTGTTTCGAGTGGAAATCCAGATGTGTGTACTTGTCAGTAAGAAATACAATGATTAAAAAAAATCTCTAGCATTTGCTCTCAAGATGATGTATGGAAGTTCACTTAGCTCATTTATAGAGCTGAAACGTTCCATCACAGCAGATGTGCAGCTTCTAATAACAATTACATTCTGTTCGTGCTGTTTACTTCTAGATTCCTCCTCAGTTTACTTTGTGACTAGGATGTCTTTAGTGGCATTTCCCTCAAGTGTCAGGGGACAATTACGATTCTAGCCTTTTTCTATTGTAAACAATTTTACAACACCAAGTTATAGTCCAGCAATTTTATTTTAAATTCACAAGCTTTCGGAGATTTCCTCCTTCCTCAGGCAGATGTTTCAAGAGCTCCTTGAAGCCTACGCATTTATACATATAGAACAATACATGGTGTTTACAGACTGCCCCTGCAACTGCCCGTTGCCAAGCCTTTTTCTAAGGGAAGTTAATGATTTTTGCTTTCATTTATGGTGGTTGTAGGGGGGAAGGGGGTTTGAGAGTCATGTCTCAATGGTCCTGACAAAATTTACCCTGATACTTAAGCTCAAGTATACTCTGAATATTGAAAGGTTTAAAAAAAATAATGATGTGGAGATGCCGGTGATGGACTGGGGTGGACAAATGTAAGGAATCTTACAACACCAGGTTATAGTCCAACAATTTTATTTTAAAATCACAAGCTTTCGGAGATTATCCCCTTCGTCAGGTGAATCGAAAGGGATAATCTCCGAAAGCTTGTGATTTTAAAATAAAATTGTTGGGCTATAACCTGGTGTTGTAAGATTCCTTAAAAAAAAAAGGCTAGGATAATCAGCTTTAGCAGAATAAAACAACAATAATTCATCAAGTTCAGAGTTCTGATAAAGATACTCACCCAGAACATTCATCTCTCTTTTTCTTTCTGACCTGCTATGTGTTTCCAGCATTTTTTTTTTGTTTCTATTTCAGATTTTCAGCATTGCAGTTTTTCTTTAAATCTGTTAATTATATTAATGTTGATCATGTGAATATTTAGGTAATATGAATATTCAAAATGGCAGTTATTTTTAGCAATAGAAAACCTTGCTTTTTTTTGTTAAAACGGTGTGATGATAATGCACATTCCTTATTTTCTGGCCAACGTGTAAAATTTGGATGCAAGGGGAAAGGAAATGACTCTGCTGCTGCACATTGATTTGGATGTCCTGCACCTACCACCCTCCCCCACAGCCTGAACCCGTTCCATTGGCAGTACTGTAATGCCAGATCCAATAGGCTCGTTAACACGTTTGATACTACACCCAGTATAGGGTGACTCTGGGATCGCAATGCCAGTGGGAAATGGAGACATTCCATCCAAAATTGCTTCTCTTCTCAATTTAAAAATCCTTAGAATAACAAAGAGTACATAACCTTTTCCACAAAAGTAATGATCCAATCCTACTACGTCTTAAATACGACATTATCAGATTGCTGAGATTCAGAAAAACAACTTAAAATCCGTTCTCTTACTTGTGAACAAACTCCAGCTAAAGATACAGTTTGAAATACGGTATCTGAGAAGATTTCCACTGCACGACTTTTTATAGGAATAACAGAGCTGCTTAGGGTGAATGAATCTGTACATATAAAGCTGTTTATATTAAGTATTTATGCATGGGACAAGAACACCCTGTTATTAGCAAAGACTGTGAGCCTTAACAAACTCATTAAGAACACCACTAATTTCCACTCTAACTACATGATGTTAAGTGGCATTATCCGCCTCTGGGGATTTGGGTATTAAACCAATAGAACATAAGATACAAAGGCCACAAACGGTTTTAAAATAAAAGAAATACTGGGGACAATTTTAATTCCCCAGGACGGGCGGGAGAGGGTGGGAACAGGAGGGTTAAATTCTTAAAAATGAGTAACCCGATCCCAACCTGCCCGAATGTGCCTACTTCCGGTTTAACCAGGGCGGGTTTGAGGGCAGGCGAGTAACCTGCTCTCGAGAGGCGGGTCAGTAATTTAAATACATTAATGAGGCTGCGTGACTCAGGCTTTAGCAGCCATTTGGATTTAACGGCTGCGGGCCGGGTTTCCCAGGGCTCGGGAAACCCGGCAGCTAAAGGGAGGTGAGAATGGACGGATCCAACAGGTAAGTGCTTTTCCAGCACTGCTTGTGTACCGAGAGAAGCAGGAGTGCTTCCCCCCCGGCCCTCCAAGCAAACCTGCTGCGATCGGTCACGCTCCTCGCGATCCGCTGACCCCTCCCCTCCCGCGATCTCTCCACCTCGCGATCTCCAGGCCAACCGCCCCGCGATCCGATGCTGACCCACGGTCTTCTCCCCCGGTCTCACGATCTCTTCCCCCCACCTCGCGTTTTCTCCCACCTCCCCGCGATGACTCCCACCGCCCAGCCCCCCACCCCACGCCCCGATCTCTTCCTCCCTCCTCTCCGGTCCCCGGCTGCAGCCTTCTACCACAGGCCTACCTGCCTGACAGCCAGCCAGCCTCTCAATCTGGCCGGCTACCGAGTGGGAAAGGGAGAACATTTTTTAAATGAGATCCTGCCATTACATTCGGCAGGTTCTCTGCTTTCGCCGTATTTCGGGGTTTCCCGGCCGCCAAAAGTCACCCCTGCTACCTCCCCACCTCCCTGTAAATATCAGGGCCACTATTTCTGTAAAGTTCAGGGAATTTCTCAGCATTGTTAATGATACAGTATCTGATCAGGCCAGTCAGTTTAACCTCGGTGGTGGGGAAGATTTTAGAAACGATAATCCGAGACAAAATTAATAGTCACTTGGGCAAGTGTGGATTAATAAAGGAAAGCCAGTACGGATTTGTTAAAGGCAAATCGTGTTTAACTAATTTGAGTTTTTTGATGAGGTAACAGAGAAGATTCGTGAGGACAATGCAGTTGATGTGGTGTATATGGACTTTCAAAAGGCATTTGATAAAGTACCACATTATAGGCGTGTCAGCAAAATTGAAGTTCATGGAATAAAAGGGGCAGTGACAGCATGGATACAAAATTGGCTAAGTGACAGGAAACAGAGAGTAGTGGTGGACGGTTGTTTTTCGGACTGGAGGATGGTGTACAGTGGTGTTCCCCAGGGGTCAGTACTAGGACCGCTGTTTTTTTATATATATTAATGACTTGGACTTGGACTTTGGTGTTTTTGTGCACAAATCTTTGAAGGTGGCAGGACAGGTTGGGAAAGCAGTTAAAAAAGCTTATGGGGTCCTGGACTTTATAAATAAAGTACAAAAGCAAGAAAGTTATGTTGAATCTTTATAAAACACTGGTCCTGCCTGAACTGGAGTATTGTGTCCAATTCTGGGCACCGCACTTTAGGAAGGATGTGAAGGCCTTAGAGAGGGTGCAAAAAGATTTACTAGAATGGTTCCAGGGTTGAGGGACTTCTGTTACGTGGATAGACTGGAAAAGCTGGGATTGTTCGCCTTGGAGCAGAGAAGGTTGAGAGGAGATTTGCTAGAGGTGTTCATGAGGGGTCTAAACAAAGTGAATAAAGAGAAACTGTTCCCATTGGCGGAAGAGTCGAGAACCAGAGGACACAGATTTAAGGTGATTGGCAAAAGAACCAAAGGCAACATGAGGGAAAACTTCAGCGAGTAGTTATGATCTGGAATGCGTTGCCTGGAAGCAGATTCAATCGTGGCTTTCAAAAAGGAATTGAATAAATACTTGAAGGGAATAATTTTGCCCGGCTACGGGAAAAGAGCAAGGGAGCAGGACTAACTGGATTGCTCTTACAAAGAGCCAGCAATGGGCTCGATGGGCCGAATGGCCTCCTTCTGTGCTGTGATCATTCTATGATTCTATGATTCTATGATCATTACATTCTTCTTACAATCTGATTTCAGTCCCATTTGACTTTGTCTTTTGCCTTACATGAATTTCTTTCTCCTCTTACGCACATTATATCAGTAATTTGGGGGTAAACTTTAACCCCCAAAAGCGGGTGGGTTGGGGGCAGGTAGCCGGTGAAAATGCTAAGTTTTCAGAGCGGGACTGCATCCCGGCTCCAACACGCCTACTTCTGGGTTTAACCCAGGCAGATTTTTATGCCGATGGAGATCAGACACCAAGAAGTCCCGCCCCCTCTTTAAGCAGGCGGACCGATGCTTGAAAGGGCAACTGTACCTCATTGAAATATTTGAGGTACTCAATATTTTGTGTATTGTACAATTAAAACAAATTTAACCTTACCTGTTCGGGTTTCCCATCACTTCCCATTCACGTCAGGTGAAAGCAGGCGGGAAGGGCAGGATCCATGAGGTGAGTGCCTTTACTGCACTACTTGTGGGCCCGAAGGAGCAGGAGTGTCTCATCCAGGCCTAACAGGAACTTCCCCGCCCCCCCCGTTGGTGGACCCCCCCAATGCTGGACCCCCCCCGCCAATCCCCAATGCTCACTGACAAGCCCCTGCCCAATGTCGTCCATATCCCCCCACCTCTGATTTCCTTCCAAGCCCGATGATCTCTCTCTCCCTCCCGCCCCCTCTCCGATTTGCTGTTCCCCTCACTGCCGACAGGCAGACAGCCCATCAACCATGCATGAAACCCGAAAGTGCAACCGATTGGCCTCATTAAAGTTGCGATCTGCCCTACACACTTACCTTCCGGGTTTTGCACGTGGAAATCTTCCTCCCTGCTCCCTTCCCGGCTCTCAGTTAAAATTTACCCCACAATCTGAGGGATGTCGACAGTTTCTTGAAGGATGGTTTAACTATTAAACGAATCACTTTCATGTGAGGTAATAAATAATTTGTGTATTGGCGCAGCCTTGGCATTAAGTCTGAACATGGGAGCCGTTTATGCCAAATATACAAATGAAAGTTATTATTATGCTATAATTCAGTGCAGTGTGATAAGATAGCATTGCATTGTATCGTGCCTTTCTGCCTTTAGGTGACACGACTTTTACTTAAAACACAAATGAGATGAAACCAGCACTTTTCCCCAACTGTATTGGTCACATGACTGATTAGTTGTTACATCTTACCTTTATAACTTACACAATCCCCTGTCCCATGCATTTTTAATCAACGCCTGTCTGTCAGTCTGCTGAAATGATTGATGAACAGATATTACATTTGTCTCCTGTATGTCCTCTGTGTTGATGTGATATATGGACTATAGGAAGTAGATTATAGGGTAGTTTCCAACCCAACCAGGAAGGAAGCAGTGCTGGATCTAGTTCTGGGGAATAAAGTGGGGCAGGTGGAGCATGTTTCAGTGGGGGAGCATTTGGGCAACAGTGATCATAATATCATTAGGCTTAGAATAGTTATGGAAAAGGTCAAGGAACAATCAAATGTGAAAATGCTTAACTAGGGGTGAGCTAATTTCAGTGAGTTAAAAAGAGATCTTGCCCAGGTGGATTGGAATCAAAAATTGGGAGGCAAAACAGTAATTGAACAATGGGAGTCCTTCAAGGAGGAGTTGGTTCAGGTACAGAGTAGACACAATCCTACAAGGGAAAAAGGAAGGGCATCCAAACCTAGAGATCCTTGGATGACTAAAGATATATGGGGAAAAAAATTTGATAAGGCCTATTATTGGGCGCGGGTAGCATGATCCGCTATTAACCCATGCCCAATGGCCCCTGCACAGGCAGGACAAGACTTTCATCAGGCCTGAGGACTTACCTGCAAGCAGCTTTGGAATTCAGTGTTGACATGAGGATTCAATGCAATTCGCACTTTCCACCTGCAGGGGGAGGCCCAATCACTTAAAGGGAGAATGTCTCTTAAAATCTCTTAAAGGTAGCCGGTACCTGTTATTTGCCAAAAATAGCAGTCTGCTGTCTGCACGGAGTCTTAACGGAGATCAGAAACCGCACACGTAAAACAGATGCACATCCTGTCCCTATGTTTACACACTGGTGAGTGATGAGTAAAACATTGAATAAAGATTGCGCACTACTAAATCCCACATCCTCACCAATCTGCCGATCTGAGTTGGTACCAGGCCTGCTAGAGTGCGTGCACCAAGGTTCTCAGATGATGCACCAGAGGCCTTGGTGCAAGAGGTGGACAGAAGGAGGGACATCCTATATCTGCGGGGGGTGGGTGGGGTGGGGGGGTGGGGAGGTGGCAAGAGGCCCTCCAGACATGTGCCCAAAAGGCAATGGGAGGCAATGGGGGATAAAGTCAATGCCAGGCGCACAGCACCATGAACATGGATGCAGTGCAGGAAGAAGTTCAGTGCTTTGAAATGAGTGGTGAAGGTGAGTGAGGTCAACTGTCAAGTGGCGTCTCCTACCAACTGCTCCACGCACTACACCCCCATCACACACATACCAACAAAATCTTTTCATTAATACTCAACTCTGCTAACCTGATGCTTCCTCTCACCATTACACATGACCACTGTTGCAAGCCGTCCACCCACAACTCACAGGCCACACTGGTAGCTATTCAACCATGACAGGCACATCACCCATGCACATGAAGAAGAAGTTGGTGCATATCAGGAGGCAGCAAGTGGCAGTGGCATTTAGCCCCTCGAGCCTGTTCTGCCATTCAATGAGATCATGGTGGACCTGTGACCTAACTCCATATACCCGCCTTAGCCCCATATCCCTTAATACCCTGGGTTTACAGAAATCTATCAATCTTAGATTTAAAATTCACAATTGAGCTAGCATCAGCTGCCATTTGCAGAAGAGTGTTCCAAACTTCTCCCACCCTTTGCAGGTAGAAGCATTTCCTAACTTCACTCCTGCACATCCTGGCTCTAAATGTTAGGCTATTTCCCCGCGGGGCAGAGAGTGTGAGAATAGATCAGCTGCTAACAAAAAAGGGAACCCAAAATTCTTTTATAAACATGTAAATGATAAAAGGGTAGTCAAAGGAAGGGTGGGACCGATTAGGGATGAAAAAGGAGATCTTCCTGTGGAGGCAGAGGGTATGGCTGAGGCATTAAATGAATACGTCACATCTGTCTTCACTGGAGAAGAGGATGCTGCCAATGTAGCAGTAAAGGAAGAGGGAGTAGCGATATTGCATGGGATAAAAATAGATAAAGAGGAGGGCCTTAAAAGATTGGCAGTATTCAAAGTAGAAAGTCACCTGATCCAGATGGGATGCATCCTAGGTCACTGAGGGAAGTAAGGGTAGAAATTGCGGAGACTCTGTCCACAATCTTCCAATCCTCCTTAGATATGGGGACGGTGCCGGAGGACTGGAGGATTGTAAATGTTACATCCCTGTTCAAAAAAAGGGGAGAGGAATAAATCCAGCAATTATAGGCCAGTCAGCCTCATGTCGGTGATGGAGAAAAGTTTAGAAACAATAATCTGGGACAAAATTAATTGGCACTTGGAAAAGATTGGGCTAATAAATGAAAGTCAGTATGGATTTGTTGAAGGAAAATTGTGATCAACTAACTTGATTGAGTTCTTTGATGAAGTAACGGAGAGGGTTGATGAGGATAGTGCGGTGGATGTGCCTATGGGCTTTCAAAAGACATTTGATAAAGTGCCACATAATAGACTTATTAGCAAAATTAAAGCCTATGGGATTAAAGGGACAGTGGCAGCATGGATATAAAATTGGCTAAGGGACAGAAGCAGAGAGTAGTGGTGAACAGTTGTTTTTCAGACTGGAGGGGTTGGTTCCCCAGGGGTCAGTATTAGGACCACTGCTCTTTTTCATATATATTAATGACCTGGACGTGGGTATGGAGGGTATAATTTCAAAGTTTGCAGATGACACGAAACTCAGAAATGTAGTAAACAATGTGGAGGATAGCAACAGACTTCAGGAGGACATAGACAGACTGGTGAAATGGGCAGACACATGGCAGATGAAATTTATCACACAGAAGTGTGAAGTGATACATTTTGGTAGGAAGAATGAGGAGAGGCAATATAAACTAAATGGTACAATTTTAAAGGGGGTGCAGGAGTAGAGACCTGGGGGTGCAATACACAAATCCTTGAAGGTTGCAGGACAAGTTGAGAAGGCTATTAAAAAACCATATGAAGTCCATGGCTTTATTAACAGATGTGGAGATGCCGGTGATGGACTGGGGTTGACAATTGTAAACAATTGTAAACAATTGTAAATGCGTAGGCTTCAAGGAGATCTTGAAACATTTGCCTGAGGAAGGAGAAAATCTCCGAAAGCTTGTGAATTTAAAATAAAATTGCTGGACTATAACTTGGTGTTGTAAAATTTATTAACAGAGGCATGGAGTTCAAATGCAAGGAAGTTATGTTAAACCTTTATAAAACACTGCTTAGGCCTCAGCTGGAGTATTGTGTTCAATTCTGGGCTCCTCACTTTAGAAGGAGGTCATGGCCTTAGAAAGAGTGCAGAAGAGATTTACTGGAATGATACCAGGGATGAGGGACTTCAGTTATGTGGAGAGACTGGAGAATCTGGGGTTGTTCTTCTTAGAACGTGGAAGGTTAAGGGGAGATTTGATCGAGGTGTTCAAAATCATAAAGGGTTTTGATAAAGTAAATAAGGAGAAACTCTTTCGAGTGGCAGAATGATCAATGACCAGAGGACATAGATTTAAGATGATTGGCAAAAGAGCCAGAGGCGACATGAGGAAACATTTTTTTACGCAGTGAGTTGTAATGATCTGGAATGCACTGCCTGAAAGGGTGGTGGAAGCTGATTCAATCATAACCTTCAAAAGGGAATTGGATAAATACTTGAAGGGAAAAAAATTACAGAGCTATGGGGAAAAAGCAGAGGAATGGGACTAATTGGATAGCTCTTTCAAAGAGCTGGCATAGGCACGATGGGCTGAACGGCCTCCTCTTGTACGTGTGATACTTGGTACTAGGAAATTCTTGTATGTGATAAGATCGTTTGCACCCATACCATATAGCTTGTATATCAGAAAAGTGCAGGCCCACAGCTCACGATTTTCCAACGTGCGTTCGATGCATGTGAGGCATCTCACCATGGGCACCATGGATCAGGAACTCAACCCTTATATGGACACTCATTACTGCATGTCATCCAAAAAAAATTAGATTAATGGGAAAACAGGTTAAGATGTGAAAACAGTTAGTCTAATTTTAAAATATTGAATGCACATGTGTCCTTTTAAGACAAGCGGCAACATCTACTTTTCACATCTAAATATATTTGAATGTTTCCTTTACTTCAGAGTGGGAAGAGTTCCTCTGGTCACTGTGTGTTAGTGACATTGTAAACATAATAGGAAGATTTCCTCGGGTCGCTGTAGGGGCGATTTTAACCAAACCTGCCGGGTAGGCGGTCATTTAAAATTGCCCGGGAGACTTCCCGCTCCGTTTCTGCTGTCTTCCATTTGAACTTGCTCTTCTGAGCAAACGGCAGTGACGCACGCCTGAAGCCGGCAGGCTCCTTCTTTAAATGTGCAAATTGGGCTCTGATGACATCATCGGGCCCCAATTGCTGTTTTAACTGGCTGCCTAAGCAAATTTTAATTGATAAGAATTTTTAAAATCTGCAGATCTTAAAGGGTTGATGGTCATCACGAAAACAGTTCAACTCATCACTGAGCATAAATGTTCCTTACCCACTCTGACGCAATGAAGCTTGTGCAGAATTCATAGGAACATAGGAACAGGAGTAGGCCATTCAGCCCCTCGTGCCTGCTCCGCCATTTGATAAGATCATGGCTGATCTGTGATCTAACTCCATATACCCGCCTTTGGCCCATATCCCTTAATACCTTTGATTGCCAAAAAGCTATCTATCTCAGATTTAAATTTAGCAATTGAGCTGTTATTTCCACTGGGGCTAAGGTCACCGTAGAGCTGTCACAATATAGGGGGTTAAATTTGACAACTCCTGATTCTGGGCGCGGGGGTCGCGGTGCGTGATTAAGCCGTGCCCGGTCGTTGAGATGCAGGCAGCATATAACATTTGTGCTGCCCGGTCATTTACCTGACATCTGCAAGCAGCCAGGCCTCGCTGTGCTGTTGAGTGGCTGCTCACCAGCAGGGGGGCTCCGATATCATGCAAATAGCTAGCACCATGTAAAGGCAGCCAACACCTCTTAAAGGCAGCCCACACCTCTTACTTACAAAATATAAGATACGGGTCCACAGAGTCTGAACGGAGATAAGTCATCACACATGTAAAATACAGATGCAGGTCCCGTCCCTGTGTTTACAAACAGATGAGTTATGTTGGAACATTGAATAAAGTTTGCACACTACTAAATCCCACATCCTCCAATTTGCACGCCAGACTTGACCAATCTGCCGATCTGAGTTTGTACCAGGCCTGCGAGAGAGTGTGCACCAAGGTTCTCTGATGATGCTCCAGAGGCCTTGGTGCAAGAGGTGGACAGAAGGAGGGGCATCCTATATCCGCAGGGGGACAAGAGGCCTTCCAGACATATGCTCAAGAGGCAGTGGGAGGCAGCTGGGGACGAGGTCAATGCCAGGCGCATAGCACCATGAACATGGATGCAGTGCAGGAAGAAGTTCAATGCTTCGACACGAGTGGTCAAGGTGAGTGAGGTCAACTGTCAAGTGACAGCTCCTACCAACTGCACCACTAGCCGCATCCACTGCACCATGCACTACACCCCCCCATCGCCCACCTACCAACAAACTCGTTCCATCAGTACTCAACTCTTCCAATCAGATGCTTGCTCTCACCCTCACACATTACCACAGTTGCAAGCCGCACACTCACAACTCACAGGTCACACACACTGGCAGCTATTCAACCATGGCAGGCACATCACCCAAACATCCTGCAGGACCCTCACCGACACACGTCCCGCTTTCTTGCAGGAGAAGGTGGCACATAACAGGAGGCAGCAAGCGGCAGTAGCTCCGTGGAACATGAACCTGTTGTCCTCTCTCAGGATGACAGCATTCCCGTCCTACCCCTGCCACTCCGCCAGTGTCCTTGCTGTTGCCTGACAGCTAGGCAGCCCAGTCCCTGCAGAGTATTGAAACTTTATTATAGGAACAGGAGTAGGCCATTTAGCCCCTCAAGATTGTTCCACCATTCAATGCGATCATGGTTTATCTGTGACCAAACTCCATATACCTGCCTTAGCCTCATATCCCTTAATACTTTTGGTTAACAAAAATCTATCAGTCTCAGATTTAAAATTAACAATTGAGCTAGCATCAACTGCCATTTGCAGAAGAGCATTCCAAACTTCTACCATCCTGTAGAAGTGTTTCCTAACTTCACTCCTGAAAGTTCCAGCTCTAATTTTTAGGCTATGTCCCCTAGTCTCAGTATTCAAGTATAGGAGACGTCCAAAAACAGGTACAAATGCATCAGCAGCCAGAAGCAATAATCCAGCCACTAACCTGCAAATCCTGCATGATCCCTTTAAATAGAGCTGGTGGGGGGGGGGTGGGGTCATCCATGCTGTTTATGACCTGTTCAGCTGTGCGAAGTTAAGTCTGTGTTGGCTGGAGCGTTGAGTTCCAAAATCATATCTGTCCTTTTAAATCAGTGTTGCACACTGATCTAATGCATATTCTCCTTACTTAATGGATTGTAAGAGCTTTTACAAGTATGTAAAAAGGAAGAGAGCAGCAAAAGTAAATGTTGGTCCCTTAGAGGCTGAGACAGGAGAAATTATAATGGGGAATCAGGAAATGGCAGATGCGTTAAATAAATATTTTGTATCTGTCTTCACAGTAGAAGGCACAAAAAACATACCAGAAATAATGGGGAACCAAGGGGTAAATGAGAGTGAGGAACTTAAAACAATTAATATCACTAGAGGAAAAGTACTGGACAAACTAATGGAACTAAAAGCTGATAAATCCCCTGGACCTGATGACCTACATCCGAGGGTTCTAAAAGATGTGGCTGCAGAGATAGTGGATGCATTGGTTATGATCTTCCAAAATTCTCTAGATTCTGGTTTGGTCCCAGTGGACTGGAAGGTAGCAAATGTAACCCTGCTATTCAAGAAGGGAGGGAGAGAGGAAACAGAGAGCCACAGGCCAGTTAGCCTGATATCAGTCATCAGGAAAATGCTGGAATCCATTATTAAGGAAGTGGAAACAGGGCACTTAGAAAATCATAATGTGATTAGGCAGAGTCAAGATGGTTTTATGAAAGGGAAATAGTGTTTGACAAATTTATTCGAGTTATTTGAGGATGTAACCAGCAGGGTAGATAAAGGGGAACCAGTGAATGTAGTATTTTTGGATTTTCAAAAGGCATTTGATAAGGTGCCACATAAAAGGTTGTTACACAAGATATAGGCTCATGGGGTTGGGGGTAATATATTAGCATGGATAGAAGATTGGTTAATGGGCAGAAAACAGAGAGTAGGGATATACGGTTCATTTTCAGGTTGGCAGGCTGTAACTAGTGGGGTGCCTCAAGGATTGGTGCTTGGGCCTCAGCTATTTACAATTTACATTAATGACTTAGATGAAGGGACCAATTGTAATGTATCCAAGTTTGCTGACGATACAAAGCTAGGTGGGAAAGCAAGCTGTGAGGAGGATACAAAGGGTCTGCAAAGGGATACAGACAGGTTAAGTGAGTGGGCAAGAAGGTGGCGGATGGAGTATAATGTGGGGAAATGTGAAGTTATTCACTTTGGTAGGAAGAATAGAAAAACAGAATATTGTTTAAATGGTGAGAAACTATTAAATGTTGGTGTTCAGAGAGACTTGGGTGTCCTCGTACAAGAAACACAAAAAGTTAGCATGCAGGTACAGCAGGCAAATGGCATGTTGGCCTTTATTGCGAGGGGCTTGGAGTACAAGACTAAGGAAGTTTTACTATAGTTGTACAGGGCTTTAGTGAGACCTCACCTGCAGTACTGTGTACAGTTTTAGTCTCCTTATCTAAGGTAGGAAATAGTTGCCTTGGAGGTGGTGCAACAAAGATTCACTGGATTAATTCCTGGGATGAGAGGGTTGTCCTATGAAGAGAGATTGAGTAGAATGGGCCTATACTCTCCGGAGTTTAGAAAAATGAGAGTTGATCTCATTGAAACATATAAGATTATGAGGAGGCATGACAGGGTAGATGCTGAGAGATTGTTTCCCCTGGCTAGAGAATGTAGAAATAGGGGGCAAAGTCGCAGGATAAGGATTGGCCATTCAAGACTGAGATGAGGAGAAATTTCTTCACTCTGAGGGTTGTGAATCTTTGGAATTCTCTACCCCAGAGGGCTGTGGATGCTGAGTCATTGAATATATGCAAGGCTGAGATAGATAGATTTTTGGACTCTAGGGGAATCAAGGGATATGGGGATTGGGCAGGAAAGTGGAGTTGAGGTCGAAGATCAGCCATGATCTTATTGAATGGCAGAGCAGGCTCGAGGGGCCATATGGCCTACTCCTGCTCCTATTTCTTATGTTCTTATGCTCTTACATTTACATGTTGCCGGTGTTCATTAGCTATGCGTGCGCAAATGCCATTACCAAAATGGCATACCAGCGCACGTCACGCTAGAAGCGTGCACACGCATTCCGGATGCCATTTTGGATCCTTAGGAGGCCGCATAGCGCCTACAAAACGGGCGCCATGCGGCCCAATTCATAGCCCCCCGGGTTTACAAAAGATAAATGGACAATGAATAGATGCAGTCCTTGCTTCATGTTACAACAGATGAGGTGAATGCCAGCCTCCGTGTCGGAAAATAACATGCAAACTGTCTTGACTCCATATATATTCCTACTTCTTTGGAATAGCGTTATTTGAGGGAACAACTTTTGCTACAAAGTGTAAATACCTTCTAGCTAAATCCATTCAATGAAACTAAAATATTGTTAAGAAGGAGCCTCATAGCCCAACTATCCCCAGGCTAAATGCTGACCCGTTCTTTATTACTGATTGTGGATAAAGCATTGGGCATAGGTGGATAAAGCGAAGGAAGTTTATTGAGGCACACAAAAGTAGGTTATCCTGCAACACAGCCAGGCCATATGCCATGTTGGAAGGCAGTACAATACACATACTGGAAGTAATCCAACAAGCTACATAATTAGGGCTACTTTGGCTGTTTTCACTTGGCACATGACTATGCAAGATAACTTCTGTTTTTTTGCACTGTTGTATCTTAAGTTATTTATTACTAATGTTACATATCATTGAATCTAGTCTCTTATACATCTTCTGGCTCCAAATGGTCATATTTTCTTTATCACTGGTAACAGCTATGCTGTTTTTATACTATGCAAGACCGGCATCGCCAGCCCCCTAAAGTCTTGCCGACAGCCAGCAATAAATGAATCCAGCAGGATTAGCTTTAGGTTGCAGCAAGCTCCGTGAGCCCCATGCAATGGAAACCAGCACTGCTAGCACAAGTGTTGTTTAATATAAAAGCAGTTTTAGAGAAGAAGAGTGAAAGAGGAAGAGAGAGACAGGGAAGGAGGGAGAACAACTTAACTCAGAATTTTGATGGAAAAGAGAATTTTTTGAACTCAGTCTAATTACACCAGTAAAATCATCCTGCAACTTGTCAATCAAGTTCTATCACAGCTGTTCCAGTTTCTCCGTCTCTGTCGCATCGACTCTGATAATGTAACCTTCTGCATCAGAGCTTCTGAAATGTCCTCCTTTTTCCTTAGCCATACATTCCCCGTCTCCATGACAGACAGGACACTTGATTGGGTCCATCCATTTTGAATTCTTTTACTCTCACCCTATTGCCCCCAAGCGTCTCCCTTGTCCTAACCTTCCACACCACCAGCCCCCACATTCACCAGATCACCTTCAGCCATTTCTGGCACCTCCAAACACATCTTTTCCCTTCCCTGCCCCTCTGCTTTCTGAGAGGGCTATTACTTCTGTGCCATTCTGGTTCACTGTTCCACCATCCCTACTTCCAGCTGGCACATTCCCATGCGAATGCAAGAGATGCAAGACCTGCCCATTCACCACCTCCCACATTACTAACCAGGGTCCTAAGAACTCATCCCGTGTGAGAGAGCAGTTTGTGTTTTTTTTTATTTGTTCATGGGATGTGGGCGTCACTGGCGAGGCTGGCATTTATTGTCCATCCCTAATTTCCCTTGAGAAGGTGGTGGTGAGCCGCCTTCTTGAACCGCTGCAGTCTGTGTGGTGAAAGTTCGCCCACAGTGCTGTTAGGAAGGGAGTTCCAGGATTTTGACCCAGCGACGATGAAAGAACGGCGATATATTTCCAAGTGGGGATGGTGTGTGACTTGGAGGGGAACTTGCAGGTGGTGTTGTTCCCATGTGCCTGCTGCCCTTGTCCTTCTTGGTGGTAGAGGTTGCGGATTTGGGAGGTGCTGTCGAAGAAGCCTTGGCGAGTTGCTGCAGTGCATCCTGTGGATGGTACACACTGCAGCCACGGTGCGCCGGTGGTGAAGGGAGTGAATGTTTAGGGTGGTGGATGGGGTGCCAATCAAGCAGGCTGCTTTGTCCCGGATGGTGTCAAACTTCTTGAGTGTTGTTGGAGCTGCACTGATCCAGGCAAGTGGAGAGTATTCCATCACACTCCTGACTTGTGCCTTGCAGATGGTGGAAAGGCTTTGGGGAGCCTGGAGGTGAGTCATTCGCCGCAGAATACCCAGCTTCTGACCTGCTCTTGTAGCCACTGTATTTATGTGGCTGGTCCAGTTCAGTTTCTGGTCAATGGTGCCCCCAGGATGTTGATGGTGGGGGGATTCAGCGATGGTAATGCCGTTGAATGTCAAGGGGAAGTGGTTAGACTCTCTCTTGTTGGAGATGGTCATTACCTGGCACTGGTCTGGAGCGAAACTTCCTCCAACCTGGTATTCTGTGTCTGCTGCTCAGTGTCTCTATTTTGGGAAAGCCAAACACAGATTCGATGATTGCTTTGCTGAACACCTCCATGTTGTCCCTAACTGTGATCCCAAGCTCTCTGTCACTTGCCACTTCAATCCCCCGCCCCACTGCTACTCTGACCTCTCTATCTTTGGCCTTTACACTGTGCCAGTGAAGCTCACTGCAAGCTCATAAAATAACACCTTATCTTTCCAATAGGCACTTTTCAACTTTGGCCTTAATATTGACTTTAATAACTTCAGACCATAACTCAGCTCTCATTTTTTCTTTGGCTGTCAACTTGGGATGGGTATGTTGGCACTTAGCAACAATCAGGGGGAGATGCCCAGGTCCCCCCACCTCACCCTGTGCCCTGTGTAAGGAGGTTGAAAAATATAACTTTAAAAACTCACCATCTGTGGGGTTCCTAGCCATTACCCTAGCCTGGAGCCACCCCCACTCCCTCTCTTCTGGAGGCTGGTATGCCTCATCTTATTGGATGTAGCCACTTCCAGTGTCACACCAGATCCTTCCTGAGATGACAATGTGCGAAGTCCCAGCATTTGGAAATTCCCGCCCCACCTAAGTGACCTTCTAAGGGATGAGCACAGGGGGAATTCCAAACTCAGGTCGGGATCTGGG
Source organism: Heptranchias perlo (assembly GCF_035084215.1). Classification (NCBI taxonomy): domain Eukaryota; kingdom Metazoa; phylum Chordata; class Chondrichthyes; order Hexanchiformes; family Hexanchidae; genus Heptranchias; species Heptranchias perlo. The sequence continues at coordinate 134,310,221 of NC_090328.1, read as the reverse complement.
TCTCAATCTTTTTCCAAGCTTTTCTGCCAGACTCCTGCCATGAAAGGGAATTCAGCCCCATGTTTTTTTCTGAGCTATTACAATCAATGATGGTTTTCTTAATCATCGACTTGATAAAATATATGGTGAAGTTATCAGTCCTGAAACTCTGCTGGGGTTTTTCCAGTCACCTGTAGGGGCCCAGCAGAACCCCTGTGGAATTTCAGGGCCATCATCTATAATTAAAGTCTTACATCTCGCACGAGCTTCCTGCTTGTCACACTTTTGTTGTCTCGCTTTCTTGATTGGCTTAAGCAAAAGAGCAACAAATCAGAACCAATGTGATAGGAAATCAAAAGCAAGATAAACAGTTAGAACACCACCAGTGAGAAATGATTGAGGACTAATGAGCACAACCAGTCCTGAAATGAGATAAAAGAGAAAAAAAATACACCAATCGAATTACTCAATCTGTTGTTTGAAAAATAATCAGCTGCCACTTTGTTCTCAGTAACTGAAAATTCTAATGTCCAAAATAATGTTTTAAACAAAATAAAAACCTCAAAACGTACATTTTTTTTACAACAACATAATTAAACTTGTCCACTGAATAGTCTTTTGTATCTTTCAATATCTTCATTAATTTTTATATTTGAAGGCCTCAGCCTCTCCCAACAACTTGGGCTTGGAATTAATGGGCCAGAAATTGCTTGTAAAATAATGGTGTACCCAACAGCGCAAATGGAAGAGCAAGTTCCGGAGACCACATATGAGCAGTAAATCGCAGAAATCCGGAACTTGCTCTTCCTGATTCCCTGCTGACCTGACAGCTTTGTGTTAAAGAGATATCACAGGCTGGAATCAATGGACCAGCGTGAACTTGCTGCACTGCCCAGCTGGAAACTAACTAATCTCACCAGAAAAAAGGTACGCTGAGTTATATCAGCTCTAAACTAACTTATAACGGCATGGTGAGTATCAATGACTGCCAAACAGCCACTCTGGCACTGAAAATTTACTTTTAAAAATGTGGGGGGAAAAAAATTGACTGGGCCTATTATTGGGCGCGGGTAGCATGATCCACTATTAACCCGTGCCCAGTGGCCCCTGTGCAGGCAGGACAAGACTTTCGTCAGGCCTGAGGATTTACCTGCAAGCAACGTTGGAAATCAGCGTTGACACGAGAATTCAATGCAATTCGCACTTTCCATCAGCAGAGGGGGCACCAATCTCCTAAAGGGAGGATGTCTCTTAAACTCTCTTAAAGGTAGCCAGTGCCTGTTAATTGCTAAAAATAACAGTCCGCTGTCTGCACGGAGATCAGACATAGCACACATGAAACACAGATGCAGGTCCCATCCCTACGTTTACACACTGACGAGTTATGTTATAAAATTGAATAAAGGTTGCACACTACTAAATCCCACACCCTTCAATCTGCATGCCAGACCTCACCAATCTGCCAACCTGAGTTGGTACCAGGCCAGCGAGAGTGCGTGCACCAAGGTTCCCAGATGATGCACTAGAGGCCTTGGTGTAAGAGGTGGACAGAAGGAGGGACATCCTATATCCGCGGGGGGGTGGGGGGGAGGCAAGAGGCCCTCCAGACATATACTCAAAAGGCAGTGGGAGGCAGCAGGGGACAAAGTCAATGCCAGGCGCACGGCATCATGAACATGGATGCAGTGCAGGAAGAAGTTCAATGCTTTAACATGAGTGGTCAAGGTGAGTGAGGTCAACTGACAAGTGGTGTCTCCTACCAACTGCACCACTAGCCACATCCACTGCTCCACGCATTACACCCCCATCACCCACATACCAACAAACTCTTTCCATCAGTACTCAGCTCTTCCAATCAGATGCTTCTGCTCACCCTTACACATTACCACTGTTGCAAACCGCCCACCCACGACTCACAGGCCACACACACTGGCAGCTATTCAACTATGACCGGCACATCACCCATTCACACATCCCACTTTCATGCAGGAGAAGGTGGCGCATATCAGGAGGCAGCAAGTGGCAGTGACATTTAGCCCCTCGAGCCATTCAATGAGATCATGGTGGACCTGTGACCTAACTCCATATACCCGCCTTAGCCCCATATCCCTTAATACCCTTGGTTCACAGAAATCTATCAATCTCAGATTTAGAATTCACAATTGAGCTAGCATCAGCTGCCATTTGCAGAACATCCCAAACGTCTCCCACCCTTTACGTGTAGCAGCATTTCTAAACTTCACTCCTGCACGCCCTGACTCTAAATGTTCCCGTGTCCTAGTATTCAAGTATAGGAGACCTCCAAGAACAGTTACAAATGTCTCGGCAGCCAGAAGCAATAATCCAGCCAACAACCTGTAAATCCTGCATGGTCCCTTTAAATAGCGCTGGTGGAGGGGTCCTCCAGGTACTCGAATACACTTTCAGATGGTTGGGGTTTCGGCTGTGCATTGAGTTGAGCGTTAAGTTCCAAAATGGTGTCTATCACTTTAAATCAACGTTGCACACTGATTGTATCCATATTCTCCTTACTTTACATGCTGACGGCGTTTGGTATTTTCGCGTTGCGCTAATACCAATACCAAGATGGCGTCCGGCGCACATCACGCTGAAAACTTGCGTGCGCAGCCAAGACGACATCTTGGATCACGGGACGCTGCCTCGAGTCGAAACATCGGGCGCTACACGCCTCCAATTTAGCGCCCGCGGAGTCTCATTTCTCCCATTTTTAATAGTTTTTGGAACATTTTTTAAAAAATTATTCATGAAAAAAATTTCAAATTTTTATTTCTTTACTTTCTCTTTCTGTCCCTTTTATCTCAGCCTTTTAATCTTACCCTCTCTTTCGCTTTTACTATCTGATTTTGCCTCAGGCTGATTGGTGAAGGGGGCAGAGGGATCCTTTCCTCCTCTCACTGCTCGGTGGATCCCAGGAACGATGGCTGCACTTGTCACAGCACTCAATTAAAGCAAGTTGGTGCCCCCGAAGACCTCAAAAGGTTTGTGGGCACGTTAGTTGCTTATGAGCAGCGGGCGACGTGTATCCGCCGCACTGCGCAATTTCTGACCCAATATTTTTGCCCAGAGTTAGCTGTAAGAGAAACCTGCAGTCAGAGCACATGGAATATGCACAATATCCCCAGATGCAACAGTAGCATTCGAGTTAGCTCAACTGCTGCAATGTTTCTTTTCAATCTCTCACAATATCTTTCTTGGTGTGTTTTAAAATTATTTGAAGAAAAGCTAGAAGACAAATTTCACAGCTTTATTTGGGTAAAGTTAACTGTGAGTATCTTTTTTAAACAGAGTGACTGTGTGTGTGTGTGTGTGTGAGAGAGAGAATGAGAGAGAAAGCATCCATTTCAAACTCAACAGACAGTGTTGATTATAAACCTGCTTTTGTTTGCGTTCAAATTATAAACATTCTATAAACATTCAGGAACACGTCAAGTTGAGAGACAGAATGAAAGAGAAGGAGTGACTGCTTTTCCCAATCCTGATTTCCTTCAAAATAAAAAAAAAATGAATCGAATTTTCAAAGCTTCTCACACAAATGAAAAGGCTGTTACCATCACTTTTGTTTTGCTGATAGATAAAAAGTGTAATTGGTGACAGCTGTGAGACAGAGAGAGACAGGCAGACAAAGAAAAAGAGAGGCAGATAGGCAGGCAGGCGAAGACACAGAGGAGAGTGACAGACAGGACAGGCACACAGAGAGATACACATCCAATAACCAAACAAAACACTGAATTCAATGTTCGCAGAGATCTCTTAGAAACTTACAGACCTGTGATCCCTCCCCCCACCAGTGCTATCGTGCCTCTCCCCGAACTGCTGACCGACACCAGGATCCCGATATTAACGCAAAGTTGGGTTTCAAACCATCGGCAGGGGGGATTGCGTACACAAAACCCGGAAGTGAAGCTAGTGGGTCGGATTCTGCGATCTTAACTTGATTGAGCAATTAACTTTCTCCTTCAGGGCGTTGCGTCTCCAAGCTGTACAGCGGGCGTACTGCGCACCCGCATCTAAAGTCTGCTATTTAAAGGACCAATGCAAACATGGAATTTGGAGGAACCAAGAGGTACTTACCATGGATTCACGAAGAGCAAGGTCAGCACCCAGATTCAATTATGTTCCCTTCAAGTACTGCTGGGTGCAGTGAGGAGCAGGAGGGATATCATTTTCCCCAGCAGTGGGAGGAAGAAAACTGATTCTCTTACCAAGAAGGCATGGCTGGAGGTAGCCGAGGAGGTGAGGTGCAGGAGCATTGTGCAGTGCAGGAAGCACATCCTGTAATGTACAGCAACCCCCCCCTTACTCTGTCTTGCCAAGTGTACTCCATCACATCAGTCGTGCAGGAGATGTTTGCCACATTAAACACCTTATCCATGGCCTTATCTACACCAAGCTGCTCCCCAGCATAGTGGTAGGAGTGATGTGGTGTTGGCTCAGGAGAGAGATGATGGTGAAAAGGGTCATGGAAGTGGGAACTCCACTCAAAGCATTTCCATGTCTCACCTGTTCTTGTCACCTTTTTTTCCACAACATTCACCTGAGGAAGGAGGAAGCCTCCGAAAGCTTGTGAATTTAAAATAAAATTGCTGGACTATAACTTGGTGTTGTAAAATTGTTTACAATTGTCAACCCCAGTCCATCACCGGCATCTCCACATCATCACTTAAGTTTCAGCAGCCCCCATCCTTCACTTTCTATGCACTTCCTCACCTCCCCATGTATCCATCACATTGCCACTCACCCCAATCCTGATGCAATGTGATGCATCTGCCTGATAGTCACCCTCACCCAATGCACTGCATCCATCAGGTGAATACATGGCCTTCAGGCCTGTTCTTTCTCCCCTTGTAGCCTTGCAGGAGAAGTGAGCTCAAAACGCAAGGGAGAGGGCGAGGACATCAGGTGGCCTGATACAGAGATGCGTGACAACGATTCCTCAGAGGACCTCATTCCTTCTGAGGGTGCACCGTCACACTACATACAGCCATGCACCAGCACAAATACCCACACTTCAGTGGATCCAGTTAGACAGTTAGTTGGGTTTTCACCTGGCGATTTACAGTTCTCAAGTGAGCACGAGCAGACATTGGTGGCAGGGACAGCTGTGGAGAGTCCGTGACAGGGAGTGCACTCCTCTCCAAGCTCTGCTCAGCTGGACACTGATGCTGAACCTCGGGGGCAATCATCAAGTGGGAGAATGAGAATGATAAAGGTACAGCAGCAACTTTGTGAGGTACTGGCAGATGTGCCACGCACACTCTCCACAATAGCAGAGAAGATGGAGGAGTCCAGCTCCAACAGTAGTTGATCGGTGTCGCAGGTAATTGCGAGAATGTCTGCCATGGAGAGAGTGGCCGCCTCTGTGGAGCTTCAAGCACGGCTCTCAAATGAGACTATGCAGGCCATGACCACAGCCGTGCAGGAGATGTTTGCCACATTAAACACCTTATCCGTGGCCTTATCTACACCAAGCTGCTCCCCAGCATAGTGGTAGGAGTGATGTGGTGCTGGCTCAGGAGAGAGATGATGGTGAAAAGGGACATAGAAGTGGGAACTCCACTCAAAGCATTTCCATGTCTCACCTGTTGCTCCCCCCCCCCAACCAATGCCCAACATGCTGCCCCCTCTCCCGATGGCCGAGTCTGCCCCTGCACAGGTGCAGGTGGAGCAGTCATTGGCGGGGCCCACACGGGCTCCAAAACACAGAGGTCATAGACCAAAAGCAGCTCAGCAGTCAGGGCAGGGAGCTAAGCAGCCTGTCACTACCTCTGCTGAAGCCACAAGGGATGCACCACGTAGAAGTTAAAGCAACTATAATTCACCAAGGATATGCACAAGGGTGTTTGAAGAAATGTTATGTTGTGAAGTTTCTGTTTTTTATATCGGCACATAAAATTTATTGATTATCACCACTTCCCTGTCTTGCCTATTATTGCGTTCCAAGTGCCAACTCGCCCTTTCATTTACTTGGCGGGGGTGTTGGGGGATGGGGAGGGGGGGCTGTTGGTGGTGGTGGTGGGAGCAGGTCAGTGTAATTCAAATTTTATTTTCCTAGTCTGACTAAGTGAACCTCTGAGCTAAGAGGGAATCCCTGGCAGCAATGTACGCAGCTGGTCTGGTGATGGGTGCCCCATCTTAATATTGCTTGCTGTCCTCCTCCTCCTCCTTCTCTTCAATGTTCTCATCGTCAGAAGATGATTGATGAGCGCCTTGGTTGTCCTCCACATCTAATCCTCTCTGCTGTGCTATGTTGTGCAGGACGCAGCACACCACCGTCATTCTGGAGACCCTCGCTGGCGAGTACTGAAGGGCACCTCCAGGCCTATCCAGGCACCTGAAGCGCATCTTCAACATGCCGATGGCTTGCTCGATGACACATCTGGTGGTCGTGTGGCTCTGGTTGTAGCACTCTTGTGCCTCATTGGTGGGATTCCTCACAGCTGGCATGAGCCATGTTTGAAGGGGGTATCCCTGGTCTCCTACAAGCCAGCCCTTAAGTCTGTTTCCTGGTAGGAAGAAGTCTGGAATGTTGGACTGCCGCGGTATAAAAGCATCATGAAAGCTCCCACGGAATCTGGCGCACACCTGCATGAGTCTCTCCTTGTTGTTGCACACCAGCCGTGCATTGATGGAGTGAAATCCTTTGCAGTTGAAAAAACTCCTTTGTTCACGGGGTGGTCCTCGGATTGCACCGGTGGGAATCCAGCCAGAGGCGTGAAACCGACTGCCCGCTCATTCTGGCTATTGACGTCACGGCGGAAGTTGACATAAGTGGACGCCCTGACAAACAACCCATCCATTATCTGGCTTATACATTTCTGTGCAGCTGACTCAGAGACCCTGGAGATGTCACCGGTGGTGACCTGTAAGGAGCCAGAGGCAAACAAATTGAGGGCAGTGGTGACTTTGTCAGCGACGGGCAATGCATGGCCACCAGGTCCATCAGGGAGCAGCTCTTCTTGAAGAAGGCTGCAAATGTCTGCAACCACATGCCTGCCCAATCTGTTCTTCAGATAGGTCAAGGAAGCCTCTGTCTATAGACCCCTTCATGTGGGTAGTGCCTCTGGCAACCTTGGCCCCTCTGTTGCTCTCCTTTCTGCTGTTCTCCACTCTGCTCTTCCCTTTGATCTTCTCCAGATCTGAGTTGTGAACCTGCAGATCCCACCACAGCACGACATGGCTGCCGTGGATGGTGATTGTCTTCTTTCTCCGATTGTCCTTTCACAAACATCCGTGGCGCTCCCCCCATCCTGATCCTGTCCATTTGAAAGCTTCCAAACTTCTGAAAAACCTGTGTGATCACAAGAACTATCTGCCAAAAATTTGCCAGAGGGAACTGAGACCCCAGCTGTAAGCACTGAACTTTTATACACATCGGGCAATCATTACTCCAAAGACCCCCATGAACTGCAACTCAGTCTCGCCTTCGTTTCACTGGCGAGTTTGGAAACCCCGTGCTGGAGGCCTTAAATTCAAATGCCTGTTGAATTCAATTTAAAATCGCCTCATTAACATCTGATAATTATCTAAATGGCTGTGATGATTACCAATCTGCCTGTCCTAATGATCGACCCGCCTCTGGCGAGTAGATTACTCGCAAGCATCCATTAAACGCGGAAGCGTTGAAGCCGTGTTGTGGTCGTGCTTCAAATTTCTAGAATCTTTACTTCCCACCCAACCCCAGCCCACCTGTTCTTAAAATCCCCCCCCCCCACCACAGGTATCCACCAATGAGCCAAACCCCGACATTGCACCCTCCATGTTTGTCAAACTTCAGGTCACTCCCTTTGCACAGATCTGCCAGACCCCAGCAAGCCCACCACAGTGTTACCAAACCCTGAGACCATTCCCCACTACTACAAGGACTAATACCGCTCCCAGCGCAACTAAACCCCCCTCCCATTCCAATACTGCAAAGTACTGGATGCATTGCCTCCAATTGGCGCACCTTTTTGCTGCGTATTCTCACCTTTCAAAATGGTAAGGATTAAGCATTAAATACATAGATAAAGGAATACATTGAAAATGAAGATCCCCTCTTTCACAGTTTTCACACTGCATAACTTTAAACCACTTATTTCAAGTAATTTTCAAAGTGACAGAGCCAGGGGCTAAAACTTGTGTTGATAAAACATTTGAAATTGCTCTTAACAGAATTTCACGAAATCTGGCCTTGAAGGACAGTTTGGATAGAGGATATTGCACAGCTGAGTAAAATGATCGTCGATGTATAAAGAATTCTGTACTTCTATAATGAATAGTGCGACTATAGATTTGATGGGCACTGCATGGCCATGAAGGACTGTCTTTATAGTTGGAGAATATACTGCACTGTAATGAAAAATGGTATGTTTATGTGGTAGAGAATATTGCATGGCAAATAGTTTGATACAAGTGTTAGTCCACAAATAACACAGACAACGTAACTCACAAATGTCAAAGTGATTAATAAGTTATGCAAATCTACGGGATTTGGTTTACACAACTCATCTTACAGAAAGGAAGTGTTGCCTTTTTATTGATTTTGTTCTTTGTTATTGATCTTGGGAACTGTAGAGAATGCACTGAGACACAATTCCAAACATTTGGCCCCAAACAATATTAATAATGTGATTGTGAATAAACAAAATATCCTACAAATTTTCTCTTTAAATTTGTTTTTAAAATCCAGCCTACAAAAGATGAAGAGAAGCAATGTTGAGATTATCGCTGACCAGTCTATTTCCATCTTTCGATCAGCGGCTTCTATGCCAACATTAAGATTGTTTTATCAAGTGCTGAGTGCACTGGTAATTTAAAGCTATGGTGGAACAGATTTTCGCCTACAGGTCTAGGTCAGTTTAAAACGGTTTAACACTGGTCTTAACCCTGCTCAAAAGTCAAGTGTAAATAAATTCAATTCTCTGATGTAAGCTAATTTGAATAATGATTCACAGTTCCAGGTGCAAACTCACATGGGTTTAGGGAGGATGCTAGTTGTGGGAAGGAAAAATTCTACATGAAATGTAAAGGAATGCATACAATCAAAGGGAAGTCACAAGAAGCGCAAACATTGAGAAAGCTTTTTGAGAGCTTTGAAAGGTACCGACAATCCATCAACAGTCTCGGCCAAGCTGAAGGGGCAGGAGATTAAGAAGTGACAGACAAAAATAAAGAACAAGATGCAGGTTTGAGTCTGAACACAACCAATAGAGCAACCCAACACCCACACCCTTGACTGATGGCTGCTGAACTCAAGGTGGTGCTGCACGAGACGCTTGCAGGGAGGATTAACTCTGTGTCTCTCAATGGTCAGCCAAGTTTCAGGCCGAAGCTGACCATTACTCTTCCTACATCCACGAGCCATCTACTGCATGGCAGCAGATGACACAGCTCAGCGTCTGATTCTCTACTGATCCAGGCACTGAGAAGACAAATCCCCAATGTCATTGGCAGGTAGCTTGTTCCAAGGCCCTCAGAAATGGTTGGTGGCAGCTGCAACCAATCATGGAACACTGGCTCTTGATCACACTGGCACGCCTTCTTTGATGCAGTGCCGTGTTAAGTATAAGGTACCGTGATTGGGCTGATTCTAAAGAACCATCCAAAATAATTGTCAGTCAGACATTCATGTATTGCAAGAGCCCACCAGGGGTCCAATGATTCAGTTTCCTTTGAGGGTCTCTATCAGCATTACATCTACCAAAACAAGATCATTTCACCTCTTTGCAGGTGCAGAGATGCAAACACTAACGGAGGGCATGGACCCCCCCTCTTGGTGCCAAATGAGCCTGGTATCCCTCCATATGTCCTCCTCGCCTTCTAAGCATGGCAGCTGGGGGCTTCCTGTAGGTGCCACGAAAGGCAGCAGGGGTGAAAAAAATAACTAATAACAACTGGTACAGAGGCTCAGGGAAGCCGATGTACCAACAGGAAACAAAGAAATGGAATAACAAAAGGGACCTAGAAATGGCCTTAAACACACCTAACTGAACCACTATACACCCTTCATAAGCCCTCTCACTAACAATCCACCCAAAGGCCCCCTTCCCACCTAGATTCTTGGGTGTGGTAAGAACTTGGCATTCAGCAAACTCACTGGCTGTAAAATGAAGCTGTCCCTTTTTGAATATTATAATAAATCTCCTAACTGCTTCAGACAAAAACAAGCACAGATAGGGCATATTGGACACTAACACTGGCTTCTGTGTGTCTCTATTTCTCCTGGTTTCCTCCCTTATGAACCAGTTGAGCCCCATCATGTCTTCACCCAACATCCACATGTGTCTACTTCTAGCTGGAGGTCACAGGACAGCAGTTAAGAATGGAAATCTTGCCTGAGTTGTTTCCTTCTATGGCCCAAGAGTGTTGAATGCAACTATTGGTAAAAGAAAGCCATTATGGTTGACAAGGAATGATCAGAGGCAAATTCAATTGAAACAGAAGGCATTCTACACAATTAAGGCATTTAATTCACAGGAGAACAGGGAAAAGTATCACATGCAATTAAGGAAGACAAAAACAACCATTAGAGATCTCTTGGGAAAAAAAATGGTGCATAATTATGGCAGTAATAGCAAAAGTGTTTTCAGATATGTCAGATATGTCAGAAGACCATGAAGGACCGTATAGGGCCTCTAAAGGATACTGTAGGGCAGATTCAAACAGATTCTCAGGTTATGGCCAGTTGTTAACTGCCTATTTTGCATCAGTCTATACTCCTCTAGGTGATGCTTATGTTCCATGTGATGGGTGCTCAGTATTAAATAGCATTATTAATATTCAAATAGATGGTAATGTCATCTTGGATAGATTAGGAAAGCTCAAAATTGATAGGGCTCCAGGTCTGGATAATATCCATCCAAGGGTGATGAAAGAGATGGGACAGGTGCTCTGCGAGCCTTTTGCCCGTATCTTTAATAGTTCAATATACTCAGGGAAAGTTCGCTGAGACTGGAAGCTAGCTGGTGTCGTTCATATTTTCAAAAAAGGGGACAAATCAAAGCCAGGGAATTACAGGCCTATCAGCTTCACATCCATTATTGAAAAGATGCTAAAAGGGATTGTAGGAGATGTCCTTAATGATCACTGGGAAAGGGAAGGGGCCATTAGATATTCACAACATGGCTTCTGAAAAAATAGGTCGTGCCTAACAAATTTGATAGAGTTTTTTGAGGAAGTCACCAGGGTAGTCAATGAGGGAAATCTGGTAGACATTGTCTACCTGGACTTTCAGAAAGCCCTTGATAAGGTTTCTCACAATAGGTTACTTCACAAGATAGAATCTTGTGGCATCTGTAGAAATTTGAAAAGCTGGATTAGGAATTGGCTCCAATCCTGCAGCCAAAAAGTTGTAGTTAACGGATGTGGCTCAGCCTGGAGACATGTTACTAGCGGTGACCCCCAGGGATCGGCCGTAGGCCCGCTACTCTTCATGGTCTCTTCGTTAATGACCTGGACAGTGGTGTTGGGAGTATGGTAAGTAAGTTTGCAGATGACACCAAAATTTGTGCAAGGGTTAAGATGGTGGAGGAATGCAATCAAATCCAAAAAGATTTAGATGTGCTAAGGGGACACACATTGACAAATGGTGTTGAATTTAGAGAAATGTAGTGTAATGTATGTTGGTAGGGCCAACTCAGAACACACGTATCATTTGCCAGGAACAGTACTGAAAGAGGTTGAGAAAAAGAAAGATCTTGGTGTTATTGTGCATGGATCACTACAGGTTCATGACCAATGTAGAGAAACTGTAACTAAAGCTAACAGGGTTTTGGGCTGTATTAATAGAACCTTTCAGTATAAATCAAAGGACACCATTTTGACACTATGTAAGACACTAATCAGACCGCATCTAGAGTACTGTGCCCAGTTTTGGTCCCCCCACATGGTGAGTGATGTAGTGGCTTGAAAAAGGTCCAGAAGAGAGCTACAAGAGTGATTCCTAGCTTAAAGAACCTCAGCTATCAGATAGGCTCAAGGACCTTGGTCTATTTACTTTAGAGCAGCGTAGACTTAGAGGTGAACTGATCAAGCTCTATAGGCTGGATAGTGTCCCTCTTGAGAGATTATTCCAGTTTAACAGGTTGGGGAGAACCAGGGGACACGTGTTTAAATTATGTAAGAGTAGGAATAGACTGGATGTTAGGCGGTTCTTTTATTCCCAGATAATTGTGAGCCTCTGGAACACATTGCCAGCTGGTGTGGTGGGTGCTGGCTCTCTTCAGGAGGGAGCTGGACCGGTTCCTGACTGGGGCAGAGATCACATCATAGAGAAGGTAAGTGTCTTTACAGATAACACTTGGTCCATGTGATCTCCTGGGCCGGTTTCGATCACCTGAGGGGATCGTAGACAAATTTTCCAGAGTATTTTTTCCCTTATTGGCCCTGGGTTTTTTCTCTGTTTTTTTTTTGCTTCTCTCAGGAGATTACATGGCTGCGGGGGTGGGTGGGAGGTGGGTCGGAGTGGGAAGAAGTGTTGGCCATGATGGTCCAGCCATCATGGTGTAGGGCAATCTTGATGGACCAGGTGGTCTTTTCCTGCCCGTCAATTTCATATGTTCGTTGTGCTCTCCAACCGTTCCAGTGAAATCAGCCAACTCAGCATAGAACAGGAATCAAAGCTTTCCAATTATTTACTTACTAAATCAAATAAACACCTTAGATTCAAAACCAAACATTCAATTATCTCTCAATGTTGCACCCCGACTGCTCCAAGAACAGAGCCATGAAGAAGATTTGAATATAACCTTTTTAAGAACAATGATCAGGATGCCAGAACTGTTGAGATCCAAACAATGGGGAGTTCACTTACGTTTTTATGTAGATATCATTTGAGTTATATAAGACACAAAATAGTGGATTCCGCAATTTTAAAAAGGAACCTTAACCTTCAGAAGGGCAAAGTCTGGCTTCTTAATATTGACACTGCTTTATTACACTGCACAGTGTACCACAACCACATATCTCCTGAGGGCTGGGGTGAGGTGGGCAAAGTTTGCTCCATTGTGGATGCTAAAATAAACAGGATTTTTGCACAACTCTGTGCCATTACATAAACCCTGCTACTGTGGCCTAACAGAGTGAGGAATTCTGCATTTTTTGAGGTCAGCCTGTCGGTCTCAGTCATATTGATCCCCAACAGTGGAGGAGGCTGTTATAAGCAATGATCATTGACTGGCCCAGTCCATACCTTACAGTATATTATCTGAATGTTCTGAATTAACAAAATGCCTTGCAGTGCCTGCCTCAGAGATGAATCCAAAGCCCTGAGACATTGTCAGATTTATCTGTAAGACAAGCTACCAAAGACACAGATATATTAAATTTGGGCTGTAGGCTATAATTTAACACACATTCAATCAAGAAATTGATTTAAGATGTTGTCCCTATTCCCAGTGGTGACTATTGTTCAATAAATTTCTTGCAGCTATTAAACTTCACCAAGAGTGGAATACCAAATAGATCTGGTATATAATTACTTGTTCAGTAAAACATATATATTAAGATTGAAGACAAAATGAACCATTGCCATGTTAAAAAAACATGGTTACAACAGGTTCATGCAAAAAATATCAGGATGAGCACTTTAATAGTTAGAGAAACATAATTCTAAAAACTTTGTTAGGAATTTTGGTAATAAAACAGAGCCCCTGAGAGTCAGTATTATATGAAGTTAGACTTGTAACTTCAAAGGAATTCTTGCAGTTCTACATTTTTTTAAATTTGCTCTCAGGATGTGGGCGATACTGGCAAGGTCACATTCATTGCCCATCCCTAGTTGCGATGGGAAGCTGGTGGTGGGCCTTCTCCTTGAATGGCTTCTGTCCTTATGGTGATGGTGTTCTCAGGATGGTGTGTGGTAGGGAATTCTAGGATACTGACCCAGCGACGATGAAGGAACAATGATGTATGTCCACCATAGGATGGTGTGTGACTTACACGAAACTTGGAGGTGATGATGTTCCCATGATATGGATCCTCTGTTCATTCTCCGTGGTAGAGGTTACAGGTGAGGGAACTATTGTTGAAGTAAGCTTGGTAAGTTGCTCCAGTGCACCTTGTAGACCATATATACTGCAGCCACAGTGTACTAGTGATGGAGGGGATGGATATTGAGTCCAGTGGCAGGGGCACTGACCAAAAGAACTGCTGTATCTTGGATGATGTTTTCCATACATACAAACAATGCAAATTTTTGGATCTCATTGGCATGTTTATTTAAATTTAACATTCTTGTCAAAGTTAGCCCTACAACACCAGGTTATAGTCCAACAATTTTATTTGAAAATCACAAGCTTTCGGAGGCTTTCTCCTTCGTCAGGTGAAGTGTGGGATTCCATGGAAGGTTACCGCATTTATATTCAGAGAACAATACCTGATGATTACAGATAATCTTTCCAACTGCCCGTTGTCAAGGCAATCAAAGTGTTCAGACAGAGAGATGTTACCTACAGGACCACCGAATATACAAATGGCCAGAACACAAAACAGAGAGAGAGAGGGAGAAACATCCGAAAGGAAGAGAAAGATGGCAAATGACCCGTTGTATTAAAAACAGATAACTTTTATTCGCTGGTGGGGTTACGTATAGCGTGACATGAACCCAAGATCCCGGTTAAGGCCGTCCTCATGGGTGCGGAACTTGGCTATCAATTTCTGCTCGACAATTTTGCGTTGTCGTGTGTCTCGAAGGCCGCCTTGGAGAACGCTTACCCGAAGATCGGTGGCTGAATGTCCTTGACTGCTGAAGTGTTCCCCGACTGGGAGGGAACCCTCCTGTCTGGCGATTGTTGCGCGGTGTCCGTTCATGTACCATGGTACATTGGCGAGGCCATGCAGACACTGCGACAACGGGGAACACTTCCGCAGTCAAGGACATTCAGCCACCGATCTTCGGGTAAGCGTTCTCCATGCGGCCTTCGAGACACACGACAATGCAAAATCGTCGAGCAGAAATTGATAGCCAAGTTCCGCACCCATGAGGACGGCCTCAACCGGGATCTTGGGCTCATGTCACGCTACACGTAACCCCACCAGCGAATAAAAGTTATCTGTTTTTAATACAACGGGTCATTTTCTGTCTTTCTCTTCCTTTCGGATGTTTCTCCCTCTCTCTCTCTGTTTTGTGTTCTGGCCGTTTGTATATTCGGTGGTCCTGTAGGTAACACCTCTCTGTCTGAACACTTTGATTGCCTTGACAACGGGCAGTTGGAAAGATTATCTGTAATCACCAGGTATTGTTCTTTGAATATAAATGCGAAACGTTCAAGGATTCCCACACTCACCTGACGAAGGAGAAAGCCTCCGAAAGCTTGTGATTTTCAAATAAAATTGTTGGACTATAACCTGGTGTTGTAAGATCCTTTACATTTGTCAACCCCAGTCCATCACCGACATCTCCACATCAAAGTTAGCCCTGACCTTCATAAAACAGTGCTACCTGGTAATCTTACGATTCACACGGTAGCATGAGTACATGTGTGTTATATGGAATATGCATAGATCATCCAGGAATGAACTGAAACTGATTTAAAGCCATGCCCCCATATATATGTTAAAATGTTGGCATTTTTAGCAAATTAGCATTTTAAAAAAGGTAAGAAGAAAACCAGCAAATGCTAGAAGTCTGAAATAAAAACAGCAATGTTGGAAACTCGTAGCTGGTCAATCAGCTTCTCAAACAGAAGGAAAGGTTCATCAGGTTGACTTCATGATAACCCGTCCCCCAACATAGAATGGTGCTCACAGGGAAATAGTCCAGAGGGACAGAAAATCAGGCACCACGTAGCCAGAATTTTCCTTCAAGCGCCATTCTGTGTCAGGGTTCCCAATGGTAGAATCAACCCAAATAATTCAAGTCCTGATGAAAAATCACACGCAGAGCCTTTCCTTTTTCAAACGTTTATTGACCTCCTGTGCATTTCCAGCATTTTCTATTTTTATTTCCTTTAAAGTCCATTAATAAAGCTACAGCAAGTTACATTGTCAAATTGTGAGATTAAGTTAGGATCAATTTGGCAGAAACCAGCTGAGGATGCAACAGGCTGTTAAATTTAATACTGGGAAATGGTGTGCAGCTGTGTAAATGTGGCAAATTGCAAGTATCAGTAAAAGTTTTTATAACACACCATAAGCACATTCCTATTAAAAATAATTGAGTCCCAAACTAGTCAGTAAACGTCCAGACTGAGCAAACCAGCTGTCATGTTCAGCAGCCTCTGTGCTGGCTGTCAGAACAGCAACTCAGGAGACAGACAACGAAACAAACAGGGAACAAACTATCACATAATACTTAAACAAGGAAGAAGAAAACAACACACTCCGGGGAAGATCTGCAAACATTGTGCGTCCGTGCAGCAGTTTTCTTGAACATTTTTTGTAGTTCTGCATATGTTCATATGTCTACTGTGTGCAATTCAATGCGTTTGACCCTTTTTAAGCAGAATAAAATGGGTAAACAGAAGGGGGAAGAGGTGATGAGCAGGCAGCATGTGCCAGCAGCAAAGCTCCTCATTAAAATATTCACAGAAATCTTGCTGTGCCATGAACTGGCAATTTTGCCTCATGACACCAGATTGTATTTGGTCGACACTTGGGACAAAAACGCAACATCTTAAAAGGGAAACATGTTAACTTTCAAAAAATGTCAATATATAATTATTTTAGGAAAGATATAGATGCACAATATAGCTTCTTTCACCAGGAATGGTTTCTGACAAATGCTAATTTTAAGGAAGATAGAAGGCACTTTTCAGCCTTCCTGAGCAAAAATGCACAGACACTCTGATGCCCAAAATAACAGTGTTGAAATTGCGTTGGGGTTCTCTCGATTGTCCACCATAACTTCGGTGGAGGATCCATGGAAACCCAGAAAAAGGGTATAAATGTCACAATGGCAGACAATCGGGAGAACGCCGACAAAAATTCAACCCAAATATCTTCAAGCACTAATTTTTTTTTATTCGTTCATGGGACGTGGGCATCGCTGGCAAGGCCAGCATTTATTGCCCATCCCTAATTGCCCTTGAGAAGGTGGTGGTGAGCCTCCTTCTTGAACCGCTGCAGTCCATGTGGAGAAGGTTCTCCCACAGTGCTGTTAGGAAGGGAGTTCCAGGATTTTGACCCAGCGACGATGAAGGAACGGCGATATATTTCCAAGTCGGGATGGTGTGTGACTTGGAGGGGAATGTGCAGGTGGTGTTGTTCCCATGTGCCTGCTGCCCTTGTTCATCTAGGTGGTAGAGGTCGCGAATTTGGGAGGTGCTGTCGAAGAAGCCTTGGCGAATTGCTGCAGTGCATCCTGTGGATGGTACACACTGCAGCCACATTGCGCCGGTGGTGAAGGGAGTGAATGTTTAGGGTGGTGGATGGGGTGCCAATCAAGCGGGCTGCTTCCTCTTGGATGGTGTCAAGCTTCTTGAGTGTTGTTGGAGTTGCACTCATCCAGGCAAGTGGAGAGGACTCCATCACACTCCTGACTTGTGCCTTGTAGATGGTGGAAAGGCTTTGGGGAGTCAGGAGGTGAGTCACTCGCCACAGAATACCCAGCCTCTGACCTGATTTTGTAGCCACTGTATTTATATGGCTGGTCCAGTTAAGTTTCCGGTCAATGGTGACCCCCAGGATGTTGATGGTGGGGGATTCGGCAATGATAATGCTGTTGAATGTCAAGGAGAGATGGTTGGACTCTCTCTTGTTGGAGATGGTCATTGCCTGAGACTTGTCTGGCATGAATGTTACTTGCCACTTATCAGCCCAAGCCTGGATGTTGTTCAGGTCTTGCTGCATGCGGGCACGGACGGCTTTATTATCTGAGTGGTTGCGAATGGAACTGAACACTGTGCAATCATCTGCGAACATCCCCATTTCTGACCTTATTGATGGAGGGAAGGTCATTGATGAAGCAGCTGAAGATGGTTGGGCCTAGGACACTGCCCTGAGGAACTCCTGCAGCAACATCCTGGGGCTGAGATGATTGGCCTCCAACAACCACTACCATCTTCCTTTGTGCTAGGTATGACTCCAGCCACTGGAGAGTTTTCCCCCTGATTTCCATTGACTTCAATTTTACTAGGGCTCCTTGGTGCCACACTCGGTCAAATGCTGCCTTGATGTCAAGGGAAGTCACTCTCACCTCACCTCTGGAATTCAGCTCTTTTGTTCATGTTTGGACCAAGGCTGTAATGAGGTCTGGAGCTGAGTGGTCCTGGCGGAACCCAAACTGAGCATCGTTGAGCAGGTTATTGGTGAGTAAGTGCCGCTTGATAGCACTGTCGACAACACCTTCCCTCACTTTGCTGACGATTGAGAGTAGATTGATGGGGCGGTAATTGGCCGGATTGGATTTGTCCTGCTTTTTGTGGACAGGACATACCTGGGCAATTTTCCACATTGTCGGGTAGATGCCAGTGTTGTAGCTGTACTGGAACAGTTTGGCAAGAGGCGCAGCTAGTTCTGGAGCACAAGTCTTCAGCCGGGATGTTGTCGGGGCCCATAGCCTTTGTTGTATCCAGTGCACTCAGCCGTTTCTTGATATCATGTGGAATGAATCGAATTGACTGAAGACTCGTTTCTGTAATGGTGGGGATATCAGGAGGAGGCCGAGATGGATCATCCACTCGGCATTCTGGCTGAAGATGGTTGCAAATGCTTCAGCCTTGTCTTTTGCACTCACGTGCTGGACTCTGCCATCATTGAAGATGGGGATGTTCACGGAGCCTCCTCCTTCTCCAGTTAGTTGTTGAATTGTCCACCACCATTCACGACTGGGTGTGGCAGGACTGCAGAGCTTTGATCTGATCCGTTGTTTGTGGAATCACTTGGTTCTGTCTATAGAATGTTGCTTCCGCTGTTTATCATGAATGTGTTGTCGCTTCACTAGATTGGCACCTCATTTTTAGGTACGCCTGGTGCTGCTCCTGGCATGCTCTTCTACACTCCTCATTGAACCAGGGTTGATTCCCTGGCTTGTTGGTAATGGTAAACTGAGGAATATGCTGGACCATGAGGTTACAGATTGTGCCAGAATATAATTCTGCTGCTGCTGATGGCCCACAGCGCCTCATGGATGCCCAGTTTTAAGCTGCTCGATCTGTTCTGAATCTATCCCATTTAGCACGGTGGTAGTGCCACACGACACATTGGATGTGTCCTCAATGTGAAGACGGGACTTCATCTCCACAAGGACTGTGCAGTGGTCACTCCTACCAATACTGTCATGGACAGATGCATTTGCGACAGGTAGATTGGTGAGGACGAGGTCAAGTAAGTTTTTCCCTCGTGTTGGTTCGCTCACCACCTGCCGCAGGCCCAGTCTGGCAGCTATGTCCTTCAGGACTCGGCCAGCTCGGTCAGTAGTGGTGCTACCGAGCCACTCTTGGTGATGGACATTGAAGTCCCCCACCCAGAGTACATTTTGTGTCCTTGCTACCCTCAGTGCCTCCTCCAAGTGGTGCTCTGGGGGTAAAATTGGTCCTCAGCGGTAGCTCAAAACAGACAATAACCAATCAGCAGCATATTTTACAGGAGGACTGATTCATCAGCTGAGGGAGGACGGTAGGTGGTAATCAGCAGGCGGTTTCCTTGCCCATGTTTGACCTGATGCCATGAGATTTCATGGGGTCCAGAGTCAATGTTGAGGACTCTCAGGGCCACTCCCTCCTGACTGTATATCACTGTACCGCCACCTCTGGTGGGTCTGTCCTGCCGGTGGGACAGGACATACCCAGGGATAGTGATGGAAGAGTCTGGGACGTTGGCTGAAAGGTATGATTCTGTGAGTATGGCTATCTCAGGCTGTTGCTTGACTAATCTGTGGGACAGCTCTCCCAATTTTGGCACAAGTCCCCAGATGTTAGTGAGGAGGACTTTGCAGGGTCGACTGGGCTTGGTTTGCCTTTGTCGTGTCCGGTGCCTAGTGGTCCGATGCCGGGTGGTCCGTCCGGTTTTATTCTTATTGTGACTTTTTGTAACGAGATTGTACAACTGAATGGTTTGCTCGGCCATTTCAGAGGGCAATTAAAAATCAACCACATTGCTGTGGGTCTGGAGTCACATATAGGCCAGACCGGGTAAGGGCGGCAGGTTTCCTTCCCTAAAGGACATGAGTGAACCAGATGGGTTTTTACAACAATCCGATAGTTTCATGGCCACCATTACTGATACTATTTTTTTTACACCAGATTTTATTTAATTAATTTAATTTGAATCCCCCAGCTGCCGTGGCAGGGTTTGAACTCATGACTCCGGATTATTAGTCCAGGCAAATATTGTGACAAATATAGCATGAGTAGTCAGGTGAGACAGGGCCCCAATTTTGAAGACAGGTTGACTACAGTAGGTCCAATTCTCCAGTTACAGCAGAGCAGACACAGCGACTAAGTGCCCTGATATCAGTTACAAATCACTTTTGCTTGGATCTACATCTATTTCGGCCGGTTTAAAGTGCTCTCACACAAAACATGCGCAGCAACATTTTAATATTAAAATGAATGTTAATGAGATCAGTGCAGGTGATTCTCTCAGAGGGAATGCACTGTGCGTTCAGATTGCTCATTTAAAATGGGCTCTCAGTATTGAGCACATTCTCGGCTGACAGGAAGTCAATGATTAAAGAGGAAATTAGTTTAATCCGAGTATATATGAAGGTAGACTTCAACTTTGGGTTTGTGAGAGCTGAATGTTCCAGTGGTTGTTTTTTCTCACAGCTTGTTATTTTTTTTTGGAGATCTTTGTTCTAGGTTTTCGGCAGCAACATTTATCATTGCTACGATCAAAATTATTAATATGAGTATTGCTCTTTTTGTATTATTTGTATGTGGAAGAAAGGACAGGTGTGATGCAGGTCAATTACATCAATTGCTCAAATATGTCCTTACCCAGAGAGAAATATCTACTAACCCAAGCCCACCTATTTGGAAATGTTCGCGGAGAACTGTCTTTGCAGACTCTGGGGGTAAAATTGGTCCTCAGCGGTAGCTCAAAACAGACAATAACCAATCAGCAGCATATTTTACACCACTGCCAAAGACCAAATTGACCCCCTCTGTTTCATAGTTAGAGTTGTGCTGACTTCTGGAATCAGTCTTCTGGTAGATAACCTCCACCAAAGAGACTGCACTACCAGTTCCAGTCAAGGTCTCCACAGCTCTGAGTTTTATACCTCAGGCTCATTCCAAACTATTACAGGGGCCATCAATCTGCAGCACACAGATGCATCAAGCAGGACACTGATGCAATGCTCATGAGGGAAAACAGATTCATAATTTTCCTCTTGAAAACCAAGCAGCAGTATGAGGGTACCTGACAATTCCTTTCCTATCGCAAGACTCCCTAAAGTCCAGGGCATTATTGATGGCATCCCATGTGACAATATGGGCCCCTGCACACAATTCCATGGCCTTCATAAACCACATGAGGCGCCACTTCTTCAATGTGCAGGTCATCAGTGACCAGCAACACAGAAGGGCCGATTTTAACTCCTGGCAGAAAGTTGACGGCAATCCTTTGTCAGAGGCCCAGCAGATTTGAACTTCTGGGCCTTATTTGAATAGTGCCAGTCAATTGCTTACCCATTTCGGATGGAAATCGGCAGCTGGTTGGAGGGAGAGCGCAAACAAAGATTGGGTGGTCCAAAAGCCACCCCCACCAAGAGATGGCTGCCAGCACCATGGTAAGTCTGGGAGGGGAGAGTGGTGAGAATCTCATGCATGGGGAGGGGGAGGCAGCAGTGGCCCAGACTTTTCCTGTGTGGCTCAGAGGAGTAGTCCTTCTCCTCTTGACCTCACGAAGGAATATTTTTTAACTTATTGTAAAGGACCTCACCGGCTTCCGGACAACCTGTCGGTGCAGCCTCAGCAAGCGCCTGCTCAGGGGCGGGGTTAACATGCCATTGGGGTGCACGTCGTGGAACCCCAGTTTGCATTTGTTCATGAAGTTTCTGCTGGAGTCCAGTGGGAGCCTCATCTGCTGCTAAAACCAGCAGCATTAAAATGGGGAAGGGAGCAGGAAATGCAGGCCCTCCATTTTAGCCCCTCCCCCACTCTTTACCCGCCAATTGGGGAGAGCTATGTTTCTCCATAGGATCATGCAGATTAACCCCTTCTTTCCAGGCAGCAATCATGATGCCTTGATTTTAAGACAATATTCTGAGCCGAAGCTATTTAGTGAAGGTGGACAGTAAGGACGGCTTCTAAGATAGAAAGACTACTCTTTTCAACCCCGTTTAATGAAACCATTGAGACAGACATGAACAGCAGCAGAGCAAAGGTACAACATGGCCAATGCAGCCACCAGGTTCATTACTGAACATACTATAGACTCTTTAAAGCAGCGGTTCAGATGCTGGGACAAGTGAGGAGGCATCTTATAATTCAGCCCTATAGGATCTCTAGGGTTACTGTAGTCTGCTACATACTGCACAACCTAGCGATCCAGAGAGGTCTAACACCACAGCATGTGGAAGAGGAGCCAAGAGTAGAGCAAGATACTGACAATCAGTGGCCCAGAACACCTTCAGCTAAATTGGCCTCTGTATGATCGTGGATACTAATCCTTTAATATGCTAACACCGTATTCCAAACCATCAGAAGCACATTGTCTGGACACTGTTGAAATAGAATACAACCAAAGTTAACCCCCTACAAGTGCTGACTGTGTGTGGCTCGTGTTTTTTGGTCCAGTGCATCCTCTCTGGTGATGGTGCACGTTTTGTGTGTTCAATATGCTAATCTTAAGCTCCTCCTAAGTGCTTCCCCTGTCGCAGCAGTGACTCAGGTGGCTAGTAGCTGGGTGGCAAAGGGAGCCGACTGGGATTGAGGTGACCCTGCACCCCGTAGCGCTAGGTCATCAGATGGGCCTGCAACTGGTGCCACCATGACTAATTTTGCAGTGGTTGGCACATGATTCATCATTTCAGGACTACTGGACGAAATGGATGTGGGTCTCCCTGAGAGGCGGCATTCTCATCTATACCTATTTGAGCCTTGCCCCTGCTGTTGGATACTCCCTCAGCATGTCCAACGATCTGCCTGGCTAAGACCTCTCTGCAGTTATGAGGGGTTACGAAGACCGGCAAAGTGATTTCTTCATCTGATTTCCCCCAACATGCTCAAACTGGAAAAGAAAGCTTGCTATAGTTTGGAGTGCAAGACTTCTACAGCAGCAGGCTGAGCATTCACAAGAGATACTCTGACTGGGGGTTTCATTGCATATACCTCTGGAATTGCCATGAGCTCCACAGCAGACAACAGTTCAGTTAAACAGAGTCCTGCAGGACTGAACAGTTGCAGCCAGATCTTGCAAGATGCTTCAATCACAGCAGAAAATGTTGGTGCTCTGATAGCACCCTTTTAAATGCAAACCCAATTAGGCCTAAACCCCAAAACCAAGTAGTCGGAGAAGCACGTGAGTTGGCCCTCCAACCAGTCCATTCCTGCTTCTCCTTTGCCACCGCTACCTGCTCATGCTCACTTGTACTCTGTACATCACACAGTGCACTCTCCTCAAACTGACTATCAAAATCCCCTGAGGTGGATGTATCTGCACTGACGCATGCTATAGGAGTGAGTGGCACAAGGTGCTGTGAGGTGCTGGTTTCTTGGGTGCCACTAGGATCTGTAACTTGTTTTTGAGATTCACTCACAGAAACAGAAGAGGATCCTATAGCTGGGTGCAAGACAACCCTTCTAAATAGGATTGTATAGCTGATAATCTGTGTCATGGCAGTGTGCTGGAGGGTGTGTGAGTGAAGGAAGGAATGACAACAAGGAAAGAATGGTAATAGCCCCAAGGCCTCCCGCTTCACCCTGGCCCATTCCCTCTATGTTCTCAGACCAAATAGTCTGTTTAATAGTCTAAAATAAGGGGTTCTCCTCTCAGTTATGCAGCATCTTGTCCTATGAACAAAGTAGTATTGTTAAAACATTGGATGTTTGAAAGGCACACAGAGCGAGAGCCAAGTGTCCACACTACATTCCAGCTTCTGTGTGAGTAAATGAATATGCATCATGCTGTTAGGTTATGCTGTAAGATCACTTGATGGGGTTATCTTTCCAAATGCTGATGTGACAACAGTTCTAGTTTTAAGTAACAGTAATAGTATGCCCTGCTGCAACAGTGGCATGCATATGAAGCTTGGAAAGAGCTATCACTTGAGGGCCGAGAGTGCAGCCAACAGAATGAAAGGGAACTCTGTGACATGCATAATATGCCCATCTATTTTGGAGAGGAAAATATTGACCAGCCTTACTTTGGCAGACTTCCTGAGGCTGATCTTTGGCTCAGCGTCCATTTATCCTCATCTTTCTGTGAAGCCCTTTTGCATGTTTTTCTGCATTAAAGGCACCATATAAATGCAAGTAGCTGTTGACATGGCATTTACTCTGTCCATCACCTCCTGCCAAGCAGAGGATATATACGTCTCCTGTGTGGAATATTCCAAACAAGACCACCCTTCTTTGCTGCACTCCTTGCAGCAGCAGCAGCACCTCTAAAGCAGTATCGGAAAATGATGTTGCTCTGCATCATTGGCCAGTTATTTCCAGCTTTCTGCCCAGCGACAATTAAGCAACAGCTTTAAGTACCTGCTGCAACCTTTAAGAACTGCAGCTGCACTCCATTTTCCCCATCCCCTTCACTGACAGCATTTGCTGGCAGGCCTCCTCAGCGTCAGGACTGAAAAACAGGCCCTAGTGTTATTACCCTTATTCTTTTATAACTTTGCTGAAACTGGACTAAAGATGCAGTTAAAAAAAACTTTTAAAAATAGGACCCATTATTCAATTAAAGAGCTGGGTTTGATTAAAAAATCAAAATGTAGACTTCAGCTTCTGAAAGGTTACAAGATACTAGTTGTAACACACAGTTATAATTCTTACCAGCTAACCTGGTCAGTCCCTTTAAGCCTCCTCCTAAAATATTTCCCTGTAAATCGAAGTGATTGTAGCTCCTTAGGAAGTGAAATAGATGTAAAAAAATTACTTTTAAATTTTAGGCTTGAGCTCAGAAGAATTCATGATTAAATATCTGGAGAAGCTCAGCAAGTCAGGCAGCATCTGTGGAAAGAGAAACAGAGTTAACGTTTCAGGTCGAAGACCTTTCGTCAGATCTGGAAGATGTTAAAAGAGTTAAAGTTTTTAAGCAATTACAGATCCAGTCCGGTCAGCTAGTGCTGGTAATGGTTCTGCTGCTGTCATTCACAGCTAGTCCAGACCCATCTTTTGTTTCTTAACCTGTCCCATTACCACCTGCCTTGCCTTGCACCATCATGCCTTTCGTCATTTAATCACTCGTGCCCTCTATCCTATCAAAGACCTTCCCTTTTGTTCTTTCTTCCCCTCTCCTCGCTCCCCCCCCCTGACTCTTTCCCTGGCTCTGTATTTGCTTAAAAACATGGCATTTACTCTTTAACATCTTCCAGTTCTGACGAAAGATCTTCGACCTGAAACGTCAACTCTGTTTCTTTCTCCACAGATGTTGCCTGATTGCTGAGCTTCTCCAGCATTTTCTGTTTTTATTTCAGGTTTCCAGCATCCGCAGTATTTTGCTTTTGATTAAATGTCTGGCTTTGTTTCCCTTTATCAAGATTTTTTTTTAAAAAGTGCAACATCTGGAATGTGACAGATGCAGCCTAGATGTCAGATATAAGACCACTGAGGTGTGATTGAAAATTGTCCAAAACAGGTGAATCTCCATCTCAACCAGTTCAAAGAGTCATAACAAGACTAACTAGTCAGTCTGAGTTGTTATGGAAGGTATTTAACAAGCAGTATTTGTCCCCTTCTTATTACGGCCTTATCACTCCCATTCAGCCTTTGATTCAGTTTATTTATGTTTGTGGCCTCCCCTCCTGTTATGATTAGGAATGTTTCTTACAATATTTTTAAGAGGAGCCTCACCCCTAACCCATAGTTGAGGTCCTCTTTTTTTTAAATACTTTACCATTTTCTACAAATTGTCCAGTTTCTGATTTCTGCTTTGTCCCTTCCCCACATTTCAAGAACAGCGACAGTACAATGAGCATCGGAGCACAAATCAAATGTTTTCTACGGATATACAATAAATGTGCTAGTCTTGCTCAAGAACTCAGAAAGGACCTTGCAAATTATCTGCAAAACAATTTCATCCTCAGGTTTGAAGATTTTCCTATGGCTTCCCTCATTAGTGTACCTTTACAAACACAGTGCTATGTGATGCCATGATTCAATACTCAAACAGCGAGACAGCCAGATTGTGTCAAAATTCAAGCTAATATTATTCAATTTTATATAGATAGAGTGAGAAATATAACAGGAACAAAACAAAAGTAGGAGAGGACTGAATTGCCAGAAGCTGTTTTACCAGCACCACATTTAAGGAGTTGATATTGTTTGTCACGATATCGCAGAGTCTCAGGCTTTTTATAAAAATTATTTGCAAATATATACATAAAATATGAATCACTTTCAATCATTGCAAGTTCATGTTTATGATACTCCTAAGTAGGGAACAAACCGTTTCTTTTTGTGGGAGTAGTTAAGATCTACACTAAACAATAAAAGGTCAGTAAATTCCCAACCTATTCCTACAAGGGGAATATTGAATTTTGGGCGGAAATCAGATTTTTGGCTGTATTTTTTAACCAATGTGAATCACCCACCCAATGTTTGTTTGGGTGTAAATGGTTTTCTGCACAGAGTCAAAAATCATATGACCTCATTAGTAACTTCATCACAACCTTCCACCATGGGCAGAATTTGGACCCGATCACAGGGAATCTAAAAGTCTAATCTACAAGATGGAAAGGAAGAAACATTTTTCCTACATTTCACAAAGTTATTTTTTCACGATAAATCATTGCGGCAGTAATCCAATTACTCTTTCATACATAAATGCTAATATTTCACAGAGTAAATCTTGCCACTATAATTATATGACTGGATGCTAGGAATGAGCAGCTTGACAGAAATTATGGCTATGACAAATAATTTGCATACTGATGAAATGGTCGATACAAGCTACATGCTCAAGCTAAGTCAAGGTAGCACCCACAGATTTTAAAAAGTGCCATGTGGGGAAGATGAGTCACATACCCTATGAGCCACATACCTCATTGCATTGCCAAGCTGGTGCTACCCTGTTGAGATAAAAAGCGACAGCAAATGCTGGATATCTGAAACAAAAACGGAAAATATTGAGGAAATAGCCATTAGGTTTATCAGTATCTGAAAACAGAAGAAATATAGGCTAATATTTTGGGTAGAGGTCTTTCCTCAGTTCTTTTCACAAAGAAGTACCATCAAGGTGAAGAAAAAAGCTTAGGATATAGAAGTGATGGATACAACCTTTTTATTCCATAGTACATAGAAAACTTTATGATAAGCGAAAAAAATCTGAATTCACAGATTAAAAACTAAATGACTTGCATTCACCATGTAACTTTCAAACAGATGAATATTAACAATAAAACCATATGAAGTAACCTTTTTCTTAAAGTGTTACTATATAAATCAGTGCAACATCAATGTCTAAATTAGAAACCTTACATTAAACTGCAAAAATTAACCCTCAGCAAGGTTATCTAGTAAATAGTCGAACTGTACAGACCAGAGAGGTCCTACATTTGATTTATCTGATGTGAGCTCAGGTATGCCACAGTTTGCCCCTCCTGATCACTATCCAATGATCCCACTGGGAGTGCACTCTAGTGGATGCCATTTGAGGACAGAATTAGGTTCAGCTATGCTGTCACCCTCCCCTTGTCGGTAAATATCCCAGCAAAATTCACTATCAAGACTCACAGATGAATGCCTAGCGAAGTACCAGAGGGCAAAAGTACTCCAGAGAGGAGTTAATACCCGGAGGAGAGAAGCAAAGGGGGAAAAATTGACAAAGGTGAGTGAAGAGAAAAGGTAAAAAAATAAGAAAAACGTGAAATATTTGTTTTTTTTAAACTGCTTTTTTCAGCCAATCAAGCTGTAGAACTCTGAAGATTGAGCTGGCTGCATCAAAGACATGACTAGATCAATCCTTGATGTGTTTTCCTCATCTCAAATAGAGATGTGCTACCCTTCAGTAAACTTTCCAGTCAGTAAAGCCAGCAGCCCATTGTACTCCAATGAGACAACTTGTTGATACCAGTCCAAAAATGAGTTCTTCACCAATAGAATCGTCATCAAAAGCATGATTGCAGAAAATGTGCAGTGAGTTTGATTAAAGATAAATGACGAGATCATTCTCTTCAAAAATTGTACAATTGCAAAACTAAATTCTAGTTATGTCAAATTAAAAATGTAAATTTTACTGGTGGGGCATCTATTTTCACAAACCAACAAGTGTCTGAATGAAAATAAAACTATATCAAACCGTTAATGGTATATTTCCCTCCATTTATCTACTTTAGTCAGAGGAGATGCGAGTAGAATCAGGGATCACTGTTTCATGCTCAGGTCTATTTTTTTTGCATCAGTAGTTAACAGAGGGAAATATACTCCCTTTTAGTGTTTGCAGAATCAATATTCCTTGTAAGTAATATTTACATTTTATAATCCCAGCATCTATGTTGCCTGCACACTGGAAATAAATTAGTCAATTTGCCTGATTAAAATATTAAAAAAAGGTTCACAAATAAAGAACAATTCCAATACTTTAGAATTTTTAAGATCAATTTTATTCCTTGATGGAAGTACACAGACAAATCAGTAAGGAAGTGAGAAATGCAGCAATGCTCTGATTACTGCTTGGTCCCTTGCAAATAGATATTGTCACTTAGGATGCATTTACAACACTGCGACCAGCCTGAGACCAATCACTGCAGTTCAGGTTCCAGCCAGGCAGAACCCTCTTTGTATTGCTTGGCTCCTGCCTGGCTGGAACTTAAACTGTGCTGTTTTAAATAGAGCTCTACACATGCTTCGATACATACAAGTGCAAACCTGTCTCCCAAAAGTCAGATATTTAAATATTTAGAGAGCAGGAGGGGAGGAACTTTAAGCACCCAAGTCAAGATCTGATAGATTTAGAAAGCACCTAGAGGGTCCAAAATGAGCATTTTTCAAGCTAGGTTTGACATCATACCTCATGTGGTGTGACACTACAGGCCCAGGCCACAAGGTCAGGTCCAGATTACCAGGACTGGTCTTGATTGGAGAGTGGCCAGACTCAAGAACGAAGCGCAGCCACTGCCTGGAAACGTCACACAGGTGCCACACCAGGGCATAGCAGAGACGAGAAGCAGTGGCATTGGGCTTCAGGGAAGAGACACGGCAGAGAAGGCACAGCTGAAGCTTGTGAAAGTGTCTTTCGGTGAGGAGTAGCCCAGAAATGCTGGAGGGAAGTGAGCATAATTAATGTGTGGGTAACCCATCCCTTGGGGGAGGCAAGGGTCTAATAACACCGAAGCTCTGGAGGGAAAAAAATGCTTTATATTTTTAAACCCATCTCTGCTCACAGCTCACTCGAGCAACATGTTTGCTCATAGCAATAAATATCACAAAAAAACTCAAATTTACTAGTTCTAAAACATTTTTGGTTTAAACCTCACCAAAATAATTCCCAGCCTGTCATGCCCCTCTTGTTAAGGATACTGGTAAATCTGCAAATGTTTCAATTTTTCTATTCCTTTCTGCTCCTTCACTTCTGTCTCTTCTCCACTTCTGTTCATCTACCATCTTCAACTTTTGTTTCTCCCTTGTCCTTTCACTCCTGTCTCTCTTTTTCCTGATTCTCCTTTTCCTTCACTTCTGTCTCTCCTCCAACACTTCAATCTTTATCTTCTATTTTGGTCTCTCTCTCTCCCTTCTATGGCATGTCTGACTAATTCCTTCACATCTTGCTCGCATGCACCCTCCTGCTTTAATTCTCACTCTCTCCATCAGTTCACATTCTCCCTTCCTTTTATTTATCATGCCATTATTTTAACACCCTTTCACTTCTCAGTTTCAGTTGCTCTCCTCCAATTCTCTATCTTTTTTGCTCTTCTTTACTTCTAGGAACATATGAACAGGAGTAGGCCATTTAGCCCATTGAGCCTGTTCCGCCATTTACTGAAATCATGGCTGATCTGTGACCTAATTCCATATACCCGCCTTAGCCCTATATCCCCTAATACCTTTGGTTAACAAAAATCTATCAATCTTAGATTTAAAATTAACAATTGAGCTAGCATCAACTGCCGTTTGCAGTAGAAAGTTCCAAACTTCTACCACCCTTTGCATGTAGAAAGTTCTGGCTCTAATTTTTAGACTATGTCCCCTAGTCCTAAACTCCCCAACCAGCCAAAATAGTTTCTCTCTATCTACCCTATCAGTTCCCCTTAATATCTTCAAATCACCCTTTAATCTTCTAAATTCCAGGAAATACAACCCTAGTTTCTGTAATCTTGACCTCATAATTTAACCCTTGGAGTCCAGGTACCAGTCTAGTAAATCTACGCTGCACTCCCTCCAAGGCCAATATATCCTTCCTAAGGTGCGGTGCCCAGAATGGAACACATTACTCCAGGTGTGGTCTAACCAGGGCCTTGTATAGCTGTAGCAAAACTTCTACCCCCTTGTATTCTAGTCCTCTAGATAAAAGGGCCAGCATTCCATTAGCCTTTTTGATTATTTTCTGTACCTGTACATGACATTTTAATGACCTATATTCATGGACCATAAGTCAATTTGGACCTCCACTGTTTCGAGCTTTTCACCATTTAGAAAGTATTCTCATCTATCCTTTTTAGGTCAAAAGTGGATGACCTCACACTTACCTACATTGAAATCCATTTACCACAGTTTTGCCCATTCACTTAATCTATTAATATCTCTCTGTAATTTTATGCTTCCATCTACACTGCTTACAATGCTGCCTGTCTTTGTGTCATTGGCAAACTTGCTTATGTGGCTCTCTATCTGATCATCTAAGTATTTAATAAATACAGTGAATAGTTGAGGCCCCAACACAGATCCCTGTGGGACACCACTAGTCACATCCTGCCAATTTGAGTACCTGCTCATTATCCCTACTCTCTGTCTCCTGTCGCTCAGCCAATTTCCTAACCAGGACAATAATTTGCCTTCAATTCCATGAGCTTCAACTTTAGCTAACAATCTCTTATGAAGGACTTTATCGAATGCCTTCTGGAAGTCCATATAAACAACATCCATAGACATTCCCCTGTCTACTACTTTAGTCACCTCTACAAAAAATTCATTCTAGTTCGTCAGGTATGTCCCACCCTTTACAAATCCATGCTGACTCTCTCTGATCAGCTGAAAATTTTCAAGGTGTTTAGTCACTCCATCCTTAATTATAGACTCTAGTAATTTCTCAACAACAGATGCTCGGCTAACTGGTCTATAATTCCCTGGTTTCCCTCTCTCACCTTTCTTAAATAGCAGAGTGACATGTGCAATTTTCCAATCTAAAGGAATGGTTCCTGAATCAAGAGAAGTTTGGAAGATTATAGTTAGGGTTTCTGCAATGTTCTCACCTACTTCCTTTAAAACCCTTGGCTGGAAACCATCTGGTCCTGGGGATATGTCACTCTTTAGTACCATTATTTTCTTCATTACTGATAATTTGCTTATGTTAATTATGGTGAGTCCATGTCCCTGATTCAAAATTAGTTTCCTTGGGGAGTCCGGCATGCTCTCCTCTTCCTCTACTATAAATACTGACGTAATTATTTAACATGTCCACCATTTCCATATTTTCATTTACAATATCACCATTATCAGTTTTTAAGGGGCCCACAATGCTCTTGATCACCCTCTTTTTCCTAATATAATTGTAAAAAAAAATTGTGTTGATTTTGATATCCCTACAAGTTTCTTTTCATACTCCCTTTTTGTAGCTCTTACTATCTGTTTTGTCACCCTTTGCTGTTCTTTGTATCTCTCCCAGTTGCCAGGATCTGTGCTATTTTTTGCATTTTTGTATGCTTTTTCTTTTAGTTTTATGTTGTCCCTTACTTCTTTTATTGTCCATTGCTTTTTTTTTGGCAAGTAGACCTCTTGCCCCTTAGGGGTATAAATTGGTCCTGTATCATGTTGAATTCATTTTTTAACACTTCCCACTGATCTCCTGATGTTTTACCCATTAACAGATTTGCCCAGTTTACTGTGGACAGTCTGTGTCTCATTACAATGAAGTCGGCCTTACCTAAATTAAGAGTCTTAGTAGCTGTTATGGGTTTCTCCCTTTCAAATGCAACATTGAACTCGATCATATTATGATCGCTATTAGATAAATGTTCATGCACCATGAGGCTGTTAACTAAATTTGGCTCATTACTTATTATTAAATCTAATATGGCCTTCCCCCTTCTTGATTCCAGGACATATTGTTGCAGAAAGCTGTCCAGAACACCCTCAAGAAATTTGCTACCTTTCAGACCCGAGCTCGTCTGCTCCTCCCAATCAAAATGAAAGTTAAAATCCCCCTTTAAAATCACGCTGCCTTTGTTACATGCTTGTCTAATCTCTGCATTTATATATTCTGCCACTTCATAGCTCCTACCAGGGGACCTATACACAACTCTTTTCTTGCTCTCTTTCACTCTCCATCTTCACTTCCTGCTATCTTTTGCTCCTCTCCTTCACACATTGCCGCGTCTCACTCTCCTCTTTCACATCTTGGTTGGCCAGGAGGCACTTGGGCATGCGGGCAACCCAAGAAGTACTTGGGGCAAGTATGTGAGACAGAAAGCACTTGGAGCAGGAGGCTGGGTAACCACGCATGCAAGGTGTGAGGCACTCAAGCCAGCAAGCAGGTGGGCCATAATTCACTCAGTCAGGCAGATGGGTTCCTAAGGACTTTTACAACCAACTGAGAATCTCTTCAAATAAGTCTCGACCAGATTCGCATCCATGTCAACAACTTACGTTCATATAGCATCTATGAAGAATATTTCAAGGAACCTCAGAGGAAAAAGGAGCAGAAAACAAGCTGTAGCATGAAGATTATGAGAGGTATTTGAAAGCTCAATTGAAGAGGTGGGTTTTGGGTCGACTTTAGAAGATATGGAGAAAAACAGAGTAGGAGAAAGGTTAAGGGAGGGAGTTCCAGACAGTTTGGGCTGAGATAGCAGAATGCCTCGCCATCAGAGTTGGAACCGAAGGATGAGCAGGTACACGGGAGGCAAGAATCAGAGGGTTGAAGGGCTTGAGAATGTATGTAAAGCTGCAGAAGACAGCAGATATAGTTGGGGGGGGGGGGGGGGGGGGGTGTGAGGCCATACGTGGATCTGTAACTGATGACAGGATTTTAATTTCAGTCCTCTGGAGGACAGGGAGTCAGTGTAGATCAGCAAGGATGAGGATGATGGACAATTGGGACTTAGTACAGTGGAGTTTTGAGTGACTTGGGATTTATGTAGGATGGAAGTTAAGAGTCAGCAGAGAGTGCATTGAAGATGCTGAGTCTAGCAGTGATGAAGGTGTGAATAACAAGGTTGGCAACAGTGAGGGTAAAGTAGGGAAGGCAGGGGGCATTGTGCTTGTGGAAGTAAGCAGTCTTGGTGATGGATAGGATATGCAGTTTGAAGCTCAGCTCTGGATCAAACAGAATACGGAGTTCAGCCTGAGTGAGCAGCAAGGGAAGGGGATGGACTCAATGGGAAGGTGCAGAGTTTTTGGGTGAGGCCATAAACAATGGCTGACCGATGCTCAGTTGGAAGAAATTCTGGTTTATTCACAACTAAATGTCAGTCGGGCCAACTGACAGTACAGAGTTAGTCGAGGGAAGTAGAAGAGAGGCAGAACTGAGTGTCATCAGCATATTTATGGAAGCTGACACCATGCCTACGAGTGACGACACCAACACACAGAAAATAGATGAGGGCAAGGAGGGGGCAACCACAGAGAAGATCATGTGAAGGCTTGCAGAGAAGCCATTGTTTGATACAATGACTATATTTGGACATTTACCTGAGGAAGGAGGAAGCCTCCGAAAGCTTGTAAATTTCAAATAAAATCGTTGGACTATAACTTGGTGTTGTAAAATTGTTTAGAATTATATTTGGACAGATAGGAGTTTGAACCAGTCAAGCGTGGTGCCATGGAAGAGAGAACAAGTGGAGGAGATGCACATCACAGCAAGTTCGAGAAGGGCAAAGAAGGATAATGCACAGTGGTTTCAGTGGTTGAGGACATCGCTAGTCAGTTTGACCAAGGCAATTTTAGCGCTGTGAGCAGGATAGAAAGCAGAAGGCAACAGAAGTAAATGCTAATTCGACTGCAATACCCAAGATCAATACTGTTCTGAGAGTGTCAATCTGCGATAGTGGCAATGAGGAGTGCATAAAATGGCCTCGTCAACTCAGTCTCTCAGGAATAAAGCAGAACATAACATGTTAAAACATGATTGTCAGATCTACTCTACTTTCAAAACAACATTGAGGACAGATTTGGAACAATCTTATTGATTCAAGAGAATTCCATTCAGAAGCAGACAAGAAGAAGAATATGGATGTATCCTGGTCAAACTTGTAAGGACCTAGCCTTGGGTGAAAGTGGACCTCACTCTATTTTGTGCTGGCCAAGCTATCCACAAAGTACTCAGTTCAGATCTGTAGAATCCGAAGAGTCACACAGTGTCCTGGTATTGTTTCAATTGTGCTATATTCTGGATTTGTCCAATTTTGTCCAGAAGATGACCTGAATATGTGAGCATATGTGTATGTGCACATGCCCTATCCTACTTTTCCAGTTGGCCACCTTGACTCAGTGCTGATGCTGATGCTAATGCAGCTACAAAGAATTAGTCCAGCAATTTTATTTTAAATTCACAAGCTTTCGGAGGCTTCCTCCTTCGTCAGGTAAATGACATTTACCTGACGAAGGAGGAAGCCTCCGAAAGCTTGTGAATTTAAAATAAAATTGCTGGACTATAACTTGGTGTTGTAAAATTGTTTACAATTGTCAACCCCAGTCCATCACCGGCATCTCCACATCATGACAAAGAATTAGGGCATTGCATATGAGGGAAGGCTATGGGGCAAACATAACAGCAGGAAACCAGTAAATGGACTTTTAAAAAATTTATTGGATACAAACAGAAGGTAGTTGTTTCATGATGGTAGCATGACAGACTGTGATTTTCCTTTGTGTCCCTGAGATGGGATTTAGAAAATTGGTACATCTGGAATTGGCACTCATTACACTTAAATTAAGTGCATTTGAGTGTAATTCTCTGTTGGAACCTAACCATATGACTGCATTGGTCCGAGACAATTTGCCGAGCAACTCGGCCATCAACGGTGGTTTTAAAAAAAATATATAACTTGAAATTACAGACTAGTGATCTGCTATTGCACTACCAGCCATGTACTATGTGTGTCTGTGTTTATGGATTGTTGCATTAGAAGAGAATGTTAAGAAAAAAGGCACCTATCTCTAAACTTAGCAACGTACAGGGTATGTTGCACCACTCACTCCATGTGGCAACAGGGGGTCCTTTCATTAAATCATTCAGCCTGCTTGGTTGGCATAATCCATTACTGAGGAGGGTACATTTATTTATGGCAGGAATTGGAGCAGTTAATAATTGAGATGACTTAATTTCTTCTTCAGTACAATGCAACATAGCCGCTGTGGTCTGAATTTTCTTTGAAAAATATCCTGAGTAAATATGTTAGACAGACAAGACAAATTAACATAGCTTTCAATTTTTTTTGACAGGGTAAAGAAGTCTAATAAATTAAATACTGTTTTTTTTAATAAAACTTATTTTCTCTCTCTTCTTTGGGTTCCCTCTGTGTTGCATACCATTCCCTAACCAAACAGGCAAAGAAATGACCTCCTCCTAGGGCTTTGGCAGTGCTACTCTTCAACCAGCTGTCAGTGGCATGGATTTACTTTGGCTTGTCACCTCAACAAATACACTAATTGTTCAGGATAATTAGGGGGATGGGAGATAATCACAAAGAAGAAATGTATGATACTGGCTACCAACATGTTATGCCATCAAACTGCCATGAAAACAGTTTTTTTACAGAAAAATAAATTGACAAGTAACAGCATTACTAGTATAGGGGAGAAAGGGAACGCCAATTACAATTCAGAAAATGGACTCATAGGGTGCTGAATTGGGCCGTGCAGTGCCCATTGTTACAGTGCTATGCAGTCTTTCGAACATCCAAGATGGTGTCTTGGCTGCGCACGCATGTTTCAAGCGTGACGTGCACCGGACGCCATCTTGGTATAGGAGTTAGCGCAGGCGCAAATACCAAACGCCGGAAGCGTGTAAAGCAAGGAGAAAATGGATGCATTCAGTGTGCGATGCTGATTTAAAGTGATAGACACCATTTTGGCACTTAATACTCAACTCAACGCACAGTCTTAAGCACGGCCATCTGAACGTGTCTTGGAGTGTCTGGAGGACCCCAACCAGCGCTATTTAAAGGGCCCATGCAGGATTTACAGGTTAGTGGCTGGATTATTGCTTCTGGCTGCCGAGATATTTGTAACTGTTTTTGAAGGTCTCCTATATTTGAATACTAGGACATGGGGACATAACCTAACATTTAGAGCCAGGAGGTGCAGGAGTGAAGTTAGGAAATGCTTCTACACACAAAGGGTGGGAGAAGTTTGGAACGCACTTCTGAAAACGGCTAGTTGATGCTAGCTCAATTGTGAATTCTAAACCTGAGATTGAAAGATTTCTGTGAACCAAGGGTATTAAGGGATATGGGGCTAAGGCGGGTATATGGAGTTAGGTCACAGATCAACCATGATCTTATTGAATGTTGGAACAGGCTCGAGGGGCTAAATGCCACTGCCACTTGCTGCCTCCTGTTATGCGCCACCTTCTCCTGCAAAAAAGTGAGACATGTGTCTGGGCAATGTGCCTGTCATGGTTGAATAGCTGCCAGTGTATGTGGCCTGTGAGTTGTGGGTGGGCGGTTTGCAACAGTGGTAATGTGTAAGGGTGAGAGGAAGCATCTGATTGGAAGAGTTGAGTACTGATGGAAAGAGTTTGTTGGTATGTGGGTGATGGGGGGGTGTAGTGTGTGGAGCAGTTGGTAGGAGACACCACTTGACAGTTGACCTCACTCAACTTGACCACTCCTGTCAAAGCATTGAATTTCTTCCTGCACTGCATCCATGTTCGTGGTGCTGTATGCCTGGCGTTGACTTCATCCCCCGCTGCCTCCTTTTGGCCATATGTCTGGAGGGCCTCTTGCCCCCCAACCCCTCCACCACCCCCGCAGATATAGGATGTCCCTTCTTCTGTCCATCTCTTGCACTAAGGCCTGTTGTGCATCAGCAGAGAACCTTGGTGCACGCACTCTCGCAGGGCCTGGTACCAACTCAGGTCGGCAGATTGGTGAGGTCTGGCATGCAGATTGAAGGATGTGGGATTTAGTAGTGTGCAACCTTTATTCAATGTTTTAACATAACTCATCAGAGTATAAACATAGGGATGGGACCTGCATCTGTGTTTTACATGTGCGATGTCTGATCTCCGTTCAGACTCTGTGCAGACTGCAGACTGTTATTTTTTAGCAAATAATAGGTACCAGCTGCCTTTAAAAGATTTTAAAAGACATCCTCCCTTTAAGTAATTGGGGCTCCCCCTGCTGGTGGAAAGTGCAAATTGCATTGAATTGGCGTGCAAGACCTGGGTTTCGACACAGAATGACGATGAATACTGAGGCAGGACGAAGTTCTACGTACGGCCAGTAATAGGCCCTATCGAATTTTTCTCCCATAGAATCATAGAATGATACAGTACAGAAGGAGGCCATTCGGCCCATAGTGTTTGTGCCGGCTCTTTGGTCGAGCTATCCAATTAGTCCCACTCCCTTGCTCTTTCTCCATAGCCTTGTAATTTTATTCCCTCCAAGTATTTATCCAATTTCCTTTGCAAACTTACTATTGAATCTGATTCCACCGTCCTTTCAGTCAGTGCATTCCAGATCAAAACAACTCGCTGCGTAAAAAATGTTTTCCTCAAGCAGAGCCAGATCATCTTACAGAGGTGATTAGTCTCACACTGGGCTTCAGAATTCCTGCTGTATAACTGTAGCCAGTGCAAAACATTTCTAAACCTTTTAGTGTTAGACCAGAGCCAACTGTCCCGTTAAATGTTGAACTGCAGTTTGGATGCTGGTGTGCGGAGCTCTGTGCAAGCGTGCAAACAAGAATGTGCAGAATTCCACTTGGCCTGAGCAAAAGCTGGTACAGGACCAGCAGTAAAGCTCAGTGTTATGAGCATCACATCAGCCTAAGCGAGTACCTTTCTTAAGCCCCACAAAGACTTTTTCTTAAAATTTGGAGGCTGTACGAAATTTCTACGACCAAATCATTCTACCTGGCTACTCATATAACCATACTCCGCGGAGCAGTCTTTCTAGTCAACAGAGATGAATATTTACAAATACAATCACAGGTACTTCTCAGTTGGCAGCTATAGGTCACAAGGCTATTAATGATAACATCCTGGAAAGGAATGGAGTGAAGCTATTGCACTAGATTGCTATAGATCTATCACACCTGTCAGCAAGGCTCAAACTGCTGATGTGTAATTGACCAAATGTGCTGTGGTGAGATTATTGTGCTGTAAAGTGTCTATTGATTCTAATTGCATTCTCTCAGTGCTGTCTAATGCGCAATAAAGCCACCCACGTGTCAGCTCATTCAAGTGCTAGACACCCATGTATGCACATAAAATGTTGGCTTGTATTGTAGGGTTATAGTTAATTTAGTCATTGAAAAGACACAAATGAGGCTTGACCAGTTATATCCTTGTTTTAATATACCCAATTCAACATTGAAAGAAGTAATTGATTTTTAGTATTATTATTTTCCTTGTATGAGCCCTACTGCACCTATTTATCTCTCCCTGTTACCTCCTTACACATTTTTTTTAGAAAACCTATGGCCGGGAATTTCCTCGTAGCTGCTCCCACTGTCCCAGCATTACTTTGTTGGAAGTGTGGTGGAGATGCCAGAAACTGCAAAGTGACACTGATGGAGAAACTGGACACAGAGCAGGAATTGGTAGAAGTCCTGATCAATGTCGTGGTCCAAAAGATAGAATATAAAACCATCAACACAGCCTCTCCTCATATATCAAATTGCAAAAAGATGACATTTGGAAGTCTTAAATTAAAACAAGAATCAGATTTTGTGAAACACAAAGAGAATTTTCTTCTGGTCAATTTGACATTGTTTTGTGGGGGAAAACAAAAGGTGTGAGGCTCTCAGCAAGGGCACAATGGTGTGCAAATACAAAATCCATAAACATGGAATACATTAAGGTATTTGGGTAATAAAAAGAGTGAGCCGGAGGGTGTTCAGTGGTTACACAGCCTTCAGATTATTCTAACTGAAGAATGAGAAAACAATTACTAAAGCAGAGTCATTTTCCTCCTAAGTGATCACCCTGCAGGAAGTCTGCTCATTCTGACCGTTTTCTGCACTACGTATCAGCAGGAGTTTTAAAAAGGAACATGAACTGCCAAATTATAAGAGTAATAAGGTTTAATATTATGCTCACATAATTGGCTACTTTATATTACACACACACACACTCAAAAAGCTATGAAAAGGTATT
Organism: Heptranchias perlo; assembly: GCF_035084215.1. Classification (NCBI taxonomy): domain Eukaryota; kingdom Metazoa; phylum Chordata; class Chondrichthyes; order Hexanchiformes; family Hexanchidae; genus Heptranchias; species Heptranchias perlo. Next base: position 134,270,723 of record NC_090328.1, on the reverse strand, counting down.
TTTTCCTGACAGAGCTGTGTTCAATTTAAAGCGGTGTAGTGTCTAATTGTATAGTACAGCTCCCATAATAGCTGTAAATTGTTAGGCCTTCAGGCCCTTCCAGAACTGGATGAGATACAATAGACCATAACAGTGATACAAAATAATGGGATAAATAATCAAAGAGGAAGATAATACATTGAAGTTTAGCTGGGTGATCAATGAAATGATTTAAGGATCTGTAACACCTTTAGCAATACTTAAAGTATATAACAGCATTGAAATTATCAATGAAGCTCCCTTGAAAATATTTGATGAAATACAGTGGAGTTAAGACCATCTAAGAAAGTAATTGTGATGGAAAGGGTCCATTAGTCTTTATAGGAATGTATTAGGACTAATACTATCTCGCACTCGATGCATTTAACATTTCAAATAGAAATCTCAATTTAGAAAAATAAGGCTTTAGTTGCAATATTATCTTCAGAATATTAGCACTGCAATGATTAGTACCAAACAAACTATCAAAACAAAGCACCCATTGCTAATTAGATTTTTTTTAACTGATTAAAAACAGTTTAAGAAACTGTATGTTTCTTAAAAGCAGTTACTAAATTGAAAACTCTACTTCACAATACTAATGTAAACTGGACTGAGGATACACAATGAATTGCTTTGATTGCCAGACCATAATAATCTTTAAATAAGCCATTATTTTTATAAGAAAACCTATATTGCCCAAATTGACAATTATCGTATCAGTGGAGGTTGATATCCAGGACAACCGGAATGTTATTCTGGATTGTGGAAGATGTCAGTGGCAGAGGCCTGCTTATAGCAATACAGGCAGGCACACGAGCTCCATAAATGTTTAATAAGGACCACACAACACCCAAACTAATAATGATCAAGGGGAAATTAAAACTATAAAAGAGAAAGATGCCTAATAATCTCTGGAGAGAACTAAAATGCCCTCTGCAGAAATTTATTAGATTAAATCCTGTAATTAACAGAAGCAAAACAAGAGGACACAAGTTAATGGGAAAACTAATTAAGTAAAGCAATCAGGTAGAAAGAGTTGTTCAGCACTTTGAATCCCAGCTGCTTTCCAAAGATAAAAACAGCAGAGGGAGCTGCCAATCTTCTACAAGAAATATAAGGCATAAAAGGCATTACAGTAAACCATTTTAGTCATAATCCTTGTTTGTTTGGGAATTTCATTTCTGTACATGTATCCCTAAATTAGTTTCTGACCCACTGAGAATGCATCTAGTGAAATTGTGTTTGCTGTAATTTTGTTTAACTAAAGAAGTTCATGAGATTATCGTCACTTCTTACGGAATTAAGTCAATTATGTCATTATTCAGTTGCTTAAATCCAGCTGAAAATGAATGGGGGCCTGGGACTAAAGAGAAGGAGTGCACACATAGGTGGAAGTTTTAATTAACATTGCAAACCATCTACACACTGAGGGAATAGAAGCCCCAAGAGACACAACCATAAAACTCTAGTCCATTATGGTCACTATCTTTAAGATATATTTTGATTTCAGTAAAATTAGAACTGCCAATGACAATTGAAAGAGGCCCTGTTGAGGAGGGATAGACCCTCTTGCAAGGGATAGACCCTCTTGCAAGTGAGGGAGAGGGAAGGGAGAGGAAGACAGACCTTGGTCAGGGAAACCCAGAGAGAGAGAGACCATGTTAAGGCAGAAGTGAAGAAAGAGGGAGACAGATTCTGCTAAGTGGAGGATAGAGAAGAGAGAGACCCTGCAGAGGGGTCGTGAGAGACTCTGCTAAGAGGGGGTTCAGATATAGAAACCATGTTGGTCAAGGGGAAAGAGAAAAGGAGTGATACCCTTTTTATTGAAAGGAAAGAGAAAACCTGTGGAGGGAGGTTGGGAGGGGGTTCACAATATAAATATTTGAAAATCATCTTCAACCCTGAGCACGATATCATTTACTTTTCATCCATGAACAACGCTGCAGAACATCATCAGTTTTTATAAAATATTTCAAAGAAAAAATTAATTCAACACTTTCCATGAAATGTACACAGGAAGGTGAGTCATTAATAAATAGATATCCAAATAAACAAATTCAATGATTTCCAAGATCCAGAAACAAAAAATGAAGCATTTTATAACTGATGGAAGCAGACTTTATTCTATTACATTTCCCCACTAGCCTCTGTTTCCAAAGTACCTTCTGAAAGTAGTTTCATGGAAGAGTAAATAAGGCATCGATTGACAGGTTTTATCCAACCCAGATCTGATTAACCACAAATTCTGATTAACTGCATCAGTGTTTTACTCCAAAAACAAAACAATTTACAAATTAACTCGTGGCGAAAAAGATTAGATGTTAAGGCAAAATGTACAGAGAACCATAGATACTGAATTGCTTCATTTGAATGGATTTTCATTTCAATAACTGGTGCAATTTTTCAACATCACACTATAAATAGTCTGTGGCTGGACTTCTGACCCATGGTGTGCCGATCTATGAAAATCTGACTAAAATATTCAAGCTTTGCTTCAGGTACCTCTGATGTAGCAACAGTAATAATAAAATTGGTGTTCTGCTTTTAAATTCAGGCAGTATAAAAGAAAGGCAAACATGTATTTCTTACATTAGCTACCAATGGTCGCAGGTGAATAGGTGGCTGATAATGCAATAATTCAGTAGAGTGATTCTGATGACATCATAAACCATGAGAGCAGCTTATGAATGTCAGCAAGCCCCAAGATTGAATTACTGCCTTCAAATCACTACCAGATATTTGTAATCTGTTTCATCTGTGGCTCCTTTTTAACTTTTAAATTTGTTGCTTTTGCTTAACTCTTCTGCAGCAGGCACACTAAGCAGGCTGGATGACATGTCCCAGTGACGTGGGTCAAAGGAGATGATAGTGATTCAGAAGGTGAAGGTATGTGTCATTATGTGGTGCTATGAACCTTGAATCCATAAATCACAATGTAATCAAATCTACCAAGAAAAATACCATACGTAGTTATTTTGAAAAGCCTAGGTGATACAGCACACATAATATATGAGGCCATCAAGGCAAAACAAATCAGGAAGTAGTGATTAGGTAACACCAAGCTTTGATTTCGGATGCCTGTAAATTGTAGGATGAAGGGAAAAGTGAGGGAAGAAATATTTGGCAAGAGGGATTTTGTCAACCTTTTGAGGCCAACAATAAAATGCAAAGCACCACAGCACTTTGATGCCCTGTTTTAATAATGATGTGGTGATGCCGGTGATGGACTGGGGTGGACAAATGTAAGGAATCTTACAACACCAGGTTATAACATCTGTTTTAATAAGGCAGGCAGGACTAAGAACTGCTCCATGCCCAATGCACCTATCTATGCAGTTAGAAAGCAAATTGCTCACTAGGAGCCTCTGCAACGGATTCATTAAAGGGCAAAATTTCATTTGAATGATGAACACACTTCTTAATGCAATTTGGATGTCTGAATAACACCCAATGGGCTGATCACCTGTATAAAACGGGCACTGAAAAGGCCAGTTTCCTTCAGTTGGGTCCTTGTTGTAAAGGTACATTCGGGGTGAAATTCAACTTCAGTGGGGGTGCAAAACTTCAATGGAAAGGTAAGTCAGGCGAGGTGTATAATGGGCAGCGGATCTGCTACCATCTGTCTCGCATCCACTCCAAAGTTGGATTTCACCTCTATTGTTTTTATAGCTCTGTCTCCTAGCAATGCACCTTTTCTGTGTTACTTTGGTCATGATGGACAAAGGAGGTTAGCAAACCTTCTTGAAGCCTTCTGACAGATGCTCAATGCTGTAGTTGTGTAGTTGAAGTCAGTAGTGAGTTCATATGCATGCAGCTATGGGAATAACTTTTCATTTGCAGGTCCTGGAGGAGGAGGTGGATCAGAGAAGGCATGTGAGTTAGATGCGATTGCACCTTCAATCGTTATTATGCCACCACTTGTGTGTACATGCCCAGCCTCTCATGTCTGGATCTGTCCAAAGACACCTGTCTCTTGCGGACCATGATTGCCAGAGGACACCCCGCCAGATTCATGTATGCTCCTGCAGTCAGACTTGGAAACCAGTTCCAGCACAGGGAGGGCTGTCAGTGTCTGTCAAGGTTACAGCTGCATTTACCTTTTATGGGGCAAATTTCTTCCAAGCAAATGCATTAGGGTTAGTCCCATCTCCCGATCTTCACTGCATAATTGCATCAAACAGGTCACTGATGCTTCATCGGTCACGATCGGTGATTTCAACAATTTTCCTGTGGACAGCAGCCAGCAGCAAGCAACAGCCCTCCACTTCTACTATGTGGCAGGGTTCCCACAGATGCAGGGCATAATTGACAGCACTCATTTGGCCATATATACCCCAATCCCAATGCAATTCCACTCATGAATTGAAAGGGCTATCATTCTCTGAAGGTATGGATGGTCTGCAGCCATAAGATACTTGTTTCCATGGCAGCTCCCATGATTCCTTCATCCTGTCAATAGTGCCAGCCTTATTTGAAGGACTGGAAGACTCCAGGGACAGTTATTGGAGTACAAGTATATGTCTTGCAGTGGTGGCTCATGTCACTATTGCATTATCCATGGGCAAGAGCTGAGGAGAGGCACAATGCAGCCCATGCTTCTACTGGGATCATAGTGGAACAGAGCTACGGCAACCTGAAACAGAAATTCTATGGCTTGGGACAGATCAGAGGACTGTTACAGTATAGCTCATCCAGGGCCTCCACGGTTATTGTGCCTGCTGTAAAAAGCAGCCATAAGCAAAAGAAAAAGACAGAACTGACCAGGATGCAATCGTTTGCACAACTAGCTGCTCAGTCTGGTAGAATCAGCAGGCCAGGATCTAAGCAACCAAGGCTTTAAGTATGTGACTTATACTACCAATGCACAACAATACCCTTGCCAAATAAAGCTTTTCCTCCAATGGGCTCATTTATGCATCAATACCCATGAATGCTTATTCATTTCTCCCCAACAATCTCTACCTGCTTCATACCAAAATAAATGTCAGGACACATTCGAATATCAGTCAAGTCAACTTTTATTAACCCTCACAGTGTATGATACAGATGTTTTCTGTGTATTTTGCACCAGTACTTCCACTTAGTGAAAATGTATGGTGTGTGTCTCCTACTCCCTAACCATGTGGTCTTTCTAAGTGCTCCTCCACTGGGAGGAGGAGGTGAAGTGGACAGTTGCTACATGTCAGCATTCGCCTCTATCAATGAAGGTGGCCCGGTACTTCCTAATACTCGATAAGAAGCTGGCCCTACAACTGCTGGCACCATGCGAGCAAGGAAGTGACTGCCTGGGTCTGTATGTTCGATAACACATTTGTCGTCATTTAAGTGGGAAGACAAGGAGGTTTGGATGAGAAAGACACACCATTATCAGTATGAGCTCCCGTTAATGCCCTTCTATCAGGCAATCCTTCACGATGGCTGCAGCTCTCTTTGTCTAAAAAATTACTTCTGCACAGCAGTGTGTTTGTTAAAATCCTGCGTGACAACTGTCTCAAGCGGATTTCCCAACATGGCAAATCCAGACAAGTCAAATTTTTTTGGATCAGAGTCCATGATCTCTATCGCTCCAGTCACAGCATTCATCATGCTGGCTATACCTATGCTAATGACATTGGTCAATGGATGCTCCATTGGAAAGACTTGGCTAATTAAGGAAAGCCAGCACGGATTTGTAAAAGGGAAATATTTATGGATTTTTTTTGGGGGAGGGGAAGAATGTTTAGAAACAAACTTACTATAATGAGCAAATAGAAATTGTCCCCCAAAATACACACACACACACATACACAGACTTCAGAAATATTGAAAAAAATCATTAATAAAATAACATTACTGAAGGGATACTGTAACCACAGCAACAACTAAAAATTTATACAACCTTAAAATCCATTGGTATTAATCTCTTCCTTCCTCGCTCAGTGTCCGTCTGTGAAGCGCCTTGGGGCATTTTTTTATATATTAAAGGTGTTATATAAATAAGTTGTTGTTGTTTTTGTTGAAAGAGACAAATGGAAATCACAAAAGAGAAAGAGGGACAGAACTTCTTCAATGCTGGCATTCTTGGAAGAGAAGTGTCAATAAATCAAGCAGTAGAAATAAAATAAAAATCTGCAAATGCTGGGGGTCTGAAATAAAAACAAAAAGTGCTGGAAATGCACAGCGGGTCAGTTAGCGTGTGTAAAGAGAAAAGAAATGTTAGCATTTGCAATTTGTTTCTTTTTATTCGAAGTGGACACGTATGGCCTATGTTAGAATACATGACATTCGGAGGGTCTACAGACACAAATCAATACTTGTGTCTAAACCTTCATTTCTGTCCTTTTTCTCTGCCACAGTTGCTTGTCTAAAGTTATATTTTGAAGCATTGCTTCACAGGCTGTCACAGGAATGTATGAACCACAGAAATAAGAATTATTCTCTGTAGTTGAGTTTCTGCACCACCTGGGATTATTGATGAATAATGGAGTGCATAATGGAGTACATTCCAGCCAACCAAAATGCACTGTATAAATGGAAAGTTCATCAGACATACCAAATGGCTCCCAGGAGCCTCAAATTACCCTACTTTTACTCTACTCCACATTTGCTCTGTTCTGAAAGCAGTCCAATACAATTTCCCTTAATTATTATGGAACAAATGAAGAAAAGTATAAGAAAATAACTCGTTTCTAAAGCTATCTGTTCCTGTATCATCAGAATCAAATCTACATGCACCCTGGCTACATATACCAACTCCATAGTTCAATGCCACTTGCACTGCTTATATAGTATCATGTTTCTTTTATTTTTTTGGCGGTGGTGGGGAGGGTGTGGCATGGTAGGATTTTAAAAGTGTTTTTTTGTCCCCATAGCTTTTCATTAGATTACATCATGCCACACACCATTTTGAATTTAGAGGGCAGGTAGGTGAAGTGCTGTGATGGGGCTGGAGGTATTTGTTCTATAAAAAGCCATTGGGAAGTGCAAAAGTCCAGGTAATGTTATGTATCCTTAAAGAATTAAACCTTATTGAGACATCTAAATCATATTACAAGTAACTAGATGTACTGAAACCAGATGAAATCCTACTGTTGTAAATATTGCAGGGATGACTCTCTCTCTCTCTTAGGTTTTCTTCCCTCCTTGAGAAGGACCAATTGACTGCACCCATTGCCTACCTCTGATGGCGCAGCTAAGATTAAGTATTTAGCATTTGGAGAAATTCATCATCTCATCGAGCCAATGTATTATAGTCCATGAGACCATAAGAGATAGGAGCAGGAGAAGGCCATTCGGCCCCTCGAGCCTGCTCCGCCATTCAATGAGATCATGGCTGATCTGATTTTTACCTCCAATTTCCCGCCTTTTCCCTATATCCTTTGACTCCCTTGCTGATTAAAAATTCAGCCTTGAATGTATTCAATGACTCAGTCTCCACAGCTTTTTGGGGTAAAGAATTCCAAAGATTTACGACCCTCTGGGAGAAGAAATTCCTCCTCATTTCCATCTTAAACAGGCGACCCCTTATTCTGAGACTATGCCCTCTAGTTTTAGATTCCCCCATGAGGGGTAACATTCTCTCAGCATCTACTAGTCAGACTATGCTTCCCTCACTCACATGATCTGCTAATATATCCAAGTACAGCATTAAATAATATTATACAACAAAACTAAGTTGAGCCTTTTTTTCCACTCTACTTTTCATTATGTAACATATTTGTTCCCAGCTCCTTAGCTACATGTGATTCTCCAATCAAGAGGGCAGGAAGGTGAGCTGTTCCCAGTCCAGTGTTTACTGCTGTTTAATCAGCCACCAATGTAGCTGTAGATTGAATATCCTCTGATTTTTCCAGCTATCTCTGCTCAGCCCTTCCTCAGCCGGATGAGCCAACTGAAACTGGTAGTCATTAAGTGCGATCTGCCAACCTGCCCCTTACTTCCACACACTGTCATCAGGCCAATTTATGACAAAAAGTCATCTTTAATGTACTAATAACACTTTTGGGGTATTGTCTGTCCATAGATGCATCAAGCAAGTCACAAGGGCCTTGTTTGCAATGAGCTACACATTCATAATTTTTCCTGCGCATATAAATGGACTATAGGAGCAATTTTACCTATAAAATAGCAGGAATTAAAGGTTCCATTCGCAACCTCTCAGATAATGAAGCAGTCCGAGCCCACATGCAACAAGACCTGGACAACATCCAGGCTTGGGCTGATAAGTGGCAAGTAACATTCGTGCCAACCAAGTGCCAGGCAATGACCATCTCCAACAAGAGAGAGTCTAACCACCTCCCCTTGACATTCAACGGCATTACCATCGCCGAATCCCCCACCATCAACATCCTGGGGGTCACCATTGACCAGAAACTTAACTGGACCAGCCATATAAACACTGTGGCTACAATAGCAGGTCAGAGGCTGGGTATTCTGTGGCGAGTGACTCACCTCCTGACTCCCCAAAGCCTTTCCACCATCTACAAGGCACAAGTCAGGAGTGTGATGGAATACTCTCCACTTGCTGGGATGAGTGCAGCTCCAGCAACACTCAAGAAGTTTGACACCATCCAGGACAAAGCAGCCCGCTTGATTGGCACCCCATCCACCACCCTAAACATTCACTCCCTTCACCACCAGCGCTCTGTGGCTGCAGTGTGTACCATCTACAGGATGCATTGCAGCAACTCGTCAAGGCTTCTTCGACAGCACCTCCCAAACCCGCGACCTCTACCACCTAGAAGGACAAAAGCAGCAGGCACATGGGAACAACACCACCTGCACGTTCCCCTTCAAGTCACACACCATCCCCACTTGGAAATATATCGTCGTTCCTTCATCGTCGCTGGGTCAAAATCCTGGAACTCCCTTCCTAACAGCACTGTGGGAGAACCTTCACCACACGGACTGCAGCGGTTCAAGAAGGCGGCTCACCACCACCTTCTCAAGGGCATTTAGGGATGGGCAATAAACGCTGGCCTTGCCAGCGACGCCCACATCCCATGAACGAATAAAAAAAAAGGATCAGTGGGCCCCTCAGGATTTTCATTTATATTCACAGGGAAAATTAAAACGTGTAGTTCATTGCAAACAAGGCCCATGTTACTTGCTTGATGTATCTATGGACAGACAATTGGCTAATTTGGCAAATGTCACCAATGTTGCCTTGGAAGGATCAGGTGGTATAAAAGATTAATGCATACCCAGAGGAAGAGTCATCTCTGTGAAATGGCTGGTTGTCTGCAGCTTGGCCTCCAAGAATTCACATAATTCTGTGGTAGTCCCTTTGTGAAGAGGGCCCGAAGACATGGCCAGGAAGGACAATCTGAGTCTGTAATTGCAGATTCAGGGTAAGGACTGGTGTCACTGCACCTGCATTTGTCATCACCTCATAGATTCATCTTCCTCATCTAAATCACGAGGAGTTATTGGAAGCTCCAAGAAATTCCTATCCTCACCACTTTGTTTGGTACAGCAACCAAGGAAGATGGAAAATTTTGTCAAAAAAGGATTTGCCAGCAACAAGCTCATAGATACGTCAAGCAAGTAACACGGGCCTTTGTTTGCAATGAACTACACGTTCGTAATTTTCCCTGTGAATATAAATGGAAAATCCTGAGGGGCCCACTGATCTTTTGCTTTAACTCCTGCTATTTTATAGGTAAAATTACTCCTTATTGTCCATTTATATTCACAGGGAAAGTGCTTCACTCCTGAGTTTGGTTTGGATAGAGGGTTTCATTCATATTGACATCTCCAAAATCGAATCTAACTTGTTAATAGGATGTCAGCATTGTAACATCGCTATGCATACACCGAAACAGTTTGGGTAATTTTGCAGCAATTAAAAATATTTTTCATATTATTCCCAGGAAAAATAACCAATTAGGGAATGGATATGAGGCTATTACTATAATTTATTAATATAAATTTTCTCCCTCTAGCCTTGATAAATTTTAGCCTTTAGGGCCTAAAGTTCAGAAAACCAATGCTTACATTATGGTCAGAGATCTGGACTGTGGATCTGATATCACCAGGGGGGTTCCACATTCAGGTCTGGAAATCCAATCAGGCCGCAGTTCATCCTGTTTTTAGACTGTCTTTAAGTTCACATCATCAAAACAATAACCGATTTACGGTGATGCTAAAGATGGGGTGATACTGCAGCCAAAGCATCCAACTTGTGCAAACCAGGTCTAAGGATTATTCATGCACCGATTTCAAAAGAGTGAGCTCAGCGCCGGGACCCAGAAGAGAAAAAAATGTCAAATGCAGCAAGAGATTCATTTGCATAACTCTCCGGTCCCGAGCGAGGCTATGTTCCAGAAGCAGAGCTTCACAAAATCAGCCTATTTAGTACACTGTAGGGTATTGGTGTAAAGTTATTATAATGTTCAAACACAAGGTGCTTGTAATATGAATTCACCTCACAGTGATGTTGCTTGATGGGCAATTTATAATACAACAGAAAAGTGGAATAAATTGTAAATTTATAAGTTCAGATTCTGGAAATTCTGTGATGATAACTAATTTCTTTGTAAACAGAATGCCAGTTTTGAGCAGAGGATGGATGTTCCTAAAAGGTATTTACTTACAACATCGAGAGATAAGCAAATGACGTTTACTATCCCAACTCTACATTCTCAGTCTCACTCTTTAGTATAAGCAGTTATTGAAACAGTTCGATTCATTAACAGATTTTAGAACCAATTAGCAAATAACTATTTGCTGACAAATGCAATGATTAAGTTGCATCTTACTCTCAATGTGCAATTCATACTCCCAATGGAGACACCCTCTGCACCTAACTAAAAATGTAGCTAAATAGCAACTTTTCGCACCAGGACTATATGGCCTGGGTTTTCCCAGGAAGGGATACAAAATCAACGCAGGATCACGCAGCGCTGGAGAAGCACCCAAGAATGTGCTACTGAAGTTTTCCTGTCTCCATTATACCATAACAGAGTAGTAGCTCCACATCGTTCACCTGAGGAAGGAGGTAGCCTCCGAAAGCTTGTGAATTTAAAATAAAATTGCTGGACTATAACTTGGTGTTGTAAAATTGTTTACAATTGTCAACCCCAGTCCATCACCGGCATCTCCACATCAAGAGTAGCACTCGACCACTCAAGGACTGAGAATATAAATGAGGTTCCTGCCTCCTTATGACAATGTGGAGATGCCGGTGATGGACTGGGGTTGACAAATGTAAGGAATCTTACAACACCAGGTTATAGTCCAACTGTTTTATCTGAAAATCACAAGCTTTCGGAGGCTTTCTCCTGACGAAGGAGAAAGCCTCCGAAAGCTTGTGATTTTCAAATAAAACAGTTGGACTATAACCTGGTGTTGGTAAGATTCCTTATGACATAATTCACAGAGACTTCGACCCCACTATCGCTTTGGGTGCCAGAGGGAGTGCTCTTCAGTATAAAATAGGTATTCATTGCTGTCTGGATGCAGTGAATGGGGGATGTGTATACTGATGCCAGAAGCTGTGCTATTGATTAAAAGTATCTCTGTTATTGCTACATACTTTTAATATCACCATTAATGAGGTCACTGTTACCTGCAGGATTTAGTGCTAAAAATCAATGATCACTTTACGTTTTCACCATCCTTCTCCCTCTCACAAAACTACCTGAAAGCCAGGCAGCTATGACATTCTCCTGAAAATCTCATTATTCCTGGAGGACAAGGAGGAGCAGAATCAGAGAGTGATGGTGTGACTGCACAGGAGCCATTTGCACCCTGTACACCTGAAGCCCCCACTCCAGAGACAGGAGTAATTTTCAAGACCTCATGGCCAAGCAATGCTGGGAGAGACTGAGGCGCCCAAAGGAAACAATTAAGGAGGTATGTAGAATGTTCAACGTGGATTGCAGATCTGTCTCAAGGAACCCAACTGTCCTTTTAGTTGAAGTAAACCTCTAAGCATCTGGAGCCTTTCAGGTTGCAAGTGTAGATATCAGCAATATATCCAGATCTGCTGTGCAAAGATGCAAATAGAGTGTGACAGATTCATTATTAAAAGGGCAACAGACTACATCAACATGCTAATGGATTTGATTCACAACATGCGAGAGCTGTTGGTTTTTACAGGATGGCTGGCTTTCCAAGGGTGCCGGGTTCCATCAACAGAACCCATGTTGTTATAAGACCCCCCTTCATTGATGCAGCATCATAACATTTAATCAACGTTCAACATGTCTGTGACCATTAGTACCTCATGATGTATATTAATGCCCGTTTCCGTGGCAGCTTCCACAATGCCTTCATTATAATACCGAGCCATTCAAGCCGTTTTGGTTTTGCATAGGTGTCTATCATGGAGCCCTAGGGCGACAAACAGAGCATGCACTGGCAGCGAGGAACCTTGCCCGCCATCAGCGTAAATTGGAAAATCTTAAGAAGCGTGCACCGATTATCCGATTAGAGCTGCTGGAGGGCTAGGTTCTCCATCACAAGCATACACTCTGAAAATTAACCCCATAAAGTTTAAATCCATGTTCTCATTAATTCGCCAAATCCGAAGTTGTTGATACTGGTGACGTTGCTGCTCGGATTCAGAACTGATCTACCACTGACAAAGCAGTATGAAAAACAGACCTGTCAAACATCAAGCCCACAGAATTGACACAGAACGAATCAGTCAATAAGAAAATAGCACAAATAGGATGGAGTTACTGTGGCTTTAAATTCTGGATTGCTACAGAAATGTGGCCCCTGGGCTGCAATTTGGACCCTGCTGGGCTAATACCAGAGATAGCACTTAATATAAAGTCGTCTTGTGTTAATGTATCCTTTCATTATTCCCTGTTAGTTCACATCCAACACACAGCAACATCAAAAAGCAGGGAACCACAAGACTATTGCCCTCTGATGTTTTGTAGATTGAATAATCGCCTGCTGTTAATACAGCTGGAGGGCAACCAGTAGGTCAAATAGGTGAGAGAGTGGAATAAATTGCTCGAATTAACTGCAGAAATACAGAGTAGCCCTGTGACTGTATTGTAAGAATATGTTTATTCTACCCTAGAAAACACAAGTTTGCTTAAGCAATTAGGTGATAACTGAAGTGTGCTTGCTATTTTGAGGTCTCCGACTGTAAAACAGAATCTGCAGTTTCAGGTAAAATATCTATTGGTAGACAGTTGCCCCCCAATGTATGCAATGCTAGTTTGAATTTTAAATACATCGCCAGAATGCAGCAGTTAAAATACATTCCAAAACTCTTGCACTGTCCTGGGATTTAGTACCTTCTAGCCAATCAGCCAGTTCACTAGATTCTAATAAACCAAAAACTTATAATACAGTCGAGAATCAGGCTGAATACAGAAAATAGAGGAGATCCAAAAAAGGAAATAAGAGAGGCAAAGAGAGAGTAAGAAAATAAATTAGCAGCTAACGTAAAAGGGAACCCAAAAGTCTTTTAGAAACATATAAATAGTAAAAAGGGTAGTCAGAGGAAGGGTGAGATCAATTAGGGACAAAAAAGGAGATTTTCTTGTGGAGGCAGAGGGTATGGCTGAGGCACTAAATGAATACTTCACATCTGTCTTCACCAGGGAAGAGGATGCTGCCATTGTAGCGGTAAAGGAGGCGGGTAATCACGATATTGAATTGGAAAAAAAATAGATAAAGAGGAGGGCCTTAAAAGTTTGGCAGCATTCAAAGTCGAAAAGTCACCCAGTCCAGTTTTTTAAAAATTTGATAGCCATGAAAAGGATAGAATACTACAGCCTGGTCTTTGATTTTTCCCCAAGCATTTAGGAACATAGGAACAGGAGTAGGCCATTCAGCCCCTCGTGCCTGCTCCGCCATTTGATAAGATCATGGCTGATCTGTGATCTAACTCCATATACCTGCCTTTGGCCCATATCCCTTAATATCTTTGATTGCCAAAAAGATATCTATCTCAGATTTAAATTTAGCAATTGAGCTAGTATCAATTGCCGTTTGCGGAAGAGAGTTCCAAACTTCTACAACCCTTTATGTGTAGAAATGTTTTCTAATCTCACTCCTGAAAGGTCTGGCTCTAATTTTTAGACTGTGCCCCCTACTCCTAAAATCCCCAACCAGCGGAAATAGTTTCTCTCTATCCACCCTATCTGTTCCTCTTAATATCTTATAAACTTCGATCAGATCACCCCTTAACCTTCGAAACTCCAGAGAATACAACCCCAATTTGTGTAATCTCTCCTCGTAACTTAACCCTTGAAGTCCGGGTATCATTCTACTAAACCTACGCTGCACTCCCTCCAAGGCCAATATGTACTTCCGAAGGTGCGGTGCCCAGAACTGCTCACAGTACTCCAGGTGCAGTTTAACCAGGGTTTTGAATAGCTGCAGCATAACTTCTGCCCACTTGTACTCTAGTCCTCCAGATATAAAGGCCAGCATTCCATTTGCCTTCTTGATTATTTTCTGCACCTGTTCATGACACTTCACACAGAGCTCCACATTACACCCACACAACACCCATCTCGGCCTCCTCCCGATATCCCCACCATCACAGAAGCCAGTCTTCAGCCAATTCGATTCACTCCACGTGATATCAAGAAACGGCTGAGTGCACTGGATACAACAAAGGCTATGGGCCCCGACAATATCCCGGCTGTAGTGCTGAAGAATTGTGCTCCAGAACTAGCTGCGCCTCTAGCCAAACTGTTCCAGTACAGCTACAACACTGGCATCTACCCGACAATGTGGAAAATTGCCCAGGTATGTCCTGTCCAAAAAAGCAGGACAAATCCAATCCAGCCAATTATCACCCCATCAGTCTATTCTCAATCATCAGCAAAGTGATGGAAGGTGTCGTCGACAGTGCTATCAAGCGGCACTTACTCACCAATAACCTGCTCACCGACACTCTGTTTGTGTTCTGCCAGGACCACTCGGTTCCAGACCTCATTACAGCCTTGGTCCAAACATGGACAAAAGAGCTGAATTCCAGAGGTGAGGTGACAGAGACTGCCCTTGACATCAAGGCAGCATTTGACCGAGTGTGGCACCAAGGAGCCCTAGTAAAATTGAAGTCAATGGGAATCAGGGGGAAAACTCTCCTGTGGCTGGAGTCATACCTAGCACAAAGGAAGATGGTAGTGGTTGTTGGAGGCCAATCATCTCAGCCCCAGGACATTGCTGCAGGAGTTCCTCAGGGCAGTGTCATTGGCCCAACTTTCTTCAGCTGCTTCATCAATGACCTTCCCACCATCATAAGGTCAGAAATGGGGATGTTCGCTGATGATTGCACAGTGTTCAGTTCCATTCGCAACCCCTCAGATAATAAAGCTGTCCGTGCCAGCATGCAGCAAGACCTGAACAACATCCAGGCTTGGGCTGATAAGTGGCAAGTAACATTCATGCCAGACAAGTGCCAGGCAATGACCATCTCCAACAAGAGAGAGTCTAACCACCTCCCCTTGACATTCAACGGCATTACCATCGCCGAATCCCCCACCATCAACATCCTGGGAGTCACCATTGACCAGAAACTTAACTGGACCAGCCATATAAATACTGTGGCTACTAGAGCAGATCAGAGGCTGGGTATTCTACCGCGAGTGACTCACCTCCTGGCTCCCAAAAGCCTTTCCACCAAGTCAGGAGTGTGATGGAATACTCTCCACTTGCCTGAATGAGTGCAGCTCCAACAACACTCAAGAAGCTCAACACCATCCAGGACAAAGCAGCCCACTTGATTGGCACCCCATCCACCACCCTAAACATTCACTCCCTTCACCACCGGCACACTGTGTACCATCCACAGGATGCACTGCAGCAACTCGCCAAGGCTTCTTCGACAGCACCTCCCAAACCCGCGACCTCTACCACCTAGAAGGACAAGAGCAGCAGGCGCATGGGAACAACAACACCTGCACGTTCCCCTCCATGTCACACACCATCCCGACTTGGAAATATATCGCCATTCCTTCATCGTCGCTGGGTCAAAATCCTGGAACTCCCTACCTCACAGCACTGTGGGAGAACCTTTACCACACGGACTGCAGCATTTCAAGAAAGTGGCTCACCACCACCTTCTCGAGGGCAATTAGGGATGGGCAATAAATGCTGGGCTTGCCAGCGACGCCCACATCCTATGAACGAATTTTTAAAAAATCAATTCTCTTATAAATGGATACAAGAGCATTCCTAATTGATATGCACCACCTGAATACAATTAACACTAATTGATATAAATCATGTGGATACAATTAACACAGATGGGATGCATCCTAGGTTGCTGACGGAAGTAAGGGCAGAAATTGCAGAGACTCTGGCCACAATCTTCCAATCCTTCTTAGATACAAGGGTGGTGCCAGAAGACTGGAGGATTGCAAATGTTGCACCCCTGTTCAAAAAAGGGGAGAGGCATAAACCCGGCAATTACAGGCCAGTCAGCCTAACGTTGGTGGTGGGGAAACTTTTAGAGACAATAATCAAGGACAAAATAAATTGGCACTTGGAAAAGATTGGGCTAATAAATGCAAGTCAGCAGAGATTTGTTAAAGGAAAATCGTGCTTGACTAACTTGATTGAGTTCTTTGATGAAGTAACGGAGAGGGTTGATGAGGGTAGTGTGATTGATGTATGGATGGACTTTCAAAAGACATTTGATAAAGTAGCACATAATAGACTTGTTAGCAAAATTAAAGCCCATGGGATTAAAGGGACAGTGGCAGCATGGATACAAAATTGGCTAGGGGACAGAAAGCAGAGAGTAGTAGTGAAAGGTTGTTTTTCGGACTGGAGGGAAGTATACAGTGGTGTTCCCCAGGGGTCGGTATTAGGACCACTGCTCTTTTTTGATATATATTAATGACCTGGACTTGAGTATAGAGGCTATAATTTCATAGTTTGCAGATGACACAAAACTCGGAAATGTAGTAAACAATGTGGAGGATAGTAACAGACTTCAGGAAGACATAGACAGACTGGTGAAATGGGCAGACACATGGCAGATGAAATTTAACACAGAGAATTGTGAAGTAATGCATTTTGGTAGGAAGAATGAGGAGAGGCAATATAAACTAAATGGTATAATTTTAAAGGGGGTGCAGGAACAAAGAGACCTGGGGGTGAACGTACATAAGTCTTTAAAGGTGGCAGGATGAGCTGAAAAGGCTGTTAGAAAAGCATATGGGATCCTGGGCTTTATTAATAGAGGCACAGAGTACAAAATCAAGGAAGTTATGCTATACCTTTATAAAACACTGGTTAGGCCTCAGCTGGAGTATTGTGTTCAATTCTGGGCACCACACTTAAGAAGGATGTCAAGGCCTTAGAGAGGGTGCTGAAGAGATTTACTAGAATGGTGCCAGGGATGAGGGACTTCAGTTATGTGGAGAGACTGGAGAAGCTGGGGTTGTTCTCCTGAGAGCAGAGAAGCTTAAGGGGAGATTTGATAGAGGTGTTCAAAATCATGAACGGTTTTGACAGAGTAAATAAGGAGAAACTGTTTCCAGTGGTAGAAGGATCAGTGATCAGAGGACACAGATTTAAGGTAATTGGCAAAAGAACCAGAGGCGACATGAGGAAACATTTTTTTACGCAGCGAGTTGTAATGATCTGGAATTCACTGCCTAAAAGGGTGGTGGAAGCAGATTCAATAGTAACTTTCAAAAGGGAATTGGATAAATACTTGAAGGGAAAAAATTTACAGGGCTATGGGGAAAGAGCAGGGGAATGGGACTAATTGAATAGCTCTGTCAAAGAGCTGGCACAGGCATCGATGGGCCGAATGGCCTCTTCCTGTGTTGTAACTGCTATGATACTCTGATTATGTATTATAATACCAGCAGGTTTCCCACCTTTAATAATATTAGGTATTACATTGGTTACTTACCCTTGTATCAATTTTGTTAATTTCTGTGCGTTCTTGATTTTACCATCTGTCATTCTAATGCAACAGTTTTCCCCTATTCCTGGTTCAGTCATAAACTCCCTTCTCTTTCCAATTTTCTTGACAAATATCTTGTTAAGAATCCAGACATTTAAATCTCACTATTACCGATGATTGGTGCTCATGTCATCCTGTTGCAGCTAAGAAAGTGAAAGAATTACATAAGGTTAATTGGCATTACACCTCTTTTGTTACATCGGTTCAAATTTAGCTTTCAAATGTTATTCAAAGGATTTTAGTCCTTGAAGTCATCTTGAAACAATGTACATTTTTAACAGCTCTATTTCTTGTCATTTAGTAGCAGACCGTAACAAAGTTGTTCCCTTTGCTCGTTTGGTGATTAAACTACCAACTTATTCACACTGTCACTGTGCTTTACAAGAATTACCCTAACCACTTTAATGTATAATTTATATGCAAAAACTCATTCTATTTATAACCTTGACAACCCTTTTCCCTCACCTCATCAGTTTAATTAGCAGTTTTTCTCAATTTGAAGAGGGAAAAAATCACTAGGATGAGTCAGAAGACTTATAATTAAACAGTCCTGATTTTAGCTCATTAGCACTTTTGTTCCTCTTTTGTGTTGACTGTAAAGATTGAAATCTCAACGTGTATGTAGTTCTAAAGGAACAAGATTTAACAGAACACCAGTGACATTTAGGCTCAGATATTTCTTCACATGGGAACACCAACAGACCTGAGTCCAGGCTTCACTCCTGCCTGCCAGGGTGACCCCAAAATGACCCTGCTTGATTTTCCTTGCGGAAGCTTCATTAAATATTCATTGAGGGCTCCCGGTACCAGTTTCACCCTCTGTAGGGAGTCCATCTCGATGGGGTGGGTTGGGGGAATGAAAACTGTTGCACTGCTGCAGCATTAAAGTGGCTGCCTCAGATTAAAAGAGTAAGCCGGCAATTTTTCTTGCAGCAATAATTTCCATCACTCAAGCCGATGGTTCTGCAGGGCCCCCAAATTTACACTCAAATTCATCAGTTAAGGTGCTCTTATTGAAAATTCAGCAAAGGAAGACCCAGCTTTTGGAACCAAGGGGAGGAGGCCCATGAAAGGCATGGTGCCAACCCAATGGAAAGAGGTGGGGGGCTTATTCACTGACTCCCGAAAGCGGGTGCAGGCATCGCGATCCGCGATTAACCCGCACCCAGTGCTTCCGATACAGGCATCACGTGAGCTTCGTGCTGCCTGGTCATTAACGTGACTTGTACATGCAGCCGGCACTACCGGCGCTGTTGAGAGGCTGCACGCACAAGCAGGAGGCCCAAAATGGGGTGTGGCCAGCACTTGTCAAAGGCAGCCTGCATCTCTTAAAGGGGAGGTGCACAGTCAATTGAGAGTAGTGCAGGATGGCAGGAAGGATTGCTGGACCAGCAAGAGAGCGCGCCCCAAGGTTCTCTGACGATGCTCTGGAGGCCCTATTGGAGGGAGTAGACAAAAGGAGGGCCATCTTGCACCTGCAGAAAATTATTGGACTCAATTCTGAGGGACAGCATAAATCGTCATTTAGAAAGGCACAGATTAATCAAGGAGAGTCAGCATGGATTTGTTAAGGGAAGGTCGTGTCTGATCTAACTTCATTGAATTTTTTGAGGAGGTAACAAGGAGGATCGATGAGGATAACGTATTTGATGTAGGGTATATGGATTTTAGCAAGGCTTTTGACAAGGTCCCACATGGCAGACTGGTCAAAAAAGTAAAAGCCGATGGGATCCAAGAGTAAGTGGCTAGTTGGATCCAAACTTAGGTCAGTGGCAGGAAGCAAAGGGTAATGGTTGACGGGTATTTTTGCGACTGGAAGGCTGTTTCCAGTGGGGTCCCGCAAGGCTCAGTACTAGGTCCCTTGCTTTTCCTGGTATATATTAATGATTTGGACTTGAAGGTGAGGGGCTTGATCACGAAGAGTTTGCAGATGATACAATAATTGGCCGTGTGGTTGATAGTGAGGAGGAAAGCTGTAGACTGCAGGAAGATATCAATGGACTGGTCAGGTGGGCAGGAAAGTGGCAAATGGAATTCAATCCAGAGAAGTGTGAAGTAATGCTTTCGGGGAGGGCAAAAAAGGCAAGGGAATACACAATAAATGGGAGGATACTGAGAGGTGTAGAGGAAGTGAGGGACCTTGGAGTGCATGTCCACAGATCCCTGAAGGTAGCAGGACAGGTAGATAATGTGATTAAAAAGGCATACGGGATACTTTCCTTTATTAGCCGAGGCATAGAATATAAGAGCAGGGAGGTTATGCTAGAACTGTATAAAACATTGGTTAGACCACAGCTTGAGTACTGCTTACAGTTCTGATCACCACATTACAGGAAAGATGTGATTGCACTAGAGAGGGTACAGAGGAGATTTACGAAGATGTTGGCAAGGCTGGAGAATTTTAGCTATGAGAAAAGATTAAATAGGCTGAGATTATTTTCTTTGAAACAAAGGAGGCTGAGGGGAGATTTAATTGAGGTATATAAAATTATGATGGGACTAGATAGAGTGGATAGGAAGGACCTATTTCCCTTAGCAGAGGGGTCAGTGACCAGGGGGCATAGATTTAAAGTAATTGATAGAAGGATTAGAGGGGAGCTGAGGAGAATTTTTTTCATCCAGAGGGTGGTGGGGGTCTGGAACTCACTGCCTGAGAGGGTGGTAGAGGCAGAAACCCTCAACTCATTTAAAAAGTACTTGGATGTGCACTTGAAGTGTTGTAACCTACAGGGCTACAGACCAAGTGCTGGAAGGTGGGATTATGCTGGATAGCTCTTTTTCGGCCGGCACGGACACGATGGGCTGAATGGCCTCCTTCTGTGCCGTAACATTCTATGATACTATGCAGGTGATGGGACACCGAGCACAAGTGCGCAAGAGCCGGGGCGGGGGGAACGGATACCAAACGTACCAGCTCGACGGAGGGCGAGTTTGCAGAATGGATCTACTGCCAAGGTGGTCAGATGATGACATTGATGGGCCAGGCTACAGAAGGCGGCTGATGGGTGTACGCCACCAAATGCTTGGGGCACTGGTAAGCCTGCCAGAAAGCCTGTACACAATGCCACGGGGCATGGAGGAGTCCACCTCGAACTTGGCACAAGGCTTTGCGCAGAGCTTGGAGCCCATCCTTACCCACATGGAACGGGTGGTCACCTCCATCAGAGGAACCCACCATGGTGCAGCGTCTGATGGCTGATGTCGCGGTTTCCACCGCAGCAAAAAACAGCTGCTATTGCAGCACAAAACAATGTCATCAAAAGTCTGCAAGCTTCAACTGAAGCTCAGGCTGCTGCAATGGCAGCTCAGGCTGCTGCTATCGTGACTCTGGGTGCCACTGTGGAACGGGGCTTCCAGGGTATCACGGCACTCCAGCAATCTATTCTCCAGCTGATCACCAGGAGTGCCGAGGCGCCGCCCCGTGCAAGTGGCAGTGGTGCCATGACAGTCGAACCTACTATGCTCTCTCTGGATGACAGCATTCCTGCTCCCACCCCTGCTACTCCGCCAGTGCCCTTGCTGTTGCCTATCAGCCAGCCAGGCTAGACTGCTGCAGCCTATGCTGAGATGGTGCAGTCTGACGCCGGGCCCTCCCGGCCCAGAGTTGCTCAAGGTCGTCCTCCAAGGCCATCTGCACGCTCCTCCATTGAAAGCCAGCAGCTTCCCACCACCCATATTCCAGCCACTGGGGATGCACCTCATAGGAGCACTAGGATAGGTAAAGACACACGGACAACAGGCACTAAAGGAATGCACAAGGGTGAATAGTCTCCTTTTGTTTGCATCATTTGATTTGTTAATTTATAAATGTGACTTTGAATTTGCATTTGGTGATGGTTTTTATTTCTGCGATGAGCTGACGGAGGAAGCAATGAGTAATGATATGGAGGGCGATTTGATGGTCATGTGGGAGGGGTCAGGCGGGGAGTGTAGGACTGTTGGTGACCTGGGAGATATCGTTCACATTATTAATATCGCTCACGGATCAGGTGAGCATGCAGAGCCCTGGTAGACAGGGCCTGTGTTCCTTGTTGCCCTCTTGCATCTTCCTCCACTTCCCCCTCCATCTCCCCCCCCCCCCGTCATCCTCTTCCTCCTCCTCTTCTTCCTCTTCCTTTGGCTCAGTGTCTTGCCGGATAATCGGTGGCAAGGGCTGTCCCCTCATAATGGCGAGGTTGTGCAGCATGCAGCATACCGTGACAAATCCTGACACCCGCTCAGCTGAGTACAGCAGGGCTCCAACAGAACGGTCCAGGCAGCAGAAGCGTTGCTTTAGGACGCCTTGGTTATGCTCAATGACTTTGCATGTGGCAGCATGGCTCTCGTTGTAGGCCTGCTCTGCACGTATGCGTGGGTTCCTGACCGGGGTCACGAGCCACCTCATGAGGGGATAGCCCTTGTCACCCAGTAGCCAGCCTTTTACTTGCCGATCCAATTCAAAGTTAGCTGGCACGTCGCACTGCCGCATAGTGAAGGCGTCGTGACTGCTGCCAGGATAGTGAGCACTGACCTGCACGATGCGCTGCATGTGGTCGCAAACCAGCTGCTCACTGGGGGAGTGGAATCCCTTTCTGTTCATAAGGATGGCCGAGTTGAGATGCGGAGCACACATGGCAATATGCGTGCAGTCAATGGCACCCTGCGCCATGGGAAATCCAGCAATGCGAGGAAACCCTTGTGCTCGCTCGTTTTGCTTCGATCAAGAGGGAACGTGGTGAACCTGTTGCGCATCTCGTCCAGCGCCTCCAAGACCGGTGCACACTGTGAGATGTTGCACAACTCGCCAGCAGAGGCCTGAAAGGATCCAGAGCCGTAGAAGTTCAGCGCCACGGTGACCTTGACAGCCACGGGCAATGCTGCCCTTGCCCTGCTCTGAGGCTGCAGTTGTGGCTGCAGCAGGTGACAGATTTCCATCACGACCTCTTTGGTGAACCTCAGCCGTCGGATGCACTGATCCTCGTTCATCTGGGGGTAAAAGTGGTGTTGCCTGAAGGCCCTCATGAGACATGGCCTTCTGCTCAGTTCCATGTGCCTGCTCCTCCTTCCTCTCCTCACAGCTCGACCTGCTCTGCGTAGCCTCTCTGCATGCTCCAAGTCGTGTCCAATGCCCAGCGGGAGCCCGAGCAGACCACCAATGGTTGCCAGGAATCTTCTTCAAACACTGTTGTAAATTACACCAACCGTAAGGCAGTGCCTGACAGACCACTCTCAAATATACTATAGCAACTCTCTGTAAGTACAGGAAACTTCAACAAACACGTTCTATTCTACCAGCAGCCAGAAGCAATAATCCAGCAACTAACCTGCATGGTCCCTTTAAATAGCGCAGGTGGCGGGATCCTCCAGACACTCTAAGACATGTTCAGGTGCTTGTGGCGAAGACAAACTATGCGTTGAGTGGAGTGTTGAGTACCAAAATGGTGTCGACCACTTTAAATCAGCATTGCACACTGATCTAACGCATATTCTCCCTACTTGCTGAATATGCGTTAGATCAACGCTGCCGGTGTTTCTTATCTGTGGGTGCACAAAACCCTTTACCAAGGTGACGTCCGGCGTATGTCATTCTGGTGCCATCTTGGAACTTCGGGAGTCCTTTTAGCCCATGGTCTTGGCACTGAATACCACCTTCAGCACACCTACATAGCTACTCAGAGCTGCAAGAAGCTCAAAGACCTCGCCAGGTTAGCGAGGGTAACAGAAGGCTGTCAGAATGTGTACTGATGCAATGTTAGAAGCATGTTTCAACTCTCCACCTATCTTGAACACCATGGACTATTTTCCTGAATTAACCACAAAGGACCAAAAGACCCTTCCCACCCCCTTCTTCTGAAACTGTTCATCTACTCACAGCCGAATGTGAAGGGAAACAGTGAAAGATTTCTATAAGATGCATATGCTCATTTCCTGTACCTGTTCTCATCCCCATTAAGGAATGCTTTCGCACATGCAATTCTATATGATGATAAGTAGAGTGCCTTCACATTCTTTACTTGAGGAAGGAAGAAAGAAAGGAAAGAATGAAATTGCATTTATAGAGGCCTTTCACGCGTCCCAAACTGCTTTACAGCCAATGAAGTACTTTTGAAATGTAGTCAATGTTGTAACGCAAGAATTGTTGCATCCATTTTGTGCACAGCAAGGTCCCACAAACAGCAATGTGATAATGACCAGATAATGTGTTTTTTTAGTGATGTTGGTTGAGGGATGAATATTGTCCCGAACACGAGGGGGTTCCTTGGTGCAGGGGGGAGGGCTTTAGATTCCTGGGGCAATGGGACCAGTTCTGGGGAAGGTGGGACCTGCACAGGCCGGACAGGTGGCACCTCAAAGGAGCTGGGACCAATGTCCTCGCGAGGAGGTTCGCGAGTGCTGGGGGGCGGGGTGGGGGGGGGTGGTTTAAAATAATTTGGCAGGGGGATGGGCACCAGGATATAGCTTTGGAAAGGAGAAACAAGGGGCACAAAGGATCAGGGGAGAAAGAAAGCATGAGAGCAAGTAATAGTACAGTGTTAGGTGGGATCAGACTAAGAGTACAAGGAAGTCTCAGACTGGTTTAGAGTGCATGTGTGTAAACACACGAAGCGTGGTAAATAAGGTTGGTGAGCTGCAGGCACAAATAGCCACACGGGAATATGATGTCGTGGTGATAACGGAGACCTGGCTCAAAAAAGGGCAGGATTGGGTACTAAATATTCCTGGATACAAGGTGTTCAGGAAAGATAGGGAAGGAAAGAAAAGGTCAGGGGGGGTGGTTGGGTGACAGCATTGATTAAGGAGAATATTGCAGTGCTGGAGAGAGAGGATGTCTTGGAGGGGTCAAGGACAGAATCTATTTGGATAGAGTTGAGAAATAAAAGACGTGCCATTACACTACTGGGTGTATTCTTTAGGCCACCAACGAGTGGGATGGATATAGAGGAGCAAATTTGCAGGGAAATTAAACTACTAGAGTGGTGATATCTGGGGACTTCAACTATCCTAATATAGTCTGCGATAACAATAATAATAATAAGGGGCACAGAGGGGGAGGAATTTTTTAAATGTGCTCAGGTTCACTATCTTGACCAGTATGTTTCCAGCCCAACGAGCAAAGAGGCATTGCTGGACTTGGTTCTTGGGAATGAGGTGGGCCAAGTTTTTTTTATTCGTTCACGGGATGTGGGTGTCGCTGGCGAGGCCAGCATTTATAGCCCATCCCTAATTGCCCTTGAGAAGGTGGTGGTGAGCCGCCTTCTTGAACCGCTGCAGTCCGTGTGGTGAAGGTTCTCCCACAGTGCTGTTAGGAAGGGAGTTCCAGGATTTTGACCCAGCGACGATGAAGGAACGGCGATATATTTCCAAGTCGGGATGGTGTGTGACTTGGAGGGGAACGTGCAGGTGGTGTTGTTCCCATGTGCCTGCTGCCCTTGTCCTTCTAGGTGGTAGAGGTCGCGGGTTTGGAAGGTGCTGTCGAAGAAGTCTTGGTGAGTTGATGCAGTGCATCCTGTGGATGGTACACACTGCAGCCACAGTGCGCCGGTGGTGAAGGGAGTGAATGTTTAGGGTGGTGGATGGGGTGCCAATCAAGCGGGCTGCTTTCTCCTGGATGATGTCGAGCTTCTTGAGTGTTGTTGGAGCTGCACTCATCCAGGCACGTGGAGAGTATTCCATCACAGTCCTGACTTGTGCCTTGTAGATGGTGGAAAGGCTTTGGGGAGTCAGGAGGTGAGTCACTCGCCGCAGAATACCCAGCCTCTGACCTGCTCTCGTAGCCACAGTATTTATATGGCTGGTCCAGTTAAGTTTCTGATCAATGGTGACCACCAGGATGTTGATGGTGGGGGATTCGGCGATGGTAATGCCGTTGAATGTCAAGGGGAGGTGGTTAGACTCTCTCTTGTTGGAGATGGTCATTGCCTGGCACTTATCTGGCGCAAATGTTACTTGCCATTTATCAGCCCAAGCCTGGATGTTGTCCAGGTCTTGCTGCATGTGGGCTCGGACTGCTTCAAAATCTGAGGGGTTGCGAATGGAACTGAACACTGTGCAGTCATCAGCGAACATCCCCATTTCTGACCTTATGATGAAGGGAAGGTCATTGATGAAGCAGCTGAAGATGGTTGGGCCTAGGACACTGCCCTGAGGAACTCCTGCAGCAATGTCCTGGGGCTGAGATATTGGCCTCCAACAAACACTATCATCTTCCTTTGTGCTAGGTATGATTCCAGCCACTGGAGAGTTTTCCCCCTTATTCCCATTGACTTCAGTTTTACAAGGGCTCCTTGGTGCCACACTCGGTCAAATGCTGCCTTGATGTCAAGGGCAGTCCCTCTCACCTCCGGAATTCAGCTCTTTTGTCCATATTTGGACCAAGGCTGTAATGAGGTCTGGAGCCGAGTGGTCCTGGCGGAACCCAAACTGAGCATCAGTGAGCAGGTTGTTGGTGAGTAAGTGCTGCTTGATAGCACTGTCAACGACACCTTCCATCACTTTGCTGATGAAGTGGAGCGAGTGTCAGTGGGGGAGCATTTAGGGACCAGTAATCATAGTATCACAAGGTTTAGAATAGCTATGGAAAAGGACATGGACCACTCTA
Organism: Heptranchias perlo; assembly: GCF_035084215.1. Lineage (NCBI taxonomy): Eukaryota > Metazoa > Chordata > Chondrichthyes > Hexanchiformes > Hexanchidae > Heptranchias > Heptranchias perlo. The sequence continues at coordinate 134,244,243 of NC_090328.1, read as the reverse complement.
CAGTAAATAATATTCAATTGGAGGAGGGCCAATTTCAATGGGATGAGAACAGATCTGGCCCGGGTAAATTGGAATCAAAGATTGGCAGGCAAAACTGTATTTGAACAATGGGCGGCCTTTAAGGAGAAGATCGTTCGGATACAGTCCAGGTACAGTCCGATGAGGCAGAAAAGTTGGGTAACTAAAGCCAGAGTTCCCTGGATGACATGAGATAGTGAGTAAGATGAAATGGAAAAATGGGGCGCATGACAGATGTCATGCTGATAATACAAGTGATAACCAGGCAGAATATAGAAAGTTCAGAGGGGAATAGAAAAAGGAAATGAGAAGCAAAGTGGGAGTATGAGAATAGACTGGCGGCTAAAATAAAAGGGAATCCAAAATTCTTCTACAAGCATGTAAACATGAACGGGTAGTAAGAGGAGGGGTGGGGCCGATTCGGGACCATAAAGGAGATTTACTCATGGAGGCAGAGGGGATGGCTGAGGTACTAAATGAGTACTTTGCATCTGTCTTTACCAAAGACAAAGATGCTGCCAGAATCTCGGTAAAGGAAGATATAGTTAAGATATTGGATGGGCTAAAAATTGAGAATGAACAGTTACTAGAATGGCTAGCTGTACTTAAAATAGATAAGCCACCTGGTCCGGATGGGATGCACTCGAGGATGCTGAGGGAATAAAGGGGGGAAATTGCGGAGGTACTGGCCATAATCTTCCAAACATCCGTAGATACAGGGGTGGTGCCAGAGGACTGGAGAATTGCAAATGTTACACCCTTGTTCAAAAATGGTGTAAGGATAAACCCAGCAACTATAGGCCAGTCAGTTTAACCTCAATGGAGGGGAAACTTTTAGAAACGATCATCTGGAACAGAATTAACAGTCACTTGGACGAGGGTGGATTGATTACGGAAAGTCAGCATGGATTTGTTAAAGGTAAATCATGTTTAACTAAACTGATGATGTAACAGAGAGGGTAGATGAGGGCAATGCAGTTGATGTGGTGTATATGGACTTTCAAAAGGTGTTTGATAAAGTGACGCATGGTAGGCTTATCATCAAGAGTGTGGCCTATGGAATAAAGGGGGCAGTAGCAACATGGATACAGAATTGGCTAAGGGGCAGGAAACAGAGAGTAGTGGTGAACGATTGTTTTTCGGACTGGAGGGAGGTGTATCGTGGTGTCCCCCAGGGGTCAGTGCTGGGACCACTGCTTTTCTTGATATATATTAATGACTTGGACTTGGGTGTACAGGGCACAATTTCCAAATTTGCAGATGACACAAAGCTTGGAAGGGTAGTAAACAGTGAGGAGGGTAGTGATAGACTTTAAGAGCATATAGACAGGCTGGTGGCATGGGCAGACATGTGGCAGATTAAGTTTAATGCAGAAAATTGCGAAGTGACACATTTTGATAAGAATAACGAGGAGAGGCAATATAAACTGGAGGGCACAACTCTAAAAGGAGTACAGGAACAGAAGACCTGGGGATATATGTGCACAAATTGTTGAAGGTGGCAGTGCAGGTTGAGAAAGTGGTTAAAAAAGCATACGGGATCCTGCGCTTTATAAATAGAGGCAGAGAGTACAAAAGTATGGAAGTCATGATGAATCTTTATAAAACACTAGTTTGGCCACAACTGGAGTATTGTGTCCAGGTGTGGGCACCGCACTTCAGGAAAGATGTGAAGGCCTTGGAGAGGGTGCAGAAGAGATTTACTAGAATGATTCCAGGAATGAGGGACTTTAGTTACGTGGATGGACTGGAGAAGCTGGGGTTGTTCTCCTTGGAACAGAGACGGTTGCGAGGAGATTTGATAGAGGTGTTCAAAATCATGAGAGGTCTAGACAGAGTAGATAGAGAGAAACTGTTCCCATTGGTGGAAGGGTCAAGAACCAGAGGATATAGATTTAAGGTGATTGGCAAAAGAACCAAAGGTGACATGAGGAAAAACCTTTTTACACAGCGAGTGGTTAGGATCTGGAATGCACTGCCCGAGGGGGTGGTGGAGGCAGATTCAATCATGGTCTTCAAAAGGTAACTGGATAAGCATTTGAAAGGAAAAAATTTGCAGGGCTACAGGGAAAGGGCGGGGAGTGGGACTAGCTGGATTGCTCTTGCATCGAGCCATTGCAGACTCAATGGGCCGAATGGCCTCCATCCATGTTGTAACCTTTCTATCATTCTATGATTCTGTGAAATAGTGCACCCGACGGGTCAGACGAGGCCTTGTCGCATCCGAAACACAGCACCTCTGAATGCACTGGAGTGTCAGCCTAGATTTTGTGCTCAGGTCTCTGGACTGGGACATGAATCCACCACCACCTAACTCAGAGGCGAGAACGCTACCACTGAGCGACAGCTAAGACAATGAAGATTCACCTCAGCTCCCCAGGGCTTCTACTGGAAAGCACCAGCCAGCCACCCTCACAACATCCTGCCACTGAGGAAGCACTGAGAACATTGAAAGGGCACACAATTGTCGGCATCAAGGGGATGCAAGATGATAAACAAGAGTAGGAAGGCACACAGATTAGTTTTCCTTCAAATGTTTTTAGCACAATGGAATATGTGGGAATGAATTGTGCAATACCTGTAAGAAGGAGTTGCAAAATATTTTCCTAATGGGTGCTTTGGTAGTTAAGCAAGACAGCCACAAGTCAGCAAATGCATGAATTGTAGATGTGAAAAGAGTGTCACGATGACAGGATTGATTTTTCCTCGGCATGGATCTTATTTAGTTGAAGATATCCCTTATGAGCTGTGGCCACAAATGTCTGGCAGCTGGCAACTGGTTCATTTAGGCAACCATTTCCTGAATTGATGCCTTAGATGGCCACTTACCTGCTGCTCTTCTTCACTTTCCTCTTCCTCCTCTTCATAACATAGGTAAAGGGGAGTCCCTAATGGAAACACCGCTGCATCCAACGCTTCATGGCTGAAGGCCTCCCCAAAAAAATATTCACTGCGTAACAGCATTACCATTGCCGAATCCCCCACCATCAACATCCTGGGGGTCACCATTGACCAGAAACTTAACTGGACCAGCCATATAAAAACGGTGGCTACAAGAGCATGTCAGAGGCTGGGTATTCTGTGGCAAGTGACTCACCTCCTGACTCTCCAAAGCCTTACCACCACCTACAAGGCACAAGTCAGGAGTGTGATGGAATACTCTCCACTTGCCTGGATGAGTGCAGCCCCAACAACACTCAAGAAGCTCGACACCATCCAGGACAAAGCAGCCCGCTTGATTGGCACCCCCTCCACCACCCTAAACATTCTGGCGCACTTTGGCTGCAGTGTGTACCATCCACAGAATTCACTGCAGCAACTCGCCAAGGCTTCTTTGACAGCACCTCCCAAACCTGCGACCTCTACCACCTAGAAGGACAAGGGCAGCAGGTACATGGGAACAACACCACCTGCACGTTCCCCTCCAAGTCACACACCATCCTGACTTGGAAATATATCGCCGTTCCTTCATCGTCGCTGGGTCAAAATCCTGGAACTCCCTTCCTAACAGCACTGTGGGAGAACCTTCACCACACGGACTGCAGCGGTTCAAGAAGGTGGCTCACCACCACCTTCTCAAGGGCAATTAGGGATGGGCAATAAATGCCGGCCTCGCCAGCGACGCCCACATCCCATTAACGAATTTTTTAAAAAGCAGCAATGCAGAAGCTGGTGCCCCCCAAAACACAAATTCGTTGGCAACAAAGTTAGATCAAGAACGCTATCCTAATAAAATGGTCTTTAACAATACTACCACAGTCTATCACCACCTAACACCTGGAAACACCACTCTTGGGAGGACATTTGATTTTTGGGTAGCCCTCAGGCAGTAGAGGAGGAAAATCCAATGTTGTGCTTCAAGGGCTTATTTGAACCTTATTTGCATGTGGCGGGTGGGATTGCGGTGGGCTGTCCACTACACAAGCAAAGGAAAATTGCAACCAGGTTTTGGACTAATTTGGAATTGGCGCTAAGCCTGTCCACCGTCTGCCCAGAATCTACCACATAATTAATGTTAAATGGGAGGAGAATATAGCCCAGATTTTTCTTATGTTTGCAGTGCTTACTGAGAGTCATCAATGGAGAGTACATAGACCTCAGTAAAGAAGACTAGCTCTTACTGTGATACAATGCCTGTACTTGGGCATTATTTATCGCTGAGGGGTTTCCTGGTATAATAAAGAAAAGCTGTCTCTTAATGTGACTTGGGGTCTGTCTTCAATGGATTTATTGTTTCAACCTATAATGGTTTCTTAATTAATAATTGTTGTTCTTTGTGACAACTGGACGAAAATGGCTGGGTGGGTGTCAGGAATTTGAAATAAATTAAAGCTGAAGTAAGATATAGCATTAAACTGAGGATACATCACTGCGGACAGCTGCTTATCAGATTTATTCTTCAAGTGCCTGACCTTAGGTAATCATTGTCACATTCACAAGTGAGCACAATCTGGCAAGCCATTATCTCTGATGATAAATCCTCCATTTATATCACAAAGCTTTTATTTTTTTGGATAGCTTCATTATGTTTCAATGTAAAAAAGATAAATCATTTAAAAACACCTTACCACAAGAAGTATTTTGTGAAGACAGCATAAGGAGAGTGCTTGTGATTTTCAGGTCATGGCAAAGTTCAGTCCAGACAGGCTAAATTCTGTTGAAAATTCAGTCAGAAGTGTCATGCGCTGAATGCACTCAATTTTCCTGGGTCAGCTCATTTCCATAATTATTCACAGCTCCCTGCGCACTGAGCTAGCATAATGGGGGAGGGGGTGGGAGGAAAGAAAACTGCAGAGTAGGTTAAATTTAAAGGGACGTGGCCACTTAAAGGTAAAGATCAATAGCCGCTAAAGGAGGCAAAAACAGCATTTGGAAAGGTTCAAAATACATTTCGGCCCGTTGACAGCCTTTGCCAAAGATGAAGGAGGAGAGGGGAGAAAGGGCAATTAGGGATGGGCAATAAATGCCGGCCTCGCCAGCGACGCCCACATCCCATGAACGAATAAAAAAAAAGCACCAGGGAGAAATAAAGTGAAAGGAAACCCAACATGGGGTCACAATAGAGCCTTGAGCCAAATGATAAAGCAACGTAGCACCTGACCCCTTATTTCAAGGCTGGTGAAGTGGGCACTATGAAAGGTACAAGAAAGGATGCCTTCTTTGGCATCTGAGTTCCCTCCCCATCGGGCAGCAGTGCAACATACCTGCAATAAGCTTGAGGCATAAAAGGTAATGGCTGAAGTGAACTTCACAGTTACTAGCAGTGCTATGCCTATGGCTCAGTTGGTAGCACTCTCACCTCGGAGTTAGCAGAGCAACTGGCTACTGCATGAACCGTCCTCTTTAAATCTTCCTTCGTCCCACCACATATAGAGATGGGTTGGTCAGATGGGCGGAACAGTGGCAAATGGAATTTAACCCGGAAAAGTGCGAGGTGATGCACTTTGGAGGGACTAACAAGGCAAGGGAATACACAATGAATGGGAGGACCCTAGGCAAGACAGAGGGTCAGAGGGATCTTGGTGTGCAAGTTCACAGATCCCTGAAGGCGGCAGAACAGGTAGATAAGGTGGTAAAGAAGGCATATAGGATACTTGCCTTTATTAGCCGAGGCATAGAATATAAGAGCAAGGAGGTTATGATGGAGCTGTATAAAACACTGGTTAGGCCACAGCTGGAGTACGGTGTGCAGTTCTGGTCGCCACACTACAGGAAGGATGTGATCACTTTGGAGAGGGTGCAGAGGAGATTCACCAGGATGTTACCAGGGCTGGAGCGCTTCAGCTATGAAGAGAGACTGGGAAGATTGGGTTTGTTTTCCTTGGAGCAGAGGAGGCTGAGGGGGGACATGATTGAGGTGTACAAAATTATGAGGGGCACAGATAGGATGGATACTAAGGAGCTTTTTCCCTTTGTTGAGGGTTCTATAACAAGGGGACATAGATTCAAGGTAAAAGGCGGGAGGTTTAGAGGGGATTTGAGAAAGAACTTTTTCACCCAGAGGGTGGTTGGAGTCTGGAACTCACTGCCTGAAAGGGTTGTGGAGGCAGGAACCCTCACAACATTCAAGAAGCATTTGGATGAGCACTTGAAATGCCATAGCATACAAGGCTACGGACCAAATGCTGGAATATGGGATTAGAGTGGACAGGGCTTGATGGCCGGCGTGGACATGATGGGCCGAAGGGCCTCTATCCGTGCTGTATAACTCTATGACTCTATGACTCTATATGGGTCAGCTGTGACTCAGTTGGTAGCACTCTCACCTCTGAGTCAGAAGGTTGTCAGTTCAAGTCCCATTCCAGCGACTTGAGCACATCATCTACGCTGACGCTCCGGTGGAGTGCTGCACTGTCGGAGGTGCCATCCTTCAGATGAGCTGCTAAACCATAGGCCCTATCTGTTCTCCCAGCCGGCACTATTTTGAAGAAGTGCATGGGGAGTTCTCCCGATGTCCTAACTAATATTTATCCCTCAGCCAACATCATTAAAACAGATTATCTGGTCATTATCATGTTGCTGTTTGTGGGATCTTGCTGTGTGCAAATGGGCTGCCACGTTTCCTACATTATAACGGTGACTATGTTTCAAAAGTATTTCATTTTTAAGACGTCCTGAGGTTGTGAAAACTGCTATATAAATGCAAATCTTTCTATGTGTGTAGTCGGTTAACTGCAGGTGTCCTTGCAGCAAAATGAAAAAGCTTTGCATCTGGATCCCTGCTGACCTGAAGTTTTCAGGCATAGTTGCCCTTAGTCATTGCAGGTCCAAGTTCCAAGGCCTGCAGATGTGGTCGATGATGTAATGCCAGTTGTGGCTAATGTGAGTTAGGTGTCTGCTGGTCTCTTCACCTTCACCTTATATTACTTCAGCTATGAAATACTATTTGGGACATATCCAGACCAATACCCATCATAAAGTTTACCTTAAAACAAAAGCAAAATACTGCGGATGCTGGAAATCTGAAATAAAAACAGAAAATGCTGGAAACACTCAGCAGGTCAGGCAGCATCTGTGGAGAGAGAAACAGAGTTAACGTTTCAGATCGAAGACCTTTTATCAGAACTGGAAGAAGTTAGAGGTTTAACATTTTTTAAGCAAGTGCAGAGCCAGGGAAAAGGGGGAGGGTGGGGGAGGAAAAAGCAAAGAAGAAGATGAGCAGTGGAAGCAAACTGTAGGCATTTGCGCACAACATATTTGTTTAATTAAAAATCTGATAAGCACTGAAGTTGATGTGGGGGCAGAGTGTTCTTGGAAAAGTTTGCCAGCATGTTTCAGCAGGTGCCATGAACGACAGATTTGTGAGTTGCATGGAAAATGTAAGGCATTGTAGCTGAAGCAGTATTTGCGCAGGGCAGTGGGAAGATGTTGATAGGATCGTATTTGGACTTGTTGCAGGCTACACACTTTCCAATATCGATTGGGCAGCTAATGTGCTTTCCAGCACCTTTGCAGGCATCAGAGGGACTGGCGGATTGGAGTCCTGAGAGACAATATTATCATCTGTGCCCATTCCAGTCATACACCTGCTATTAGGCACTGCCTCACCATAACCACGACTAATGCTTCGGCTACATTTCCAAATTAAGAGGTGTTCTGGATGAGAGCCTGTCAAATGGCTCTTGCAGTTGGCATAAGGTTCTGCTTTGCAGCCTCTTCACACTCTTCCTGTTACACATCCTGGTCCCTTATTGTGCCCAGTGGACTTTCTGCTCTGGGACCTCCCTGATAAATACCTTTTTACAGGACAAGGTTGTGCAGCATGCAACACATCACATAACAACACTCCTTGAAATCTTAACTGGCCTGTATTGAAGGATCTATCCAGGCACCTGAAGCCTTCGTTCTGTGTTCCAATAGTGTGCTCAATGTTTCCTCTGATGGATGTCAGCACCTCATAATACCTGTGCTCAGCTGCTGTCCTGGATCATATACCATGGATGTAGAGGATAGCCTTGATCACCCAGAAGCCACAATGAGACTTATCTTTGTGGGTCAAATATTGTTGGGATCATGGACTGCCTCAATATGAGGTCATTTAGACAGCTTCTGTGTCTAGTCGTACTCTTATTTGCACAGCTTCTGATCTCAGCCATGTAACCTTTCTGATCGTGACCTCTTCCTTATCTAATGGTCAACTCCAAAATATCTCAATCTCCATTCCTCTCCTTAAAGACCCAGGTCATGATTTCATCCAAAAAATAAAGACCTTAATTAAAAGACCACTGTCTTCATGAAAAAAAAAGTGTTTGCCATTTCTTTTTTTTTGGAGATAAAACTAGAAGAAAATTGTATAATTTGTAATAAAATAAACAAGTGCTGCAGTGAGCCATTTTGAAATGCCAAACATTTTTCCTCAAGAAGTGAGTCTCTTTTCAATACCTTGGTGATTATGGTCTTTTTTGTCTCAGTGAAAAAATGAATGCCCCAAAAATCACTCTGTGAATTACCTGGGTATGAATGTTTAGCATGTTCATGTGATGGCATTAACTCATTTAAGATAAGCTTTCAGTTTTCTTATGGTAGTATCCCATAGCTTAATTGTAATGCAAGTGTGTGTATCTTACACCAATATCTTTCTATTTAAATGGGAGTTTTGAATAAATTAACTTCTTTAGAAGACTGAGGGGAAAGATTTCCTCTGTTCAATATTCGTCGCAAAATGGTATACACATTCTTTCTAGACATCTTGCCCTGACTGTTCAGTCAGTAATCAATGGTTTCAGTATCCAGGATGTGGAGATGCCGGTGATGGACTGGGGTTGACAATTGTAAACAATTTTACAACACCAAGTTATAGTCCAACAATTTTATTTGAAAATCACAAGCTTTCCACATTCACCTGAGGAAGGAGGAAGCCTCCGAAAGCTTGTGATTTTCAAATAAAATTGTTGGACTATAACTTGGTGTTGTAAAATTGTTTACTTCAGTATCCAGGGAATAGCTAAATATGTGAATAATCATTGTGCACCTACTTGACTGAAGTCCTGTAAGCTTTCCATTGTCATGGCTTCAAAAAATACAGCAGCTACATCTTTAACACAGTGGATGTTCTCAGAAAATACTCCCGCTGTTATCTTTTGGCTCCCTTTACTCTTTTGATCTTCACAGAAACTGTTCCAGGAAAGGATATGGTGTCTTTCTTTTTACCCCTGATGCCCCATGACTTATTACTTTGTTACATAATCGCTAACATGGATTCTGGGTCAGACGTAACATCCAATCCCAGGTTATCACAGCATCTCTGTAGAGTTCTTTGAGCAAAGACAAAAAGACCTCTGAGGAAAAATAGTTCACTTCCTGTGATGATTTCTTCTTGACAGGAGCTTCACTGCAGTCAGCTGGAACTCTGTACCTCACAGACGTGAATAGACTTAACACATCAAATCTTAGCTGCCACATGCAAGTCCTTGTAGATTCACTAGGGGTATCTATATATAGTCCAAAAGGTAAAATCATTCCAGAATGTATTAATATTCACAGCTCTTACAATAGTATCAAATTTCCTGATCAGATAAAAGCAATCTTTAAGCGCACACCCAAAATCATTTAGTTTTCCTCTTAATGTGTCTCTTAACAGTACTTACAGCATCAGTAGGGTATAAAAAGAAAATAAGCTACCTTTTGGATTTTGCATCATTGATAAGCTGAGTAAAATTTAATCTGCCTCAATCTGGAGATCAGGAAATCTGGAGCTATTGTATATTAAAGGAGCTGCATACTTTAATTGATATTGCTGGTGCTAGAATCACCAATAGTGATTCTAACCCTCTAGTTAATTGTCATTTGAAAATAACTAATTTTTTAAAATCTGTTTTTATGTGATCAGACTGAGCAGGCTGTAGCTGTACATTTTCAGCTGTATTCCCAAGTATTACTAATACGGCACCAGATGTGACAGGTTTCCCATTGCTCCTGTCACTCCAGTGGATATGGAGAGAGGTGGGATCAGCTCTGTATGGTATGTACAAGAGCAACTATAAACTACAGCATAAATTTTCCAACCAGCAGAATCTATGCTGCAGATATGGAATGGGCATGTAGGGTCTGAGAAATTTTACATTGCATGCAATCTTCTGGCCAGCCTCTTCATTAAAGTCCTGATTACAATGGAAATGATTTTCCAATTTTCTCCATGGGAATGTGCTATGCCCTCAACTCGCCCATATAAAATGAGCAATAAAGGGCAGGCATGTTTGATTTCCAGGAAGTAATTATTAAAGCTGTGCTACTGGATTTTTCATTACTGCAATAAAAATTCTTAAAATGGTTATTGGTTGTAGTGTCCCTCTCTATTTAATTTTTTTTTGGAGATGGAATAAAAAGATGAAGAGTTTGAATCTAAGGCAGATTCACTTGTACAAAAGGCAGGTTGTCCTAACGTAAAAAGCTCTTTGTACAGATCCAGACACACCTACCAATGATGTCCTAGGACAACTGCATTTGCAGGCTCCACTTTACCAGGGAGGCAGCAACTGAGTTGTGGAATCTAACCTAAGGACAACATTGATGGCCTTGCAGTGGCTGTAAAGGTGATCACAGCAATGAACTTTTATGCCTCCTTCCAAAATATTTCAAGGGATATCTGCAATATGAGTTAATCTGCAGTACACAGGTGAATCGAGCAGGTTAATGACAGGGCAAACACCTTCATCACTTTCCCCAGGGAAAAGCAGCAGTAAAATGAAAGAATTTTGCAATTTTCATGCATCGTAGGATTCCCCGAAGTCCAGAGGGTGGTTAATGGCACCCATGTGGCTGCCTGCACTCCTACACACAGTCCCATGGCATTCATGAACTGCAGGGGGTTTCACTCCATCAGTGTTTGGGTGGTTAGTGATCAGCAACACAGGATCACGAAGGTGAACGCCTGCTTCCTAGGCACCAGTTGCGATACCTTTATTTTAAGGCAATCCTCTGCTCCCAGGTTATTTGAAGTAGAAGCCAGACTGGAAGGATGGTTTCCAGAAGACAAAAATTACCCTCTTTACTCTTAGGTTATGACATCCTTACACAAGGTGAGTGCCGATACATCAAGGCCCATGCAGTCACCAGGATCATCATTGAAGATATAGGTGTCTTGAAGTAGCACTTCTGTTGACTGGAAAGAATGGGGACATATTAGAATATTGGTGTGCTAGGGTCTTCAAGATCATTGTTATCTGCTGCATATTAAACAAATTTGCTATCCAGAAAGGTCTAAGCATGAGGCAGGAGGATGTGGGTACCCATAGATAAATGAAGATGCTAAAGATATCCCGTAAGAAATACCTCTGCAGGCAGGAAGAGTAGTATGACTTTCATAGAGAAGACCTTCACCTAAGTTTCTGAGTTGCCCAGTCATGGTGTGCACTACACCTTAACTAACACTGTCATGTAAGTACCTCAACTAACAGAGGTTCCCATTCCCTAAACTGCTGGTTCTAAGTTCTACACATCAGAAGTAATCTCTCTGCACCAAATTAAAATAAAGTGGAACCAAATTCAATGCCCTAAAAGTAATGCGGTAAAAATTAGATCTCATTGTGCCCATTATATGGGGGTAAAATGGGTACAACGAGTGCCAATTTCAGGGACCAAAGTCCCGCAACCAAATAATGCCTGAAAGATATCCATTCCAATATTGGGTCAGGCCACTTTTCAGGGGTCCCTGGCGGCCGCCTAAAACAGGCCTAGCCCTAACCCTTACATATGTAAATAAGGGGCCGAATACCTGTTTTAGGCCCCATGTGGGAAATTGGATATCACTGAGCGGAGCAGATGCCGGGCCTTCTGTGGTTGTGGAGGCCTAAGCAGCGGTTGCCAAATAAAGGCAAGTTTTTTTTTAAATGTAAAAACCATTGCTGCGGTGCCAGGAGCAGGAGTGCTCCCCTAGCTCCACAGTATCCTGATCGCTCCCCCCTCATTGCCACTCCACCGCCCCCCCCACCCCGCTTTTCCGGGACTTTCAGGTTGCTGATGGGAGGCGAGCAGCCTGATATTCATTTTCTTCCACTAGGTGAGCTGCCTTCGGAGACAGCCGCCGGCAGTTCACCCAATTAATATTAATGAGGTCTGAGGCCCAATTTTGGGCCAGCCTCGGACCTCCTGGTTGGGGCATGCGCAGGCCTAAATGAATTTGGAATTAAAGTGGCCATGCAACTGGTTCTGCTTCCATCCAATGTTATGGCGACTGCCTGCCCCCTGACACATTTTGTCCTTTCAGCAGAGGTTGCATCGGCCAGATGTGGTATCACCCTGACAGACATCAGCCTCATCCAAGCCTACTCCCTCACTATGTCCATTGATTATGACAGCAGACCTCAGGGAAGCAGTGAAGTTGGTGGTGCCCTGCTCTCCCTCAATCCATTTCCCCAGGATGTTGAAATCTGTTGTTCATTCGAACCCAAGCCCTTCCCATCAGCAGTGTGAGTATTCATAAGGGATACTCCCACTGTGCAAAATATCACTGTGAATAGGGATTCCACTGCAGAAGCCCCTGCAGTTGCCACGCGCTCCACAGTGACCGCAGTTACGATAAGGTGCCAATAAGATGTGCTGGCAGACTCTTTCATGGATCCTAGCTGACTATAAAAGGCATTTTGGATAGACTTAATTGACTTTAGATAATGATCATTCTCAGCTAATAGCCTTCTTTTGAACGCAGGCCCCATGAGATCCAAATCTTATATCACCGTCGCTGAGGAAGAAAACGAGCTGGTCCTCTGACCAACAGGTTCTTGTTTTTTCATGCCACCTGCATCTGCTCATGCTCTCCCATGCACTGTGCCTCACCAAGTGCTCCCTCTTCAAACTGACTATCCAAATCTCCTGGGATGCATGTACTGTGCTAGTGCTTTCGATGAGTACAGAAATTGCCACAAGGTGCTGCCTTCTTCTGTGCCACAGGGAACCCTGGTTGGTTCTTGGATAACTGCTATAGGAACAGAACAGGAGCATCTGTTAGAATGCTGACTGCAGAACATCCCTTCAAATAGTACTTACAAAGCAATAAATTGTTGGAACAATTTTCTGCCGTGTGCTCGCAGCACAGAAAAGTATATTCTGGAAGTACATATTGGAATATCAAACGCTGAGGTCAATGCACTTGTTATGTAGCATTGGAGTGCAAAAGCTGAAAAATACTCCTTGTGTGTCGTAGTGTTGTGCTTAGAGTTTATGTCATTGTAAGAGTGAGTGAGTGAATATGAGTAGAGGGAGAAAGAATAACAGGAAAATGATGGTATTGATCTCTTGGGAGGTCTCTGGTTTCATCCTCTCCCACTCCTTCCATGCTCTCATTTGGATTTGTCAGTTTGGCTCAGTTGGTAGCACTCACACCTCTGCATCAGGAGGTTCTGGCTTCAATGTCTATGGAGAATCTAGGTTTACATTACAACTTGACAGGAAGGTTGGATTATTGGAGGTGTTATCCTTTGGACGAGATGTGAAACCAAGACTCCATCTATCTGTTTAGATGAATGTTAAGGATCCCATAGTACTACTCAAAGTACATCAGCGAGTTCTCCACTAGCTCTAGACAACATTACTCCCTCAAATCCGTACACCACAATCATATTAACTGGTCATTCCGGGACAAAATTAACAGTCACAAGTGTGGATTAATTGAGGAAAGCCAGCAAGGATTTGTTAAAGGCAAATCGTGTTTAACTAACTTGATTGAGTTTTTTAATGAGGTAACAGAGAGAGTCGATGAGGGCAATGCGGTTGATGTAGTGTGTATGGACTTTCAAAAGGAGTTTGATAAAGCGCCGCATAGTAGGCTTATCATCAAAGTTGAAGCCCATGGAATAAAAGGGGCAGTGGCAGCATGGATACGAAATTGGCTAAATGACAGGAAACAGAGAGTAGTGGTGAACAGTTGTTTTACGGACTGGAGGGAGGTGTACAGTGGTGTTCCCCAGGGATCGGTATAAGGACCACTGCTTTTTTTCATATAAATTAATGACTTGGGCTTGGGTGCACAGGGCACAATTTCAAAATTTTCAGATGAAACAAAACATGGAAGTGTAGTGAACAGTGAGGAGGATAATGATAGACTTCAAGAGGACATAGACAGGCTGGTGGAATGGGCAGACACATGGCAGATTAAATGTAATGGAGAAGTGCAAAGTAATACATTTTGGTAGGAAGAACGAAGAGAAGCAATATAAACTAGAGGGCATAATTCTAAAAGGGGAGATCTGGGGCTATAGGTGCACAAATTGTTGAAGGTGGCAGGGCAGGTTGAGAAAGTGGTTAAAAAAGTATACGGGATCCTGGGCTTTATAAATAGAGGCATAGAGTACAAAAGCAAAGAAGTTATGATGAATCTTTATAAAACACTGGTTTGGGCACAACTGGAGTATTGTGTCCAATTCTAGGCACCACACTTTAGGCAGGATGTGGAGGTCTAAGAGGGGGCGCAGAAGAGATTTACTAGAATGGTTCCAGGGATGAAGGACTTCAGTTACGTGGATCAACTGGAGAAGCTGCGGCTGTTCTTCGAGCAGAGAAGGTTGAGAGGAGATTTGATGGAGGTATTCAAAATCACGAAAGGTCTAGACAGAGTAGATAGAGAGAAGGGTCAAGAACCAGAGGACATAGATTTAAGGTGATTGGCAAAAGAACCAAAGGCGACATGAGGAAAAACGTTTTTACACAGCGAGTAGTTATGATCTGGAATGCATTGCCTGAGAGGGTGGTGGAAGCAGATTCAATCATGGCTTTCAAAAGGGAATTGGATAAGTATTTGAAGGGAAAAAAATTGCAGGGCTACAGGGAAAGGGCGGGGGTTTGTGACTAGCTGGATTGGCCTTGCATGGACTCAATGGGCTGAATGGCCTCCTTCCGTGCTGGAACCATTCTATGGATTCTATTTATTTCTCCAAAATAGTTCAATGACAAATTGCAGCTTTGTAGACATGCTGAACTCCCAACTCTTAAGGGCCAAAATTTTTGGAGTTCCATCCATCAACACAGTGAGGTGAAGCAAAATTCCCATTGAGGAAGATGCCAGCTCTGTCTCAAATTGTGGGGATGGTTCATTTACATAGTTGGGGTGGGCAGCCCACCCTTGATGGTGGGTGGGGGAGGCCCAGGAAGGACCAAAATTGGCAAGAGTTCTGTTGAGAACTTATAGAGGGTACAATGCGGAATTTCCCAGATAGTCTCGGAACACCTGCAGACACATTCTCTTGATATGGGGGTAGGCAGGCCAACGACTTGTTCCATTTTCCCTTGGTGGAATTTTCACTTGGCATGGATCAGAATTCTGGTGAAAACTGTATCTGCCCCAAATTCTGCCCCCCTGGCAAGTGGTGCATCCACTCTCTATCCTCTTTGGTCCCTGGAAGCTTGACCCCTTTAGCTATTACAGCCTAATTAATGACAATATAAGATGCATGTCAAGGATGCGAATTCTAAAACAGTATTTGTGACTTCTGAACTTCTCACAACCTCACTGCAAATATCCCAAAACCCACTCTATTCCTAAATTGTTAACTATTTTTCTTCAGTATAGTTGTAAAGGAATATGGAGCTCAGTGATTTCATTGCAGAAATGATCCAATAAAAAGTATAAACAGTGATTTTAGCAAATAATATCTGCATTTTTTGATCAAATGTTGATAAAGAGAAGAGTGTTGAGGTTTAGCCATCCTCTTGAACTGGCACCTCTGAGATTGTTGCATATTTATTTATGATAAATACATGAGCAAGACGAATACCTTCAACTCCAAAATAATAGTTCACAATATCTCCAAATGAGACAAACAAGGCCAGCAGGTTGAGAATTAGTTATGCTATTGGGACCTTTTAAGCTCATCTGACAAAATAATTCATAAAACATTAATGCATCTTCCAATATGATTTAAAGCAACTGTGTCACTCCTATTTTCAAAATAAATGCTTTAAAGCAACTTTTCTCATGATTTCATCAACATCTATGCTAAATGTAACGTTAATGGATTATAAAGTCCTATTAATGTGTTATACACACAGCATATCTACATGGGAGATTGGGGATTAAACATTGCTTAAAGTTTTACAATTAGAAATTATCCAATGGGGATATTTTATATCCAAATTAATCCAAACATGTAGTGTAGCTGTCATATATTTTTTAGCAGTTATTCATGCATATAGAATCATAGAATCATAGAAGTTACAACATGGAAACAGGCCCTTCGGCCCAACATGTCCATGTCGCCCAGTTTATACCACTAAGCTAGTCCCAATTGCCTGCACTTGGCCCATATCCCTCTATACCCATCTTACCCATGTAACTGTCCAAATGCTTTTTGAAAGACAAAATTGTACCCGCCTCTACTACTGCCTCTGGCAGCTCATTCCAGACACTCACCACCCTTTGAGTGAAAAAATTGCCCCTCTGGACCCTTTTGTATCTCTCCCCTCTCACCTTAAATCTATGCCCCCTCGTTATAGACTCCCCTACCTTTGGGAAAAGATTTTGACTATCGACCTTATCTATGCCCCTCATTATTTTATAGACTTCTATAAGATCACCCCTTAACCTCCTACTCTCCAGGGAAAAAAGTCCCAGTCTGTCTAACCTCTCCCTGTAAGTCAAACCATCAAGTCCCGGTAGCATCCTAGTAAATCTTTTCTGCACTCTTTCTAGTTTAATAATATCCTTTCTATAATAGGGTGACCAGAACTGTACACAGTACTCCAAGTGTGGCCTCACCAATGCCCTGTACAACTTCAACAAGACACCCCAACTCCTGCATTCAATGTTCTGACCAATGAAACCAAGCATGCCGAATGCCTTCTTCACCACCCTATCCACCTGTGACTCCACTTTCAAGGAGCTATGAATCTGTACTCCTAGATCTCTTTGTTCTATAACTCTCCCCAACGCCCTACCATTAACGGAGTAGGTCCTGGCCCGATTCGATCTACCAAAATGCATCACCTCACATTTATCTAAATTAAACTCCATCTGCCATTCATCGGCCCACTGGCCCAATTGATCAAGATCCCGTTGCAATCCCAGATAACCTTCTTCACTGTCCACAATGCCACCAATCTTGGTGTCATCTGCAAACTTACTAACCATGCCTCCTAAATTCTCATCCAAATCATTAATATAAATAACAAATAACAGCGGACCCAGCACCGATCCCTGAGGCACACCGCTGGACACAGGCATCCAGTTTGAAAAACAACCCTCGACAACCACCCTCTGTCTTCTGTCGTCAAGCCAATTTTGTATCCAATTGGCTACCTCACCTTGGATCCCATGAGATTTAACCTTATGTAACAACCTACCATGCGGTACCTTGTCAAATGCTTTGCTGAAGTCCATGTAGACCACGTCTACTGCACAGCCCTCATCTATCTTCTTGGTTACCCCTTCAAAAAACTCAATCAAATTCGTGAGACATGATTTTCCTCTCACAAAACCATGCTGACTGTTCCTAATTAGTCCCTGCCTCTCCAAATGCCTGTAGATCCTGTCCCTCAGAATACCCTCTAACAACTTACCCACTACAGATGTCAGGCTCACTGGTCTGTAGTTCCCAGGCTTTTCCCTGCCGCCCTTCTTAAACAAAGGCACAACATTTGCTACCCTCCAATCTTCAGGCACCTCACCTGTAGCGGTGGATGATTCAAATATCTCTGCTAGGGGACCCGCAATTTCCTCCCTAACCTCCCATAACGTCCTGGGATACATTTCATCAGGTCCCGGAGATTTATCTACCTTGACGCGCGTTAAGACTTCCAGCACCTCCCTCTCTGTAATATGATTTTTTTTCAGTGGCATCACTGTTCACACTATTATTTCATAACACTGTAACTTCTACAAGCACACTTTAATATCGTAATTAAACATGCAGGATGGAATCGTCTGTCTGCGGGAATGTTACTACCCATTTACCACTTACGTTGGAAAAGCTATGTTGGCAGTCAGCCTTCTTTTGGCATAATTACCACACATTCATATTTTCTTTGGTTGATTAAACACAGCATGAATGGACTACTGCACAGTGATTAAAACAACACTTAAGCTTATTATTAAGTGATGCACTTGACCAAAGAAAAGGCAAGCTGTGATTTTTCGAAGTTAGGTTTGGCCCCATATTGTGCCACTGATAAGTTATCTCATCTGGCCAAAAAGATGCTACCGCTGTTGTGGACAGCCCTCCTACAGTGCCACTTCTATTTTGAGGCATTATCGGGTGAGAATGGTATATGGGGAGATCTAAGAATGAAAACTGGTTGCAAAAATGAAATAAATCTATTTTTAGCACAGTGGACTAGATTTTCTGTCCGTTTATAGTCAATGAGTGAGAAATGTTCTTCAGAAACCACTCCACAGGTTCTCCACTTGCAACAGCCACTTTCAGGATCTATTCGCCCAAATATGGGCATGCTTGTTCAAGCACCACGCAAATGACAGAAATACAACATACAACATAATTTCCCTCATTTGCATCCTAGCAATAACCAGGTTGCTTTTTTTTAAAAGAAATATCTTCAGTTATGCCGAACCCAGGCGGCTGCCAGCTACACGACACGATGGGCCTTTGAGGTCTCCTGCAACCAGTCTCTGCCCCCCATCACCGTCCTCCCGCCCCCTCCCCATCCCCAGGGGAGCTTGTGAAGAACGTGCTAATGGCCCTGGTTCAGGGGTGCATCCTTTTAGCAGGAGGAACTCCCACGCTGCCACACTTCCACTAACGTAATGGCCAAGTTGGAAATCTGGGTCAATTTGATTTGAATTAGCAGGATGACAATATTAGCAAACCTACTGCCAACAAGACGGATCAAGGCTTGAAGGTCTGCTAAAGAATAAAATAATATATAAAAATGTATTGTCCTGATTTAGTTTCTAAACAACAGAACATCGTCAAAGATAAGCACCTCCAACAACTTTTGTTTTATTGATAGGAGAATCCTCTTTTTGCCGAGTTTACAGCCTAGCTATCCAAACTCATTGATATGAAATCCCCATTTACTCCTGAAGAATAGCCATCCATGAAAGTCAAAGATGTTGGAAACAGAATTTAAAATCAATAAGGCAGACAGCATCCACTGGAACCCATGCAGTTTCTACTCATTATAGATTGGAAAGAAGATAATTACTTGCCTGAACCTTTTGGGTACCGAAGGTGATTTGAAGCTTTCTGTGGAGGGTATTGCCCCTTCATCAGCATCTTTTGAAAATCTGCAAAGCTGTCTCTTTGTAGCAGAACATAGGAACATGAGTAGGCCATTTAGCCCCTCGAGCCCCATTCACTGAGATCATGGCTGACCTTGACCTAACTCCATATAGATGAGAGCAATGCAGTTGATGTGGTGTATATGGACTTTCAAAAGGCATTTGATAAAGTGCCGCAGGGTTGGGTTAACATCAAGAATGCGGCCCATGGAATGAAGGGAGCAGTAGCAACATGGATACAGAATTGGCTAAGGGACAAGAAACGGAGACTAGTGGTATACACTTGGACTTGGGTGTACAGAGCACAATTTCAAAATTTGCAGATGACACAAAACTTGGAAGGGTAGTGCACAGTGATGAGGAAAGCAATAGACTTCAAGAGGATATAGACAGGCTGGTGGGATGGGCGGACACATGGCAGATGAAATTTAATGCAGAAAAATGCGAAGTGATAAATTTTGGTAGGAAGAACGAGGAGAGGCAATATAAACTAAAGAGCACAATTCTAAAAGGGGTACAGGAACAGAGAGATCTGGGGCTATATGTGCACAAATCGTTGAAGGTGGCAGGGCAGGTTGAGAAAGCGGTTAAAAAAGCATACGGGATCCTGGGCTTTATAAATAGAGGCACAGAGTATAAAAGTATGGAAGTCATGATGAACCTTTATGAAACACTTGTTTGGCCACAACTGGAGTATTGTGTTCAGTTCTGGGCACCGCACTTTAGGAAGGATGTGAAGGCCTTAGAGAGGGTGCAGAAGAGATTTACTAGAATGATTCCAGGGATGAGGAAATTTAGTTACGTGGATAGGCTGGAGAAGCTGGGGTTGTTCTCCTTGGAACAGAGACGGTTGCGAGGAGATTTGATAGAGGTGTTCAAAATCATGAAGGGTCTAGACAGAGTAGATTAGAGAGAAACTGTTCCCATTGGCAGAAGGGTCAAGAACCAGAGAACACAGATTGGCAAAAGAACCAAAGGTGATATGAGGAAAAACTTTTTTTACACAGCGAGTGGTTAGGATCTGGAATGCACTGCCCGAGGGGGTGGTGGAGGCAGATTGAATCATGGCCTTCAAAAGGGAACTGGATAAGTACTTGAAAGGAAAAAAATTGCAGGGCTACAGAGATAGGGCGGGGGAGTGGGACTAGCTGGACTGCTCTTGCATAGAGCCGGCGTGAACTCGATGGGCCGAATGGCCTCCTTCCATGCTGCAGCCTTTCTATGACTCTATGATATCCACCTTAGCCCCATATCCCATAATACCTTTGGTTAACAAAATTCTATCAATCTCAGATTTAAAATTAACAATTGAGCTAGCATCTACTGCTGTTTGCGGAAGAGAGTTCCAAACTTCTACCACACTTTGCGTGTAGAAGTGTTTCCTAACTTCACGCCTGAAAGTCCTGCCTCTAATTTTGAGACTATGTCCCCTAGTCCTTGACTCCCCAACCAGCGGAAATAGTTTCTCTCTATCGACCCTATGTGTTCCCCTTCATATCTTGAAAACTTCGATCAAATTACCCCTTAATCATCTAAATTCCAGGGAATATAATTCTAGTTTGTGTAATCTCTCCCCATAATTTAACCCTTGGAGTTCAGGTATCATTCTAGTAAATCTACACTGCACTCCCTCCAAGGCCAATAAATCCTTCCCAAGGTGCAGTGCCCAGAACTGAGCACAGTACTCCAGGTGTGGTCTAATCAGGGCTTTGTATAGCTGTAGCAAAACTTCTACCCCCTCGTAGTCCTCTAGATATAAAGGCCAGCATTCCATTCGCCTTTTTGATTATTTTCTGTACCTGTCCATGACATTTTAATGATTTATGTACATGGACCCCTAAGTCTCTTTGGACCTCCACTGTTTCAAGCTTTTCACCATTTAGAAAGTATTCTGATCTATCCTTTTTAGGTCAAAAGTGGATGACATCACACTTGCCTACATTGAAAGCCATTTGCCACAGTTTTGTCCGTTCACTTAATCTATTAATACCTCTCTGTAATTTTATGCTTCCATCTATACTGCTTACGTTGCTGCCTATCTTTGTGTCATCGGCAAACTTCGATACATGGCTCTCTACCCAGTCGTTAATCAATACAGTGAATAACTGAGCCCCCTACACAGATCCCTGTGGGACACCACTAGTCACATCCTGCCAATTTGAGTACCTGCCCATTATTCCTACTCTCTGTCTCCTGCCGCACAGTCAGTTTCCTAACCAGGTCAATAATTTGCCCTCAATTCTTCAATTAATGAAGCAATTAATGAAGCAGTCCGAGCCCGCATGCAGCAAGACCTGGACAACATCCAGGGTTGGGCTGATAAGTGACAAGTAACAGTCGCGCCAGACAACTACCAGGCAATGACCATCTCCAACAAGAGAGAATCTAACCACCTCCCCTTGACATTCGATGGCATTACCATCACCGAATCCCCCACCATCAACATCCTGGGGGTCACCATTGACCAGAAACTTAACTGGACCAGCCACATAAATACTGTGGCTACAAGAGCACGTCAGAGGCTGGGTATTCTGCGGCGAGTGACTCACCTCCTGACTCCCCAAAGCCTTTCCACCATCTACAAGGCACAAGTCAGGAGTGTGATGGAATACTCTCCACTTGCCTGGATGAGTGCAGCTCCAACAACACTCAAGAAGCTTGACACCATCCAGGACAAAGCAGCCCATCCACCACCCTAAACATTCACTCCCTTCACAACCAGCGCACTGTGGCTGCAGTGTGTACCATCCACAGAATGCACTGCAGCAACTCGCCAAGGCTTCTTCGACAGCACCTCCCAAACCTGCGACCTCTACCACCTAGAAGGACAAGGGCAGCAGGCACATGGGAACAACACCACCTGCACGTTCCCCTCCAAGTCACACACCATCCTGACTTGGAAATATATCGCCGTTCCTTCATCGTCGCTGGGTTAAAGTCCTGGAACTCCCTTCCTAACAGCACTGTGGGAGAACCTTCACCACACGGACTGCAGCGGTTCAAGAAGGCGGCTCACCATCACCTTCTCCAGGGCAATTAGGGATGGCCAATAAATGCTGACCTCGCCAGCGATGCCCACATCCCATGAACGAATAAAAAAAAAGCTTCAACTTTAGCTAACAGTCTCTTATGGGGACTTTGTCGAATGCTTTCTGGAAGTCCATATAAACAACATCCATAGACATTCCCCTGTCTACTACTTTAATCCTATCTTCAAAAAATTCAATCTGGTTCGTCAGGAATGATCTACTCTTTACAAATCCATGCTGAATTTCTCTGATCAGCTGAAAATTTTTACGGTGTTCAGTCACTCTACCTTAAATATAGACTCCAGTAATTTCTCGACAACAGATGTTAGGCTAACTGGTCTATAATTCCCTGGTTTCCCTTTTTCACCTTTCTTAAATAGCGGAGGAATGGTTCCTGAATCGAGAGACCTTTGGAAGATTATAGTTAGGGCTTCTGCAATGTCCTCACCGACTTCCTTTAAAACCCTGGGATGGAAACCATCTGGTCCTGGGGATTTGTTCCTCTGTAGTGTCATTATTTTCTTCACTACTGTTAATTTTCTAATGTTAATTATGGTGAGCCCCTGTTTGATTCAAAATTCCTTGGGGTGTCTGGCATACTATCCTCTTCATCGACTGTTAATACTGATGCAAAGTAATTATTTAACATGTCCGCCATTTGCTTATTTTTATTTACAACATCACCATTATCAGTGTTTTTAAGGGGCCCATATTGCTCTTGACCACCCTCTTTTTCCTTATAATTGTAAAAAAAATTTGTGTTGACTTTGTTATCACTTGCAAGTTTCTTTTCATACTCCCTTTTTGTAGCTCTTACTATCTGTTTTGTTACCCTTTGCTGTTCTTTGTATCTCTCCCAGTCGCCAGGATCTGTGCTATTTTTTGTGTTTATGTATGGTTTTTCTTTTAGTTTTATGTTGTCCCTTACCTCTTTTGTCATCCGTGGCTGTTTCTTTTTTTGGCAAGTAGAGCTCTTGCCCCTCCCAATTATCTTCTGTTGTTTTACCCATTAACAGATTTGCCCAGTTTACTGTGGACAGTCTCTGTCTCATCCTGTTTAAGTCAGCCTTAACTAAATTGAGAATCTTAGTAGCTGTTACGGGTTTCTCCCTTTCAAACACAACGTTGAACTCGATCATATTATGATCACTATTAGATAAATGTTCACGCAACGTTAGGCTGTGAACTAAATCTGGCTCATTGCTTATTATTAAATCTAATATGGCCTTCCCCCTTGTTGGTTCTGGAACATATTGTTTCAGAAAGTTGTCCTGAACACACTCAAGAAATTCGTTACCTTTCTGACATGAGCTCATCAGCTTATCCCAATCAATATGAAAGTTATAATCCCCATTATAGCCACACTGCCTTTGTTATATGCTTGTCTAATCTCTGCATTCATACATTCTGCCACTTCACAGCTGCTACCAGGGGGCCTATATACGATTCCTACTACAGTCTTAAATCCTTTTCTATTTCTTAATTCTACCCATAAAGTCTCCACTGCCTGCTTACCTCTCGTTATATCCTCTGTTATCATTGAAGTAATTTCATCCTTAATCACTAAGGCTACTCCTCCCCCTCTACCAGTTTCCCTATCCTTCCTGTAGACCTTATAACCTGGTATATTCAGTTCC
Organism: Heptranchias perlo; assembly: GCF_035084215.1. Taxonomy (NCBI): domain Eukaryota; kingdom Metazoa; phylum Chordata; class Chondrichthyes; order Hexanchiformes; family Hexanchidae; genus Heptranchias; species Heptranchias perlo. The sequence goes on along the minus strand of NC_090328.1, from coordinate 134,220,394 downwards.
CAGCCCTGACCGTTTTGCAGCCATGTCTCAGTAATGGCGAGCATATTGTACCCTCTAAGTTGAATTTGCACCTGCAGTTCATTCAATTTGTTCCTTATACTCCGAGCGTTTGTATAAAGAGCGCTTATTTCGGCCACACACCGTAACCTGTACTTCTGCTGTAATGTTATTTTTCTCACACATTTCTTATTTCTCTCTCCTGATTTAATTACTTTTAGTTTTCCCTTTTCCTGTGGTGCCTAAAGCATAATTTCTGACTGTTACTCTACTCTCTTCCTTTTCGTTTCTTTTAGAATTATACTACCTTTTACATCTGAGCCCTCCCCCCAATTTACTCGTTTAAAGTCCTTGTGACTGCCCTATTTATCCTTTTCACTAGGGCCCTGGTCCCAGCCCGGTTCAGGTGGAGCCCATCCCAATGGTACAGTTCCCTCCTGTCCCAGTACTGGTGCCAGTGTCCCATGAAATGGAACCCCTCTTTCCCACACCACTCCTTCAGTCACATGTTCACCTCCCTAATCTGCTTATCCCTACTCCAACTTGCACATGGCTCGGGTAGTAATCCAGAGATTATAACCCTTGAGGTCCTGTTTTTTTAATTTAGCTCCTGGTACTGTCTGAACAGGAACTCTTGCCTACTCTTTCCTATCTTGTTGGTCCCAACATGGATCACAACGACTGAATCCTCCCCCTCCCTCTCCAATATCCTTTCAAGCCAGTCGAGATGTCCCTAACCCTGGCACCAGGTAGGCAACATACCATATAGGACTCTCGATCCTGCTTACAAAGGATGCTATCTGTCCCCCTCATTATTGAATCCCCTACAACTATCACATCATTCTTCTCCTCCTCCTCCTCTCTTTCGACAGCCTCCTGCTCCAAGGTGCCATGGTCAGCATTCTGGCTGTCCTTCCAACAATCTTTATCCTTTTCCTCGCAGGTAGCAAGTATATTGTGCCTGTTGGATACAGTAAAGAGGATTCTGCGGATCCTCGTTCTCTATCTCACCTGGGTTCCCCTTTCTCTGTATACTATCGGGCACACCAACCCCGTTCTGATCCTGTACCTCTCTACAAGGTGTGACTGAGGTCTGGAGCAAACTGTCCAAATACTCCTCCCCCTCCCTTATGTGTTGGAGTGTCTCCAACTCGCACTCCAGCTCGATGACTCTGAGCTGGAGAGATCCGAGGTGGAAACATCTGCTCCAGATGTGTTCGCTCAGCACATTCTTGTTGTCCACAAACTCCCACAGACTGCAGTCCAGACACACAACCTGCTCTGCCATATCTTAGTCGATATTTATTTATGGAAAATTACTTTTTACTCTGTTTTGGTATATCTTTGCTTTCTAAAAAAAAAATTAGCAACCTCCTTCCCCCTCTCACCAAATTCTCTTGTTCCCAATCGGTTCACAATCCACTCTGTTCACTGTTCGCGTTTCACTCTGTGCTTCAGCTCTCTTAGAAACATTTACACAACCACACAACGGTTAATAATTACCGTATTATTTTACACAACATAAATTCTAGCTACGAGTCCTCAAAGGCCTAAACTGAAAATATTTTGGGGAAAAAGTATTAATTAATGCTAATTATTGCCAATAAAGATGAATTATCTCCTTAATCTAAGGCGATAAGATGCTTGTTGTTGGTTTATAATACAGCATTACAATTGAATCAGAATGTTGAAGTAAGAATTATATTCTGTGTTGCCTCGATTGTCTTATCTAGTAGCAATAATTTGGGGCAAAAACAATGACTTTGAGGCTCTCATGCTTGTCTGGCCCCCAAGTCCTCAGTGATGAAGCATTATGTAAAATACTGTTCTAGTTTCCTGATTTTGTCCTCGTGGGGAATATTAAGGTTTATTTTGTTCTGAATAAATTGTCATCAGTTTCATCAGCGCGACAGATACTGACATAAAGGGCTCAATTTTACGGGGAAATTGCAGGTTCGTTGGGAGCGGGTCAGGGGGGGGTTCCGAAAATCACGGAAATCCCGTTCGGGTTCGGAAGCCGGCTCCAAACCGCCGACTTCCGAGTTTCCCACGGACGCACCTGTGTGCGCGCGGGCGTCCCGAAAACCGGACGTCCTGCAAGAGCCAGATGTACCTCATTGAGGTACTTAAGGCACTTTACTTGTGACAGATTATGTGATTATAACGATTTTTAACTTACCTGGGCGGCTTGCCCACCGTTTCTGATTCACGTCTGGTTTCACCAGGCATGAAGGGCCGGATCAGGCAAAAAGAAATGAAATAAAATACATCAAAAACCATAGAAGGAAGTTAAAAAACAAAATCAACCTAACATTCCACACTGCTCCGATGTCCGATGTCTCCCTCTCCGATGTCTCCCTCTTCACCCCCCGATGTCCCCCTCTTCACCCCCTGATGTCCTCCCGATGTCCCCCTCTTCACCCCCCGATGTCCCCCTCTTCACCCCCTGATGTCCTCCCGATGTCCCCCTCTTCACCCCCCGATGTCTCCCTCTTCACCCCCCGATGTCCCCCTCTTCATCCCCCCGATGTCCCCCTCTTCACCCCCTGATGTCCTCCCGATGTCACCCTCTTCACCCCCCGATGTCTCCCTCTTCACCCCCCGATGTCCCCCTCTTCATCCCCCCGATGTCCTCCTGATGTCCCTCTCTTCACCCCCCTATCTCCCTGATCCTCCCCCCCGATCTTCCCCTCTCCCCCACTGATCGTCCCCTCTTCCCCCCCGATCTTCCCCTCTCCCCCACTGATCGTTCCCTCATCCCCCCCGATCTTCCCCTCTCCCCCCACCGATCTTCCACTCTCCCCCCCGATCTTCTTTTCCAGCGCCGGATGACGTCTGGCTCTCTCTCTTTCTCACCCCCACGCCCCCCCCACCTCCCTCCCAGCATTGCAGCTCCTGAGGGCAGAAAGCCTGTCAATCAGGCTGGCTGCCGGGCGCGAAACCCGGGGAGCAGGTTAATCATCAGCAATCAGCATGCGATCGCGTCGGAAACGGTGAGTTTTGATTATGGGGGTTTGCCACGCGCACCTTCACCAACCACCCCCCTGCCCCCGCCCCCACTGCCAACTCGCCACCATTTCAAAATTGAGCCCATAGAGTTGGGCCAGTCTTTCACATGCTTCAGTGAGTAAAGTTGAAAATTAAACAAATGAAGACAATTGGGTTTATTTTATATCCTTGTGACAGTACGAAGCTCTGTCTGTGGCACAATGATCTGTGCACGGTCCAAATGTTTTATTTTATGCTGTTGTATGATATAATGTTTTTTGTGGGGAAAGGCAGAAAGGAAAAAAGCAGAAAAGCAGCAATTTGTGTTCAGAAAATTGCGATGGATGGAATTGTTCATATATTCCCAAAGGGGATCTGAATCCACATTCCCAAACCCATCAAGGGCTGCACCTTCCTCGCTGTTAATTTTAGTGGAATAGTACTCATGTGAGAACATAGGAATAGGAGTAGGCCATTCAGCCCCTCAAGCCTGTTCCGCCATTCAATGAGCTCATGGCTGATCTGTCTCCTAACTCCATCCACTCGCCTTAGCTCCAAATCCCTTAATACCCTTGGCTAGCAAAAAATCTATCGGTCTCAGATTTAAAATTATTAATTGAGCTCGCATCTACTGCTTTTTGTGGGAGACAGTTCCACACTTCTACCACCCTTTGCGTGAAGAAGTGTTTCATAACTTCTCTCCTGAATGGCCAGGCTTTAATTTTAAGGTTATATCCCGTTATCCTCAACTCTCCCACCAACAGAAAAAGTTTCTTTCTATCTGCCCCATCAATTCCTTTCAAAATCCTAAAAGCCTTAAACCTTCCATATTCCAGGAAATACAAACCGAGTTTATGTAATCTCTCCTCATAATCTAAACCTTGGAGTCCTGGTAATATTGTGGTGAATCTGCACTGCACTCCTTCCAAGGCCAATATATCCTTTCGAAGGTGCGGTGCCCAGAACTGTACACAGCACTCCAGATGTGGTCTAACCAGAGCTTTGTATAGCTGTAGCAATACATCCTCCTCTTTATATTCTAGCCCTCTAGTTTTAAAGGCTAACATTCTATTAGCCTTTTAGAATATTTTTTGTACGCGACTACTACATTTTAGTGATCTGTGTACATGGACCCTTAAATCTCTTTGGACCTCCACTGTTCCTGGCTTTTCACCATTTAAAAAATACTCGGGTCTGTCCTTTCTTGTTCCAAAATGGATGACCTCACACTTACCTGCATTGAAATCCATCTGCCACGGTTTTGCCCACTCACTTAATCTATCAATCTCACTGTAATTTTATGCTCCTGCCTGCACTACTTACTATGCCACTAATCTTTGTGACATTAGCAAACTTGGATATATGGCTCTCTATTGTGTTATCTAAGTCATTAATAAATATCATGACTAGTTGAGGCCCCAGCACAGATCCTTGTGGGACACTAGTCACTTCCTTCCAATTCGAGTACATATCCATTATCCCTACTCTTTGTTTTCTATCACCTAGCCAATCTCCTAACCAGGTCAATAATTTGCCTTCAATTCCATGAGTTTTAATTTTAGCTAACAGTCTCTCATGTGGAACTTTATCAAATGCTTTCTGGAAGTCCATATAAACTACATCCATAGACATTCCCCTGTCTACAACGTTAGTTACTTCCTCAAAAAATGTAATTAAGTTCATTAGACATGACCTACCCTTCACCGTCCCATGTTTGGCTCTCTCTAATCTGTTCAAATTTCTCTACGTGCCCAGTCATTTGTTCCTTAATTATAAATTCCAATAATTTCCCCACAACAGATGTTAGACTTACAGGTCTTTAATTGCTTGGTTTCTCGCTCTCACCTTTTTAAATAATGCAGCTACATTTGCAATTTTCCAATCAAAGAGGGACAATTGCTGAATCAAGAGCTTTGGAAGATTATGGCTAAAGCATCTGCAATTCCCTGACCTACTTCCTTTAAAACCCTGGGGTGGAAACCATCAGGTCCTAGAGATTTTTCAGTCTTTAGTGCTATTATTTTTTCTTGCTTCTGTTTACTATAGTGAGTTCCAGTCCTTGATTCATTATTAGTTTCCCTGGAATGTCAGGTATATTATCCTCTTCCTCTACTGTGAAGACTGACACAAAGTATTTATTCAACAATCTGCCATTTCCTTATTTTCATTTGCAATATTACTCGCATCTGTTTTTAAAGGGCCCTCATTACCCTTGACTACCCTTTTTCTTCTAATATAATTGTAAAAACGTTTTGTGTTAATCTTGATATCCCTTGCAAGTTTCTTTTCATGTTCCTTTTTGCAGCTCTTACTATCTTTTTTGTCTTGATTTGTTGTTCTTTATATCTCTCCCAGTCCCCTGGATCTACAATATTCTTTGCACTTTTGTATGCTCTTTCCTTTAGTTTTATCTCATCTCTAACCTCTTTTGTCGACCATGGCTATTTTGTTTGGTAAGTAGTGATCTTGCCTCTTAGGGGTATATACCGGTCCTACATTAAACTAAATTTTTGATTGAACATCTCCAACTGTTCATCTGCAGTTTTACCTGATAAAGTTTTTGACCAGTTTGCTGTCATCAATCCCTGTCTCATCCCCTTAAAGTTAGCCTTAACAAAATCTAGAATCTTAGTAATTGTGTTATGTTTCTCCTTTTCAAACCTAACATTGAATTCGATCATATTATGATCACTGTTAGATAAATGTTCCCTTACTGTTAGATTATTAACTAAGTCTGCTTCATTACTCATTACTAAATCTAATATAGGTTCTAGAACATATTGCTCCAGAAAACTATCCTGAATGCGCTCAAGAAATTCACTACCTTTCTGACTTAAGCTACTCTGTTCTTCCCAATCTATATGAAAATTAAAGTCTCCCTTTAAAACAACTCTGCTTTTGCTACAAGCCTCTCTAATCTTTGAATTAACACATTCTGCCACTTCATTGTTGCTATCAGGAGATCTGTAGACAACTCCCATTACAGTTTTAAGCGCTCTCTTATTCCTCAATTCTAACCATAGAGACTCTACTGATTACTTTCCCTGACCTATATCCTCTCTTACTAATGTTGCAATAATATCTTTAATCAATAAGGCTACACCTCCTCCTCTTCCAGTTTCCCTCTCCTTTCTAAAGACCTTATAACTTGAAATATTTAACTCCCAATCATGATCAGCTTGCAGTCATGTCTCAGTAATGGTCACCATGTCATACCCTCTAAACTGCATTTGAGCCTCTAATTCACTCAATTTATTTCTTATACTCCATTCCTTAGTATATAAAACTCTTATTTGGGCAAGAGACCCGAAACTGTGTAAGTGGTTTTCTCGGGCGTACCGAAAACACACCTCTGGAATGATAGGGGTTATAAGGACAGGTCAGACTCAGACACATGTTTTCAGGCTCAATCGTATTGTGTTGAATAAGATTAACAATAACATTAGTAAACAGTAAACTAGTAAACACTAGTAAACCTCGCTATGGCCATCCCCACACCTCCACTACTCACCTTCAAACAGCCACCCAACCTCAAACAGACCATCGTTCGCAGCAAATTACCCAGCTTTCAGGAGAACAGCGTCCACGACACCACACAACCCTGCCACGGCAACCTCTGCAAGACATGCCAGATCATCGACACGGATACCACCATCACACGAGAGGACACCACCCACCAGGTGCACGGTTCATACTCCTGTGACTCGGCCAACGTTGTCTACCTCATACGTTGCAGGAAAGGATGCCCCAGAGCATGGTACATTGGCGAGACCATGCAGACGCTGCGACAACGGATGAACGGACACCGCGCAACAATCGCCAGACAGGAGGGTTCCCTCCCAGTCGGGGAACACTTCAGCAGTCATGGACATTCAGCCACCGACCTTCGGGTAAGCGTACTCCAAGGCGGCCTTCGAGACGCAAGACAACGCAAAATCGTCGAGCAGAAATTGATAGCCAAGTTCCGCACCCATGAGGACGGCCTCAACCGGGATTGTGGGTTCATATCACGCTACACGTAACCCCACCAGCAAGGGAAAAAAAGTTATCTGTTTTTAGTACAACTGGAAATTCTCTCTCTCTCTCTGCCTTTCGGGTCTCTTTCTCTCTGTCTGTGTAATTTGACACATTGGGCCCGATGTTAGCAGGCCTGCGGGTTCCCGGTGGGGGGGCTATCAGGCGCGTGGGTAACACGCCCAGTGAAATGAGTGCGTTCTCCCGCGCGATCACAGGATAAGTGAAGTCATTTACCTGTGGTTACGGGTTTTCCGCTGCTCAGCTGCGCGCCGGTGGCCTGCGCATGCGCAGTGACGTCTGAGTGATGGTGGAGCTCTATTTAAAGGGGCAGTCCACTAATGCTCCTCCTGCTGCAAACAAGAAGTAGCACACCATGGAGCACCCCAGGGGTAAGGCTGCCCCACGATTTTCTGACGACTCACTCCAGCTGCTGCTGGACGGGGTAAGGAGGAGGAGGGAGACGTTGTTCCCCAGCGATGGAAGGAAGTGCCCTGCCTCCGCCACCAGGAAGGCATGGGCGGAGGTGGCCGCGGAGGTTAGCAGCAGGGGCAACACCACAAGAACATGGATCCAGTGTCGAAAGAGATTCAATGATCTCACTAGGTCCGGCAAAGTGAGCACACTAACGCACTCTCCCACACTCCGTCTTCCACATCACCTCAAACACCTCACAACCCCTTCTGCACTGTCACCACAGCGCTCCCGCATCAATCCACACAGCCACTCAACTATCATCCTCACCGTGCCTGCACGTACCCACCGTCCCTGTCCCCATTCGAACACTACCAAACACCCCAATCCCCATACAATGGGATGGGCATGTGGCACACGCATCCTCCCATCCATCTCCCACACGCTCAACCCACCCACACCAATGCTTGAAGCGTCTCACAATGCAATCATCACTCAATCACGCATCTGTGTTTTGCCTTGACAGGAGAAGAGATGCAAGAACGCCCGGGAAAGAGCACGCACCGGAGGGGGCCCGCCACACGAGGTGGTTCTAACGCACGCAGAGCTGGACGCCTTGGAGATCAGCCACACGCTGCATTGCCTGTCCATGGCGGATGACGAGGCTGGGGCTGCAGAAACGTCCGGTAACGGAAAGCTGATACTCAGCACTCATGATCGCGAATGATCTTAGCATCACTTGGCATCTGCCGCACCTCAACATTTGTCCACATGCCTGATATTGCCCTTTGTTCTCTTGCAGGGCCGTCTGCGAGCGCCGTGTCTGTGGAGGGCGATTCCTCAGAGGACATGCCCGTCTCTGAGGGTCCATCGTCACATATGAGCCAAGCATCCACCAGCGCAGATACACACACCTCGGTGGGTCCCCCTCCTCAATTAGTTGGGATTGCACATGGTGAGTCACCGCACACATGTGAGCATGAGCAGACCCTGGTGGCAGGGGCAGCCGCGGAGGGTCCGCGTCGGTGGGAGCACTCTTCTCCAGGCTCTGCTCAGCCGGACCCAGATGCTGAACCCAGGGGGCCACCAGTCAAAAGGAGAGTCGTCGAGGGGCACCAGCACATTGCTGAGGTACTGGAAGAGGTGCCACGCGCACTCTCCACAATCGCGCAGGTGATGGAGGAGTCCAACTCCTGCATGAGGGCAATGGTGGCACAAGTACAGGAGGGTATCGGCGACATAGTGTCACAGGTAGGTGCGGGAATGTCTGCGGTGGAGGAAAGGCTGGCCTCCCTTGAGCGTCACGCACAGCTCAATATTGAGTCCATCCAGGCCCTGACAACGGCTGTTCGGATTCAGGGTGAGCAACATTCTGCCGCCATAAACAGGCTGACAGATACACTACACGTGGCCTTGCAAGGTCTCACACAGGTCATCCAAACTGCCGTCCAGCAGGGTGGAAGGAGTGATGTGGGCCTAGGCCATGAGAGGGAAGATGGTGAACAGGGACATGGAAGTGCGGACGCTACTCAAAGTGCCCCCACGTCTCACCCGTTGCCCCCCTCTCAACCAGTACCCGCAATGGTGCCTCCTCTCCAGGTGGCCGAGTCTGCCCCTGCACAGGTGCGGGAGGGGCAGTCTGTGGAGGTGCCCTCACGGGCATCGAAACCCAGGGGGCGTTGGCCCAAAGCATCTACCCGGTCAGGGCACGAACAAGAGCAACCTGCCACTACCTCTGCTGGAGCCACAGGGGTAGCACCACGTAGGGGTTCCCGCAAACGTAAGGCTGGGGTGTTATGAACACAAAGGGAATGCACCAGGGTGTATGACAATTTGTTATGTTTGTATTTATAGTCGTTTACTGCACATACACAATAAACACAATTGTTCTCACCACTACTGCCACCTCTTGTCCATTCTTGAGCGGCTTGTGCAATAGGTCCCTTTTGTGGGGCTCATCATGACGACGAACACCTGGTCCCACCCATTGGGTCACACTACAGTGGGTGCAGGAGTACTGGCACCACTCTTCTGTGGAGGGGGCTGGTATGGCCGCTCCTCTGTGCACGTGATGAGGTCTGGACGCCTCAGACAGTCTGATGTTAGGAGAACCGTTGACATATGAGTGCCTCCCTGGCCTGACGAGCATCCAGGTGAGCCAGTGTTCGGCCCATGGGTCCTTCCTCCTCCTCTTGCTCCTCATCCTCCTCCTCATCGTCGTCCTCAATATGGGTGGTGGATGTGCATGGGGCCTCCTCCAGCGGCACCCCTCTCTGTTGTGCCATGTTGTGCAGGGCACAGCAGACAACTATAATTCGTCCCACTCTGAATGGCGTGTATTGGAGCGCTCCCCCGGAACGATCAAGGCACCTGAAGTGCATCTTGAGCAGCCCTATAGCCTGCTCAATTGTAGACCTGGTAGCAATGTGGCTGTCATTATATCGACGCTGCGGCTCGGTGATGGGGTTCCTCAGAGGTGTCATAAGCCACGTGTGCAGGGGATATCCCTTGTCGCCGAGGAGCCAGCCGTTGCCGATGTTGGGTGCGTGGAAGAGGGGCGGGACGGTGGACTCCCTGAGGACGAAGGCATCGTGGCAGCTGCCAGGGTATCTGGCGCACACGAGTAGGAATCTCTGGCGGTGGTCACAGATGAGCTGGGCGTTCGTGGAGCGATACCCCTTCCTGTTGATGAACAGCCCTGGCTCATGTGGAGGTGCCCGTATTGCGATGTGGGTGCAGTCGATTACAGCCTGCACCCGTGGGAAGCCAGCCACAGCATGGAATCCAACCGCCCTCTCCATCTGGCTGCGCTCATCCATGGCGAAGTTGATGTAGTGCGAGGCCCTGCGGAACAACCCATCGGTGACCTGCCTTATGCACTTGTGTGCAGACGACTGACAGACCCCAGTGATGTCCCCGGTGGCACCCTGGAAGGATCCGGAGGCGAAGAAGTTGACGGCAGTGGTGACTTTGACGGCAACGGGTAAGAAGATGCTGCTTGGTCCATCAGGGAGCAGCTCGTCGTTAAGGAGGCTGCAGATGTCTGCGACTGCCTGGCGACTGACTCTGAGCCTCCGTATGCACTGCTGCTCAGAGAGGTCCATGAAGCTGAGCCTCGGTCTGTAGACCCTGTGGCGAGGGTAGTGCCTCCTGCGACGCATCTCTCTCTGCGGTTGCCCTCCCTCCTGTTGTGCAGGCGGATGTGCCACAGCACCGTGTTGTGGGGCTCCACGTGTCTGAAGCGGACGGCGTGGCCGGCGAGGCTGGTGATGCTGTTCGTCCTCCGAGGAGGTCAAGGCGGCCCCCATCTGGAAGGTGTAGGTCTGAGGGGTTGTGCACGGTAGGTAAGTGTGCCCTCGCACCGGGGTTGCGGTTCCACGTCGGTGAATCTTCTTGCTTGGAGGAGGGTGGTGGAGGGCAGGCGTTGCCCTATGTGACGGAGTGGCCTCCTGCGTTGGTGAAGGGTCTTCCCCCCCCACCTGTGGAATGCACCTTGGCAGCTGCCACAGGCTGCTGGCTGCAACACGTCCGTTTGGAGTGAGAGTGTTTCCCCCGGTATGGGAAACAGTCTCAGTTCAAGGTAAAATCCCACCCTTCCTAATAAAACAGCTCAATCAGGCCTGTAAATGACCTGAACGAGCAAGATAAATACTTACAATTGGCATCCCGCTGGCTTTAATTGCCTGCGGGATTCCCACCTGCGGGGTCTGCGCGCGCAGGCCGGCGCGTGCGTGGGGAACCCGGAAGTAGGCGGGTTCGAGACGGGGTCCGGTCCCGCTCCGGGATTCCCCGATTTTCGGGGCCCTCCCGCCGAGAACGCACCCGATAGCGGGTGGTAAAATCAAGCCCATTGTGTATTCAGCATACTGGGACCTACTGTTTTTCGTGGCTAACCTGTCTGAACACCAACGACACCTTTTGATTGGTGTGATGGTGTCCCAGCCTAATATAAGATATGCGATTTGAGAACCTCTCATTCACTCACTCGCCTGACGAAGGAGATAATCTCCGAAAGCTTGTGATTTTAAAATAAAATTGTTGGACTATAACCTGGTGTTATAAGATTCCTTACACTAGTAAACATTACAAACAGTACAACCCTGGCTTATCCAATAAGCCCGACTGTGCTAAATTACCACAGCCTAATAAGAGAAACACCTCCCGTGAAATAAACTAACACAGGACCCCCCAGCACTAAAACCCTCTAAGGTTTGGTTGGGACTTACAATCACCCCCTCGCACAGCTCAGTGGTCTTGTGGACGTGTCGGTGCAGGCAATATGCTCACCCCGATTTCCCGTTGTTGCTTGCAGCTTCTTCCTGCACGTCTCGCTCCTGGTTCCGTACCGCCGACGCAGTATCCAAGTTCCAGTTTGAGTCGAGGTCCGTTGATGAGGGATGAAGAGCAGCGCACAGCTTCTGGCGGTGTTCCATTGAATCGAGCCGAGCCCCACTTGGGAGACTTGCTCTAGATTGATGCCGAGGAGCAGAGAGAAAAGGAGGGAGAGAGCAGATCCTATACTGATCGATATATTGACTCAGGTGATCTGTCTGCCACCCCCCCACCCCCACCGAGGCCTGGAGTGACTCATAACCTTTGAAGTCTTTGTGAAAAATGTTAGTTCGTTATCCCACTCCCAGGCCGTGTACCTGGAGAGACAATGGATGCTAATTACTGGGTGTCTGTCGTTTCCTGAGTTGATGGCCCCCATTAGCAGGTAATGGGTTTCAATCTCAAACCGATCTTGCTTAACTGGCTTCTCTCCTGGAAGACAATGGCCCGGCCATCTCCTGCCTTCCACCAGTTTCGGTTGGGACTGAGTGTCTCTGAGTTACCTCTCGGGGTATTGTTCCCAGTAATGATGTTAAATGGTGATGACGTCAATCGGCCTGGGTTCCCTCCCACCCAGCCTGTCAGTGTGAAATGTCCGTTTGTATATGAATACACTTTAGTCAGGTTAGCCTGGCTCGAAACTCCTGCCAGTCAATTCTGTTCTCCAAGCCACTCCTACAAGCTTGCCAAACAGTACAGTTCTTTCTTGGGGGTATTGGATTTTAAATATGATTCATAAAATGGCCAGAACGCTGGAGCTACACCTGTCCTTCTGCCCTGAAGCTGTCTTTCTCACACCATTTAACTTAACATGTTTCTTATTTGTTACTCCTGCTGTAAGTACTTTAGTTATTTTAGTATTCCCTTCACCTGAAGTACCCATATCACTGTTTGTGAACTGAGCTCTCTTCTTATCCTTTTTTTAATCTTTAAACTATCATTTTTACTATTGTTTCTGACTGAGCCCTCCCTGCCATTTATTAGTTTAAAGTCCTTTTTACCATTCTATTTATCCTTTCCGCTAGGGCCTTGGTCCCAGCCTGGTTCAGGTTCAGCCCATCCCAACGGTACAGCTCCCTCCTGTCCTGGAACTGGTGCCAGTGTCCCATGAAATGGAACCCCTCCTTCCCACACCACTTCTTTAGCCACATGTTCACCTTCCTGATCTGCTTGTCCCTTTGCCAATTAGCATGTGGCTCAGGTAATAATCCTGAAATTACCACCCAAAAGGTCCTGCTTTCTAATTTAACTCCTAACTCCTGATACTCCCCCAGCAGGACCTCCTCCTTTTTCTTCTCTATGTCATTGGTCCCGACATGAACACGACAACTGGATCTTCCTCCTCCCTTTCCAAATTCCTTTCCAGCCGCATCGAGATATCCCTTGCCTTGGCACTAGGTAGGCAACACACCCTTTGGAGCTCTCGATTGTGGCTGCAGAGAATGCTATCTATTCCCCTCATTATTGAATCTCCTATAACTACTACGTTCCTATTCTGCTCCTCCCCGCTTTGGACAGCCCTCTTCTCCATGATGCCATGGTCAGCATTCTGGCTGTCCTCCCCACAACTTGCCCCTTATCCTCACAGTCATCAAGTAAATTGTACCTGTTGGATAGGACCAGTGTCTTTGGGACCTCCTCCTCTGTCTCCCCTCGGTTCCCCTATCCTGCTGACTGACGATCACATTCTCCCCTTCCTGCACCTATGCTTTCCTTTGAGGTGTGACTGTACTCTGGACAAAACTATCCAGAAATTCTTCCCCCATTCTTATGAATTGGAGTGCGTCTGACTTGCACTCCACCTCGCGGACTCTGAGCTGGAATGTCTCAAGGCAAAGGAATTTCCTGCAGATGTGGCAATCTGGGACAGTCTCACTGTCCACAAACTCCTATATATTACCGTCCCGACACATAGCCTGCACTGCCATTTCAGTTTTATAATATTTATTTGTTAGTGGTAATTTAATTCTAGATATAACAGAATTACTTGAGATCTACATTATATTTAATAGATGGAATTAGCTTGATTTCAGATTAATTTGTAACTAATTAGTCTTGTATTTTGTTCATTAACTGCATTGTTTTGGTATCCCCTTAAGTCCTATTTATTACTGATGTATACCAGATTTTTATTTAATACAATTTGGATCCCTTTAATGTTGGTATCCTCTATTTTGTTAATTGTAATTTTATCCCTTTAGAGCTAATTAATTGCTCATTATTTATTTATTTACGTATTTATTGTTGTCCCTTGGTTTAAATTACTTAGCACCTCCTGCCCCCTCTGCACCTAATTCTCCCTCTCACCAAATTCCTGTTATCACTCTGTTCAGCAGAGTCACTCAAATCTCACCCAGGTCTGTGCTTTTCCAGATATCCCTCCAATATATACCTTCAGCAACATTTTCTTTTATTTCAAAATATACTTTCTTTCATAGAATTTAAAGATACACTCAGTTCAATGTAAATATCACAATTCCAAACCAGTGCAATTCAAACCATTACATTACAGATTGTACACAATGTGATCTCAATATTACATTTCAAACACAGTATATTTCTCATGAATCATGGTGTACAATACAAGGTGGGGTGGCCTTACATGAATAACAACTGGTCCTTCACTTTCCAGCCACAATAATTAACACCAAGTCAGGGACCCACTTACAGCTGACAGTTAACTGCGACTGATTTGCAGTTTTTTAAAGGTTTTTAAAGTTAAAAAATCAAGTTAAATTTCAGTTTGATAACAGCACACTTTCTGTACTAATCCACTACTTACTGGCGAATTACCACTCTCACCAAATGTATAAGTATTGTGAATACACTCATTGATAATTCATCTGTGTTTAGCACTGTTCTGACTATTCCTGTCAACTCCATAAAAGGAGTGAAATGCTGGCAAAAAAGAGAGAAAGAAAACCACAATTTTTGTTCATTAATGATGAACTTGCTCTGCATTCCACACCTGCACTGTCAAATCAATGACACCTTACATTTATAGAGCACTGCTCACATTCAGAAAGATATCTCAAAGTGCTTTACAGGGAGAAGGAGGAAAAAAATCAGTGAATGCCGAGCACGAGGGAGAAAGGGACAAAAGAAGAAAAGGAGTGAAGCTGAAAGCATGGTGAAGAGGAAGGTTTTTAGGAGGTATTTCCAAAGCGGACAGGGAGGTAGCAAAGCATGGGGATTTCGGGAGGGAATTTCAGCCACAATGACTGAAGGAGTGGTTGCAGACTGGAAAAGGACTGGAACTTATATAGGTTTATATAGGCTGCTATCTCCAACACAGAGGGAGGGCTTGTGGTGTAAACCATAAAGGTTTCCACAACAATCCTGGTCATTAAACAATTTATTGGGCTCGATGTTACCAGGGCTGCGGGTTCACGGCGGGGGGGCTATTGGGTGCGTGGGTAACGCGCCCGGTGAAACCAGTCTGCCCCCCGCGCGATCGAGGGCTGATTGGATCCACTTACCTGGTCTTCCGAGTTCCCCGCTGCTGAGCTGCGCGTCGGGCGGGCTGCGCATACGCAGTAAGGTCTGTCAGCTGGAGGAGCTCTATTTAAAGGGGCAGTCCTCCACTGACAGATGCTGCAATAAATAGGAAAAAATGCAGCATGGAGCAGCCCAGGGGGAAGGCTGCTCCCAGTTTAATGATGCCTCACTCCAGGTATCATTAGATGGGGTGAGGAGGAGGGGGAGGACAGAGAGCATCCCCCCGGCGGGCAGGAGGAAGCGGCCTGCCTCTGCCACCAGGAAGGCCTGGCTCGAGGTGGCAGAGGAGGTCACCAGCGCAACCAACATATCGCCCACCTGCATACAGTGCAGGAGGCGCTCCAATGACCTCAGTAAGTCAGCCAAAGTGAGTACACTTACTCATTCCCCTACACTCCGTCTGCCACATCACTGCCCCCACCCCACATCTCTTTCTGCACTGCCAACACTACTCTATCACATCACCCCTCATACCCACTCAAAGCTCATCCTCATCTTACCTGCACTTACTCACCTCGCCAGTACTCATCCCGCCACTACCACTCAACCCAATCCTCATACAATCTCATGGCTCTATCTCATACTCACCCTCTCATGTATCTCTTTCACGGTCAGCCGCACTCAACCTGCCACTACCTGTGCTGCAGCCATAGGGCATGCATCACATATGTGCAGTAGGAAGCATAAGGCAAACGTGTTGTGAGCATGAAGGGGATGCACAAGGGTGTTTGAGGGTTTGTCATGGTTTTTACTTCTATTGATTTCTGACCAACTCACATCACATATTATATTGGCACCACTACTGCCACATCTTTGCGAATCTTGTCTGGTTTGTGCAATAATGCCCTCTCCTGAGGATCACAATGAAGACCCACACCTGATGCCACCCATTGTGTCACTGCAGAGTGAGTGTAGGTGTATTTGCAGGGCTCTTTTGTGCAGACGACTGAGAGACGTCGGCGATGTCCCCGGTTGCACCCTGGAAGGATGTGGAGGAGAAGTTGTTGAGGGCAGTGGTGACTTTGACAGCGACAGGTAAGAAGATGGTGCTCGGGCCAACCGGGAGCAGCTCGGCATGAAAGAGGCTGCAGATGTCCACGACTATATGTCGAGTGACTCTGAGCCTCCATTTGCACTGCTGCTCAGCGAGGTCCAGGAAGCTGAGCCTCGGTCTGTGGACCCTGTGGCGAGGGTAGTGCCCCCTGCGACGCATCTCTCTCTGCGGTTACCCTCCCTCCTGCTGTGCAGGTGGACATGTCACAGCACTGTGTTGTGGAGCTCCACGTGTCAGAGGTGGACGGCTTGGCCGGCGAGGCTGGTGATGCTGTTCGCCCTCCGAGGAGGTCATGACTGCAGCTACGGCGGCCCCAATCCAGAAGATGTGCATCTGAGGGGGTCCGCAAGGTAGGTACATGTCTCTGGACCCCGGGGAAAGTGTGCAAGTTGGTGAATTTGATTGTCAGGAGGAGGGTGGTGGAGGCCAAACTTTGTCCCAAGTGACAGAGTGGCCTCCTGCAATGAGTGAGGGTCTCCCCCCCCCACCTGTCAAATGGACCTTTGCAGCTGCCACAGGCTGATGGCTGCAACACGTCCATTTCAACTGGGAGTGTTTCCCTCAGGCCCCGATGATGGACCCTGCTGGCTTGGGGCAGGTGTCCTTGCCGGCTGCAATTTAAAATGACAGCCGGCCAGATCAGAGCAGGAAAGGAGTGGGTAAGACCCCTCCTCCCCGTCTGGTTTCCACCAGGCAGGGGGAGTTAAAATCGAGCCTGTCGTCTCTGTACCAGGAATGAGAGTTCTAGACACAGAATCTTTTGCTTATAGGTTGATTAGAGGAAGTGATGATGTGGAGATGGACTGGGGTTGACAAATGTAAGGAATCTTACAACACCAGGTTATAGTCCAACAGTTTTATTTGAAAATCACAAGCTTCTGGAGGCTTTCTCCTTCGTCAGGTGAGTGTGGGATTCTTTGAACATTACCGTATTTATAGTCAGAGAACAATACCGGTGATTACAGATAATCTTTCCAACTGCCCGTTATCAAGGCAATCAAAGGAATCAGACAGAGAGACATTACATACAGGACTACTGAATATACAAACGGTCAGAACCCAAAGACAGAGAAAGAGAGAGAGAAAGAAACATCCGAAAGGGAGAGAAAGAGAGAGAATGACCAGTTGTATTAAAAAAAGATAACTTTTTTTTCCCGCTGATGGGGTTACGTGTAGCGTGACATGAACCCAAGATCCCGGTTGAGGCCGTCCTCATGATAACGCAAAGGCTGCGGGAGACCTGACATTACAGTTGCTGAGCTCAGTAGTAGGGTGATCAGCCCTGGTCCTCTTAACTTTGCATTACAGTGTCTGACTTTTATTCATTAGGTGTACCATTACCTCATGTCCTACATTTCCTGAAGATTACATTTACTTTACATGAACTTATATCAGCTCACATTCCAAAGACTCACTCTCTAGGTGGTATCAGTGGGCAAAAGCTTCATAGCCTTCACCGATCTATGCTTATGATGGGCTTAAGACATAACATAAGCTGTCTGTCCACTTACATCTACAGGAAAAGGTATATATATCGTTGTAAGACAGATATATTTATCTACCAGAATGCTAGAACTGCACAAAGAACAAAACAACTATCTTAATGACAACTACTTGTATCAGTAATGGGAGGGGCCTTGTTAAAGCTGGTTTAGGGCATGTTCCAGAATGCTGTTGCCAGCAGATTCTGGAAAAGCTTCCTTTTTGTTACAAAATGGAGTCGTTAATATAAAATGGATTCTTTAACATGAAATGGAGCCTTTAACACAACCTATGCTGCTAGCATTCCTAACAGTAATACCAAAAACAAGTGAGTCAGCCCAAGAAAGTGACATGGCATGTGCTTTGTTATTTGTTCTCATTTTTCGAGGACAGAATTGAAATTGAGTTATCGCATGATTTGCTTACAACTGGTACTCTTGGGGCTCAATTTTGAAATGGTGGCAGGTTGGCGGGGGGTGGGGGGGTGTGTGAAAGTACGCGTGGAAAACCCAAATAAATAAAACTTACCGTTTCCAACACGATCGCAACATAATTGATGGTGATTAAAGTTCTTTCCGGGTTTCGGGCCCGGCAGCCAGCCTGATTGACAGGAGCTGCAACACGAGGGTGGGGGGGGAGAGCAAGACGTCATCCGGCGCTGGAACGGAAGATCGGGGGGTGGGGGAATGTGGAAGATCGGGTGGGGGGGGGGGGGGAGAGTGGAAGATCAGGGGGGGGGGCGGAGAGGGGAAAATCGGCGGGAGGCGGGGGGAGAGGGGAAAATTGGGGGGACCTCGCAGGGGGAGGAGGGGGAGATCGGAGAGGGAGACATCGGGGGCCGAGAGGGACATCAGAGAGTCAGAGAGGGAGACATCGGACATCGGAGCAGGGTGGAAAGGTAGGTTTATTTTGTGTTTTAACTTTGTGCAATAGTTATTTACTTTATTTAGTTTCTTTTTCCCTGATCCGGTCCTTCCAGGCGTGAATCAAAAGCCTTGGGAAAGCCACCCAGGTAAGTTAAAAATCTTTCTAACTACCTAATATGTCACAAGTAAAGTGCCTTAAGTACCTCAACGATGTACATTTGGCTCTTTAACTACCATCCCGCCGGCAATAGGGACTTCTGGATTCGGGACGCCCGCGCCCACACTAGTGCGTCTGTGGGGAACTCAGAAGTTGGCGGGTTGGAGCCGGTTTCCGAACCCGCTCTGCATTTCTGCAATATCTGCCCCATCACACCCACAATTTACGTTTAAATCGAGCCCTTGATGTTTACTTGCTGTCTGTGAAATAAGAATCTGAATGTCACATCAGGTCTCACCTTACTAAACATTTCTCAGGCCACCTCCTGAAAGATTGGAAAAGCCTACGCCTAGGAATGTACAAAAAACTGGATATCCGAGTCAAATCATAAGGTGGATGGTCTTATTGTGACATATAATTATCATAGGAGGTACAGCACAGGAAGAGGCCATTCGCCCATCGTGCCTGTGCCGACTCTTTGAAAGAGCTATCCAATTAGTTCCATTCCCCTGCTCTTTCCCCATTGCCCGGTAATTTTTTTCCCTTCAAGTATTTATCTAATTCCCTTTTAAAAGTTACTATTGAATCTGCTTCCAACGCTCTTTCAGGCAGTGCGTTCCAGATCATTACAACTCACTGTATAATAAAATGTTTCCTCATGTCGCCTCTAATTAAATAATATAATTAGATATTGGACAGTATGGGCACACTCCTGAACGTAAGAGCATCAAATCACTGACGGAAGTGACCAGCACCACTGCAGAGTATCTAAGGCAGACCCAATATTTGTAACCGGGGCATGAGTTTGTGTTTAAAGTAATAATGGGATCGATAATCCATGTAACCTGTCCCAGCTGGGCGTCAAGATATTTGGGCAAAGTATAAACAAGATGTTCCACATCTGAACAATCTAAAGTCGATTACAAGAGGACGAGTAGTGTAAAGAAGTTTGAAAAGTAGGATATTGCAAGTTTGAGGTCTTGCCTTAGATACTCTCTCAGCTTCAAAGGTGCTCTTCTGAGCATCTTATGTGTACCCACATTGCCCAATATCTAACTATAGCATAACCCAGGGGATGTAACAACAGGATGTCCTGAGCATTTGTGTCTTTCAAACATGTGTTTCTTCAATCTTTTCGAAGGTGGACTGAGAAAACCTTGGTAAGCGAAGGCCAGATATGAATAGTTAAGCTGTTTTATTTTGCAGTAAATGAACATACATAGTCAGACTCACTTAGTTCGATCAATACAACTTATCTTTGTATAATAATACAAAATATTGAACACACCATGCTACCCTACACCAGTGGGTCATCTTATTTGATTTTAGCGAAATAGCTCCAAACTAACCTCCTTCATTCTCCTTCTGAGCCTGGCCAACTCTTGCACTTGCAGCTTTCTGTTTTTAAAAGCCTGATTGCCCGTGGATTCACAGTTGAAATTACACTGATGATACTGCAAAGTTTCAGAGCACGACAAAATATATAAGCATGAACTATAATTGGCCCCAGGTAAGAAACCCTGAAAGGATCATAAAAACAAACAGTTATATCAATTATATTAATTACCAAAACAATACAGGCCTAATTACTCATGCTGTAGCTGGATGGGAAAGCAAGAGACAAGCACAGGCTATTTAGCCCATCAAACCTGTTCTTTCTGCACACTATGTCCAATTTCCTCTACCATGCATCCTTATTTCATTCACAGCTACTCACTGCTACCCAAAGATAAATCAAGTAAAATTCTAGACATCCGTCATTACATTCTACATTATTTATCCCTGACCAGTTGCCTTCCTCAGCACGACATTTCCAAGGTCCCAGTTCTCGACTCATCTTCATAACCTCTCAATTCTGTTTCTTCCAGCTCATTTTAAAGGTGTTAATCAACACTACTTTAGCTGGGGGAAAAAATAATTCTAACCTTGTATTTCAGCAGGCTTGTTAATTTTGCATTCATGTCTGCTAGTCATGTGCCAACAGTCCAAGTTAAATAACTTGCCCCCATCTATATTATCCATTTCTCTAAGCATTTGAGTAATTAAACCCTCTCGTAACTCACAGATCTAAAGATTTATATTACTGCAAGCAATTTTAGCATACAACTGAACTCTCCTGTATCTTAGCCTTTAAGATGGCAATGTTTATTGTTGAGATTTTTTGATGGGGAAGGAAGAAAAATGTATCGTACTAGAAAATGTACTAGGAATCATGTAAGCTTGTTAAAACCAGTTTTTTTAATCAATACTGAATCATTTTTATTTCTCTTATTGAAGGTTTAGTAATGAACAAATAAGGTAAAGCTGTATTCGAAGGATGTTGGCACCCTTACTACCAGATTATCATTTTACAGGGTAGAACAATAGCTGATAAATTGCATTTGCAATAATGGTTATTTTTTCTCCCTTCACCTGCTGCAAGGTATCGGAACAGCAGGTGAATCCTGAAGTGGTTGAGAGCAAGGTGAGGGATATAATGATGGAGAATAGGAACGTTTTAGATAAGTTAAAGGAAGACAAAGCATCAGAGCCTGATGGGATACATCCTGGGATGCTGAGGGAGAAATTGCCGAGTCCCGAGAAATGATGGCCCGGAACTTGCTGAAAAGATATCAGTGTGTGAACAACGCAAGCCGTTATTTAATGTGAAAATTGGCCAGGGAGA
The DNA here is from genome assembly GCF_035084215.1 of Heptranchias perlo. Classification (NCBI taxonomy): domain Eukaryota; kingdom Metazoa; phylum Chordata; class Chondrichthyes; order Hexanchiformes; family Hexanchidae; genus Heptranchias; species Heptranchias perlo. Next base: position 134,198,927 of record NC_090328.1, on the reverse strand, counting down.
AAGGTCCCGTGAATTGCGAATCACCACAAGTTGCTGGACGATTTGCGCTGTTCCGCCGTTAGCTTCGCGAAAACAGCATCTCGCCCTTAACTGCCCCGTGATATTCATGAAGTTGCTGCATTTGCACATTAATTGCCCATTAAACTTGCCACAGAAAGTTAAGTCTAGTAGTTAACAGCCCAAGTACCCTTTTAATGGCATGATAATTGTTGATGACTGCCAATCAACCTCTCTTGCCCAGAAAGTGAACAATTAAAAGTGTGGAGTCTTATTCCTTCAGGCAGTGAATTGTTGTTGGAGATTTTAAAAAACGTCAAATTTTAAATTTTAAAAATTTATTTTCTTACTTTTCCTTTCTCTTTTTGTCTCTCTCTTAATCCAATCTTTCTTTCCCTCTCTTTATTTCTCTCTCTGTCCCTGATTTGACATTGAATTCGCCCGCTCTAATTAACCCTCCTTCTCAGTCCTTCCTCTATCTATTTCTCAATCTTTTAATCTCATTGTTTATGGAGATACTCTGTTTGTCCTGTTGTTCACTAAGGCCCCAGATACCCTCTTGCCCTCGCTGCCCCATTACCAGCTCGCACTTCCAGCAACTTTGTGAGCAAAAAATTTTAAAACCTAAACATACACAAAGAAGTCTAACTAACAGGGCATGCCGTGTGATGCCCCACTGCAGCAAGATCTGGGCCCTATATTTCAGAGCTCTATTAAGCATGGATGTGTGCCAGAGGACGAGAGAGTGGCCAATGTATTATCCATTTTTAAATAAGGAGACAGAGCCAATACGAGTAATTACAGGCCAGTTCCCTTGTTAGGGAAAATTTTAGTGTCTTCAATTAAGAATTAAATTACCACATATCTAGATAAAGAGAAAATAGTTCGAAGTAGCCAGCACAGATTTCAACAGGGACAAACCTCATGGAATTCTTTGAGAAGGTAGCTCAATAATTTGAACATAGGCCTAGGAGGAGTGGTATCGAAATAGGTGGATGATATCAAAATAAGAGATATAGTTAATTCATTAGGAATATGGGAACAGGAGTAGGCCTTTCAGCCCATCGAGCTTGTACCGCCATTCAATCAGGTCATGGTGGATCTGTACCCCAAATCCATTTACTTGCCTTTTTCCCCTCATCCCTTACCTAACAAAAATCTATCTATTTCAGTTTGGAATTTTTCAATTGACCGAGCCTCAACAGCTTTTTGAGGAAGAGAGTTCCAGATTTCCACTACCCTTTATGTGAAGAAGTATTTTGTGACATCACCCTTGAATGGCCTAGCTCTAATTTTAAGATTTATGCCCTCGTGTTCTGGGACTCCCCCACCAGAGGATATAGTTTCTCTCTATCTGCCCATCAATTCCTTTAACCATCTTAAACACATTTAGCAATCCAAAACCATCAAAACTGAATGGTAGCCTCATTCATAGTATCAATCTCAATCTTGAAAATTTTAATTGACAGAGCATCCACGACATTTTGGGGAAGCAAGTTCTAGATTTCCACTAACATTTTTGTGAAAAAAATCTTCCTGGTTTCACTCCTAAATGGCCTAGCTCTAATTTCAAGATTATGCCCCCCTTGTTCTGGATTCCCCCACCAGGGGAAATAGTTTCTCTATGCTATCCTATCAAATCCCTTTACCATTTTGAACACCTCAACTCAACCGTCTAAACTCAAGGGAATACAAGCCAAGATCATGTAACTTGTTCTTTTACTGTATCCCTTTAAGCAACAGTATCATTCTGGTGAATCTGCAATGTACCTCCTCCAAGGCCAATACATCTATCCTGAGGTTCGGTGCCCAAAACTAAAAGGAAAAATTCAGATTGGATCTGACGAAGGTTCTGTACAACTGAAGCACAACTTCCTCCCCTTTGTATTCCAGCCCCCTTGAGATAAACGCCAACATTCCATTAGCCTTTTTGAGTACATTTTGTACCTGTGCACTAGCTTTTAATGATTTGTGGACATGGACACACAAATCCCTTTGCTCCCCCACACTTCTTAGTTCTTCACCATTTAGAAAATATTCCCATTTGTCTTTCTTGGATCCAAAGTGGAAAACCTCACACTTCCCCACACTAAACTCCATCTGCCACAATTTTGCCCTCCCGCTTTATCTATCTATGTCCATTTGCAATTTCCTGCTCCCATCCACAAAACATACTGTGCTACCACAGTGCTCCACATACAATTCTCTATTCCTTATTTTATTTATATATATCTGTGTATCAGTGAATAGCTAAGGCCCCAGTACAGATCCTTGGGGAACACCACTTGTCACATCCCACCAATCAGAATACAATTCATTTATCCCTACTGTCTGTCTCCTACCTCCCAACCAATTACCAACCCATGTCAAAAGCTTATCATAGAATCATAGAAAGGTTGTAGCTTGGAAGGAGGCCATTCGGCCCATCAAGTTCGTGCCGGTTCTATGAAGAGCAATCTAGTTAGTCCCACTCCCCAGCCCTATCCCCGTAGCCCTGCAAATTGTTTCCTTTCAACTATTTATTCAGTTCCCTTTTGAAAGCAACAATTGAATCTGCCTCCACCACCCCCTCAGGCAGTGCATTCCAGATCATAACCATTCACTGTCTAAAAAAGCTTTTCCTCATATCACCTTTGGTTCTTTTGCCAATCAACTTAAATCTATGTCCTCTGGTTTTTGATCCTTCTGCCAATGGGAACAGTTTCTCTCTATTTACTGTGTCTATACCCTTCTTGATTTTGAATACCTCTGTCAAATCTCCTCACAACCTTCTCTGTTCCAAGGAGAACAACCTCAGCTTCTCCACATAACTAAAGTCCCTCATCCCTGGAAACATTTTAGTAAAACTCTTCTGCACCCTCTCTCCAAGGCCTTCACATCTTTCCTAAAGTGTGGTGCCCAGAACTGGACACAATACTCCAGTTGTGGCCGAACCAGTGTTTTATAAAGATTCATCACGACTTCCTTACATTTGTGCTCTATGCCTTATTTGTAAAGCCCAGGATCCCATATGCTTTTTTAACCACTTTCTCAACCTGCGCTGCCACCTTCAACGATTTGTGCACATATACCCCCAGATCTCTCTGTTCCTGTACCCCTTTTAGAATTGTGCCCTTTAGTTTAAATTGCATCTCCTCATTCTTCCTACCAAAATGTATCACCTCACATTTTTCTGCGTTAAATTTCATCTGCCAAGTGTCCGCCCATGCCACCAGCCTGTCTATATCCTCTTGAAGTCTATTACTATCCTCCTCACTGTTCACTACACTTCCAACTTTTGTCATCTGCAGATTTGGAAATTGTGCCCTGTACACCCAAGTTCAAGTCATTAATATATATCAAGAAAAGCAGTGATCCCAGCACAGACACCTGGGGAACACCACTGTAGACCTCCCTCCAGTCCGAAAAACAACTGTTCACCACTACTGTCTGTTTTCTGTTACTTAGCCAATTCTGAATCCATGCTGCTACTGCTCCTTTAATTCCACGGGCTTCAATCTTGATGACACGCCTATTATGCGGCATTTTATCAAACACCTTTTGAAAGTCCATACACACAACATCAACTGCATTGCCCTCATCTACCCTCTCTGTTACCTTATCAGAAAACTCTATCAAGTTAGTCAAACACGCTCTGCCTTTAACAAATTCGTGTTAGTTTTCCCTAATCAATCCACACTTGTCCAAATGATTGCTAATTCTGTCCTGGATTATCATTTCTAAAAGTTTCCCCATCATTGAGGTTAAACTTATTGGCCCACAGTGGCTGGGTTTATCCTTACACCCTTTTTTGAACAAGGGTGTAACATTCGCAATTCTCCAGTCCTCCAGCACTACCCCCATATCGAATGATGTTTGAAAGATTGTGGCCAGTACCTCCGCAATTTCCACCCTTACTTCCTTCAGCAACCTGGGATGCATCCCATCCAGATCGGGTGACTTATCTACTTTAAGTACAGCCAGCCTTTCTGGTTCCTCCTCTTTATCAATTTTTAGCCCATCCAGTATCTCAACTACATCTTCCTTTACTGAGACTCTGGCAGCATCTTCTTCCTTGCTAAAGACAGATGCAAAGTATCTCAAAGTACTCGGCCATGCCCTCTGCCTCCATGTGTACATCTCCTTTTTGGTCCCTAATCAGCCCCACCCCTCCTCTTACTGTTCGTTTACTGTTTACATGCCTATAGAACATTTTTGTATTCCCTTTTATGTTGGCCGCCAACCGATTCTCATACTTTCTCTTTGCCCCTCTTATTTCCTTTTTCACTTCCCCTCTGAACTTTCTATATTCAGCCTGGTTCTCACTTGTGTTATCGACCTGACATCTGTCATATGCCCCTTTTTTCTGCTTTATCTTACTCTCTATCTCTTTTGTCATCCAGAGAGCTCTGGCTTTATTTGCTCTATCTTTCTGCCTCATGGGAATGTACCTGGACTGTACCCGAACCATCTCCTCCTTAAAGGCCACCCATTGTTCAATTACAGTTTTGCCAACCAATCTTTGATTCCAATTTACCCGGGCCAGATCTGTTCTCATCCCACTGAAATTGGCCCTCCTCCAATTGTGTATTTTTACTGTAGAGTGGTCCATGTCCTTTTCCATAGATTTTCTAAACTTTATGATACTATGATCGCTGCTCCCTAAATGTTCCTCCACTGATACTTGCTCCTCTTGGCCCACCTCATTCCCCAGAACCAGATCCAGCATTGCCTCCTTCCTCGTTAGGCTGGAATCGTACTGGTCAAGAAAGTTCTCCTGAAAACACTTCAGAAATTCCACCCCCTCTTTGCCCCTTATATCCTATTCCATTATCCTATTCAGCTTTGGAGTCCACCATCTTCATTAGCTTTGTATCATCTACAAATTTAACCACTCTGCTTCTGACTCCTAGCTCCAGATCACTAATGAAGATATGAAACAAAAGAAGTCCCAAAACAGACCTCTGTTGGACCCCAACGGTATCGTCGTCTCACATTGTAACAATGCCTGTACCACTACCCTTGGTAATATTCTATCAGTAATATCCATTGTAAAATATGCCGACTGATTCCCCTTTTCTTTATTTTCAGTAGCAACCTTTCCAGAGGAACTGTATCGAAGGCCGTATGAAAATCCAAATGCAGCACGTCCACTGCTTTACCCCTATGAAGCTCCTTTGTCACAGCCTCAGGGGGAGGGTGGTGCAGGGGGAGGGTGGTTCAGGGGGAGGGTGGTTCAGGGGGAGGGTGGTTCAGGTGGAGGGTGGTTCAGGGGGTGGGTGGTGCAGGGGGTGGGTGGTGCAGGGGGAGGGTGGTGCAGGGGGAGGTTGGTGCAGGGAGTGGGTGATGCAGGGGGAGGGTGGTGCAGGGAGTGGGTGATGCAGGGGGAGGGTGGTGCAGGGGGAGGGTGGTGCAGGGGGAGGGTGGTGCAGGGGGAGGGTGGTGCATGGGGAGGGTGGTTCAGGGGTAGGGTGGTGCAGGGGGAGAGTGGTGCAGGGGGAGGGTGGTGCAGGGGGAGGGTGGTGCAGGGGGAGGGTGGTGCAGGGGGAGGGTGGTGCAGGGGGAGGGTGGTTCAGGGGGTGGGTGGTTCAGGGGTAGGGTGGTGCAGGGGGAGAGTGGTGCAGGGTGGTGGGTGGTGCAGGGGGAGGATGGTGCAGGGGGAGGGTGGTTCAGGGGGTGGGTGGTTCAGGGGTAGGGTGGTGCAGGGGGAGGGTGGTTCAGGGGGAGGGTGGTGCAGGGAGTGGGTGATGCAGGGGGAGGGTGGTTCAGGGGGAGGATGGTGCAGGGGGAGGGTGGTTCAGGGGGTGGGTGGTTCAGGGGTAGGGTGGTGCAGGGGGAGGGTGGTGCAGGGGGAGGGTGGTGCAGGGGGAGGGTGGTGCAGGGAGTGGGTGATGCAGGGGGAGGGTGGTTCAGGGGGAGGATGGTGCAGGGGGAGGGTGGTTCAGGGGGTGGGTGGTTCAGGGGTAGGGTGGTGCAGGGGGAGGGTGGTTCAGGGGGAGGGTGGTGCAGGGGGAGGGTGTTGCAGGGGGAGGGTGGTGCAGTGGGAGGGTGGTTCAGGGGGAGAGTGGTTCAGGGGGAGGGTGTTGCAGGGGGAGGGTGGTGCAGTGGGAGGGTGGTTCAGGGGGAGAGTGGTTCAGGGGGAGGGTGGTGCAGGGAGCGGGTGGTGCAGGGGGAGGGTGGTGCAGGGGGAGGGTGGTGCAGGGGGAGGGTGGTGCAGGGGGAGGGTGGTGCAGTGGGAGGGTGGTTCAGGGGGAGAGTGGTTCAGGGGGTGGGTGGTGCAGGGGGAGGGTGGTGCAGTGGGAGGGTGGTGCAGGGAGCGGGTGGTGCAGGGGGTGGGTGGTTCAGGGGGTGGGTGGTGCAGGGGGAGGGTGGTGCAGGGAGCGGGTGGTGCAGGGGGAGGGTGGTGCAGGGGGAGGGTGGTGCAGGGAGCGGGTGGTGCAGGGGGAGGGTGGTGCAGGGGGAGGGTGGTGCAGGGGGAGGGTGGTGCAGGGGGAGGGTGGTGCAGGGGGAGGGTGGTGCAGGGGGAGGGTGGTGCAGGGAGCGGGTGGTGCAGGGGGAGGGTGGTGCAGGGGGAGGGTGGTGCAGGGGGAGGGTGGTGCAGGGGGAGGGTGGTGCAGGGGGAGGGTGGTGCAGGGGGAGGGTGGTGCAGGGGGAGGGTGGTGCACTACACTTGCCTGTTGCAAGTGACTCAGGTAGCACAGGAATAATTTGAACTGCCAGAAATGTGTTTTCTTTTAACTTTAATACAGTACTACATGTTATTGAAGTCCATTTCCTCAAACATTTCCCATCCTGTGAGCCTCACACAATTGGATACTTGGCTCAGTGTCAACTTGGTCTAGTGGTCATGATGTGGAGATGCCGGTGATGGACTGGGGTTGACAAATGTAAAGAATCTTACAACACCAGGTTATAGTCCAACAATTTTATTTTAAAATCACAAGCTTTCGGAGGCTTTCTCCTTCGTCAGGTGATCACAAGCTTTCGGAGGCTTTCTCCTTCACCTGACGAAGGGGAAAGCCTCCGCAAGCTTGTGATTTTAAAATAAAATTGTTGGACTATAACCTGGTGTTGTAAGATTCTTTACATTGGTTTAGTGGTAGCACTCTCACCTTCGAAGATGGTTGCGAACACATCAGTCTTGTCTTTTGCACTCACGTGCTGGGCTCTGCCATCATTGAGGATTGGGATGTTCATGGAGCCTCCTCCTCCCGTTATTTGCTTAATTGTCCACCCCTATTCGCGACTGGATGTAGCAAGACTTCAGACCTTTGACCTGATCTGTTGGTTGTGGGATCACTTAGCTCTGTATACTGCTTCCGCTGTTTAGCAAGCATGTAGTCCTATGTTTCCACTGCCTGATCACCCTTACTATTCTGATCAACCCCACTTGGACTGCCTCCTGCTCCATAGAGCATTTGTTAGCATTCTGACCATTCTCCGGGCAGCCTTCTTCTTTATCCCCACAAGTAGCAAGTACATTGCAGCTGTTGGAGAGGACCAGTTTCTGCAGTTCCTCCTTCTTGGCCTTCACTGGGTTCCTCCTACCCTGCTCTTCTTCCTGTACCTGTATCAAGGTTGCACAAACAGTATTGAGATAAATGACCAAATAACCTGGTTTTGGTGGTGTTGATTGAAGATAATTGTTGGCCAGGACATCAGAAGAACTCCCCTGCTCTTCTTCAAAATATGTTATAGGATCTTTTCCACCTGCCTGGGTGCAACTCGTTCAAAAAAATAACACATCCACCAGTGCAGCGCTCCCTCAGCACTGCATTGCAATCAATGTCTGCATAGATTATATCTCAAGTCCTGCTGTGAGGCTTGAACCCAAAATTTTCTGACTCAGAGGCGGGAGTACTACTAGTGAGCCAAGGTTGACAAAAGGCAAAAACGAGCCGAAATGAAACCTTAAGAACTCAGTTGGAGCATTCCGTGCAGTATTGAGCTCCACACCATTAGAATGTATATATTAAGGCTTGAGAGAGGGTAAACACAATTTCACTAGGATGCTGTCTGTTATGAGAAAATACAAATACAAAGAAAGACTTGAAAAATTGGTTTTTTTTCGTCAGAACAACACAAATTAATCATGGATAGGATAGGAGTGCTTAAAATGATGAAAGGATGGCACAGAGTAGATAGAAGCAGAGTGTTTCCAGTAAATGAGGGGGTCTGGAACAAGTGGCCATAGATACAAACTCAAATGTAATAATGAAATTTTCAGACTGGAGGAAGGTATAGAGTGGTGTTCCCCAGGGGTGGGTACTTGGACCACTGCTTTTCTTGATATATATTAATGACTTGGACTTGAGTGTACAGGGCATAATTTCAAAATTTGCAGATGACACAAAACTTGGAAGTGCAGGAAACAGTGAGGAGGATAGTGATAGACTTCAAGAGGACATGGACAGGCTGGTGGAATGGTGGGCACATGGCAGATGAAATTTAACGTGGAGAAATGCAAAGTATTACATTTTGGCAGGAAGAATGAGGAGAGGCAATATAAACTAAATGGTACAATTCTAAAGGGGGTGCAGGAACAGAGAGGCCTGGGGGTATTTGTGCACAAATCTTTGAAGGTAGCAGGACGGGTCGAGAAAGTGGTTAAAAAAACATACGGGATTCTGGGCTTTATAAACAGAGGGATTGGGGCCGATTTTCGGATGGCCGGGCGGGGGTCTTCTAAAATGGCAGAATCCGGAGCGGGTTCGGAGCCTGGCTCCAACCCACTAACTTCCAGGTTCCCCAATGACAAGTTCAGGTGCGCGGCAGCTCCCGCATATGGGACTCCCACCGGCAATTAAAGCCGGCGGGATGCTACTTTACATTGCTATTTAGATAGCTGAGGTACTTGACAGACCTTATTGACTGGAGATTTTGGCAGGGGTGTAATTTTGAAGGATACTCAGTGTGTTTCCCGTGCTGCGGGAAACACTCCCTGTTGGAGCAGACGTGTTTCAGTCAGCAGCCAGTGGGAGATGCAAGGATTATTTGACAGGTGGGGGGGAAACCTAATTTATTGCAGCAGGGCACTCTGTCACTTCAGGCAAAGTTTTGGCTGCAACACCTTTGTCTTTCCACTCAAAATTCTTAATTTATACCCTAAACTCTGCTGTGCAAACACATTTACCTACTTTGCAGACCCCCTCAAACTCACACCGTCAGGATGGGGGGCACCATAGCTGCATTCATCACTTTATCAGAGGACGAGCAACATCACCAGCCTCGCCAGGCACACCGTCCACCTCCGCCACGTAGAGCTCCACAACACAGTGCTGCGCCACAGGCACCTGCACGACAGCAGAGACGGTAACAACAGAGAGAGCAGCATCGCAGGAGGCACTACCCTCGCCACAGGGTCTACAGAACGAGGCTTAGCTTCCTGGACCTCTCTGAGGAGCAGTGCATATGGAGGCTCAGAGTCAGTCGCCAGGTAATCATGGCACAACAGAGAGGGGTGCTGCTGGAGGAGGCCCCATCCACATCTGCCATCCATATTGAGGAGGAGGAGGAGGGGAAGGAGGAGGAGGCAGAGGAGGAGGAGCAACCCATGGGCAGAACAGCGGCTCACCTGGCTGCTCGTGAGGCCAGGGAGTCACTGATATGTGAACGGTTCTCCTAACATCAGACAGTGTGAAGAGTCCAGTCCTCACCACCTGGACAGAAGAGCGACCTGTTTCCGTGTTGTAACTTCTATGTATTTCTACGAGTATACAGTTCCACAGGGGGCGGCAGCTGGACACAATTGACTAGCCCGTCAACACTGACTGTTGAGGAGTGTGAACTCTGGCTGAATTACACCTCCCACTGCAGGGGCACTGAGGCCAACTTAGTGTGCCAATTACTGCCTTGTTCGAACCAACTAACCAAGCACAGAACAGGAAACAAACCTTGGAGATTTCTGGTCTGTATGACTACACAACATGGTATACTTGCCTACTAAGTCTTCAGGTATATACAGTTAACAATTACCTCCTCTTGTGCCTTTCATTTATTTTTCTCCTTTTTCTCCTAACATTATCTTTATTCTTTATTTTCTCCTTTCTCTTTCCAGAATCTGTTTCTCCATCTTACCTGCTCTCCTTTTCTTCTCTGCCAGTTTAACTCGCTTTATTGACCTCAGAGTATCTTTCAATGTTTTTAGATCATAACAAGATGCACAATTGGCAAGATAAATATTAGCACCCCATTTATCATCCTGTCTGACCAGCGGACTAAAAAACAAGCAGTTTTTAAAGCAGATGTCAAAGATTAGTGTTAAACTCAAACAAAGCTTAACTCTCATAAGGAGAAATTTAAAACAGAATGTTATCCACGGTACAAATTAGGCACGAAAGGTGTCGATTAATTCCTGTTGACATCATGAATTGAATCATGAGTTGACAATACCATCACTGTGGCTATGTTGGCCACAAAGAACTGCTGGTTATCAAGCAGTAAATGGGGCAGGAAACAATAAATGCCATTTGCAGTAAAAGTAGAAACAAATCATTCCAATTACACTAAGGGTGGAAGTGGATGGAGCACAGACACAAATATATAACAATAAAATATGCTCAACACCAGCTGCTTATAAATACTATATTCCTATGAAGTAGCACCATGTCAAAACTATTAAATACTGAAATCTCCAAAAGACACCAGCAAGGCATGTGTGAAAAATAAGAAAGCGTTTAGAAGCTGCGTAGGATCATAGAATCATAGAAAGGTTAGAGCACAGAAGGAGGCCATTCGGCCCATCGAGTCCGTGCCGGCTCTTTGTAAGAACAACCCTGTTAGTCCTATTCCCTCGCTCTTTCCCCATAGCCCTGCAAATTTTTTTCAATTCAAGTATTTATCCAATTCCTTTTTGAAAGCCACAATTGAATCTGCTTCCACCACCCTTTCAGGCAGCGCATTCCAGATCATAACAACTCGCTGCGTAAAAAAGCTTTTCCTCATGTCGCCTTTGGTTCTTTTGCCAATCACCTTAAATCTGTGTCCTCTGGTTACCGACCCTTCCGCCAATGGAAACAGTTTCTCTTTATTTACTTTATCTAAACCCTTCATGATTTTGAACACTTCTATCAAAGCGCCTCTCAACCTTCTCTGCTCTAAGGAGACTCACCCCACCTTCTCCAGTCTATCCATGTAACTGAAGTCCCTCATGCCTGGAATCATTCTAGTAAATCTTTTCTGCACCTTCTCCAAGGCCTTCACATCTTTCCTAAAGTGCAGTGCCCAGAATTGGACACATTACTCCATTTCTGGCCGAACTAGTGTTTTATAAAAGTTCAACATAACTTCCTTGCTTTTGTACTCTATGCCTCTATTTCTAAAGCCCAGGATCCCGTATGATTTTTAAACTGCTTTCTCAACCTTTAGTTTATTTTGCCTCCCCTCATTCTTCCTGCCAAAATGTATCACTTCGAACTTCTCCGCGTTAAATTTCATCTGCCATGCCACCACTCTCTCTATGTCCTCTTGAAGTCTATTACTATCCGCCTCACTCTTTACAACACTGCCAAGATTTGTGTCATCTGCAAATTTTGAAATTGTGCCCTGTACACCCATGTCCAAGTCATTAATATATATCAAAAAAAGTAGTGGTCTGAGTACTGACCTCTGGGAAACACAATTGTATATTCAGTGATCTTCCTCCAGTCTGAAAAACAACCTTTCACCACTACTCTCTGTTTCCTGTCACTTAGCCAATTCTGTATCCATGCTGCCACTGCCTCTTTTATTCCATGGGCTTCAATTTTGTTGACAAGCCTATTATGTGGCACTTTATCAAACGCCTTTTGAAAGTCCATATACATCACATCAACCGCATTGCCCTCATCAACCCTCTCTGTTACCTCATCAAAAAACTCAATCATGTTAGTTAAACATGATTTGCCTTTAATAAATCTGTGCTGGCTTTCCTTTATTAATCCACACTTGTCCACGTGACTATTAATTTTGTCCCGGATTATCGTTTCTCAAAGCTTCCCCACCACCGAGGTTAAACTGACTGGCCTGTAGTTGCTGGGTTTATCCTTACACCCTTTTTTGAACAAGGGTATAACATTTTCAATTCTCCAGTTCTCTGGCACCACCCCCATATATAAGGAGGATTGGAAGATTATGGTCAGTACCTCTGCAATTTCCACCCTTACTTCCCTCAGCAACTTTGGATGCATCCCATCCGGACCGGGTGACTTATCTACTTAAAGTACAGCCAGCCTTTCTAGTACCTCCTCTTTATCAATTTTTAGCCCATCCAGTACCTCAACTACCTCCTCTTTGACGATGACGTTGGCAGCATCTTTTCCCTTGGTAAATACAGATGCAAAGTACTCATTTAGTACCTTAGCCATGCTCTCTGCCACCACAAGGTGATCTCTTTTTTCATCCCTAATCAGTCCCACCCATCCTCTTACTACCCGTTTACTATTTTTCTGCCTATAGAAGACTTTTATATTCCCTTTTATGTTAGCCGTCAGTCTATTCTCATATTCTATCTTTGACCCTCTTATTTCCTTTTTTACTTCTCCTCTGTATTTTCTATATTCAGTCTAGTTCTCACTTGTATTATCAACCTGATATCTGTCATACGCCCCCTTTTTCTGCTTCATATTACTCTTAAAAAATCATAGAATCACCAAAAGGTTATAGCATGGAAGGAGGCCATTCGGCCCATTGAGTCCGTGCTGGCTCTATGCAAGAGCAATCCAGCTAGTCCCACTCTCCCGCCCTATCCCCGTAGCCCTGCAATTGTTTTTACTTTCAAGAACTTATCCAGTTCCCTTTTGAAGGCTCTGATTGAATCTGCCTCCACCACCCCCTCGGGCAGTGCATTCCAGATCCCAACCACTCGCTGTGTAAAAAAGTTTTTCCCCATGTCACCTTTGGTTCTTTTGCCAATCACCTTAAATCTATGTCCTCTGGTTCTTGACCCTTCCGCCAATGGGAACAGTTTCTCTCTATCTACTCTGTCTATACTCTTCATGATTTTGAACACCTCTATCAAATCTCCTCTCAACCTTCTCTGTTCCAAGGAGAACAACCCCAGCCTCTCCAGTCTATCCACATAACTAAAGTCCCTCATCCCTGAAATCATTGTAGCAAATCTCTCTGCACCCTCTCTAAGGCTTTCCTAAATTGCGGTACCTACACTCTCTATCTTTTTCATCATCCAGGGAGCTCTGGCTTTGTTTTCCCTACATTTCCCCCTCGTGAGGATGTACCTAGACTGTACCCGAACCATCTCCTCTTTAAAGGCCGCCCATTGTTCGATTACAGTTTTGCCTGCCAATCTTGGATTCCAATTTACCCAGGCCAGATCCGTTCTCAACCCATTGAAATTGGCCCTCTTCCAATTAAGTATTTTTACTCTCGATTGCTCCTTGACCTTTTCGAAATCGAATCTAAACCTCATGATACTATGATCACTGATCCCTAAATGTTCCCCCACTGACACTTGCTCCTCTTGACCCACCTCATTCCCCAGAACCAGATCCAGCAATGTCTCCTTCCTCACTGGGCCGGAAACATACTGATCAAGAAAGTTCTCCTGAACACATTTCAGAAATTCCTCCCCCTCTTTGCCCTTTACACTATTACTATCCCAGTCTATATTAGGATAGTTGAAGTCCCCCATTATCACACATTTTAACAGTCTATTTATTATATATTACTTATTCAAAGGCAAAAGCAAATTAAACATATATATGACGATCAGAAACCATCAGCTCATCTTTTGGGCAGCTGGAAGAAGAGGAGGGAGCACAAGGCCTGGAGACTTCATGGGCTCAACTTTGAAATGATGGTGGGTTGGCAGCCGGGGTGGGGGGGGGGGAGGTGAAAGTGCGCGTGGCAAACCTGAATTAAAGAAACTTACCCTTTCCGACACGATTTTGATGTAATTGATGGTGATTAAAGTTGTTCCGGGTTTCGCGCCCGGCAGCCCCTGATTGACAGGCTCGTTGGTGACAGGAGCTGCAACACCGGGGAGGGGAGGGGGGGCGGAGAGAGACAGAGAGAGAGAGAGAGAGAGAGAGACGTCATCCGGCGCTGGAACGGAAAATGGTGGGCGGGGAGAGTGGAAGATCGGGGCTGGAAAAGGGAAGATCGGGTGGGGGGGGGGAGAGGGGAAGAAAAGGGGGGAGAGGGGAAGATCGGGGAGGAGAGGAGAAGATCAGGGGGGAGGGGGAAGATTTGGGGGGAGAGGGGAAGATCAGGGGGAAGAGGGGAAGATCGGGGAGGAGAGGGGAAGAAAAGGGGGGAGAGGGGAAGATCGGGGCAGGGAGGGGGTAGATGGGGGGGAGAGGGGAAGATCAGGGCGGGTAAAGGGAAGATCGGGGGGGGGTGGAGAGGGGAAGATCGGGGGGAGAGGGGAAGAAAAGGGGGGAGAGGGGAAGATCCGGGAGGAGAGGGGAAGATCGGGGCAGGGAGGGGAGAATGGGGGGGAGAGGGGAAGATCGGGGAGGAGAGGGGAAGAAAAGGGAGGAGAGGGGAAGATTGGGCCAGGGAGGGGGAAGATGGGGGGGAGAGGGGAAGATCGGGGGGGAAGAGGGGAAGATCAGAGAGGGACATCGGGGGGAAAGGTGGAGATCGGAGAGGGACATCGGGGGAGAGGGGGATATTGGAGAGGGAGACATCGGAGCAGGGTGGAAAGGTAGATTTGTTTTGTTTTTTAACTTTGTGCAATGGTTTTTTATTTAATTTATTTAGTTTATTTTTGCCTGATCTAGCCCGAAACCAGACGTGAATCGGAAGCTGTGGGAAAGCTGCCCAGGTAAGTTTAAAATCGTTTTAACAATCTAATATGTCAGAAGTACCTGAAGTACCTCAATCAGGTACATTTGTCCTGCTTTCTAATTTATCTCCAAACTCCTTAAATTCACCTTGCAGGACCTCATCCCTTTTTTTTACCTATGTCGTTGGTACCAATATGGACCACGACTACTGGCTGTTCACCCTCCCCCTCCAGAATGTCCTGCAGCCGCTCCGCAACATCCTTGACCCAAGCACCAGGGAGGCAACATACCATCCTGGAGTCACATTTGCGGCTGCAGAAATGCCTATCTGTTCCCCTTACAATTGAATCCCCTATCAATATAGCTCTGCCACTCTTCCTCCCCTCCTGTGCAGCAGAGCCACCCGTGGCGCCCCGAACCTGGCTCTTGCTGCATTCCCCTGATAAGCCATCTCCCCCAACAGTATCCAAAGCGGTATATCTGTTTGAGAGTGAGATGGCCCCAGGGGACTCCTGCTCTACCTGCCTAGTCCTTTTATTCTGCCTGGCGGTCACCCATTTCCTTTCTGCCTGCGTATTCTTTACCTGCGGTGTGACCACCTCACTGAACGTGCTATCCACGATAGTCTCAGCATCACGGATGCTCCACAGTGAATCCACCCGCAGCTCCAGCTCCGAAAGACGGTTAGCCAGTAGCTGCAGCTGGACACACTTCCTGCACACATGGTCGCCAGGGACACTGGTAGTGTCCATGATTTCCCACATAGTGCAGGAGGAGCATATCACGGGTGCGAGCTGTGCTGCCATGACTTGCCTTAGATTCTCAGACTCTCCTCTCGCTCTCGGTCTCTCCTTTTATACTGTGCTCACCTCTCGGTCTCTCCTGCCTCACCTATGACGTCGCACAGTAGTTTGTTCCCCACTCTCAGTCTTCTGCCGCTCAGGTCCACTGCCGCTCTGCGGAGAAAGTTAGGAAAAGCGAGGCAAAGCAGCACCTCCTTCCCCCACTTCACCGAACTCCCACACTCACCAAACTCTCAGCTCATCACTCTGTGCTCCGTTGCACTCCGTGCTGTTGCATGAACAGGCCCTTGGTAAAGACAGATGCAAAGTACTCATTTAGTAGCTCAGCCATGCCCTCTGCCTCAATGCGTAGATTTCCTTTTTGGTCCCTAATTGACCCCACCCGTCCTCTTACTACCCGTTTATTATTTATGTGCCTATAGAAGACTTTTGGATTCTCTTTTATATTAGCCACCAGTCTATTCTCATACTCTCTCTTTGCCTCTCTTATTTCTTTTTCATTTCTCCTCTGTACTTTCGATATTCAGCCTGGTTCTCGCTTGTATTATCAACCTGACATCTGTCATACGCCCCCTTTTTGTGCTTCATCTTATTCTCTATCTCTTTCATCATCCAGGGAGCTCTGGCTTTGGTTGCCCTGCCCCAGAAGTGGTCCCAATGCCCCCAAAATCTGAAGCCCTCCCTTCTGCAACATATCTCTAGCCACGCAGTAACCTGCCTTATCTTCCTAATTCAGTACTCACTGGCATGTGGCACTGGGAGTAATCCAGAGATTACTACCTTTGAGGTCCTGCTGTTTGATATCCTCCCTAGCTCCTGAAACTCTGACCGCAAGACCTCACCCCTTTTCTTTCCTATGTCATTGGTACCCACGTGGACCACGACTTCTGGCTGTTTCCCTTCCCCCCGCAGAATGTTCTGCATCCTCTCCATGATGTCCTTTACCCTGGCACCAGGGAGGCAACACACGATGCGGGACTCACGTTGACGGTCACAGAAATGCCTGTCCATCCCCCGACTATCGAATCCCCTGTGACTACTGTATTTCTGCATTTTGTTGCACCCCCTGTTCTGTCCTTTGCCCCATGGTGTCATGCTCAGGACTGCACTCCTTCGTGTTGTTGTCACCCTCACTGGTATTCAATGCTGAATACCTGACGTGACAAATTCAGCCTTTGGAAGCACTGCTCCTCTGACAGGTCAAGGAAGCTGAGCCTCTGTCTGTAGACCCTGTTAGGTGGGTAGGGCATTCTGTGAGCTCGTCCCCTCTGTTGCTCACTTCTCTCCTGACCACCTGCAGCTCCCTCCACAGCACGGCCTTTCTGCTGTTGATCCTCATTCTCCTCCTCTTCCGAAGTCCAATCGAGAGCAGCCATGGCGCCACTCATTGTGATCTTCTCTATCTGAGCAACTCACAACTCCCCAAAGAACTCTCACACCAAGTACTCTCACCAAACGGTATTCCACAAGGAACTGAGGAAGGATCTGTGCGCTCTGAACCTTTATTCATATCGGCTTCCTGACCGTTAACCACCCCGATAAAGTGGCATGCAATCTCGCCTCAATTCCACTTGTGACTTTCTCGACCCTCAGGAAACCTGTGCTGCACCAATTAAGTTCCATTTGGGGTCCCGGTTGCATTATAGGACCCTGCCTCTCCACTCGGTTGCCCCAATAATTGCTGCCATCAAAATGTTGGCACATGCGGCGTTTTGGGATCAGGTTGTGCGAATTTGACATTTTTTCATCCCTAATCAGTCCCACCCATCCTCTTACTACCCGTTTACTATTTTTCTGCCTATAGAAGACTTTTATATTCCCTTTTATGTTAGCCGTCAGTCTATTCTCATACTCTATCTTTGACCCTCTTATTTCCTTTTTTACTTCTCCTCTGTATTTTCTATATTCAGTCTAGTTCTCACTTGTATTATCAACCTGATATCTGTCATACGCCCCCTTTTTCTGCTTCATATTACTCTTAAAGAATCATAGAATCACCGAAAGGTTATAGCATGGAAGGAGGCCATTCGGCCCATTGAGTCCATGCCAGCTCTATGCAAGAGCAATCCAGCTAGTCCCACTATCCCGCCCTATCCCCGTAGCCCTGCAATTTTTTTTACTTTCAAGTACTTATCCAGTTCCCTTTTGAAGGCTATGATTGAATCTGCCTCCACCACCCCCTCAGGCAGTGCATTCCAGATCCGAACCACTCGTTGTGTAAAAAAGTTATTCCCCATGTCACCTTTGGTTCTTTTGCCAATCACCTTAAATCTATGACCTCTGGTTCTTGACCCTTCCGCCAATAAGAACAGTTTATCTCTATCTACTCTGTCTATACTCTTCATGATTTTGAATACCTCTATCAAATCTCCTCTTAACCTTCTCTGTTCCAAGGAGAACAACCCCAGCCTCTCCAGTCTATCCACGTAACTAAAGTCCCTCATCCCTGAAATCATTGTAGCAAATCTCTCTGCACCCTCTCTAAGGCTTTCCTAAATTGCGGTACCTACACTCTCTATCTTTTTCATCATCCAGGGAGCTCTGGCTTTGTTTTCCCTACATTTCCCCCTCGTGAGGATGTACCTAGACTGTACCCGAACCATCTCCTCTTTAAAGGCCGCCCATTGTTCGATTACAGTTTTGCCTGCCAATCTTTGATTCCAATTTACCCGGGCCAGATCCGTTCTCAACCCATTGAAATTGGCCCTCTTCCAATTAAGTATTTTTACTCTCGATTGCTCCTTGACCTTTTCGAAATCGAATCTAAACCTCATGATACTATGATCACTGATCCCTAAATGTTCCCCCACTGACACTTGCTCCTCTTGACCCACCTCATTCCCCAGAACCAGATCCAGCAATGTCTCCTTCCTCTCTGGGCCGGAAACATACTGATCAAGAAAGTTCTCCTGAACACATTTCAGAAATTCCTCCCCCTCTTTGCCCTTTACACTATTACTATCCCAGTCTATATTAGGATAGTTGAAGTCCCCCATTATCACACATTTTAACAGTCTATTTATTATATATTACTTATTCAAAGGCAAAAGCAAATTAAACATATATATGACGATCAGAAACCATCAGCTCATCTTTTGGGCAGCTGGAAGAAGAGGAGGGAGCACAAGGCCTGGAGACTTCATGGGCTCAATTTTGAAATGATGGTGGGTTGGCAGCCGGGGTGGGGGGGGGGGAGGTGAAAGTGCGCGTGGCAAACCTGAATTAAAGAAACTTACCCTTTCCGACACGATTTTGATGTAATTGATGGTGATTAAAGTTGTTCCGGGTTTCGCGCCCGGCAGCCCCTGATTGACAGGCTCGTTGGTGACAGGAGCTGCAACACCGGGGAGGGGAGGGGGGGCGGAGAGAGACAGAGAGAGAGAGAGAGAGAGACGTCATCCGGCGCTGGAACGGAAAATGGTGGGCGGGGAGAGTGGAAGATCGGGGCTGGAAAAGGGAAGATCGGGTGGGGGGGGGGAGAGGGGAAGAAAAGGGGGGAGAGGGGAAGATCGGGGAGGAGAGGAGAAGATCAGGGGGGAGGGGGAAGATTTGGGGGGAGAGGGGAAGATCAGGGGGAAGAGGGGAAGATCGGGGTGGAGAGGGGAAGAAAAGGGGGGAGAGGGGAAGATCGGGGCAGGGAGGGGGTAGATGGGGGGGAGAGGGGAAGATCAGGGCGGGTAAAGGGAAGATCGGGGGGGGGTGGAGAGGGGAAGATCGGGGGAGAGGGGAAGAAAAGGGGGGAGAGGGGAAGATCGGGGCAGGGAGGGGGTAGATGGGGGGGAGAGGGGAAGATCAGGGCGGGTAAAGGGAAGATCGGGGGGGGGTGGAGAGGGGAAGATCGGGGGAGAGGGGAAGAAAAGGGGGGAGAGGGGAAGATCCGGGAGGAGAGGGGAAGAAAAGGGAGGAGAGGGGAAGATCGGGGCAGGGAGGGGAGAATGGGGGGGAGAGGGGAAGATCGGGGAGGAGAGGGGAAGAAAAGGGAGGAGAGGGGAAGATTGGGCCAGGGAGGGGGAAGATGGGGGGGAGAGGGGAAGATCGGGGGGGAAGAGGGGAAGATCAGAGAGGGACATCGGGGGGAAGGGTGGAGATCGGAGAGGGACATAGGGGGAGAGGGGGATATTGGAGAGGGAGATATCGGAGCAGGGTGGAAAGGTAGATTTGTTTTGTTTTTTAACTTTGTGCAATGGTTTTTTATTTAATTTATTTAGTTTATTTTTGCCTGATCTAGCCCGAAACCAGACGTGAATCGGAAGCTGTGGGAAAGCTGCCCAGGTAAGTTTAAAATCGTTTTAACAATCTAATATGTCAGAAGTACCTGAAGTACCTCAATCAGGTACATTTGGCTCTTTAACTATCATCCCGCCGGTTTTAATTGCCGGCGGGACTCCCGGATTCGGGAAGCGTGCACACAGGCCCGTCTGTGGGAAACTCGGAAGTTGGGACGGGTTGGAGCCGGCTTCCGAACCCGCTGGGGACTTTTGTCATTTTCGCGGCTCCCCTGCCCCCAACGCACCTGCAATTTAATTTTAAAATTGAGCCCCATATGTATGTGTAATTTGCTTTTGCCTCAAATAAGTAATAAGTAATAAATAAGTAGTTAAAATGTAGCCTCTATAAAAGCTTTCTTATTCTTCACACATTCCTTGCTGATGTCTTATGGAGATTCCAGGGTTTCATAGTTTTGACATGGTGCAACTTTATAGGAATATAATATTTATAAAACACTGGTTAGGCCTCAGCTGGAGTATTGTGTTCAATTCTGGGCACTTTAGGAAGTATGTCAAGGCCTTAGAGAGGGTGCAGAAGAGATTTATTAGAACGATGCCAGAGATGAGGAACTGCAGTTATATGGAGAGACTGGAGAAGCTGGGGTTGTTCTCCTTAGAACAGAGAAGGTTAAGAGGAGATTTAATAGAGGTGTTCAAAATCATGAATGGTTTTGACAGAGTAAATAAGGAGAAACTGTTTCCAATGGCAGAAGGGTCGGTAACCAGAGGACACAGATTTAAGGTGATCGGCAAAAAAGCCAGAGGCGACATGAGGAAACATTTTTTTATGCAGTGAGTTGTAATGATCTGGAATGCGCTGCCTGAAATGGTGGTTGAAGCAGATTCAATAGTAACTTTCAAAAGGTTATTGTATAAATACTTGGAAAATGTACAGGGCTATGGGGAAAGAGCAGGGGAATGGGTCTAATTGGATAGCTCTTTCAAAGAGCTGGCACAGGCACGATGGGCTGAATGGCCTCCTCCTGTGCTGTATCTCCTATGATTCTATGATACTGTTAGATGGGGAACCAGGCCAGCAGCATCCCCTCTGGTGCTATTACACCACCAAACACCCTCCACAGTCTTTGGGAACAAATGGCAATAAGAATGCTTAAGTGTTACATGGTAAATTAGAGGTTGCAACGGAAGGGTTAAGATCAGCATCAGAATCACAATTCTTCTTGTTGTAGAAACCTACGATTAACAATTTATGCTGCTTGAAAAGCTTAGCATTCACATTCAGCCTTTGGTTAGGGGATACTCAGCAACAGCAACATAAAATGCGAATTTAAAAAATGTAGGCTTCTATGGGAGGATGAGCCAGAAATAAGTCAAATGGCTTTCCTCATCTGTATGTATCTTTGTGATCTTTTGGATCTTAAAACTGTTCTATCTTCAATTCATGTCCAACCAGCAACAGGAGAAAGTAGCATTGATTGACTGGGTCGCAACCGCAAAATGTTCGGACTTTGCGTTCCCAGTAGGAAGCCTGTACGTTTCCGCGCCGACGTTAAACCCAGAAATAAAGCCGGGTTGAGGTCACGACCCAAAAAAACAACTATTTTCAACTCCCACCACCCCCCTCACCCGCCAACCCACCCGTTCTTGGGGTTTAAAATCACTCCCTAAGTCTCTGTTTCAGTCTTGGAGTGGTTAAGACCAGAACACAATATGGGGCAATTTCCACCACTTTGCCTTTTCATACCAGCTCTCATGATGCTAAATTATCTTAAAGACTATTCTATCTTACTATTTTATCGGGCCAGAAATCGCTCCCAGGGCTCTCAGTATTTAGTGGTGAACTGAAGGAGCAAGTTCCGGCGTTTGCACATGCACAGTAAAATGCGGAAATCCGGAACTTGCTCATCGTGGTTCTCAGATGAAATGACAGCCTTGAATTAAAGGGCCATCGCACACTGCAATCAGAGAAATCATTGAACAAAACACCAACTGCTTATCTGCCCAGCTGGAAAGTAACTAATTATACCACCAAACAGGTACGCTTAGAAATACCAGGTCAAAACTAAGTTTTAACAGCGCAGTAAGTCTTAATGACTGCCAAACAACTAAAAATTAACTTTTAAAAATGTGGAGTCTCATATTACTCCTTATTTTAATAGCTTTTGGTCATTAAAATTTTTTTTAAATTAAAAAATTAAATTTTCTTTTTACTTTTCCCTTTTGTCTCTTTGGCTCTTTATATAAAAAAAATATTTTTTTTATTTACAATGACATCCAGAATACTGACTTTAAATGAATGAAGTCTGCTTGTCTGCTTGAGCAATGCAGCCTGAATCTGTGGGCGGGACTTCTCTTCCTGACAGATTTTGTGGGCGTGTCTTCTCCTCCCAGACGTTTCCAGCTGTGCAGCAACTCGCACTGCTCAGAGGCTGGGTTGATAGTGTACGTTTTTTTAAAAATTCAAATTCAAGCAATTCGACGCCACAGAGCCCGCAGTAAGTATTTTCGTTAATTTAATTCGCAGGAGCTGTGGTAAGTGTTGGCTCGCCACTCTGCCCGATCGTTTTTTTTCCAGCACAGCCCTGCTTTTGGATTAGCCATCATTAAGGTGGTTGGAAACACTTAATCTGAACAGAAGTTGCCGTGCAAATGCATCTGGCATATTATTTTTAAATTCCTTTGCAAGATATTTACGTTATAGGACTCCGATTTATGTCTGGAATTCTCACATGTTGAGTTTCCCAATACTGGACAGTTCCTCAGAATGGAGGTGAGCGACCACAGGTAGGGAAAGAAAATCAGCAGGCAAGTCGCCCGAGGCTGGTCTCATACTCCGCTGGAAGCCAATTACAGAGAAACAGTGACAGAGGCATAGCAGTACTATCAGGTGAGGAATGCTGCAGGGCATAATCGAGACGAGAGTATAAACTTAATGGAAGATATAAATGAAAAAAATTGTAATCTACTGAAAGGGCGTTAGCCATCTCTACCTTCGAAGCAACTAACCAATCAACATGTTCACAGTGCTATGACCAAACATCACTTGATTTAAACCAAATAGACTGGTATACTGAGACTAGTCATTGGGGCACCTTGCTTTATTGCTGAGCAAGAGGCCCACAGAAGCTGGTGATAAACCATTGGAAATAAAATTATTCAGTCATTTCAGCGTGTAAAACTCACGGAAATTCATCACTCATTTTAAGAATTGACCACTTCCATTGTTGTTGATAAATTTGAGTATTCTAAATTAAACACTTTGGCCTAAGTTTTAACGAGGAGGCGAGATCTCAGCAGGGGGTCAATAATCGGGTGGGAAACCCGGAGAATAACATCGTGTGGTTTCCTGAGCGATCGCGACTCAATTGAAGCCGCTTGACGGAACTTCCGGGTTTTGCGTCCTCAAGCTGCACAGCGGGTGGACTGCTCACCCGCACGACACGTTTAAAGCCCACTATTTAAAGGGCCTCTCCAACAATGCATTTTGAAGGAGTAAGAAGGCTAGAATGATTATGCAACGTTCCAGAGCCAAGGCAGCACCTAGGTTCTCTGAGATCGCCCTGGGGCCACTGCTAGGCACAGTGAGAAGCAGGAGGGAGGTGCTTTATCCACCAATCAGGAATAAGAAACCTGGCTCTGTCACAAAGAAGGCGTGGCTGGAGGTGGCAGACCAGGTCAGCAGGAGGAGCACCGTGCCCCGGTCGTGGCCGCAAAGCAGAAAGAGACTTAATGACCTAACCAGGTCGGGAAAAGTGAGTACAGCTAATGATTGACCTGCATTCTGTGGTGAACAGTACCTCCCTCACACTGCCCTGCAAAGCCTACTCCATCACATCACTCCTCACACCTACTGAAGGCTCAGTGTCAAGTTACCTTCACTTTCTGTGCACTTCTTCACCCCCCCACCCATTTGTGAACCCACCTCTCCCGCTCACCCCAATCCTGATCCAGTGTGATCAGTCTGTCTGATTGTCACCCTCCGATGCATCTGCTTCATTGTCATCCTGACCCAAAGCAACGCGTCCATCGGGTGACCACTTCACCCTCACTCACTCACACATTCTGTACTTTCTCTCTTTGTAGGAGAAGAGAGCGCAAAATGCAAGGGAGAGGGCGAGTACTGGAGGGGGGCCTCCACAAATCATGGCCCTCACAGAGGAGAATAAGCAGATAAGCCAGACGGTGGAGTGCCTGGCTGTCGGAGATGCCGAGACTGGCACCCCGCAAATGTCTGGTGACAGAACTTTAACATCCCTCACACGCAACATGGATTGATGTTATCAATGATTGGCCTGTTGCACACCTCAGCATGCTCATCACAACATTACTTCTGCGATGATTATTAATATTGCTGTACATTCTCTTCCAGGGGCATCACGGACTGAAGATGTGATCGAGAGCGATTGCTCAGAGGAGCTCCCGGCCTCCGGGAGCGCACCGTCACTTTTCAGCGAGCCATCCACCAGCGCAGATACTCGAACCTCGGTGGGTCCTAGTAGAGACATAGTTGGGTTGTCACCTGGTGAATCAACACACAAGTGAGCACGAGCAGGCACTGGTGGCAGGGGCAGCGATGGAGAGTCCACATCAGTGGGCGCACTCCTCTCCAAGCTCTGCTCAGGTTGGCACAGATGCTGAACCCCGGGGGCCATCCTTGAAAAGGAGAGTGATAGAGGTGCAGGAGCAACTTTGCGAGGGAGTGGAAAAAATGCCGCGCTCACTCACCACAATAGCGGAGAGGATGGAGGAGTCCAACTCCATCGCTAGTGGATTGGTGTCGCAGGTAAGTGCAGCAATGTCTGCGATGGAGAGAAGGCTAGCCTCTTTTGAGCTTCAAGCACGGCTCACAAATGAGTCCATTCAGGCCCTGACAATGGCTGTGCGGACTCAGGGCAAATTACATTCTGCTGCCTTAGACGGGCAGATAGATACAATAGCACTGGCCTTACAATGCATCACACATGTCCTCCAAACTGTTGTCCAGCAGGGTGGTAGGAGTGATGTGGCCCTGACCCAGGAGAGGGATGATGGCGAAAGGGGTCATGGAAGTGGGGACACCACTCAAAGTGCTCCCACATCTCACCCGTTGCCCCCCCACTCAACCAGTACCCGCAATGCTGCCTCCTCTCCAGGTGCCCGAGTCTGCCCCTGCACAGGTGCAGGTGGAGCAGTCTTTGGAGGGGCCCTCATGGGCTCCAAAACTCAGAGGTTGTAGGCCTAGAGCATCCAAGCAGTCAGGGCATGAATCTGAGCAACCTGCCACTACCTCTGCTGCAGCAACAGGGGATGCACCACGTAGAAACGGTAGGAAGAGGAAGCCAAAGGTTAATCACCAAGGGTTTGCACAAGGGTGTCTGACAAACTGTCATGTTTTTCATTTATATTTGGTTTATGTTAACATCACATTAAATGTTATCATTCTCACCACCATTGCCACATCTTGGCCAATCTTGAGTCCCTTTTGTGAAACCGCCCTTACATGTGGTTGTTCATGAACGGCGAGACTTGATGCCACCCATTGGGTGCATTTGCAATGGGTGTATGTTGTATGACTGTTTTGTGTGACCTGGGTGGGGGTGGGGGGGGCTTTGTGGTTGTGGTGGTCCTTACAAGTGGTCAGAGTACTTGGCTATAATCACTTTGCAGGTATCCCTATGAGAATCTATCAAGTATGAGTGACTCCCTGGCATGACAAGCAGCCAAGTGAGATGCTGCTTGGCCGATGGTTCGCCCATCGTCATTCTCCTCGTCTTCTTCTTCAATGTTGATGGCAGGTGTGGCTGCTTCTGGAGCGCATGGGACCTCATCCACTGGTAACCCTCTCTGTTGAGCGATGTTGCGCAGGATGTAACACACGACTATTATTCTACACACCCTCGCTGGCGAGCACTGAGGGCTCCCCCAGATCGATCCAGGCACCAGAAGCACAGCTGCAGCGTTCCAATGGCTTGGTCGATGACAGACCTGGTTGTGCTGTGACTGTCGTTGTAACGCTTCTGTGCCTCACTGGTGGGGTTCCTCACAGGTGTCATGAGCCACATCTGCAGGGGATATCCCTTGTCTCCAAGGAGCCTGCCCTTAAGTGTGTCTTGTGCATGGAAGAGGGTCGGGATGTTGGATTCGCTCAGAATGAAGGAATCATGGCAGCTGCCCAGCAATTTGGCAGAACCTGCAGAAACCTCCTCCGGTGGTCGCAAACCAGCTGCACATTGGTAGAGTGATACCCTTTTCAGTTGATGAACAGCCCTGGCTCCTGTGGAGGTGCTCTGATTGCTACATGTTTGCAATCAATTGCACCCTGTACCCGTGGGAAGCCAGCCAGAGAGTGGAAACCCACTGCCCTCTCAAGTCTGGCTGATGTCGTCGATGGAGAAGTTGACGTAGTGGGATGCCCTGGCAAACAAGCCAACCATGACCTGTCGCATACATTTATGGGCAGACGACTGAGAGATCCGGGTGGTGTCACCGGTGGTATCCTGGAAGGATCCGGAGGCAAAGAAGTTGAGAGCAGTGGTGACTTTAACTGTGACGGGCAATGCATGGCCACCAGGCCCAGTCGGGAGCAGCTCTGCATGAAGGAGCCTGCAGATGTCTGCGTCCACCTGGCCAATCAATCTTAGCCTTCGTCGGCACCGCTCCTCAGAGAGGTCCAGAAAGTTCAGCCTCTGACTGTAGACCCTCCCACGAGGGTAGTGCCTCCTGTGACGTCAGCCCCTCTGTTGGTTCCCTCTCTGCTCTTCTGCAGGTCCTTGTGGCGCACCGCCAGACAGACAAGGAGGACCAGGCAGGTAGTGCAGGAGTCGCCAGAAGGCACCTCGCCCTGTAATCAGTATTCAGTTCTGAATACTGGTGAGGGAGCGGGTTCCTCTGCGGAGTGCAGCCGGTGCCAAGTCCACAGCACCATGGGTGGCTCAGCTGTACAGGGGGGGTGGAGAGAGGTCAGGAGAGCAATAGTGATAGGGGATTCTATAGTTAGGGGAACAGACAGGCATTTCTGCGGCCGCAGACGTGATTCCAGGATGGTATGTAGCCTCCCTGGTGCGAGCGTCAAGGATGCCACTGAGCGGCTGCAGAACATTCTGGAGGGGGAGGGTGAACAGCCAGAGGTCATGGTCCATATCGGTACCAACGACATAGGTAGAAAGAGGGGTGAGGTCCTGCAGGCAGATTTTAAGGAGTTAGGAAAGAGATTAACAAGCAGGACCTCAAAGGTAGTAATCTCTGGATTAGTTCCAGTACAGCTATAACACTGGCATCTACCCGACAATGTGGAAAATTGCCCAGGTATGTCCTGTCCACAAAAAGCAGGACAAATCCAATCCGGCCAATTACCGCCCCAACAGTCTACTCTCAATCATCAGCAAAGTGATGGAAGGTGTCGTCGACAGTGCTATCAAGCGGCACTTACTCACCAATAACCTGCTCACCGATGCTCAGTTTGGGTTCCGCCAGGACCACTCGGCTCCAGAGCTCATTACAGCCTTGGTCCAAACATGGACAAAAGAGCTGAATTCCAGAGGTGAGGTGAGAGTGACTGCCCTTGACATCAAGGCAGCATTTGCCCGAGTGTGGCACCAAGGAGCCCTCGTAAAATTGAAGTCAATGGGAATCAGGGGGAAAACTCTCCAGTGGCTGGAGTCATACCTTGCACAAAGGAAGATGGTATTGGTTGTTCGATGCCAACCATCTCAACCCCAGGACATTGCTGCAGGAGTTCCTCAGGGCAGTGTCCTGGGCCCAACCATCTTCAGCTGCTTCATCAATGACCTTCCCTCCATCATAAGGTCAGAAATGGGGATGTTCGCTGATGATAGCACAGTGTTCAGTTCCATTCGCAACCCCTCAAATAATGAAGCAGTCCGAGCCCGCATGCAGCAAGACCTGGACGACATCCAGGCTTGGGCTCATAAGTGGCAAGTAACATTCGCGCCAGATAAGTGCCAGGCAATGACCATCTCCAACAAGAGAGAGTCCAACCATCTCTCCTTGACATTCAACGGCATTAACATCACCGAATCCCCCACCATCAACAACCTGGGGTCACCATTGACCAGAAACTTAACTGGACCAGCCATATAAATACTGTGGCTACGAGAGCCGGTCAGAAGCTGGGTATTCTGCGGCGAGTGACTCACCACCTGACTCCCCAAAGCCTTTCCACCATCTACAAGGCACAAGTCAGGAGTGTGATGGAATACTCTCCACTTGCTTGGATGAGTGCAGCTCCAACAACACTCAAGAAGCTCGACACCATCCAAGATAAAGCAGCCCGCTTGATTGGCACCCCATCCACCACCCTAAACATTCACTCCCTTCACCACCGGGACACTGTGGCTGCAGTGTGCACCATCCACAGGATGCATTGCAGCAACTCGCCAAGGCTTCTTCGACAGCACCTCCCAAACCCGCGACCTCTACCACCTAGAAGGACAAGAGCAGCAGGCACATGGGAACAGCACCACCTGCACGTTCCCCTCCAAGTCACACACCATCCTGACTTGGAAATATATCAGCCGTTCCTTCATCGTCGCTGGGTCAAAATCCTGGAACTCCCTGCCTAACAGCACTGTGGGAGAACCTTCACCACACGGACTGCAGCGGTTCAAGAAGGCGGCTCACCACCACCTTCTCAAGGGCAATTTGGGATGGGCAATAAATGCCGGCCTCGCCAGCGACGCCCATATTCCCATGAACGAATAAAAAAAAACTCCTGGTGCCACGTGATAGCGAGTATAGAAATAGGAGGAGAGGGCAGATGAATGCGTGGCTGGAGGGATGGTGCAGAAGGGAGGGTTTAGATTCCTGGGGCGTTGGGATCAGTTGTGGGGGAGGTGGGACCTGTACAGGCCGGACGGGTGGCACCTCAACAGAGCTGGGACCAATGTCCTTGGGGGTTGTATGCTGGTGCTGTGGGGAGAAGTTTAAAATAACTTGGCAGGGGGATGGGCACTAGGACGTAACATTGGAAAGGAGAAACAAGGGGTACAAAGGATCGGGGGAGAAAGATAGCACTAGAGCAAGTAATAGTACAGTATTAGGTGGGATCAGACTAAGAGAGAGTACAAGAAAGTCTAAGATTGGTTTGCAGTGCATGTGTGTAAACACACGAAGTGTGGTAAACAAGATTGGTGAGCTGCAGGCGCAAACAGCCACACGGGAATATGATGTTGTGGTGATAACGGAGACCTGGCTCAAAAAAAGGGCAGGATTGGGTACTAAATATTCCTGGATACAAGATGTTCAGGAAAGATAGGGAAGGAAATAAAGGAGGAGGGGTGGCAGCATTGATTAAGGAGAATATTGCAGTGCTGGAGAGAGAGGATGTCCTGGAGGGGTCAAGGACAGAATCTATTTGGTTAGAGTTAAGGAACAATAGAGGTGCCATTACACTACTGGGTGTATTCTATAGGCCACCAACTAGTGGGAAGGATATGGAGGAGCAAATTTACAGGAAATTACAGAGAGGTGCAAAAGCCATAGAGTAGTGATAATGGGGGACTTCAACTATCCTAATATAGACTGGGATAATAATAACATAAGGGGCAAAGAGGGGAGGAATTTTTGAAATGTGTTCAGGATAACTTTCTTGACCAGTATGTTTCCGGCCCAACGAGGAAGGAGGCATTCCTGGACTCAGTTCTAGGAAATGAGGCGGGGCAAGTGTCAGTGGGGCAGCATTTAGGGAGCAGCGATCATAGTACCATAAGTTTAGAATAGCTATGGAAAAGGACTCTGTCCACTCTAAAGTAAAAATACTCAATTGGAGGAGGGCCAATTTCTGTGCTTTGAGAACTGATCTGGCCCGGGTATATTGGAATCAAGGATTGGCAGGCAAAACTTAATTGAACAATGGGCGGCCTTTAAAGAGGAGATGGTTCAGGTACAGCCTAGGTACATTCCCACGAGGGAGAAAGGTAGGGCAACTAAACCCAGAGCTCCCTAGATGACAAAAGAGATAGTGAGTAAGATGAAGCAGAAAAAAAGGGCATATGACAGATGTCAGGTTAATAACACAAGTGAGAACCAGGCAGAATGTAGAAAGTTCAGAGGGGAAGTGAAAAAGGAAAAAGAGGGACAAAGAGAGTATGAGAATAGGCTGGCGGCCAACATAAAAGGGAATCCAAAAGTCTTCTACAGGAATGTAAACAGTAATCAGATAATAAGAGGAGGGGTGGGGCTGATTAGGGACCATAAAGGAGATCTACTCATGGAGGCAGAGGGGATGGCCGAGGTACTAAATGAGTACTTTGCATCTGTCTTAACCAAGGAAGAAGATGTTGCCAGAGTCTCAGTAAAGGAAGATATAGTTAAGATACTGGATGGGCTAATAATTGATGAAGAAGAGGTATTAGAAAGGCTAGCTGTACCTAAAGTCGATAAGTCACCCGGTCCGGATGGGAAGTAAGGGTGGAAATTGCAGAGGTACTGGCCATAATCTTCCAAACATCCGTAGATACGGGGGTGGTGGCAGAGGACTGAAGAATTGCAAATGTTTCACCCTTGTTCAAAAAAGGGTGTAAGGATAAACCCAGCAACTACAGGCCAGTCAGTTTAACCTCGGTGGTGAGGAAACTTTTAGAAACAGTCTCTTGGATGAGTGTGGATGATTAGGGAAAGCCAGCACGGATTTGTTAAAGGCAAATCGTGTTGAACTAACCTGATAGAGGTTTTTTGATGAGGTAACAGAGAGAGTAAATGAGGGCAATACAGTTGATGTGATGTATATGGACTTTCAAAAGGCATTTGATAAAGTGCCACATGGTAGGCTTGTCATCAAAATTGCAGCCCGTGGAATAAAGGCGGCAGTAGCAACATGGATACAAAATTGGCTAAGTGACAGGAAACAGAAAGTAATGGTGAACAGTTGTTTTTCGGAATGGAGGGAGGTGTACAGTAGTGTTCCCCAGGGGTCGTTGCGGGGACTACTGCTTTTCTTGATATATATTAATGACTTGGACTTGGGTGTACAGGGCACAATTTCAAAATTTGCAGATGACACAAAACTTGGAAATTTAGTGAACAATGAGAAGGATAGTGATAGACTTCAAGAGGATATAGACAGGCTGGAGCATGGGTGGACACGTGGCAGATGAACTTTAACGCAGAAAAATGAAAAGTGAAATATTTTGGTCAGAAGAACGAGGAGAAGCAATATAGAGGGCATAATTCTAAAAGGGGTACAAGAACAGAGAAATCTGGGGATATATGTGCACAAATCATTGAAGGTGGCAGCGCAGGTTGAGAAAGTGGTTGAAAAAGCATACGGGATCCTGGGCTTTACAAATAGAGGCATAGAGTACAAAAGTAAGGAAGTCATGATTAACCTTTATAAAACACTGGTTTGGCCACAACTGGAGTATTGTGCATAGTTCTGGGCACCGCACTTTAGGAAAGATGTGGAGGCCTTGAGAGGGTGCAGAAGAGATTTACTAGAACGATTCCAGGGATGAGGGACTTTAGTTACGTGGATAGACTGGAGAGGCTGGGGTTGTTCTCCTTGGAACAGAGGATGTTGCGAGGAGATTGATAGAGGTGTTCAAATTCATGAAGGGTCTGGCCAGAGTAGATAGAGAGGAACTGTTCCCATTGGCGGAAGGGTCAAGGACCGGAGGACATAGATTTAAGGTGATTGGCAAAAGAACCAAAGGTGACATGAGGAAAAACTTTTTTACACAGCGAGTGGTTAGGATCTGGAATGCACTGCCTGTGAGGGTGGTGGAGGCAGATTCAATCATGGCCTTCAAAAGGGAACTGGATAAGTACTTGAAAGTAAAAAGTTTGCAGGGCTATGGGGATAGGGCGGGGGAGTGGGACTAGCTGGATTGCTCTTGCCTGGAACCAGCGAGGACTCGACGGGCTGAATGGCCTCCTTCCGTGCTGTAACCTTTCTATGATTCTATGATTCTACCTCCATCTTATGAAGTTGCAACTCCCAGAGTTGCATGCACGACAGGCGTGAATGGTGATGTGCCTCCCCCTTCGATGCATTGCCGAATAAATCCATTGCGATGTCCCCCCCGCCACCTCCATCCTGATCGTATCGGTCTGTGGGGGCCCAAAACACAGGCAAATATATCTGAACAGAAGAATTCTGAATGTGAACAAAGAAACCTGAGTCTAAACACTCAGAACTCTCAGCCAAAGGTTTGTCCAAGAGAACTGCTTGCCCTGCTGCAAAAACTCACCATGTGTCAATCACTGGTTTAAATGTCCAAATGGCTGCCGGCTGCAACTGGCCTCCGTTTCCATGGCGTGTTTCAGAGGCCACGGGAGGCACGTTCAGGCAGAGTTAAAATCTTTTCTCTGCCTCACTCCCACAAATTTAATTGATTTAAATACTTCAACGATGTTAATTGTCCCTTTAAATGTCATCCCGACGATTTTAATTACCGTCGGAACGTCTGGGTTTCTGAAGCGCGCACGCACCCAGATGTGTCTGGGTGAAACTCATTTTTCAGCGCTTTGGACCTGGCACTCGTTCCCCACTCCAAACTTTTAAAATTTTTACTGCCCCCACCCCCCATCCCTAACCCACCCGTTCTTCTGGGTTAAAATCATGCCCTTTCTTACTGCATAGACTAAAACATTGGACAGCTCAAGTTGCAAAGTTAATTTCAGAGAATATGACACTCCTGTATAAGTTATAATCCTATGCATAAGCATGGCGCACTGATATTCCTATTCGTACTTAATTATGGTGGTGCAAAAATGGAATTTGCACCACATTACATTTTCCCACTCTAGGTCTGTACTCACTTAAAGCGTATTACCAAGTAACATTATTGTGAGAAAATGTTAGTTGAAGCTATAACAGACAATTAACACTGTTACACCATTAATTTCCATCCAATCTCTTACACATTTTTCACCCCCTCTGACGGTCCAGTGGTCCCAGTTTGGTTTGTGATATATTTTCTGAAGTGTGATTAGTGATCGACGCCACGATGTCTACATTACAACTGTAGATTGCTGGGATCGGTGGATTCCACAACTCTAATATCATGTGATTTCTGACTGCCAGTTATTTTAAACTGGTGAATTGTTATTATATAAAGCAGAAAAGAACATGTGATTTGAAGTATACCAAAGTGCGGTGTCTTCAATCACAAACTTCATTTCTTCATTGATGGATGGTTAATTCTGATCTGACACCATCTCGCCAACTGGCAGTTCTTGTCTCATTTGTGCTGAATACCCTCAATCGACATTTATAATTTTTTCATTTCACCCACCTGACCGTACTAACCCTGCTTAAAACCAATATAAAAATGTCAAAGTCATCAGCCACTTCTACCGAACAGCTGATGACTTTTGACACATGACATCTTTATACATCTCAATCAATATTAGAGTACTACATTTTTATCTGGGACATTTCTATCCCTCTTCTTCTGAACTGTAATCTCACTCACTAGGAATGTGTGGAGACACTGGACGACAACAGTCAATGTGCAGTTCTTAAAATAATCAGAATGTTAGAGTGAAGCACAAATCTAAGGTTTTTAAGTGATTTTAAAGGCAGAAGTGAAAGTCAAAGTCCAAGATTTACCTATGAATTAAACAATAACTTTAATATAATTAGCCCCCTAAAATACCTTTTAGATACTATGTTGTAAAATAATTATCTTAAGATCACATCAGTGCTTTAAACTCAAGAAGCAACAAATTAAGACACATTGGGACATTTACGAATTTGATGGTTCACTAATATTGCTTTTTCAACCACTTTCTCAACCTGCCCTGCCACCTTCAACGACCTGTGTACATATACCGCCAGATCTTGCTGTTCCTGAACCAGTTTTAGAGTTGTACCATTTAGTTTATATTGCCTCTCCTCGTTTTTCCTACCAAATGTATCACCTCACACGTCTCAGCATTAAATTTCATCTGCCACGTGTCCACCCATTCCACCAGCCTGTCTAAGTCTTCTTGAAGCCTATTACTATCCTCCTCACTCTTTACTGCACTTCCAAGTTTTGTGTCATCTGCAAATTTTGAAACTGTGCCCTGTACACCCAAGTCCAAGTCATTAATATATATCAAGAAAAGCAATGATCCCAGCACCGACCCCTGGGGAACACCACTGCATACCTCCCTCCAGTCTGAGAAACAGCCGTTCACCACTACCCTCTGTTTCCTGTCACTTTGCTAATTTCGTATCCA
This sequence comes from Heptranchias perlo, assembly GCF_035084215.1. Lineage (NCBI taxonomy): Eukaryota > Metazoa > Chordata > Chondrichthyes > Hexanchiformes > Hexanchidae > Heptranchias > Heptranchias perlo. Next base: position 134,165,030 of record NC_090328.1, on the reverse strand, counting down.
TGCTGCCGCTGCCCCTTTTAGTCCACGGGCTTCAAATTTATTGACAAGCCTATTATGTGGCACTTTATCAAACACCTTTTGGAAGTCCATATACACCACATCAACCGCATTGCCCTCATCAACCTTCTCCGTTATCTCATCAAAAAACTCAATCAAGTTAGTCAAACATGATTTGCCTTTATCAAATCTGTGCTGGCTTTCCCTTATTAATCCACACTTGCCCAAGTGATTATTAATTTTGTCCCGGATTATCGTTTCTAAAAGCTTCCCCACCCCTGAGGTTAAACTGACTGGCCTGTAGTTGCTGGGTTTAACTTTACATTCTTTTTTGAACAAGGGTGTAATATTTGCAATTCTCCAGTCCTCCAGCACTACCCTGTGTCTAAGGAGGATTGGAAGATTATGGCCAGTACCTCCGCAATTTCCACCCTTACTTCCCTCAGCAATGTAGGATGCATCCCATCCAGACCAGGTGACTTATTTACTTTAAGTACAGTCAGCCTTTCCAGTACCTCCTCTTTATCAATTTTTATCCCGTATAGTATCTCAACCACCTCCTCTTTTACTGTGGCTTTGGCTGTATCGTCTTCCTTGGTAAAGACAGATGCAAAGTACTCATTTAGTACCTCTGCATGCCTTGTGTCTCCATGCGTATATCCCCTTTTTAGTCCCGAATCGGCCCCAAACCACCTCTTACTACCCGTTTACTATTTCTGACTGAAGAACATCAAAATATAACATTTTAGAAAAAGCCATGAACAAGAATTCTCAGAACTGGGGCACATAATGTAAGTTAATTTCTTTGCATTAGGTTGATCTCTGTTTTTATTCCACTGAATCACCTGAACACCCAAATACTTTCTGAGGGAAACTGTCCATGTGGACAAATAACATTTTCCTATTTCTGAAATGTTTTTCAATTAGTATTGCCATTTCTGCACTTGATTTCACTGTTTATTCAACCATTTTGAATATTTATTTATGGCGTGAAGCATGGTTAGAGATTCAAATTCATTTTTTGCAATATTTGCATCTATTTTTCACAGTGATATTAATCTCGTCTAAAATGTTTCAGCATATATTCTTGGTGCAGCATCCCTTACATTGGAGAATTACAACTTTGCACCATGATGCAACTCAGCTGTAATACTGCAAATTAGCATAGAACCGCAGTCAGTGCACATCTGAATGACTAACTCATTTATCAGTTTTAACTGGGACATCCCCGACAAAAGTTCTGCATGGAGCAGAGTTACAATAAATTCTGCATGTAACAGACTTCTATGCTGAAACATTTAGAATATGCAACCTTAAAGTGATGTGTTCAGTTAAAAAATCCTTAACAATTATGTAATTGCCTTTTCTTCTGAACAAATTATGCTGCTGATAACCCCTAGTAAAATTCTCCAAATAAGCATCACAGTTCATTTTTATATTTCAGCCCCATAAATAAAAGATACAGTAGCTGATGAAAAGCATATTGAGTACCACTGACATAATGCTACAGGAAGTATCAGCATAGGAGTTTATCAATGTCTCATTCACTATGCACTAATCTAGGAAGTGGTATCTCTTTTATGCAAGATTGATATAGCAATTGTTTCAAGACCAAGATATAGCAGGCACAGCAGTAGGGTAGATTCCAAAGGCTATCCTTCACTAATCTCCAAACATAAAATTCTGTCACACTATCTGCAGAGTGCAATCACAACACAGTTTTCAATAGACATTTACTTGAAAAAAAAATCCAACAACTTCCCAGAAATCAATCACTCACTCACTCAAAAAGAATAGCTAGCCTCCAGGTAAGGATGCAAAATTCCTCAGCTTCAAACACCAGACAGACTATAAACTAACTCAGCTTCTGTCTTCAGACTCTAACGCGCAGCTTTATTCTGAAGACAAGCAGCATGTGCTTATATAGAGGTCTGTTAATTAACAGTTGTGTAAACATCAATATCTTACACACCGCAATAATGGGCTTAGGAGAACTTGGGCCTAATTAGAAACTAGAATTTATGAACAAACAAAATATCTTGGCTGCCTTCCAAGCAAATAGCTTTTAATTAACTTAGTGTCAAAACTGACCTCTAGCAATTTCAGTACACATAAGATGACCACTACATGGGTTCAGTAAGAAAGATAGTTTGAACTTATGTTACTATTTTTAGGTGGAAAATATGCTAAAGGGTACCTGAACTGAGCTAGGAAAAGACTACGGGCTATAAATTGGGCCACGTAGCGCCCGTTTGGTAGGCGCTATGCGGCTTCCTAAGGACCCAAAATGGCATCCGGAATGCGTGCTCACACTTCTAGCGTGATGTGTGCCAGACGCCATCTTGGTAAAGATGTTTGTGCACGCACAGATGACAAATGCCGGCACCATGTAAAGTTGGGACAATATGCAGTAAATCAGTGCGCAACGCTGATTTAAAGGGACAGATGCGATTTTGGGACTCAATGCTCCAGCCAATGCGCTGTCTTAGCCACGCTCAGCTGAACAGGTCGGAGACATCCTGGAGGGCCCCCCACCAGCGCTATTTAAAGGGATTTGCAGGTTAGTTGCTGGATTATTGCTTTTAGCTGCTGGTACAATTGTATGTGTTTCTTGAAGCTTCCTATACTTGGAGAAAGTTGCAATGTCATGTAGAAAGTGGTCTGGCAGGTCCTGCATTTCTATTGGTGGCATTTAAAACAGTGTGCTGAACAAGTTTTCTGCCAGTCATGGGTAGCCTGCTAGGGCTCTCGCTGAGCATTGAACACGACTGGGAGCATGCAGAGAGGCCATGCAGAGTGGGTCAAGCTGCGAGGAGAGAGAAGAGGAGTAGGAGGCGCAGGGCACTGAGCAGGAGGCCATATCCAATGAGGGCCTTCAGGGACCATTACTCTTGCCTCAACATGAGCGAAGATCAGTGCATCCGATGGCTGCGGTTCACCAAAGAGGTTGTGACGGAGATTTGTCAAGCGCTGCAGCCACAACTGCGGCCTCAGAGCAGGGCAAGGACAGCATTGCCCGTGGCTGTCAAGTTAACCGTGGTGCTGAACTTGTACGGCTCTGGATCCTTTCAGGCTGCTGCTGGCGATATGTGCAACATCTCACAGTTTGCAGTGCACTGCTGCATAAGGGAGGTCACTGAGGCTCTGTACGAGCTGCGCAACAGGTTCATCACCTTCCCTCTTGATAGAGAGAAGCAGAACGAGCGAGGATGAGAGTTTGCTCGCGTTGCGGGTTTCCCCATGGTGCAGGGTGCCATTGACTGCACACATATTGCCGTGCGTGCTCCACATCTCAACTCGGCCATCTTCATGAACATAAAGGGGTTCCACTCCCTCAATGTGCAGCTGGTGTGTGACCACAGGCAGCGCATCATGCAGGTCAATGTCCGCTATCCTGGCAGCAGTCATGACGCCTTCATTATGCGGCAGGCCAACGTCCCACCTATCTTTCAACCACCACGGCAAGTCGAAGGTTGGCTACTGGACGACAAGAGCTATCCTCTCATGAGGTGGTTCATGACTCCAGTCAGGAATGCACACACATACAGAAAAATAAGAGCTCTGCGGCCACACGAAACATCATCGAGCACACCATCGGCATCCAAAAGCAACGCTTCCACTGCCTAGACCATTCTGGAGGAGCCCTGCAGTACTCAGCTGAGTGGGTGTCAAGATTCTTCGTTGTATGGTGCGTGCTGCACAACCTCGCCCTTATGAGAGGTCAGCTCTTGCCACCGCCTATCCGGCAAGACCCTGAGCCAGGGACAGAAGAAGAAGAGGAGGAGGATGAGATGGAGGAGGAAGTGGAGGAAGAGGCAAGGAGGCAACAATGTGCACAGGCGCTGTCTGCCTGGGCTCTGCGTGCTCACCTTATTTATGAGCGATATCAGTAACCTCAACGACACCTCCCAAGTCCTACACTCCTCACCTGTCCTCTCCCACATGGCCATTAAATCGTCCTCCTTATGAGTACACATTGCTCCCTCGCGCAGTTCACCACATAAATAAAAACCATCAACTGTGACTTCAAATAAAAATTTATAAATTAACATGTGAAATCATGTATACAACATTGCACTATTCATCCTTGTGCAGTCCCTCAGTGCCTGTCGTCCGTGTGCCTTTTCCTTCCCCAGTGCTCCTACGAGGTGTATCCCCAGTGGCTGGAGCATGAGTGGTGGAAAGCTATTGACCTTCAATTGAGGAGCGTGAAGATGGCCGTGGAGGACGACCTCGAGCAGCCCTGGGCCGGGAGGGCCTGGCTTCACACTGCACCATCTCGGTCTAGAACATAAGAAATAGGAGCAGGAGTAGGCCAATCGGCCCCTCGAGCCTGCTCCGCCATTCAATAAGATCATGGCTGATCTGATCCTAACCTCAAATCTAAATTCATGTCCAATTTCCTGCCCGCTCCCCGTAACCCCTAATTCCCTTTACTTCTAGGAAAATAATTTGGGCTGGAGCAGTCTGGCCTGGCTGGCTGACAGGCAACAGCAAGGGCACTGACGGAGTGGCAGAGACGAGATCAGGAATGCTGTCATTCTGAGAGAGGACAGCAGGTTCAATTGCCAAGGCACCACTGCCACGGCACGGCTCCTCAGCAATCCTTGTGATCTGCTGGAGAACAGATTGCTGGACTGCTGTGATGCCCCGTTCCACAGGGGAACCCAGAGCCACGATAGCAGCGGTCTGAGCTCCAAACGCAGCCGTCAGACCTTTGATGGAAGCTATTTGTGCTGCAATGGAAGCTGGGACATCGGCCATCAGAAGCTGCATCGTGGTGGGTTCCACAGGTGCGCTGATGGAGGTGACCGCCCGTTCCCTGTGGGAAAGGATGGGCTCCAAGCTCTGCGCAAAGCCCTGTGCCAAGTTCGAGGTGGACTCCCCCATGCTCCCTGGCATTGTGTGCAGGATTTCTGGCAGGCTTTCCAGTGCACCAAACATTTGTTAGTGTACGCTCATCAGCCGTCTTCTGTAGCCTGGCTTCTCTGCAGCAGAACTAGTGAGTGACCTCGCCCTCCGGCGACCTGGCTCCTGTGGTATCCGTTCCCCCCGCCCCGGCTCCTGTGCACTTGTGCTCGGTGTCTCACCACATGCAGATCCGTTCTCTAAACTAGCCTCTAAACAAGGTGCAGTGTCAGTATCTGAGCTGGTGGATGCGAGTCTCAGATCGAGTGACAGTGTGGCTTCATTATCACTGCCTTCCTCCTCCTCCACCTCCTTCCCATACTCCTCTTCCTCCTCCCCCTCCTCATGCCCCTCCTCCTCCCCTCCTCCTCTTCCTCTTCCCTCTCCTCCTCCTCCTCCTCCTCCACTTTAGACGGTGCCGGCTCCAGTTCTTGGGTGTCTGCAAAGACAAAGGGAGACGGGTTGAGTTGTGGAGTGGGGAGAGGAGCAACTAAGATGTGCGTGCTTACCCCATCTGCTGCACGTGAGTCAGAAATGATTGTGGGAAGAGGGAGATGTGGGAAACGAGAAGGAAGATTAGGCAGGTAGAGGCCCTCTTAGTTGATAGCCTCCACCTCCAGCACCGCCAATGGCCTTGGCCGCAGCGATGGCCCACCCAATGAACCCTGGTACTGTCTCCTCCTTGGGGGTGAGGACGTCTAGACATACCTGTCCATCCCCAGGTCTTTACTGCTGCCAGTTGTTATGCGCCACCTTCTCCTGCAAGAAAGAGGGAAGTGTGTCAGTCAGTGTCCTGCGAGGTGGTTGGGTGATGTGGCTGTCATGGTTGAATAGTTGCCAGTATGTGTGACCTGTGAGTTGTGGGTGTGTGGATTGCAAGAGTGGTATTATGTGAGGGTGAGATGCAGCATCCGAATTGCAGCGTTGCGTACGGATGGAAAGCATTTGTTGGTGGGTGGGTGACGGAGGGTGTCGTGTATGGAGCAGTGGTGCAGTTGGTATGATGTGCCAGTTGACAGTTGAATTCACTCACCTTGACCACTCGTGTTAAATCATTGAACTTTTTCCTGCACTGCATCTACATATGTGGTGCAATTCTCCTAGCATTCACTTCCAGCACCACTTCCTCCCACTGCCTCCGCAGATGGTGTCTGGAGGGCATCTTGCCACCCTGCGGATACAGGATGACCCTCCATGCATCCACCTCATGCACCAAGGCCTCTCGTGCGTCATTCGAAAACCTTGGTGCACGCTCTCTCGCAGGTCCAGCCGATAGACTTTTCTTCCACCACCGATTGAATTGACAGTGCACCTCCCCTTTAAGGGTGCAGGCTGTCTTTAAGTAGTGTTGGCCACGCCCCATATCGGGCCCCCTGCTGGTGCGTGCAGCCACTCAACAGTGCAGGTTGCGCTGGCTGCAGGCAGCTATCATGGAGATTATCAGGCAGCACGAATTGCACCTGCTGCCTGCATCTCAACGACCGGGCGCGAGTTAATCATGCACCGCGATCCCCACGCTCGGTTTTGGGGGTTGTCAAATTTAAGCCCCCACTTGCTTTCAACATAATTATCCTTACACTTAAAGGGTACAACATTTTAACAAACAAGTTTGACATATTCACACAAACCATTAACGCGAAATGACCTAATTACTGTAAGGAGTGCGAGCTAACAAAGTCATACCCTATGCTAAATGAGCTTGGCTGAATGCTCCTGAGTGTTGGTGTCAAGGCTCTATTGTGGTAGCAATCAGCTAACTGTGCACAGCTCTGTCAAACTATAAGAATGCTATTCTCTATATTCACACCTGGTCATTTACTGATGATGGCAAATAAATCTATAAATAAAACATATGATGAGAAAGTTAACAACTTAACAATCAGAAATCGGCCACTTGAGCTTTGTTTATGAGTGTTGATAATAGCATGCAGGAAAATGGCATACAAAACAGTGCTAACATAGAAGCCACTTCTTGGACAGCAGAGGATCTTAAATTGTATTGGATTTTTTGCAATATTTTACAGTACCTTCTTAGTACTGTGTTGTTTATTCATATTTCTGAATTTATTAGTATTAATATTTAATTTTTCCAAAACATTTGAGGACTTTTTTTTAACTCCTTAAGATACATGTTCATGAAATGTTTTGAATATAGTATTTAGATGGAAATGGCATGCCAGGGAAATCAGCAGACACCAGATCATATTGACAGACCTTTGCACACCACAATGACTGAGCTTGCAGAGCTTTGCTATCTGCAGCAAGGACACCCGCAGCCAACTTGCAACAGAAGGACAGAACGACAAGTGACTGGCAAAGTCACCACTGTCCTCAATTTCTATGCCTGTTGCGTATCCCCAGGTAGCACTGCAATATCAGCTAATGTGCTATCCACACATGATTCAAACTGATGCATCTCTCAGCGTGGCCAGCTCCTTTCCCACTGAACAGCATGACACAGCTACTCAATGTCCCTGCACGTCTACATTTTCCAAAGTAAAGGGGTTCACTGATGATTGCCATGTGGCCAACTAAAGTTCACCCTAGGACTTAGTAAACAACCAAGTTTGTGCTTCAAACCTTTAATATGTGAAAAGCTTTTGACTATAAGTTGCATTTAACTATGTACTTTGCTGAGGTACGTATGAGATGCAATGACACACCTGTAAGGTTGTGTGAGAGTTTGGCTTGGGCAAGCACTAAATGTGGAACAAATAGACAGTCAACATTTTGTGGCATGGACTCTTTGGTCACCTACCTCTTTACATGGTACTGTTGGGTAGACTTAAGTTGCGATGTTTCTTGGGGCACCTTCTCCCACATTTGTTCCCATGTTCTGCAGGTGCAATAGACAGTGTGAGCCTGGCCATCAGCTCCCTCCTGGCATTGTGCACTGTTGTCATCCGAAGAAAGTGCCCATGAGCTCTAAGCAGAAGGACCTTCCTCACACCCATCTCATGTAGCAGCACATCCACTTCACCAGCCAAAAAAAACAGGGGTTTGGATCCAGTCGCCACAAATGGACTGAGGCCGGAGCTCACAGTTTAGGTGGGATTGGGTAGGCCTGGAATGAGATTGGCACAGATGAATAGAGGGCATTCCAGATACTCCAAAAATCAGATGAAAAATATGAAAATCAGCTTGAAAATACCTCAAAATTGGCGTAAAAATAATCCTGAAAATCAGGTTAAAGAAAGAAATGACAGGAGGACCTGGGTGATTCTTGCAACAGTGCCAACGAGGACAGCTGCAACTATTGCGTGACCACATAAGTTAACATACGAGTCTCATCTCAGTAGGAGGGACCGGGAGAGTTGTGGTGAGCTAAACCTTCCTTCCCTTGGACCACATTTATTTTTAGTGAGGCAAGGGGTGAGCTATGTGCTCGACCTAACCCTCCCGCGCCCTAAATTCTCAATGGGAGAGACTGTGCTGGGTTCGGAATTCATCTCAGTGGGCAGAGGTGAGGGTGAGGAAGATCTTCCCCCTCCTATACCGACTGCAACCAAACTCCAAATCCTCTCCAGGCACGAAACCTTTCATTGTGGAGGTGGAGGTGGGGGGGGGGGGGTGGTGGGGGTTTGTGGTGAGCTACAGCTTTGTTCTTCCCCGGGTATTAAAATCTACACAGTGGTGAGCAAAGGGTGGGGAGTTGGGGGGGGGGGAGTCGGGGGGGAGTCGGGGGGGAGTTGAGTGACTGGAAGTTTTCCTTCTTGCCCCAGAGCCAACATTTCTTCTTCGTGGTGGGGGGGGGGGTGGAGTGCGGGGAGGAAAAAGCTCTGTCCCAAAGATCACCTTCCCCAATAATGTTCTCACTAGGGAATGGCAGTGGTGGGCAGGGGACCGAGTCAGGAGCACAGTGGGAATTACCCGACTGCCATTTCAACCGCCCGCTTGCCCTGTTCCCACTGGGCAGGTAGGGTTAAAATCGAGCCCCATAACCCTGTTGTCTTCTATTATTTGACACAAATTTATCCAGGTTAGATTGTTTGCATCCTCCTTTGCTGGGCATTGCATTGCTGGTCATAATATTTTTCTCACAAGAATAAGCTTCCGTTGAACATTCTTTAAATTAGCTTTAAAAATTCCATTTTCTTTTTCATTTTGTAGTTTCCCAACTAAGTTTCCCTAATTTTTTTCAGTGATGACCATGTCACTAACAACCCAATTGTCAGATGGCATAGATTCTAAATTCTGTATATCCAGAGTTGTTTTGACCTTCACCTTGATTATGATATAAAATCTAATTGTACAAATATTACAGAAACTCAGGTATTTTCTCACGTTAAGGTTACCATTCAGTTTTGATGGTTTTGGTCTGCTAAATCCAGAATCTAATATCATGTCCAACCTAATTTTCTGCTTCACATCCCTGTTATGTTTTATCTCCAGGAACTCATGCTTTAACCCTCCTTCTTGTGTGCTCTTGGATGGACAACATGATCTCTGAGAGATTGAAACGTTCCATGATTATCACACTCCCCTTCAGCTTCTTTTACTTGCCTAAAAAACTCATTATCTTTTTGTTCACCATGAGCTAGCCTAATTGTTATCCTACATAAAAAACACTCACTAATTACTCATTATTAAGTATGCAATATACTTGTGACAATTAGGAATCCATACAGCTCAGTCCAGCTCAGACCAAGAGCCAATTACTAAATAGGAACTTATGGAAGCAAATCTTTGTGCTACCATTCCATGGCACAGCAAGTTACAACTTCACACCATCTAGGAACATAGGAACAGGAGTAGGCCATTCAGCCCCTCGTGCCTGCTCCGCCATTTGATAAGATCATGGCTGATCTGTGATCTAACTCCATGTACCTGCCTTTGGCCCATATCCCTTAATACCTTTGGTTGCCAAAAAGCTATCTATCTCAGATTTAAATTTAACAATTGAGCTAGTATCAATTGCCGTTTGCGGAAGAGAGTTCCAAACTTCTACCACCCTTTGTGTGTAGAAATGTTTTCCAATCTCTTCCAGGTCCAGTTCTACTTCCATTCAGACCGAATCTCTGGAAGAAAATTCACTACTAACACTACTAGTATTATCTTCTAATTCTCTTTCTCTATTATCCAGGTGTTTATAAACATGATGGAGGTTAAATTGGACAACCCCCGAAAGCGGGCGCTGGGATCGTGGTACAAAATGAACCCGCGCCCGTTTGTTGCGATGCAGGCAGCACGTAACATTCATGCTGCCTGCTCTTTTAAATGATTGCTGCGTGCAGCCAGCGCTACCTGTGCTGTTGCTTGGCTGCATGCATTAGCATGAGGACCCGATATCGCAAGTGGCTCGCGCTTCTTAAAGGCAGCCTGCACCTATTAAAGGGGAGGGGCATGGTGGCTGCAAGAAGTGGTGGGAGTCATTTCAAAACTGAATCTGATACTTTGAGGAATGACTGAACATGCATGAGATCATGCACCAAAGTTTTCTGATAATACACTAGAGGCTTTGGTACAAGAGATGAAGAGAAGACGGGGCACCCTATATCCACATGCCAGGAGCACAGCTCCAAGAACATGGATGCAGTACAGGAAGAAGTTCAATGATTTAACACGAGTTGTCAAGGTGAGTGAGTTCAAGTTTCAAGTGGCACATCCTATCAACTGCTCCACTAGCCTCATCCACTGCACAATTCACTACACCCCCATCACCCATTTACCAATATTCTCTTTCAATTAGTACTCAACCGTTCAAATCATATGCTTTATCTCACCCTCACACATTACCACAGTTGCAAGCCTCACACCCACAACTCATGGATCACACACACTGACAGCTATTCAACCATGACAGCCAAATCACCCAAACATCTTGCAGGACACTCACTGACACACTTCCCTCTTACTCCCCTGGAGGAGACAGTGCTGGCCATCATCAGAAGCACCATTGCTGAGGCTGTAGCCACTGGCAGTGCTGGAGGTATCGATGATGAGGGTCTCTGCATACCTAATCCTCCTTCTCTCTTCCCACTTCTCCCTCATTCCACAATATTTTCTGACTCACAAGCTGCAGACGATGTAAGCACACACTTCTTACTATCTCCTCTCTCCTCGCCACAAATCAACCCATGTCCCTTGCTATTTCACATACCCAAGAACTTGAACCTTCCCAGTCAGAGGAGGCAGAGGAAGAAGACAGTGATGATGAAAAGACACCGTCATTCAATCTTAGACTCGCAGCCATCAGCTCAGAGACTGACGCCGTGCGTACTTTAGAGGTTGGGTTAGAGGAGGGATCTGCACGTGGTGAGACACCGAGCACAAGTGCGCAGGAGCCGGGACGGGGGGAATGGATACCACAGGTGACAGCTTGCCAGTGGGCGAGGTCGCAAACCAGTTCTGCTGCAAAGGATTCAGATGTGACTTCAGATGGTGGCTGCAGAAGACGGCTGATGGGTGGACACAACCGAATGCTTGGGGCACTGGAAAACCTGCCAGAAAGCCTGGGCACAATGAGAAGGCCTGATGTGGAGATGCCGGTGATGGACTGGGGTTGACAATTGTAAACAATTTTACAACACCAAGTTATAGTCCAACGATTTTATTTGAAATCTACAAGCTTTCGGAGGCTTCCTCCTTCCTCAGGTAAATGTCAGAATGAGAAGGGGCATGGAGGAGTCCAGCTCCAACTTGGCACAGGGCTTTGCGCGGAGCTTGGAGCCCATCCTTTCCCACATGGAACGGGTGGTCACCTCCGTCAGCGCACCTGTGGAACCCACCAGGATGCAGCTTCTGATGATCGATGTCCCAGCTTCCATTGCAGCACAAACAGCTTCCATCCAAGGTCTGACTGCAGCTTTGGAATTTCAGACTGCTGCATGGGAGCTCAGACTGCTGCGATCGTGGCTCTGGGTATCACTGTTGAAAGGGGCTTCCAGGGTGTCACAGCAGTCCAGCAATCTGTTCTCCAACAAATCACCAGGATTGCTGAGATGACACCCCGGGAGAATGGCAGTGGCTCCATGGAACATGAACCTGCTGTCCTTTCTCAGGATGACAGCATTCCTGCTCCCACCCCTGCTACTCTGCCAGTGCCCTTGCTGCAGCCTGTCAGCCAGCCAGGCCAGACTGCTGCCGCCCAGACCGAGATGGTGTAGCCTCAATCCTGCCCTCTCGGCCCAGAGCTGCTCGAAGTCATCCTCCAAGGCCACCTGCATGCTCCTCAATTGAAGGTCAGCAGCCTTCCACAACCCATGCTGTAACCACAGGGGATGCACCTTGTAGGAGCACTGAGAAAGGTAAAGGCACATGAAAAACAGGCAAGGCACTAAAGGAATGTACAAGGGTGAATAGACTCATTTTGTTTGCATAATTTGATGTATTAATTTATAAATGTGGGTTTGAATTTGTTTTTGGGTGGTGGTTTTTATTTCTACAATGAGCTGAGGGAGGAAGCAATGTGTAATCATAAGGACAAATGTAAGGACTTGCACAACACCAGGTTATAGTCCAACAGTTTTATTTTAAATCACAAGCTTTCGGAGCTTCCTCCTTCGTCAGGTGAGTGTGGGATTCCATAAAGGTATAGCATATATAGTCAGAGAACAATGCCTGGTGATTACAGATAATCTTTCCAACTGCCCATTAGAGTGCCCTGCTCCTGCTCTTCCTCCTTCTTCTAGCAGCTTGTCCTGCTTTGCATGGCTTCTCTTCATTCTCCCAGTCATGTTCAGGTTATAGTCCAACCTGGGAACATATTTGCTCTGAACCCTCACTATCTCCTTCTTGAATGCCTCCCACTGCTCTGACACTGATTTACCTTCAAGTAGCTGTTTCCAGTCCACTTTTGCTAAATCATTCCACAGGGGAAGCCCAACCAGGCTATCCATGTCTGGAAGCAACTTTTTTCAGCACAATATTTTAAATGCCAGTAAAAGTACTGCAAGACCAGTCAGATCACTTTTGCTAAGCTGAGAAGTGATTTAGCAAAAGTGGACTGGAAACAGCTACTTGAAGGTAAATCAGTGTCAGAGCAGTGGGAGGCATTCAAGAAGGAGATAGTGAGGGTTCAGAGCAATTATGTTCCCACAAAGAAAAAGGGTGGGACTCCCAAATCTAGAACCCCCTGGATGACAAGGAGCATACAGGATAAGATAAGGTAAAAGGGAAGTTTATGTCAGACACCAAGGGGCCGATTTTTGGATGGTCAAGTGGGTGCGTTGCGGGCGGGGGGCTCCTAAAATGGCGGAATCCCGGAGTGGGTTCGGAGCCCGGTTCCAACCCGCTCACTTCCGGGTTCCCCAATAACGCGTTCTGGTGCATGAGCAGCTCCCACATGCGGGACTCCCACCGGCAATTAAAGCCGGCGGGATGATAATTTACATTGTTATTTAGGTAGTTGAGGTACTTGACAGACCTCATTGAGTGGAGATTTTGGCAGGGGTGCAATTTTGAAGGATCATCAGTGTGTTGCCCATGCTGTGGGAAACACTCCTTGTTGGAGCAGACGTGTTTCAGCCAGCAGCCAGTGGGAGATGCAAAGGATTATTTGACAGTTGGGGGGAAAACCTCATTTATTGCAGCAGGGCACTCTGTCACTTCAGACAAAGTTTTGGCTGCAACACCTTTGTCTTTCCACTCAAAATTATTAATTTATACCCTAAACTCTGCTGTGCAAACACATTTACCTACTTTGCGGACCCCCTCAAACTCACACCGTCAGGATGGGGGGCACCATAGCTGCATTCATCACTTCATCCGAGGACGAGCAACATCACCAGCCTCGCCAGGCACGCTGTCCACCTCCGCCACGTGGAGCTCCACAACACAGTGCTGCGTCACAGGCACCTGCACAAAATAGTTGTGCAACGACACATACACCCACTGTAGGGTGACCCAATGGGTGGCATCAAGTGTGGGTGTTCATGGAGAACCTCATGAAAGGGATTTATTGCACAAGCCAGTCAAGAATGGTCAAGACGTGGCAGAAGTGGTGACAATAATAATATTTAATGTGCGATTAACAAAAATCAAATATAAATAAACAATATGACAAACCGTCAAACACCCTTGTGTATCCCCTTTGTGCTCAGAAAATCTTGGCTTTACACTTACCAGTACTCCTACGTGGTGCTTCCCCTGTGGCTGCAGCAGAGGTAGTGGCAGGTTGCTCTTGTTCATGCCCTGACCGATTAGATGCTTTGGGCCGACGCCCTCTGGGTTTCGGTGCCCGTGAGGGTCCCTCCAAAGACTGCTCCACCTGTACCTGTGCAGGGGCAGACTCGACCACCTGGAGAGGAGGCAGCATTGCGGGTACTGGTTGAGAGGGGGGCAACGGGTGAGACATGGGAGCGCTTTGAGTGGCGTCCCCACTTCCATGTCCCCTTTCGCCATCATCCCTCTCCTGGGCCAGGCCCACATCACTCCTACCACCCTGCTGGACAATAGTTTGAAGGACATGTGTGAAGCCTTGTAAGACCACTTTTAGTGTATCTGCCTGCCTGTTTAAGGCGGCAGAAAGTTGCTCACCCTGAGTCCGAAGGGCTGTTTTCAGGGCCTCAATTGACTCATTGGTGAGCCATGCTTGAAGCTCGATGGAGGCTAGCCTTCCTTCCATTGCAGACATTCCTGTACTTACCAGCGACACTATCTCAGAGATGCCCTCACATCCCTGTGACAGTGTCTCAGAGATTCCCTCCAGTACCTGTGCCACCATTCCACTCATGCAGGAGTTGGACTCCTCCATCCTCTGCCCAATTGTGGAGAGTGCGCGTGTGGCACCTGTTCCAGCACCTCGCAATGTGCTGCTGCCCCTCGATCATTCTCCTTTTAAAGGATAGCCCCAGGGTTCAGCATCTGTGTCCAGCTGAGCAGAGACTGGAGAAGAGTGCTCCCACCGCCACGGACTCTCCACAGCTGCCCCTGCCACCAGTGCTCGTGCTCACATGTGTGCGGTGACTCACCATGTGCGACCCCAACGAACTGAGGACGGGGACCCACCGCAGGTCCTCTGAGGAATCGCCCTTTGCCGTCACGGCAGTCGCTGAAGGCCCTGTAAGAGAACAGAAGGCAATATTAAGCATGGTGACAGATGTTGAGGTGCTGAAGATGGCAAGGCATGTCAACATCATTTGCTATTGTGTGTGCTGATTGTTAAAGTTCTGTCACCAGCCATTTGTCGGGTGGCAGTCTCGGGGACAGGCACCCGAGGGTGCGGCTCACTTCAAGAGCTTCCTGCTCCGAGTCCGTGAGGACGACCTGATGTAATGGCTCCCCTCTGTTCTTCGCCCCCTCCCGTGCATTCTGGGCTCTCTTCTCCTATAAGGGGAGAAAGTAGAGAGGCGTGAGTGAGGGATGGTGACGTGGCCGACCGCTGAATGCATTGGTTTGGGTGAGGCTGACCATGAAAGAGATGCACCAGAGGGTGAGTATGAGACAGAGCCATGACATTGTATGAGGATTGGGTTGAGTGGTAGTGGTGGGATGAGTACTGGGGAGGTGAGTAAGTGCAGATAAGTTGAGGATGATGTTTGAGTGAGTGTGAGGAGTGATGTGATAGAGTAGTGTTGGCAGTGCAGAATGAGTTGTGGGGCGGGGGCGGTGATGTGGAAGATGGAGTGTTGGAGAATGAGTAAGTGTACTCACTTTGGCTGACCTAGTTTGGTCATTGAAACGCTTCCTGCACTGGATCCATGTGCGGGAGATGTTGCTGCTGCTGGTGACCCCCTCTGCCACCTCGAGCCAGGCCTTCTTGATGGCAGAGGCAGGCCACTTCCTCCCGTCCGCTGGGTAGAAAATCTCCCTCCTCCTCCTCACTCCATCCAGTAGGACCTGGCATCGTTAAATCTGGGAGCAGCCTTTCCCCTGGGCTGCTCCATGTTGTATTTTTGGCTGTTTGCTGCAGGAGCAGCCATTGGGGGACTGCCCCTTTAAATAGGGCTCCTCCAGCTGACAGCCTGTGATACAGGTGCACAGTCCGCCCGCTGCGCAGGTTGATGACGGGAAACCCGGAAGCCACGGTAAGTGCCTTCAATTCACCCGCGATCGCGTGGGGAACTGACCAATTTCACTGGGCAGGTTACCCGCGCGCCCAGTTGCCCCCCCAGCCCTGCTGCCCTCCCGCCTCCCTGGTAATATCGGGGCCCAAAAGCTCAATACTGCAGAAAGCCTAGAGGAGTATAGAAAGTGCAGGGGTGAAATTAAAAAGGAAATTAGGAAAGCAAAGAGTAAATCGCAAAAGGATAACTAAGGAAAGAATAGGGCCTATTATAGACCAAAAAGATAACCTATGTGTGGAGGCGGAAGATGTGGGTATGGGTCTTAATTAATATTTTGCATCTATCTTCACAAAAGAGGGGTACGATGCAGAGATCGTAGTTAAGGAGGATGAGTGTGAAATATTGGATGGGATAAAAATAGTCAGAGAAGAAGTATTAAGGGGTTTAGCATCTTTGAAAGAAGATAAATCGCCAGGCCCGGATGAAATGTATCCCAGGCTGTTAAGAGAAGCAAAGGAAGGAAATAGCAGAGGCTCTGACCATCATTTTCCGATCCTCCCAGGCTACAGGCGTGGTGCCGGAGGATTGGAGGACTGCCAACATCGAACCATTCTTTAAAAAGGAGAAAAGGATAGATCGAGTAATTGCAGGCCAGTCAGTCTAACCTCGATGGTGGGCAAATTATTGGAATCAATAATGAGGGACAGGATAAATCGTCACCAAGAAAGGCACGGATTAATCAAGGACAGTCAACGGGATTTGTTAAGGGAAGGTCGTGTCTGACTAACTTGATTGAATCTTTTGAGGAGGTAACAAGGAGGTCATTGAGAGTAACACGTTCGATTTAGTGTACGTGGATTTTAGCAAGGCTTTTGACAAGGTCCCACATGGAAGACTGGTCAAAAAAGTAAAAGCCCATGGGATCCAAGGGAAAGTGGCAAGTTGGATCCAAAATTGGCTCAGTGGCAGGAAGCAAAGGGTAATGGTCGACGGGTGTTTTTGCGACTGGAAAGCTGTTTCCAGTGGGGTTCCACATGGCTCAGTACTAGGTCCCTTGCTTTTTGTGATATATATTAATGATTTGGACTTAAATGTGGGGGGGCTTGATCAAGAGGTTTGCAGATGATACAAAAATTGGCCGTGTGGTTGATAGTGAGGAGGAAAGCTGTAGACTGCAGGAAGATATCAATGGACTGGTCAGGTGGGTAGAAAAGTGGCAAATGGAATTCAATCCAGAGAAGTGTGAGGTAATGCATTTGGGGAGGGCAAACAAGGCAAGGGAGTAAACAATAAATGGAAGGATACTGAGAGGAACAAAGGGACCTTGGAGTGCATGTCCACAGATCCCTAAAGGTAGCAGGACAGGTAGATAAGGTGGTTAAAAAGGCATACGGGATACTTTCCTTTATTAGCCAAGGCATAGAATATAAGAGCAGGGAGGTCATGCTAGAACGGTATAGAATATTAGTTAGGCCACAGCTTGAGTACTGCGTACAGTTCTGGTCACCACATTATAGGAGAGATGTGATTGCATTAGAGAGGGTACAGAGGAGATTTATAAGGATGTTGCCAGGGCTGGAGAATTTTAGCTATGAGAAAAGATTAGAAAGGCAGGAGTTGTCTTCTTTGGAACAAAGGAGGCTGAGAGGAGATTCAATTGAGGTATATAAAATTATGACGGGACAAGATAGAGTGGATAGGGAGGACCTGTTTCCCTTAGCAAAGGGGTCAGTAACCAAGGGGCATAGATTTAAAGTTTTTGGTAGAAGGATTCGAGGGGAGCTGAGGAGAAATTTTTTCACCCTGAGTGTGGTGGGGTCTGGAACTCACTGCCTGAGAGGGTGGTCGAGGCAGAAACCCTGAACTCATTAAAAAATACTTGGATGTACACTTGAAGAGTCGTAACCTACAGGGCTACGGACCAAGTGCTTTAATTTTGCACACTATCCTCTTAAATGGGACTTCATCAAAGGCCTTCTGAAAATCCAAATAAACCACATCCACTGGTTCTCCCTTATCTATTCTACCAGTTACATCCTCAAAAAACTCCAGTAGGTTTGTCAAACATGATTTCCCTTTCATAAATCCATGTTGACTTTGTCTAATCCTGTTGATATTTTCTAAGTGTCCTGTTATCACATCTTTTATAATAGACTCTAGCATTTTCCCCACTACTGATGTTAGGCTAACCGGTCTGTAGTTCCCTGTTTTCTCTCTCCCTCCTTTTTTAAATAGTGGGTTTACATTTGCCATCCTCCAATCTGCAGGAACTGTTCCATAATCTGTAGAATTTTGGAAGATTACAACTAATGCATCCACTGTTTCCATGGCTACCTCTTTTAGTACTCTGGGATGCAGATTATCAGGTCCTGGGGATTTATTTGCTTTCAGTCCCATTAATTTCTCCAGCATTATTTTTTTCCTAATACTAATTTCCTTTAATTCCTCCTTCTCACTAGTCCCTTGGTTCCCTAGCATTTCTGGGAAGTTATGTGTGTCCTTTTCCGTGAAGACAGAATCAAAGTATTTGTTTAATTGCTCCGCCGTTTCCTTGTTCTCCATTATAAATTCTCCCGTTTCTGACTGTAAGAGACCTACATTTGTCTTCACTAATCTTTTTCTTTTTACATACTTGTAGAAGCTTTTACAGTCCACTTTTATGTTCCTTGCAAGTTTACTCTCATACTCTATTTTTCCCCCTTAACCAATCTCTTGGTCCTTATTTGCTTAATTCCTGTTCGCCCATTATTTTATGTATTTAATTAATTAATTTAGTGTTAATCAAATTATTTTCCTCGTTTAATTTATTAGATTAATTAAATTAAGTTTAGTTTTTAAAATTTATTTATATGCTATATGTTAACTTAAAACTTAGCCCACAGTCACTACCAATTACTTACCTGCCTCACCTGCAGTTTTCTCTTGTTGCAGGTCTGCTGTTGCTATTATCCCTGCTCTCAGATCCACCTGCGGAAAAAGTTAGGAAAAGCTAGGCAAAGCAGCACCTCCTTCCCCACTTCACCGAACTCCCACACTTACCAAACTCTCAAGTTGCTCACTCTGTGCCCGCTGCACTCAGTGCTGGTTGCACTCACAGGCCCCCCCCCCCCCCCCTGTATTTCTACTGTTTGTGACACAGGTGAGTCAGCCCTGCTCTGCCACTGTTTCAGGAACCAGTTTAATCTCGCTAACCAATTAACTAACTACAGCAGCTCTCCAGTCGGAGAGCTTGCCTGTTGGTCTCTGCTTTAGCCTGACAGAAACTTAAAAATTTAAAGTTTAACATTTAAAACTTACAAATGTTACCTTATTCACTTGCTCCAAAATAAGCTTCCTGTCAGCCTCGAACTGTAATTGCTTTGCAGTGCGAACACACAGATTCTAGGTCATCAGTAAGTTTGCTAAAATAATTCTGCATAACAGATGCTGAGGGTTACAGTCGGCCGTGTAGCGTCTATTTCGCACCCATTTTCACGAACTATGGAATTTAACTCCCACTATGCTTCTGTTTAGAATCAAGAATAATTGTTTTCTGAGAGCCAGTATGAGAAGCATTAAGTAGAACAACAATAACAACAACTTGCATTTATAACAGTAAACCTTCCCAAGGCGCTTCACAGGAGCGTTATCAAACAACATCTGACACCAAGGCACATAAGGAGATATTACGACAGGTGAGCAAAAGCTTGGTCAAAGAGATACGTTTTAAGGAGCGTAATAAAGGAGGAGAGAGAGTCTTTAGGGAGGGAATTCCAGAGCTTAGGGCTTAGGCAGCTGAAGTCACAGCCTCCAATGATGGAGCAGTGAAAATCAGGGATGCGAAAGAGGCAAGAATTGGAGGAGCGCAGAGATCTCGGAGGGTTGTAGGGCTGGAGGAAGTAACAGAAATAGGGAGAGGCGAGGCCATGGAGGGATTTGAAAACAAGGATGAGAATTTTAAAATCGAGGCTTTGCCGGACCGGGAGCCAATGTAGGTCGGCGAGCACAGGGATGATGGGTGAACAGGACTTGGTGCGAGGTAGGATACGGGCAGCAGAGTTTTGGATGAGCTCAAATTTATGGAGGGTGGAAGATGGGAGGCTAATTAGGAGAGCATTGGAATAGTCGAGTCTAGAGGTAGCAAAAGCATGGATGAGGGTTTCAGCAGCAGATGAACTGAGGCAGGGGCGGAGATGGGCGATGTTAGGGAGGTGGAAATAGGTGGTCTTGTTGATAGAGCGGATATGTGCTCATCTCGGGGTCAAATGGGATGCCAATGTTGCTAACGATCTGGTTCAGCCTCAGACAGTGGCCAGTGGGAAGGATGGAGTCAGTGACTAGGAAACTGATTTTGCAGCAGGGACCAAAGACAATGGCTTTGGTATTCCCAATATTTAGTTGGAGGAAATTTCTCCTCATCCAGTACTGGATGTCAGATAAGCAGTGTGACAAATCAGAGACAGTGGAGGAATCGAGAAAGGTGATGGTGAGGTAAAGCTGGGTGTGGTCAGTGTACACGTGGAACCCGACATTATGCTTTCAGATGATGTCACCGAGGGGCAGCATGTAAATGAGAAATAGGAGTGGGCCAAGGATAGATCCTTGTGGGACTCCAGACATAATGGTGAGGGAACGGGAAGAGCGGTAAGAAATACAGTCCATCATTTGCATCAGCGCAAAGAAGCCATCAATAGTAGTGTTTCTATTACATGGGACACATACAGCAGTCTGTTCCCATATCAGCAATTCAAAGTAGAACGGACAATGATCTCAGGCACTTACAGAATGCAATTATTCAAAGCTTAGAGGGACTTCTGCCAATATAACAAGATGAAAGTCAACATAATCCTGAAAAATGTGTCAAAGCATTGGTTTTACCATTGTAAAACATAACGATATGTTACACAAAAAGTTGTTCTAACTTAAATATGCTCTCTGAAGTCATTTCTGAACCTTCATGTGGTCAATATTCTAATATCCTAGATATTTAAAGAAAGAGTCGGCTGCAGAAAGAGTGAGCAATGATACCATGGAGGGATTTGAAAACAAGGATGAGAATTTTAAAATCGAGGCTTTGCCAGACCGGGAGCCAATGTAGGTCAGCGAGCACAGGGATGATGGGTGAACAGGACTTGGTGCGAGGTAGGATACGGGCAGCAGGCCTGACAAGATTCTGAGCTACTTAAAGTTTCACATAGTGATCTTTAACGGTTCAAAGTTGAGTGGGATTGATTTTATTTATGTGTTCTTACCAACGTTGGCTGTCATTTTCTGTCCAATAAAATTAAATCGGTCCTGGGCAGCTACAAGTCATTGGAAGATTAACTTGTGTGGGCTAATGCAGAAAGAACCTTTGGAAATTCCTCTCGTAAAATCAGAATGATGGAATTTTAAAAAATTTGTTCTTGGGATCTGGGTGTCACTGGCAAGGCCAGCAATTATTGTCCATCGCTAGTTGACCCAATTTGATACAACTGAGTAGCTAGCTAGGCCACTACATTGTTGTGGGACTGGAGTCACATGTAGACCAGACCAGGTAAGGACAACAGGTTTCCTTACCTGAAGGACATTAGGGAACCAGTTGGGTTTTTATGGCATTCCAATAGCTTCATGGTCACTTTTTTTACTGATACCAGCTTTTAAATCACTGACGGAAGCTATTTAACCCATCACGCCAATGAGACCTATGTCCCATTCCCCTGCCTTTAACCATACTCTTCAAAATTTTTCTTCTTCAAATATTTATCCTTTCCATTGTCGGAGTGATCCACACTCTGTGAAAAAAGGCTCGAGATCCAGGAGCCAGATCAACTTGACAGAGATTTTATTGGACACCACACATAAGTAACACAAGTAAACGATACATCTACACATTCACCAACAGGAGACTCTTTGGAAACTAGAAGCATCAACCAATCAAAGTTGTTCCTTGCGCTGAGTTCACCTGACAAAGGGTTTAATTCGATATTCGTACCTTTCTTGAAATACACCTACTTGTATTGCTTCTTTGTTTGCAATGGTCATATACTGACTCAGCAGATGTCACATGATTAGTTTTGACATGAAATTGTAGGAACTAAGAGCCCCAATTCTTATCTATACCTGTTCTTAATGTTGCTGAATCCTGCATTCCTCAGTGTCTCACTGAGCTCATCTCTTCTCCTCAGTACTTTTCCATTTCCTTAAACTTTAATTATGTTAGTTTGTTATAACTATGCTTTGTTAGCTTAATTAGGTTCCTTTTGTTGTTTATTCTAAGTTCAATTTTCGTGGTGGTCAATCATGGACTGACACACCTGTTCCTGCTTTCCACCTTCCATGGTAACTCTACCTTGACGTTCCCACAATGGTGCCCCTGCTGTACCAAGGCAATAAACAGACTTGCTTGTATTGACTTGGGTGAGAAAGCTATCTGTTCTAAATGTTTCCTCGTCACATACAGTTGCACTAGTGTCCTTTTGTTCTAATATACTTTGATTTGGAAGTTACGCAATCATATTAACAGCCAAGAGCTGAGGATTACCAATACTACACGATCGCAACTAACTGCCACTGAACATTTATAGACCTACTTTAGGATCCCTGTTGTTTCTGATGCCCTGGTGAACCTTTTCATACCAGTCAGTCACCTTCATATTTTATTTCCCAACACTCCCCTTTCAAAATCTATTACGGATTATTCTCCCCCACTCTTTCTGGTACGGCATTTCACATTCTAAAAATCCTCTGTGTACATTTTTAAAAAAATCTCCTAACCTCTCCCTTCATTTTCTTGATGTGGAGATGCCGGTGATGGACTGGGGTTGACAATTGTAAACAATTTTACAACACCAAGTTATAGTCCAACAAATTTATTTTAAATTTCACAAGCTTTCGGAGGCTTCCTCCTTCCTCAGGTGAACGGTGTGGAAATGAAATTTTTGAATCCTTCGCATTTGAAAATCACAGAACAATGCCAGGTGATTACTGTCCGTTGCCAAAGCAATCGCAGTGAGCAGACAGAAAGGTGTCACCTAAAAGGCCACCGAATATACAAACCCCCCCAAAAAAAAGAGAGAGAGAATTCATTTTCTTGGTGATAAACTTAAATATATGACTTAGAGTTACCTAATCACTCACCAGTGGAAACAGCTTTTCCCTATTTGTCTTATCAAAATCCTTCGTAATTTTAGACACCTCTATCAGATCTCCTCTTAACCTTCTCTGTTCTAATGAAAATAGGCCCAGTTTATCTAATCCTCCTCATATCTAAAGCTGCTCATTCCTGGTATCATTTTGGTAAATATTTTCTGTACCGTCTCCATGGCCTTGACATCCTTACCAAAGTAGGGTTCCGAAAACTAAATACCATGTTCTAACTGTGTTCTAATCAATCATTTGTATAGGTTTAGCATTGCCTCTATGCTCCTATTTATAAAACCCAGGTTCCCATTTTTTTGAAAAGCTTTATCAACTTGTCCTCCCATTTTTAAAGATTTGTGTATCTGATACCCTAAGTGTCTCTGCTCCTCGACTCATTGTAAACTTTTGTTCTTATTATTCTTCCTCCCAAAATGTAAAATCTCACATTTTATCTGACATCCATCTGCCCAATCTATGTCCTCCTGATGTGCTTACAGTTCTTTTCAGAGTTATGCACACTCCCTATTTCTCTTTCATCTCCAAATTTTGAGTATTGAATTCAAGAAAACAAAGAACGATGAATTGTTGAATTATGTGATTGTGAAATATGTAATTTATAATGTTTTTATCTTCCATAAAAAGAAGTTCCAGTAACTGAGAAAAAAATGCCAGATGAAAATGTTTCCAAAAAGCATTTTGAATGATTCAGCTTCTTCAGCTATTTTTCTTCATTTTTTTTATTGGTAAGGTCTCTTGACAGGTCATTTAGGACTGATTTCTTTCATTTTCATAAGTCCTTAGTAGTTTCTAATTGGCAATTTGCCAGCTGCTTACCTCTCTTTTGTTTTGCATGTTCCCTGCCTCTTCAGTTTTACTTTGATGCTGTTTTACTTTGAGACGATCAACAAAGTATTATAGTGAAAGTGTGATGGCAAAAGTGATAACAAAAATGTGATAATGGGAAGTAGGACTGACAAAGGAAGTGCACACTAGGTAAAAGAAGGAAAGACTTGCATTTATATAGCACCTTTCATGACCTCAGGATATCCCAAAGCGCTTTAAAGCCAATGAATTACTTTTGAAGTTTAGTCACTGTTGTAATAGAAACTCAGCAGTCAATTTGCACACATGCACGATTTTTAATATCTTAGATAGCTAAATATTTGAAAAATCAATATAAGAGCATCAACAATTTACAATGCACTTCCAATATAATGGTGTGGTATGACATGTAGCTTGTTTTAGTTTTTCAAAACTTTAAAATAACCATTCTAAAATTTGGTTAGTTATTTCCTTCAGTTCAGAATCCTTTGGATTATTATAGCCCTGAGTTCTGTCAGTCAAGACAACCAATTAACGATTTGTGCACAGGATGATCAAGCTGAGATTTGCATTTTATGTCCTTCCTCTCCTGCTCAAATAGCCCACGAACACTCCCTTTTTTTTGTTCAGCAGTGAAGAGTGGTTCGTTAGGTGAGGTGTTGGAGTCCTACCAGCACCCGCGAAGCCATAAACTCTGGTGTGAGACAACAGAAATACAGAGCTTCACTGTTGATAAGAACTTCTTGTTGTGCGAGCAAATCTTTTTCACTGCGTATCCCTGAAGCATATCAACAAGAACTTGTGCTCCTCACATGCACAGAGACTTTCTGCAGTAACTTACAGGGCAATGGAGATCAGAGCAGAGGGGGTAAAAGGGGGTTGGCAAGGCAAAAGCATGGTCAAGTAAGGAGGCTTTTGAAGGAAGGGAAGGAGGTGACAAGGGAAAGGTGCTGGTGGAGAACAAGGAGGCAAAGGGGCTGGAAGGAGCAGCTGCTGATGGTGGAATGAATGGAATTACTGTTGTTGCTGTTGATTTTACAGACTGTAATGACATAGATTTCGAGCAGCTGGTTGCTAAGTGCACTTGTGTGATTGTTGACTCCTAATGTCGATGCTGAGACCAGGTCATTTTGTCATATTAGCAAATCTTTTTCATGAGTATCCCAGAAGCATTTCCTTTTTAAGTATAATTTAAAAATTATACGTTCGCAAACTAATCCAAAATTGACATATTCATTTAAACTGGGAAAATTGCAATACTTAATCTATAGAACAAAAACTGTGCAGATGCTTACAAGACAAAACTGACAACACCAATAGATCATTCCATACAAAGCAAATGTTCCAACCTACAGAGCAAGCCATTTAACATCCCTTATCTCTAACACTGCTGGATAGAACCCTATCACTGTAAGTATAAAAATTAAAGTAAGAATTGAATCTCTGTTTTATCAAGCAGATCTAGAATAAAAATGATAGTAAAAAGGCCCAGCAGATCAAGTTTCTACATGACTGCAGTATATTTACTTTCTCACAAAACCAATCTCCGACTGCACGCCCCCATAGGTTTGTGCTCGGCTTTTTGTCAAAAAATATTACTTCAGCACTTAAAGTAATTGCAACCACAGTGGGAATAGTTTGAGTAATTTTCTTTCCTATCCTTAAATGTCCCAGTATTTTGGATTATATGAAATACTTTTGTTCACTAACTTCTCTGTTGTTTATTATTCACTAACTGTTTTGTGTTTTTAAGATAATTGGCAAAAGAACCAAAGGGGAGATGAGAAATTATTTTACACAGTGAGTTGTTATGATCTGGAATGCACTGCCTGAAAGAAGATTCAATAGTAACTTTCAAAAGGAAATTGGATACATACATGCAAAGGAAAAATTTGCAGGGCTACGGGGAAAGAGCATGGGATTGGGACTAATTGGATAGCTCTTTCAAAGAGCCAGCACAGGCACGATGAGCTGACTGACCACCTCTTGTGCTGTATGATTCTGTGATAATGCAGATAAAGCATCAAATTAGCTACGATCAGACTGTGAAATAAAAGTCCAATTCAATGAAAGGACTTTCTATTTAAAGAAATACCACCTGATTAGTTTATGAGGTTAAAGTTCTGGAGGATGCAAGAGATTCGGAAAGCAATGGATTTCAGGGTTGTCCAAAGTCCTCACAATCATATAGAAAAGAAACATAATGGAGTGCACACTGTCATAAAATAGTCATTTATATTCTGTTTATTAAACATTTTAAAGAAAGAACTTGAATTTATATAATGTCCTTCGCATCCTCAGGATGTTCCAAAGTGCTCTACAGTCAAAAAATTACTTCTGATGGATGGTCACTGTTGTTTTGTAGGCAAATGTGGCATCCAAAATGAATAAGAATAATCAGTTAATCTGTTTTTAGTGGGATTATTGTTGGCCAGAACAACACAAAATGTTTAGGATATCACAATGTAGTCTCAGAAAGCTCTCAGAAAGTACGTTATCCCCTCTTGAGTACAGCATCATGTGGCAAAGTATTCTTTTTGTGGTACCACGGTCATCAGGACAACAATAGAGAGAGATGAAGGTGATGTACCACACTGAGTCTTTTTCAGGAATCAAGTCCTATAATAGCTATTGAAATCACCTTGCCATCATAAGAGTGGGTGGTAGACACCATCACAAGCTTACTCATGATACGTGGATGATAGGCACTGTAGGAAAAATAACATGGAAAGCCTGTTAATATAAAAGAATTACTGTGTTGTTAAAATAATAAAGATGTACATGATCTCTCTCCCCTCCTGGGACTCTTGGGACGGTGTACAGATGTCGGATGGCCGTGCTGACTCAGACTATGGCGGGAGGGGAGACCGAAGCCGGTTGAAACCCTGCTGTTTTAAAACCCCACAGTTCTTGCTCCCCACTGTTCTTGGCCATTGTTCTTCGCTAGGAAGTCCTTGAGGACATTGCTCACCAATTTTTTGTAGAACGTGGCAAATTTTCAGGGGCAGACATCCTCAGGGAGGGGTATATCCATGAATTGGAAGACGACTGGCACTATCTTGTATCTTATGTCATTGTATAAGCGTTTATAGTATGGTGGGAGCTTCACTTACTACAGGCGAACAGGCTGGGGTTACAGAATATAACTTCCAATAATCAATAGTGAGTTGCCAGCTGCCATCAGGCATCTTAACCAGCCAGGTGGGTGAATTGGTCGTGAAAGTGCCTATTCCAATAACACCCTGCTTGACTAGGGATCCTATAGTGTCTCGGACATAGGGGTGGCTTTCACTTGGGTTGCGGTATTGTTTAGTAAAGGGGTGAGGGGGACCATCAATAGACTCCTCGCCCACCATTCTCCCACATTCATGCTTACACGTGGCGAACACCGCTAGGTGTCTCTGAATCAATTCTAACACATTTTCATTTTCACATTCTGGATGGCTTTTTAATAGCAAAGACCGAGTGAGCATCTGAAATTTCGACAAGGCTTTCCTTATTCCTTAATACCATCCATATACAGTCCCAATTATAATCAATCATCACGCCATACTGATCCAACACATCAGCGCCTAAAATTCCCCTTCCATTAGGGATGGTCATCAGCTTCGGCACCATGACTTTACAGGCGAGACCTTCCAACCGAAGTTCAGAGGCCTTTCCTATATACGCTGTGGCTGTATTACCATTAAACCCATTAAGGAGCGAACAACCCTTGCCCCCCGCTGCTTGGCATTCATGGTATGGGGTGTAGATGATGGTAACGGCTGAGCCAGTATTGACAAGCATGGTCTGATGCGGCCCCCTTGTAGGACAGCGAGAATTACTGGTCTCCCGTTCCCATCACGTTGGATCGCCACTTCCGACCAATCTATGGAGGCCAAACCCCTTCAAAGGGATCCTTCGGTAGGTTCCCCAATGGGAAGTGTGCCAGCCTAGGTGACTGTGCACACCGGTGAGTAATTTTGCCCTCCCCCCATGGTAATTTGAGTTTTCAACAATGTTATCAACTGAGCCAATTGTTATTCTATCCCTGAGGGCTTGGGGTTGTCCCTCAGGACGTGTTTAGAAGGTGCATCGTTATGTGGCGCACGTCTGGGTCCTTTACGGTTTTTGGCTAAGTGGCCATACTTCCCACAATTATAACACTGTCCCACTGTAGGGTAGTACCTAGGTCCCACCACCGCTGCTACTGCCTTCTTTGAGGTGGGTGGCCTTTGGGGATTGGGCCTTTTGTTTCATTCGTTCATGAGATGTGGGCTTCGCTGGCAAGGCCAGCATTTATTGCCCATCACTAATTGCCCTTGAGAAGATGGTAGTGAGCCGCCTTCTTGAACCGCTGCAGTCCGTGTGGTGAAAGTTCTCCCAAAGTGCTGTTGGGTAGGGAGTTCCAGGATTTTGACCCAGCGACGATGAAGGAACGGCGATAGATTTCCAAATTGGGATGGGGTGTGACTTGGAGGGGAACGTGCAGGTGGTGTTGTTCCCATGTGCCTGCTGCCCTTGTCCTTCTAGGTGTTAGAGGTCGCGGGTTTGGGAGGTGATGACGAAGAAGCCTTGGTGAGTTGCTGCAGTGCATCCTGTGGATGGTACACACTGCAGCCACAGTGCGTCGGTGGTGAAGGGAGTGAATGCTTAGGGTGGTGGATGGGGTGCCAATCAAGCGGGCTGCTTTGTCCTGGATTGTGTTGAGCTTCTTGTGTGTTGTTGGAGCTGCACTCATCCAGGCAAGTGGAGAGTATTCCATCACACTCCGGACTTGTGCCTTGTAGATGGTGGAACAGCTTTAGGGAGTCAGGAGATGAGTCACTCGCCGCAGAATACCCAGCCTCTGACCTGCTCTTGTAGCCAGAGTATTTATATGGCTGGTCCAGTTAAGTTTCTGGTCAATGGTGACCCCCAGGATGTTGATGGTGGGGGATTCAGCGATGGTAATGCCGTAGAATGTCAAGGGGAGGTGGTTCGACTCTTGTTGGAGATGGTCATTCCATAGCACTTGTCTAGCGTGAATGTTACTTACCACTTATCAGCCCAAGCCTGGATGTTGTTCAGGTCTTGTTGCATGTGGGCACAGACTGCTTCATTATCTGAGGGGTTGCAAATGGAACTGAACACTGTGCAATCATCAGCGAACATCCCCATTTCTGACCTTATAATGGAGGGAAGGTCATTGATGAAGCAGCTGAAGATGGTTGGGCCTAGGATACTACCCTGAGGATCTCCTGCAGCAATGTCCTGGGGCTGAGATGATTGGCCTCCAACAACCACTACCATCTTCCTTTGTGCTAGGTATGACTCCAGTCACTGGAGAGTTTTCCCCCTGATTCCCATTGACTTCAATTTTACTCGGGCTCCTTGATGCCACACTCGGTCAAATGCTGCCTTGATGTCATGGGCAGTCATCCTCACCTCACTTCTGGAATCCAGCTCTTTTGTCCATGTTTGGACCAAGGCTGTAATGAGGTCTGGAGCCGAGTGGTCCTGGCGGAACCCAAACTGAGCATCGGTGAGCAGGTTATTGGTGAGTAAGTGCCGCTTGATAGCACTGTCAACGACACCTTCCATCACTTTGCTGATGATTGAGAGTAGACTGATGGGGCGGTAATTGGCCGGATTGGATTTGTCCTGCTTTTTGTGGACAGGACATACCTGGGCAATTTTTCACATTGTTGGATAGATGCCAGTGTTGTAGCTCTACTGGAACAGCTTGGCTTGAGATGCGGCTAGTTCTGGAGCACAAGTCTTCAGCACTGCAGCCGGGATTTTGTTGGGACCCATAGCCTTTGTTGTATCCAGTGCACTCAGCCGTTTCTTGGTATCACGTGAAGTGAATCGAATTGGCTGAAGACTGGCTTCTGTGATGGTGGGAATATCGGGAGGAAGCCAAGATGGATCATCCACTCGGCACTTCTGGCTGAAGATGGTTGCAAACGCTTCAGCCTTGTCTTTTGCACACAAGTGCTGGGCTCTGCCATCATTGAGGATGGGGATGTTCACGGAGCCTCCTCCTCCCCTTAGTTATTTAATTGTCCACCACCATTCATGACTGGATGTGGCAGGACTGCAGAGCTTTGATCTGATCTATTGGTTGTGGATTCTCTTAGCTCTGTCTATAGCATGTTGCTTCCTCTGGTTAGCATGCATGTAGTCCTGTGTTGTAGCTTCACCAGGTTGGCAACTCATTTTTAGGTATGCCTGGTGCTACTCCTGGCATACTCTTCTACACTCCTCATTGAACCAGGGTTGATCCCCTGGCTTGTTGGTAATGGTAGAGTGAGGAATATGCCAGGCCATGAGGTTACAGATTGTGCTGGAATACAATTCTGCTGCTGCTGATGGCCCACAGTGCCTCATGGATGCCCAGTTTTGAGCTGCTAGATCTGTTCTGAATCTATCCCATTTAGCACGGTGGTAGTGCCACACAACACGTTGGATGGTGTCCTCAGTGCGAAGACGGTACTTCGTCTCTAAAAGGATTGTGAGTTGGTCACTCCTACCAATACTGTCATGGATAGATGCATCTGCGACAGGTCGATTGGTGAGGACGAGGTCAAGTAGGTTTTTCCCTCGTGTTGGTTCGCTCACCACCTGCCACAGGCCCAGTCTGGCAGCTATGTCCTTCAGGACTCGGCCAGCTTGGTCAGTAGTGGTGCTACCGAGCCACTCTTGGTGATGGACATTGAAGTCCCCCACACAGAGTACATTCTGTGCCCTTGTTATCCTCAGTGCTTCCTCCAAGTGGTGCTCAACATGGAGGAGGACTGATTCATCAGCTGAGGGAGGGCAGTAGGAGGTAATCAGCAGGAGGTTTTCTGGATATATGCTGGATCAGGTAATGGCTGGGCTTAACAATATCAAAAACAACTGCATCCCGTCATTTATTAACGATAATATGATACAGAGATTGTACACTGACCATAACCAAACTGTGGGAGCATGACAGCACGGACTGTCTTATCTAGTGACGGGGGATGGTCACCACGTGGATGTGAGCTTAAAGGAAGTGTTCAGGGTAGAATCAATCGGGCAGCTGGAGGATGAGGTCCACTCGGGGTGCGACAGGCACCTGCCGATCCTAATTAAGAAGGACCAAACTTGGGAAAGCCCCAACACGGAATGTTGTTCTGAAAGGGACGGGGCTTACCTGTGTCGGTGTGAGGTAAGAAACCCGGGACGTTCAGCCTGCGGGTTCACCCTGGATAGTGAAACCCCTGCCTATGGCGGGCACCTTACAAGGTGGAGACCGAATCAGGCCCAGTGTGTATACACGGGTCATGGGGCATATTGTGTAACTACCAATGCCAAGAAAGTGAGGCATGGGAGCCAGGAGTGCCCTATTAAGACATCCACCTTTTGTTTCACACCGAACGCACCGACTATAATGGGCGACCAGCAGTTACTCCCGGTAAACGTTCACAACGTCACCGAATTTAGGGTAGATTTTCTGGAGCAAGCAGAAGTTTTAAAAGCGGTGACTAATTTTGGCCATCCAGTTCCCCCTCTCTCTTTAAGTCTGAAACCTATCCTGCAGCGATCATCAACCTCGCAAAGGCTTTTGGTACAAATGAGGCAAAATAATGATAGCAACAATAAATCCATACAAAAACAAAAGAGGCCGCTCCTGGTGGGAAACAGTATACAATGTGGGACAACATGCCGGGCTCCGAATCCTCTCAATGTTCATGGTGCTGACAGAAGCCATAAAAATTGCTATTATTGGGGTCATTATGATCGGCCACCTAAAAAGACTGGTTGAAACATTGACCCACAAAGTGAACATCCTGGAAATGTCCACCCACATCAATGTGTTAAATCAATGAGGGATCAATAAGAATATTTCTCCCTCAAGGCGGGGAGTTTGTCGGAAAAATAACGTGGAAAGCCTGTTAACATAATAAGAATTACCGTGTTTTTAAAATAATAAAGATGTACATGATCTCTCTCCCCTCCTGGGACTCTCGGGACGGTGTACAGGTGTCGGATGGCCGTGCTGACTCAGACTATGGTGGGAGGGACGGCCGAGGCCGGTGGAAACCCTGCTGTTTTAAAACCCCACAGCAAGAACTCCTCTGTCTTTTCCCTGAATGGGCAGAGTCTGAGAGACTGCCCGGCCGAGCTCGGCAAGGAAGTGAAGCATGGCTTGGACAGGAAGTGGGCAGGAAAGTGACACAACGAGCACGCACCTGAGTGCTTAATGGGTGCCCCAGACTGCAGATTAATCTAATCATGGCTCGGCACCAGCTAAACAAGGTACTTAACAAAAGGGGACACTGTAGGCTCAAGGCCTGTACATGAGCAAAGGAACCAATTGAAGGATGGTCACGCAGCTGAGGCCCAATCACCGGGCCCAAAGGGATTGTGCAAGAGGTGGCCATGCACCCAAAAAGGTGTAAGACCACACGGCGGAGAAGGACAACGAGCCAGGAAGGACGCGAGGAGATTCCCTAAAGGCCAGAACAGGAACAAGAAAAAGAAGTTAAGGATCCCCGAGTTCGCGCATTCCGTCGTCCAAGGGAAAAACAGGAAGTAAAGCCTGTATAATACCTGCACATTACTGTCTTATTTGTTAAACTGTATGGATGCACCTGTTTAATAAATCTTTCTAAGTTGTTTTGAACAAATTGGTCTTACTGTCGATTTGTGCCAATTGCAACCTTAAAAGTAAAATAAAATTCTTACAGTGCACTTGTGAAAAATCTCCTTTTGTCATAGCTTCGAAGGGATAGTGTTCTATATGAGGGCTGGAAAAATGCCAATATCTGCCATATAATCAAGTTCAAAGTTTGTCGAGGCGTTCTCATTATCAACAGCCATTTTAAGAAAGAAAAAGTTATGGAACTTGGTTTTAATGTCTATTGCTCATAGTGATTATTTACTTTTAATGATTGATCTGGCCTTGTCAAACCTGTAACTCATATGCATATGTGGTTGTGTTCATTTATAGTGAACAGCAGAGTTTGGTCTATTGATTAGGTGAGCAACACTGTACCTGTAATCAGTGTCTGTTATTTCAGCACAGGAAAGAATTTCACAGCAGGTTCACCTCTAATCTGCATATGTCAGCTGATCAGCTGCTAATTTATCCATAACTGATCAGAAACATCCTATTGATTGGTTTTATCGTTTATGTCGTCATCTATAGAATCCAGTAGGCAACAGAAAAATAAAACTTCACTGAAGCTCAAATTGTAAATATGTAAGATTATGCAAATTCATAATCTAGTAACTATTTAAAAACTATATTTAATTTGCTTTTTACTTTATTAGCATAAGATTCAATGAAATGAGAGAAGGATTAAAGCTAAATATATTGGAGAAATGTTGTTCAATGACACTTCAGTAGAAGAAAAATGGAACACTTTTAATGGTACAATCCTAAACATGCAGAATAAATGCATTCCAAAATCAACAATGTGACACTAAATGGATTAACAAACAAATTAAAAGCGAGATAAAGGGGAAAAATAACTCCCACAAATCCTGCTGAGAGAACGAAGAATGGACTTTCAGAAAAAAACATAGCAGCTGAGACTAAACATAACAGTAAAAAAATCTTCCAATACCACGACGGTGAAAGGGCAGTCGGAGAAGAGGTGAAAGCCACAAAAGATGCAAACGGGCTGGAAACTGAGGATGAGCACAAAATAGTAAACACTCTGAGTGACCATTTCCTCCAAGTATGCTCCAAGTCACGTGCCCTCTCCAAAGATAACCCAAGTAAAATCAATGACTTTTGAAATATAAATTAGATTTAAATCCTAGACAGGCTACAAGGACTTAAAACAACTAAGTCCCCAGGAATAAATGGTATTTATCCCAGAGTGCTAAAAGAGAATTTGGTGGGGGGGATTGGGGAAGGATTTGTGAGGCACTTGCAATCATTATGAAGGAGTCAATGGACACTGAAGATGTACTAGTAAATTGGAAACAGATTAATGTGAGATTATTCAGAAAGAGTGGCAAAACTGATACAGGCAACTACAGACCTATTTATCTTACTTCTAAAAGGCTTATGACAAAGATCCACATGAAATGGTTCAGTTATTAGTTAAATCAATTAGATCTAACATTAGTTAAATCCAACACTGTGAGGATACCGGGTAAATCTTGTGAATGGTTAAAACAAAACTGGCTGAAGGGAGGAAGCAATGAGTACTTGTTAGACGAGTTAGATCTGAGTGAGGTATCTCAGGGCTCAGTGCTGAGGCCATTACTGTTTCTAATTTATATAAAGGACCTGGATTCTGAAATTCTATGCGAAGTGGTCAATTTTGCAAATTATACCAAGCTAGGATGGGCTGTGGAATCGGAGACGGCAGTTCAGATATTACAGAATTAGCTGGACAGAACATATAAGTCAACAGAACAATGGCAGAAGAAATTTAATGCAGAAAAGTAGAAGGGCTTTAAATTGCAGGAGTAGAACAAGGAGACATAGTGGGTTATTTTCATCCCTGTCTTCAGCAAGGAATGGGGCAGTAGCACTGCGATACTTCCAGAGCTGAACTTAACATTCCTGCTCCCACTTTGCCCACTGGAATTTTCGCTGGGCTCTTCCCATGGGTGGCTCAGGCTCCCCATGTTTCAGGCAGGAGCCTTCTCATAATATGTAAATGGAAGCCTGCGCTGGTTGTAGGATCCCGATGCAATGTTGAGGTGCCAAGGGGCAGAGTGTGCACTGCGTACGCTGCTCCCATTGATAGTAGGCGTTCAACACCAAACCAGGGGTCCTTAAGGGACCACTGCAGGCCACTCCAACACCAAGTAAGATTTTTACAGATTTTTATGTAGCCAGGAGGAGCATGAATATTGTTATGTGGGCATTTGTACTTAACAAGATCCCACAAACAGCAATGAAATGAATGATCAGTTAATCTAATGTTTGATGACATTGGTTGAGGGAGGAATGTTAGCCAGGACATCAGGAGAACTCCGTGCTCCTCTTTAAACAGTGCCACAGGATGTTAAACTTGCATCTGAACCACTGAAACAGGCTGACAGAGCAACGCTAAAATATTTCTACCAGGTTGTATCTTAACTCAACTCTGCGGTAGAGCAGATGGTCTTCCATTACTTAGGTTTAACACCTAGTGAAAAAAACTCTAGTGCAATGTCAAAACTTAGCTTTAAAAGTACTCAGACGATCCACTGGACCTCTTGGACACTTTTTAAACTTACCCAGTGTAAGAATGGACAGGTCAAGGAAGATTCGAGCAAGAGCCTGTGAGGATATGGTGTACATATAATTTTAATTACGCTGCCTGGCAGTGAAACAGTTAAAAACTAAAATGATGAAATAACCTGTGCTTAGCATAGCTACTGTAATCCTAGGTAATGTCTTCAAAAGAAATTAATAAGAACGCTTTGTTGAGATAAGCTGCTCGTGGTCGACCAACCTTATCTTAGTCAATGTAGTTCTGGACAATACCTGTCTCTTACCTGTTGAGGTAAGTCGCTCGTCGGCCTCATCTCCTTCCAGTCTAATCTCATCCAGCTGACGATAACCAATCAACCTTATCTTCCATGACCTTGTTGGAAAACCTTCACATTTCAAGGCTCCAGTTGCAAGGGTTGGGCTTGTCAGACCGATTACAAGACCAGTCTAAGTACAGGTGGTACAAGTATAAGAGGTCAGCAGTAGAGGTAAAGCTACAGTGGAGGAGAAGAAAATGCCATTCGGGTTATGACTCTACGCGGTAATTTTGTTCTGTTCTTCTAACTATCGCTCGACCATTGTAATTGTCTTAATTTGTGCTTGATTTGATCACCTCAATAAAGAATCTCGTCACCACCCCAAAAGGTGTCAGGGTCGGCATTATTACACCAGAATCAATTTAAATGCTTAGAGAGTGCAGGTACTCCCACCTGGACGGTCAAATATATTCAGAGGTAATAATTAGTAAGCATTGTGTCCATTTTCAGGGCGTAAAACAGGTTTAACAATGAAAATTTAGCAGTGGGTCAGTTTGGGCCCAATCCAAGCGTGCATTTGGGGCCGCTGATGAATTTGTCAGGCCCATTTTTTAGGCGGTCTCGGCTGGCCACCTAAAACAGGTGTTAGACCCATTTCATATGTTAATGAAGGGCTTAATGCCTGTTTAAGGACCTCTCTGGGAAATTGGTTTGTGATGAGTGCAGCAGGAGTCATGCCTATTCCATTCAGGAGTCATCAGCAGTTGCTGTGGCCTAAGCAGTGGCCACCATCAACAAGTAAGTATTTTTCCAAATTTAAAAAATGGTGGTGTAGATTCAGGAGGAGCAGGAGTGTTCTCCGACTCCACTGCCACGAGGCAAGAGGTCCAATGCTCATTTTGTTCAAATGGACAAGCTGTGGAGGCACGACAGGCACTGGCAGCTCGTCCAATTCATATTAATGAGGCCCAAGGCCCAATTTTGGCCTGGCATTGGGCCTCCTGTTAGAGGCATGTGTTGCGGTCGCATTGCCACCTTCATGGTTCAAACTGGGCTCCGATGAATTTTTACCCCTTAATGGCAGGGAGAAGAGGTGGTAGAATTCCAATTGAAGCTAAGCAGTATAAACAAAGCATTGCCTGAATGAATCCAATAACTGTTCCTTATGAATAACACATCACATTTGGTAGACCTTAACCACATAAGGCTCTTTATTACCTTGGTTGGATAGACTTCGTCCTGTTGAAGTAAACCCTCAGATCAATACTCTCCTGGTCTTCTTCTGTTTCTTTTTATACTTGTGTAATTGTCCCCTTGTGCGTATGTGCAATCTTTTCCAATTTTGTGATATGTGGTATCCTAGTGATTTATGACTTCACCTTTAGTTTTCGATCTTTGTACTGTGATGTATTCAAAATAAAATGCTTATTATTATTAGTAATAAAGTAATTGAGACTCCATATTCATGAAAATTATGCCCAATCGAGTACACATATAAACTATTGGGTTCAAACAGTTTGTTTCAGTGAATATTTCCTTCCAGTTTCCTTTAACAATCATATTTAGAATGAAGTGATGACTGGGCAGCCCCATTACAAACATTAATGATTCTCTCCCAGCTGTCAACATTTTCTCAATTTCCAGATGTGCATATTAAAAAAGCACCTCAACATGCAGCTTAATGGCCAAAAGATACTGGAGCAATTTTCATCTCTCTACGACCCCATTTTTCAGCATGAATGGAAAGTAGCAAGATGAAAATAATAAAATTAAACTACCTGTCGACTCCCTGCCCAAGGTGATTTTTTGAGCCGGCCTTGATTTATGCGGCCAGCGATCCCATCGGAAGTAGGCAAGAATCTAGTTATTACTTGAAAATTGGGGTCCAATGAAGCCTTCAGAAGCCAACACTATTTGCATTATCACCAGTGAGGCGCCTACTCATTAGTAAATCTGTCCACCATTCATAGATGGCACAGGGTAGGAAACAGCCAGCTCCAGCAGATGTTAAAGGGATCACAGGAAACAGGTCTGGGAATATTATTCAGTTATTAATTTGGCCGTTTTGAGTTTTCAGCATTACATGAACTGCCCTCCATGCATCTTCTGCAAAGTCCGCAGCCCCTTAAGTTATGCCTCCCGTCGCCCACCCACCACAACATGATCTGTCCAGCCCTCCCCTACAAGATTCTGCAGCAAGCCAAAGATTGGTGGCTGCCCTGCTGGATTTCCCGCCCTCCAGAAATGGCTAGCTACTGATGAGCATTTAAATCAGGCAGACAGTTTACTAACTACATTTAAATGAGGCACGGCCATCAAAATGGTTCAGGATTCTCAGTGACAATATCAGGAAGGCATTGCGAACCACTGCCAAAGACTAAAATCAGGGCCGTTAGTTGGAACGTCAATATCCATGACACGAAACCAGCCTGTGTTGTAGACAAAATATTTTTCCTTTTGATAAAATAGCTTAGCCGAGAAATACCGGTGTGCTATCGCTCCTGTTAAAGAACAGTGCGGTGGTTTCTCATGGACCCCATTTCAAATTCTGGGAATGGGATAATTTAAACAAGAGAGAAGGGCACCTGTGCTACTACCAGTGCCGATGGCATGCCTGTCCCGGCGGGATTTTGGCGAAGCACCTTGTCACTCCTTCAGGGGAGGGGGTGGGGGTGGGGGTGGAGGAGTATAGCCAGTCTGGCTGAAGATGTAAAGGACACAAATTTCCGTCATGTTGGCTACCTTGCTGGTATCCTGCTATCAAAGCAGAAGTGATTTCTCTTGGATAATTGCTGTTTGAAAACAGCATTGTGGGGCTCACAATGCACAACCTCCATTCCCCAGCCACCACCTCCATCCCTCTCCCTGGCCACTGTCTGAGGCTGAACTAGACTGTCTGCAACCTTGATGGTCTATTTGACCTTGAGGTGAGCTTCTGAACCCATATCCTCTCCATCACCAAGACCGCCTAGTTACACCTCCATAGCATTGTCCGTCTCCATCCCTGCCTCAGATTACCTGCTGCTGAAACCCTCATCCATACCTTTGTGATCTCTAGACTTGACTATTCCAATGCTCTCCTGGCTGGCCTCCCACCTTGCACCATCCGTAAATTTGAGCTCATCCAAAACTCTGCTGCCCATATCCTAACTCGCACCAAGTCCCGTTCACCCATCACCCCAGTGCTCGCTGACCCACAATGGCTCCTGGTCTGGCAACGGCTCAATTTTAAAATTCTAATCCTTAGCCTCGCCCCTCCTTATCTCTGTATCCTCTTCCAGCCCTACAATCCTCCGAGATCTCTACGCTCCTCCAATTCTCGCCTCTTGCGCATCACCGATTTTCATCGCTCCACCATTGACGGCCGTGCATCCAGCTGCCTAGGTCCCAAGCTCTGGAATTCCCTCCTTAAACCTCTCCGCCTCAATACCTCTCTCTATTCCTTTAAGGCGCTCTTTAAAACCTACCTCGCCTGTCCTAATATCTCCTTATGTATCACAGTGTCAGATTTTGTTTGATAACGCACCTATGAAGTGCCCTGAGTCATCTTATTATGTTAAAGGTGCTACATAAATGCAAGTTGTTGTGGTTGTACGGTAAACATGATGCTCCATACAGCTACACTTACCACTGGCTGCACAGGAGGCATAAATGGCAGGAATTCCATGGTAGACCAGAATCCTGCCAGACATGCCCACAAAAGGATGGAGGGAGGACGGATTGAAGAAGTGCCTGCCCCCACCCCCCACCCCCCACTCCCTTATCGAAATTTTTCCTCTTACCCAGAATGGGCGGAGCCCTGATGAAAATAGAGGCCATCCCAATTCTTACCCCTCCACTCCTATTGTTCCAGATTTCTTCCACAAAAAAGTGAAATTTCTAATCACTTATAAATTTAAAAAGTGTATTTTTTCACTTGGCAAAGAAAATACTATTGGAAGTTGAAATAAAGCGACAGAAAATGTATCACTTCGCTTTCAACTGCAAGAAATTTCTAGAGAAGCCATCCCCATATTTCACAGTCCTCCACTGTTAACATTTTTAAAGTCGATCCTTAAATATGAGGACAGAAGTGTAATTTCCAAAAGGAACTGGTTTTTGCTCCTTGATAAGAGCAATTAGGATTCACTGACTTCCTGATTATCCATTGTTGGCTCTAAAGATTTTCTTCTTTGTCTTCAAACCATCTGCCAATTAAGGCATTATCATAGAATCATAGAATGGTAACAGCACAGAAGGCCATTCGGCCAATCGAGCCCGTGCCGGCTTTTTGTAAGAGCAATCCAGTTGGCCCCATTCCCCCACTTTTTCCCCGTAGCCCTGCAAATTTTTATCCCTTCAAGTATTTATCCAATTCCTTTTTGAAAGCCTTGGTTGAATCTGCTTCCACCACCCTTTCAGGTAACGCATTCCAGATCATAACTAGTCACTGCTTAAAAAAGTTATTCTTCATGCCGCCTTGGGTTCTTTTACCAATCACCTTAAATATGTGTCCTTTGGTTCTCAACCCTTCCGCCAATGGGAACAGTTTCTCTTTATTTATTAGACAGAATAAATAAGCAGAACAGTTTACAAAGTATTACATTCAGCAACGTAATACTTGAGATTTATCTGTGATTTATCACCCGCCCATACTGTTAGCTTCTTTTCTGAAAACCTGAACTTGTACCACCATGGAAAAGATTCTCCATTGGTTATTTTTCCAAATTAGCCCTAATCCTTATCAATATTAAAAAGTTCAAATATTTCCATGCATATAGTATGTGATTGGCATGTTGGATCATATTAATTTCTTAGCTTCTTCATCAGTTCTTTTTAAAACACTGGATTGTAATAGTGATGTTGCAGGACATTGAGAAGCAATTATTCATTTTCACATTTAGGTTCACTTACCTAAATTTAAGAAATAGTAGTGTATGAGTTCACTTTTTTTTCTTTTTGTAAGTCCTTCTAATATATTTTATTGTTCTGTATCAAACATCTAACTAAAAGTAAATAGTAAATATAAATACATTACAGCATATCCTTGCAATGAAGCTTGAGGCTGTAGAATTCATATAACAAATGTAGCTGTAAAATGCTTTTGAAAGGTTTCCATTACGGTATCGAGTGACACAAAGAGAACATAATCTGGTTTGCCAAGCTATATATCAAAGTAGCAGGGAGAGGGATCCAGTGAGGCCGTGTACGGTAAGCAATACAATACATCGTACCACTAACTGTACTGAGATGAAACCTTAAAAATTACTGACTTAAAACACAGTTTTAGAGTACAGATTCACCAAGGAGCAGGTAAAGGTAGAAAAAGATTTAGGGAGGAGAACAGCACTCGAATATTTCTGCAGCAGATTGTAATTTATTGGGCTGAAATACCTTACATTATTTTTAAACCAATGATATCATCTTAAATATTTAACTTCACTTTTATTTTTTTCTATCGCAAAGAATAACTTCCAGAAACCATCTCTTGCCAGGACAGCTGGATGATTCAGACTCCACTGTGGTTTCCCGGTCAACTTAGTTTTTGAAAGATGGAGACTCCACAAGATCAGTGCTGACTTCCAGGTTCTCTGAAAGTGGCTACAACAGAGGATTTGCAAATGTGACATATTTTTAGCTGTGAACTTGTGAACATTCCAGAACTTGCAGTAAACATGCATTGTAAAACCCGGAAGTGTTTCATTGCAAATTAATTGCCTGTCCTCCAATGCATCATATTTTAGTTGTGAAAAGTACTTGCATCTGTTTTGAATCCTCCTAATTCAAGGGATAGTTTGTAGACTGCAAAGTACTACCTGCTAGCACAAATTTTTGTCCTCTGGGACAGATGGAAGAGACAAAAAAGCACTTTGTGGAGATTCTCACAGGTCCTGTGTTGTTATTGCAAGGACAAATAGGCAATAGCTGACCGTATGTGGAGTTCCCAAGTTGGAGACAAAGAAGTTTTTCTACAAATTACTCGTGGCAATCAAGATCAGCCTGACTTTCTATGGTCCTTACACTTTCCAGATACAAACCGGTGATGTGGGAGGGATAAGCCAATTTTCCACATTAAGAAGTATCTACCACTACTTTGATGTGCAGAGCTATTGGTCATGCCAGCAATGAAAAATTAAATGGGAGTTATGTGTCTTATGGCATTTGATTGTGTTCTTGGAGAAATTAACTACATCTGTTCACATTCTGGGGTGGGGGGGGGGGGGTGAAGATATTTACCATAACTAGAAAGGTTATCAGTTCATGGGAAACATGTTATATCTGAGCCATTTATGTTCAACATTATTAAATTTCTGTTACAATTTTTATATTTTAGTCTGCTGATAGGTTAAAGAGGTATTAAATTAGCAGCCTTAGACATTTTTTTAATCTAACACTGCTCTAGTCAAGTAACAACAAACAATTTCTCTATCTTCTTTCTGGTTACTTAATCTCTGTATACATCATAATACATTCTCTTTGATTTCTGTGGTTTCTATATTTTCTCACTCTTTTTCCATTTCTAGAACTTCTGTAATATTTTCTCCCTCTTAATTTGGGTGCCTGTTTCTCTGTTGGCCTCTCTACAATTTCTGTAATATTTTCTATGCCTCCCTCCCTTGTTCTGACTTTTTGTCCCTTTGCAATTTTTTGTAATATTTACTCTTCCATTGGATGTGTTTTTCTATCCATCTATCTGAATCTACCTCTCTACTGCTTCTGCACTATTTTCTCTCTTTCCTCACTGTCGACATTAACTCTGGCCTGCTTAAAACAACTTCCTAACAGCATTAAAACTTATGTCACTTACTTACTCGACCTGGACCAAAAAACTCTCAGTGCAGTTCGACGAGAACTGGTAGGATTACTATGAGTTCAAACCGTCATGAGACGTCCAAATGTTGGGTGACGTCAATTCAAATAGTGTCCCCGGCACCACCATTAGCACCGCCTTTGGCACCACTGGCAACTTCTAGCAGGCTTCGGGGTGCTGGACAACATGACCATGTGTTTCCGGAACTACGACACCAACAGAAAACATTGCCTTGGTAAAGCCCATCTCTGAGGAAAATTTCATGAAAGACGATGAATGAGTATGGTTAAATGGCAGCTCCGTTGGGTTCAGTTTTCTACACAGGTCTCAGTTGGTGATGGCTGCTGCTCCTGCTGCTGTGTCCCAATGAATGATGAAAACTTGGGGTCCCAGCTCCAGTTCCCCAAGGTCTGGCAGTTTGCAGATTCCTGCTTGCTGGGGTTTTGTCTTTCGTGTAGGATTCTTTTTCTTCGCAGGAAAAGCGCATCGTAATAACACTAATGTCGGAAAAATTGGAACGGTCCCCGAAATATCGACATAAGCGGGTAGGACTATATTTGTAAATTGTTCCCCTTTTTTATTATTGTTCCTCTTTTCAAGATATCTCCCTCATGCCATGTACCTTCTTTGATCACCTATTATGGTATACATAAAAGGTTACTGAAAACAGCTATGGGTAAAAGAAGAATTAAGCACAAAATATTTGAATGCTCTGAGTTCCCCCTCTATCCATACATGGAATGGTGAGTGTGCAACCCATTTTCGATGCTGAGACACAGGAGTTAGAACAGCGAGCACCACTGAGTAGATTTTGAAAAATATTTTCTTACTGCCAAACAA
Source organism: Heptranchias perlo (assembly GCF_035084215.1). Classification (NCBI taxonomy): domain Eukaryota; kingdom Metazoa; phylum Chordata; class Chondrichthyes; order Hexanchiformes; family Hexanchidae; genus Heptranchias; species Heptranchias perlo. The sequence continues at coordinate 134,122,214 of NC_090328.1, read as the reverse complement.
TAGATCAAGTTCCAAGAAGCCTAATGGACAGTTTATGTCTAAAGGTCAGTTTATCATCTTAATGGCATCAAATACAAACCCTATTAAAGGTGAATTAATCACTTTAATACTTGGGTAATTACAGAGTACGGAATCTTTGATTTCCAGAAACAAATTGGATGAAATGAATCCTTTCCCAATCAGGAGTCTGCACCCACGAAGAGTAATGTTTGCCTATAAAATAACAGATTGCACTTCAAAAAGTAATTCATTGAATGGGAAGTGTTTGGGGATAACCTGAGGATGTGAAAGGCACGGAACAAATTCACGTCTTTCATTAAAACGTGAATGAAAAGACTACTTTTAAAAAGTGTACTTGCAAAACTTAAAAACATTTGCAAGACTTCATGGTTGGATTTAACAATCTAGTGGTTGGGTGCTGTGTAGTTGTGGTGAAGCCTGTGGCCTGGATGACTTTGCCCTCAGGGTAGGGCTGTTAAAATATGCTAGCTAAAGAATCAGCCTTACTTTAGTATTCAAATACTTTCGAGTCGGAACACACAAATAGTCACACAAACTAAATGCTTTTACCATTCATTTACATGAGAGAATTCACCATGCTCCAGCTGTCGTTTATTTGCTTATGAACTGTTCACTCTTCCTGATCTTGGTGTCACTGTGCAATACTTGAATGGTAAAGATCAAGTTCAGATAGAATTCTAAGAACATAAGAAACATAAGAACTAGGAGCTGGAGTAGGTCTTACAGCCCCTCGAGCCTGCTCCGCCATTCAATAAGATCATGGCTGATCGTTACGACTACCACCACCACCACCACCACCACCACAACAACAACGTGCATTTATACAGTCCCTTTAACGTGGTAAAACGTCCCAAGGCGCTTCACAGGAGCGTTATCAAACAAAATTTGATACCGAGCCACATAAGGAGGCATTAAAACAGGTGACCAAAAGTTTGATCAAAGAGGTAGGTTTAAAGGAGCATCTTAAAGGATGAGAGAGAGGTAGAGCGGCAGAGAGGTTTAGGGAGGGAATTCCAAAGCTTAGGGCCCAGGCAGCTGAAGGCACGGCCGCCAATGGTGGAGCGATTAAAATCAGGAATGTGCAAGAGGCAAGAATTGGAGGAGCGCAGAGATCTTGGAGGGTTGTAGGGCTGGAGGAGGTTACAGAGATTGGGAGGGGCGAGGCCATGTATTTGAAAACAAGGATGAGAATTTTAAAAGCGAGGCGTTCCCGGACCGAGAACCAATGTAGATCAGCGAGCACAGGGGTGATGGGTGAACGGGACTTGGTGCGAGTTAGGATACGGGCAGCAGAGTTTTGGATGAGCTCAAGTTTATAGAGGGTGGAAGATAGGATGCCAGCCAGGAGAGCATTGGAATAGTCCAGTCTGGAAGTAACATAGGCATGGATGAGGGTTTCAGCAGCAGATGAACTGAGGCGGGGATGGAAACGGGCGATGTTACAGAGGTAGAAGTAGGCGGTCTTGGTGATGGAGTGGATATGTGGTTGGAAGCTCATCTCAGGCTTAAATAGGACGCATAGGATGCAAACGGTCTGGTTCAGCCTCAGACAGTGGCCAGGGAGAGGGATGGAGTCGATGGCTAGGGAACGGAGTTTGCGACGGTTACAAAGGACAACGGCTAACTATTAATCCTAAATATTTAAGTCTTTGCTGAGATTAGAGGGGTGAGCCTTCACATCGATAGAAAAATTGGGCTGGGAATGCAATATGAATCAGAAGAAAATAAATGCTTTGAGTGCTTAACAACAGAAAAGTAACAAAGTATTTACAGTTTACAGAATTTTAAACTTGGGTTGCTTCTTATATCCATGTACTGTCTGTATTTTTGAAATGTAGTGAGCAATGCCGTCTTTGGCTGCTTTAGCAAGCCAGCAAATTAACTTCATTGACTGAAAGCAAATTTAGTGCAGCGAGTTGATTTTCTTTGAAAGGTAGTGCACAGTACCAAATTACAGAGCTGTCACATCAATAATTCTGCCACGGATGCCAAGGAAGGCAATTATCCCTATCTTGTTTGTTAATAACGTATGGACCGAAAAAGTCTTTAAATTCTTAAGGGAGAAAAATGTTCACAGTCTCCTTAAGCTGTGAATGAGATATTTAAAAGTGGCAGAATTATAAGGTGAGAATTAGACTTGTTTTTAATAAAGAGCTATATTTAAATTGTGTTCTTGATATTGGGGTTGCATGGTCATTGAGTAAGAGAAACAGCATGGTTCTGAGCTCTCCTTAATCTGGATTTACATTTACTTGATTTTTCAATTTGTAATCAATCTTCAAACAAACATCGAATGACCTCACATTCCTTACAAAAAATAGGCAGGAAAAGTAATGCCTTTAACATGCCCTGCTATTCCGTCCATGTGCAATCCGAAAACAATATCTGGCAGTCTCATCAACTTTGTCTCATCTTTTCCAACAGCTTGAAATATTTTAGTCTCTGTGGGAAAAAGTCAATTAAAAACTGGAAGAAATTTTCACCTCCTTTTAAAAAAAAATCCAATTGGATGATGCATGTAGAAAGCTGACCATCCACAAATGGAGTCCAGTTAATGTAGAAGATATGGGGCCCGATATTACCAGGGCGGCGGGTTCGCGGCGGGGGAAGTCTATTGGGCGCGTGGGTAACGCGCCCGGTGAAATCAGTCTGCCCCCCGCGCGATCGCAGGCTGATTGAATCCACTTGCCTATTGTTCCGGGTTTCCCGCTGCTGATCTGCGCGTCGGGCGGGCTGCGCATGCGCAGTAAGGTCTGTCAGCTGGAGGAGCTCTATTTAAAGGGGCAGTCCTCCACTGACTGATGCTGCAAGAAATAGGAAAAATTACAGCATGGAGCAGCCCTGGGGGAAGGCTGCTCCCAGATTTAATGATGCCTCACTCCAGCTCTTATTGGCGAGGAGGAGGGGGAGGACAGAGATCATCCCCCCGGCGGCCGGGAGGAAGCGGTCTGCCTCTGCCACCAAGAAAGCCTGGCTCGAGGTGGCAGAGGGGGTCACCTGCACCACCAGCATATCGCCCACCTGCATACAGTGCAGGAGGCGCTGCAATGACCTAAGTAGGTCAGCCAAAGTGAGTACACTTACTCATTCCCCTACACTCTGTCTGCAACATCACTGCCCCCACCCCACATCTCCTTCTTCACTGTCAACACTACTCTGTCACATCACTCCTCATACCCACTCAAACCTCATCCTCATCTTACCTGCACTTACTCACCTCGCCAGTACTCATCCCGCCACTACCACTCAACCCAATCCTCATACAATCTCATGGCTCTATCTCATACTCACCCTCTCATGCATCTCTTTCACGGTCAGCCTCACTCAACCTGCCACTACCTGTGCTGCAGCCACAGGGCGTGCATCACGTATGTGCAGTAGGCAGCGTAAGGCAAACGTGTCGTGAGCATGAAGGGGATGCACAAGGGTGTTTGAGGGTTTGTCATGGTTTTTACTTATATTAAATTTCTGAGCAACTCACATTACATATTATATTGGCACCACTACTGTCAAGTCTTTGCGAATCTTGTCTGGTTTGTGCAATAATGCCCTTTCCTGAGGATCACTATGAAGACCCACAACTGATGCCACCCATTGTGTCACTGCAGAGTGGGTGTAGGTGTATTTGCAGGGCTCTTTTGTGCAGACGACTGAGAGACGCCGGCGATGTCCCCGGTGGCACCCTGGAAGGATGCGGAGGAGAAATTGTTGAGGGCAGTGGTGACTTTGACAGCGACAGGTAAGAAGATGGTGCTCGGGCCAGCCGGGAGCAGCTGCTCAGAGAGGTCCAGGAAGCTGATCCTTGGTCTGTGGACCCTCTGGCGAGGGTAGTGCCTTCTGCGATGCATCACTCTCTGCGGTTGCCCTCCCTCCTGCTGCGCAGGTGGATGTGTCACAGCACTGTGTTGTGGAGCTCCACGTGTCAGAGGTAGACGGCGTGGCAGGAGAGGATGGTGATGCTGTTCGCCCTCCGAGGCGGTCATGACTGCAGCTACGGCGGCCCCCATCCGGAAGATGTACATCTGAAGGGGTCCGCAAGGTAGGTACATGTGTCTGGACACCGGGGTAAGTGTGCAAGTTGGTGAATTTGATTGTCAGGAGGAGGGTGGTGGAGGCCAAACTTTGTCCAAAGTGACAGAGTGGCCTCCTGCAATGAGTGAGGGTCTCCTCCCCCCACCTGTCAAATGGACTTTTGCAGCTGCCACAGGCTGATGGCTGCAACACGTCCATTTGAACTGGGAGTGTTTCCCCCAGTACGGGAAACAGTCTCAGTTGTTTCCAAAATCCCAACCCTCCTAAAATACCATGTTAATCAGGTCTGTAAACGACCTGAAATACCAAAATAAATACCTTAAGTGGCACCCCGCCGGCTTCAATTGCCGGCGGGAGTCCTACATGCAGGGGCTGCGCGCGCGCGTCAGTGGGGAACCAGGAAATGGGGCGGGTTGGAGCCGGGCTCCCGCCCCGCCCCGGGAACCCCCGATTTTCGTAGCCCCCCCACCAGGAACGCACCCGATGGCGGGTGCTAAAATCGAGCCCAAGGTGTCAGATTGGAGCAGTGGAAAAGAAACTCCACAAAAGCAAAATTATATTGGAGGAAGTTGAAAATCAAAATCACAGCAAGTTTGCACAACTGTTGGAATCCCTGAAGATAGTTCGAAAGGTGATTTCCTGAATGTCCTCATCCCCTTCTTTCTGACTTATTAAGATCGCCATCAGATATTGAGAATGCAATAGCTCATCATTCTATGGTCCCAAAATCCTGTTCAACAAAGAGACAATGAGCTGTCATTTTTAAATATTTATGTCACCTACATGTCTGCAGAATATGAGGCCACACACCTTGTTTTTCCTGATCATAAACAATTTTTTTCTATTTTTCCTTTTTTGCTTGTTTATATTTTTTAAAAATAATTTTACGGACATCATTTTGGGTTAAGTCATCATGGTGCATTTTGTTTGCATGGCACTCGTGTGTCACTTGTTGATGCACTGAGTTGTTGTATACGATTGGGAGTACAATGGGCAAAAGAAATTGCATTTATGTTGCACCTTATTATGTCTCCAAGGACGTCTCAGAATGCTTCACAAACAATTACTTTGAAATACAATCATTGATTTATGTATGTGAGCATGACAGCCATTTTGTGCCTGGCAAGGACTTATGAACAGCAAGGAGGTGACTGACCAGATGGTCTATTTTTTTTTAAGTATTGTTGGTTGAGGGAGGAAATTTGGCCAGGAAACTGGGAGAACTCCTTGCTCTTCTTTGAATAGTGCTCTGATAGTGCTATGGGCTTTGTAACATCCATCTGAAGGATGTCACCACAAACAAAGTAGCACTCTCTCACCATGAGCAATGCCACAAGAGAACTATCAATATATTGTAAAAACTTTACATGTATATGCAGTTCCTGTCCATTGTACTTCAGAGGTCGTACACTGTCCAATGTAAGTTCAGTGTTATGCTTAAAAAATGTGTAAACAAAAGCAATCATTTGCAAAGCACAGAAAAAACTCTCCAAGAACAGAAAATACCAGCGCCTCAATGTCTGCAGGCACTGAATTGACCTTTCCGCAAATAAAACCAGGGTTCTCATCTCCAACCTGAGTAGCAATTAACCTTTGAATGAAGCCAAGCCAGTGTTTACATATCAATTCGACTTTGTAGCCCTGTAAGTGTAATTGCTTTGCAGCAATGCTGAATTTACAGTGTAACTCTGGAGTTAGGGTTCTTGGAGGAATCTCACTCCATTTGGGTTTGACACCACGTTGAATGTAAATCCAGTGTGGTAATAAACATGGTTCACAAAATGTTCAGGGAAAGGTTGAACTCCTGAACAATCTTCAAACCAACCTGATCTCAATTTATAGGTTTGGAGAGGACTCTTTAAACTGTTGGCCAAGTGTTCTCTCCTGGGCAGGACAATTAATGTTGCAGCCAGACAGGAGCCAAGCAATGTAAGCATGCTACCATTTGGCTGCAACCTGAATTGCATCTATTAGTCTTAGTAAAATAGCTGCAGCATAAGGGACACCTGTATTTTCCTCGAAGAATAATACCTTGTGTTTTACATGTATAATGCTCCTGTCTTTTTAAACAGTGCATTCTCTAACTAACCGTGAGTAGTGTCATTTTATAGACATGCACATTGGCCCAGATTTTGGTGTCAGAATAACGGTGAGGCTCATGACGGTTGGCATTATTTAATTGTAAATGGTACAGCAACTTCAGGTGAGGGGCAGATGCGCGGTTAAATGCCAATACCAAAATGTTGCTGTCCGAGTTGCACTGCTCCGCCGTTAGCTTCTCGAAAACGGCATTTTGCTGTCTGCATCACCATTGAAATGCACTGAATGGTGTGAAGTTGCTGTATTTGCGCAGTAGATACAAACTAAACTCACCACAGAAAGTTAAGTCTTGTCATCACACCCTTTAACGATGTAATCAGTATAAATTACTACCAATCAACCTTTCTGGCACTGAAAATTAATTATTAAAAGTGTGGAGTCTCATTCCTTCAGGTATTAACTGTTGGAGATTTTTAAAATGCCAAATTTAAAATCTAAATTTAAAAAAAAATTCCCTTCTGTCTTTTTTCTCTCTCTCAGTCCAATCTTTCTTTCCCTCTTTATTTTTCTTCCTGTTCGTGATTTGACATTGAATTTACCCACTCTAATTTACACCTCCTTCTCTGTTTATTTCTCAATCCTTCAATCTGATTGGTTAAGGAGATACCCAGTTACTTGCCCTGTTTACTCAGGTCCCAGATGCCCTGTTTCTCTCGCTGTGACGTTATCAGCTCACACTTGCAGTAACTTGCCACGCAAAAAAAATTTGAAAACCTAAACATGCAAGGGCAAGCCTAACTAATGGCAGACGTCATCAGATGCTGCGCTCCAGCCAAATCGGGGCCAATAGTTTCAAAAGCAAAATACTGCGGATGCTGGAAATCTGAAATAAAAACAGGAAATGCTGGAAAAGCTCAGCAAGTCAGGCAGCATCTGTGGAGAAAGAAACAGAGTTAACGTTTCAGATTGACGACCTTTCGTCAGAATTTAAAGATGTTAAAGAGTTAAAGTTTTTAAGCAAATACAGAGCCAGAGAAAGAGGGGGAGGGGAGGAAAGAACAAAAGCGAAGGTCTGTGATAGGATAGAGGGCAAGGGTAATTAAATGACAAAAGGGATGATGGTGCAAGGCAAGGAGGGCGTAATGGGGCAAGTGAAGAAACAATAGATCGGTTTAGAGTAGCTGTGAATGGCAACAGGAGAAACATTACCAGCACTTGCTGGTCAAAAAAATAGGAGCAGTGGTTATGATCTGAAGTTATTGAAATCAGTGTTGAGTCTGGAAGGTTGTAAAGTGCCTAAACGAGAGATGAGGTGCTGTTCCTCGAGCTTACGTTGAGCTTCATTGGAACAGTGGAAGAGGCCGAGGACAACCTGGAGCCAACAGTTTTGTGTCTAGTGCATGCCTTTTGTCCATCAATCGCACCTGTCCGCAGTATTTATCATAGTATTATAGTATTATAGTCAGTACAACACAGGAGGAGGCCATTCGGCCCATCGTGCCTGGGCTGACTCTTTGAAACAGCTATCCAATTATTCCAACTCCCCTGCTCTTTCCCCATAGCCCTGTAATTTTTTTCCCTTCAAGTATTTATCCAATTCCCTGTTGAAAGTTACTATTGAATCTGTTTCCACCACCCTTTCAGGCAAAGCATTCCAGATCATTACAACTCGCTGCGTAAAAAATGTTTCCCCATGTCGTCTCAGGCTCTTTTGCCAATCACCTTAAATCTGTGTCCTCTGATAACCGACTCTTCTGTCACTGGAAACAGTTTCTCCTGATTTACTCTGTCAAACCATTCATGATTTTGAACACCTCTATCAAACCTCCTCTTAACCTTCTCTGTTCTAAGGAGAACAACCCCAGCTTCTCCAGTCTCTCCACAAATTTGAATTCCCTCATCCCCGCTACCATTCCAGTAAATCTTTTCTGCCTTGACATCCTTCCTAAAGTGTGGTGCCCAGAATTGAACACACTACTCCAGCTGAGGACTAACCAGTGTTTTATAAAGGTTCAGCATAACTTCCTTGCTTTTGCACTCTATGCCTCTATTAATAAAGCCCAAGATTCCATATTCTTTTTTTAACAGCTTTCTCAACTTATCCTGCTGCCTTCAAAGATTTGTGTCGATATCATTGTTCCTGTACCCCTTTAAAATTGTACCATTTAGTTTATATTGTCTCTCCTCATTCTTCCTACCAAAATGCATCACTTCACACTTGACCTTCCCTCCACCATAACGTCAGAAATGGGGATGTTCGCTGATGACTGCACAGTGTTCAGTTCCATTCGCAACCCCTCAAATAATGAAGCAGTCCGAGCCCGCATGCAGCAAGACCTGGACAACACCCAGGCTTGGGCTGATAAGTGGCAAGTAACATTCACGCCAGACATGTGCCAGGCAATGACCATCTCCAACAAGAGAGAGTCTAACCACCTCCCCTTGACATTCAACGGCATTACCATCGCCGAATCCCCCACCATCAACATTCTGGGGGTGACCATTGACCAGAAACTTGACTGGACCAGCCATATAAATACTGTGGCTAAAAGAGCAGGTCAGAGGCTGGGTATTCTGTGGCGAGTGACTCACCTCCTGACTCCCCAAAGCCTTTCCACCATCTACAAGGCACAAGTCAGGAGTGTGATGGAATACTCTCCACTTGCCTGGATGAGTGCAGCTCCAACAACGCTCAAGAAGCTCGACACCATCCAAGATAAAGCAGCCCGCTTGATTGGCACCCCATCCACCACCCTAAACATTCACTCCCTTCACCACCGGCGCACTGTGGCTGCAGTGTGTACCATCCACAGGATGCACTGCAGCAACTCACCAAGGCTTCTTCGACAGCACCTCCCAAACCCACGACCTCTACCACCAAGAAGGACAAGAGCAGCAGGGACATGGGAACAACACCACCTGCACGTTCCCCTCCAAGTCACACACCATCCCGACTTGGAAATATATCGCCGTTCCTTCATTGTCGCTGGGTCAAAATCCTGGAACTCCCTTCCTAACAGCACTGTGGGAGAACCTTCACCACACGGACTGCAGCGGTTCAAGAAGGCGGCTCATCACCACCTTCTCAAGGGCAATTGGGGATGGGCAATAAATGCCGGCCTCACCAGCGACGCCCACATCCCATGAACGAATAAAAAAAAAACACTTCTCTGCATTAAATTTCATCTGCCTCACGCCTGCCCATTTCACCAGTCTGTCTATGTCCTTCCGAAGTCTGTTACTATCCTCCACATTGTTGACTACATTTCTGCGTTTTGTGTCATCTGCAAGCTTTGAAATTATACTCTCTATACCCAAGTCCAGGTCATTAATCTATATCAAAAAGAGCAGTGGTCCTAATAATTACCCCTGGGGAACACCACTGTATACTTCCCTCCAGTCTGAAAAACAACCGTTCACCACTGCTCTCTGCTTTCTGTCCCCTAGCCAATTTTGTATCCACGCTGCCACTGTCCCTTTAATTCCATGGGCTTCAATTTTGCTAACAAGTCTATCATGTGGTACTTTATCAAATGCCTTTTGAAAGTCCATATACACAACATCAAAGATTTGTTACTGGGCTAGTAATCCAGAGGCCTGGACTAAAATCCAGAGTCATGAGTTCAAATCCCGCCACGGCAGCTGGCGAATTTAAATTCAATTAATTAATTAAATTCAATTAATTAAAATAAAAATCTGGAATTAAAATACTAGTATCAGTAATGATGGCCATGAAACGACCGGATTGTCGTAAAAACCCATCTGGTTCACTAATGTCCTTTAGGGAAGGAAGTCTGCCGCCCTTACCCGGTCTGGCCTATATGTGACTCCAGACCCACAGCAATGTGGTTGATTCTTAATTGCCCTTTGAAATGGCCTGGCAAGCCACTCAGTTGTAAAATCTCGCTACGAAAAGTCATAATAAGAATAAAACCGGACGGACCACCCGGCATCGGACCACCAGGCACCGGACACGACAACGGCAAAACACCAAGCCCAGTCGACCCTGCAAGGTCCTCCTTACGAACATCTGGGGACTTGTGCCAAAATTGGGAGAGCTGTCCCACAGACTAGTCAAGCAACAGTCTGACATAGCCATACTCACAGAATCATATCTTTCAGCCAACGTCCCAGACTCTTCCATCACCATCCCTGGGTATGTCCTGTCCCACCGGCAGGACAGACCCACCAGAGGTGGCGGTACAGTGATATACAGTCAGGAGGGAGTGGCCCTGGGAGTCCTCAACATTGACTCTGGACCCCATGAAATCTCATGGCATCAGGTCAAACATGGGCAAGGAAACCTCCTGCTGATTACCACCTACCGTCCTCCCTCAGCTGATGAATCAGTCCTCCTCCATGTTGAACACCATTTGGAGGAAGCACTGAGGGTAGCAAGGGCACAAAATGTACTCTGGGTGGGGGACTTCAATGTCCATCACCAAGAGTGGCTCGGCAGCACCACTACTGACCGAGCTGGCCGAGTCCTGAAGGACATAGCTGCTAGACTGGGCCTGCGGCAGGTGGTGAGCGAACCAACACGAGGGAAAAACTTACTTGACCTCGTCCTCACCAATCTACCTGTCGCAAATGCATCTGTCCATGACAGTATTGGTAGGAGTGACCACCGCACAGTCCTCGTGGAGATGAAAGCCCGTCTTCGCACTGAGGACACCATCCAATGTGTTGTGTGGCACTACCACCGTGCTAAATGGGATAGATTCAGAACAGATCTAGCAGCTCAAAACTGGGCATCCATGAGGCGCTGTGGGCCATCAGCAGCAGCAGAATTGTATTCCAGCACAATCTGTAACCTCATGGTCCGGCATATTCCTCACTCTACCATTACTAACAAGCCAGGGGATCAACCCTGGTTCAATGAGGAGTGCAGAAGAGCATGCCAGGAGCAGCACCAGGCGTACCTAAAAATGAGGTGCCAACCTGGTGAAGCTACAACTCAGGACTACATGCATGCTAAACAGGGGAAGCAACATGCTATAGACAGAGCTAAGCGATTCCACAACCAACGGATCAGATCAAAGCTCTGCAGTCCTGCCACATCCAGTCGTGAATGGTGGTGGACAATTAAACAACTAACGGGAGGAGGAGGCTCTGCAAACATCCCCATTCTCAATGATGGCGGAGTCCAGCACGTGAGTGCAAAAGACAAGGCTGAAGCGTTTGCAACCATCTTCAGCCAGAAGTGCCGAGTGGATAATCCATCTCAGCCTCCTCCCGATATCCCCACCATCACGGAAGCCAGTCTTCGGCCAATTCGATTCACTCCACGTGATATCAAGAAACGGCTGAGTGCACTGGATACAGCAAAGGCTATGGGCCCCGACAACATCCCAGCTGTAGTGCTGAAGACTTGTGCTCCAGAACTAGCTGCGCCTCTAGCCAAGCTGATCCAGTACAGCTACAACACTGGCATCCACCCGACAATGTGGAAAATTGCCCAGGTATGTCCTGTCCACAAAAAGCAGGACAAATCCAATCCGGCCAATTACCGCCCCATCAGTCTACTCTCAATCATCAGCAAAGTGATGGAAGGTGTCGTCGACAGTGCTATCAAGCGGCACTTACTCACCAATAACCTGCTCACAGATGCTCAGTTTGGGTTCCGCCAGGACCACTCTGCTCCAGACCTCATTACAGCCTTGGTCCAAACATGGACAAAAGAGCTGAATTCCAGAGGTGAGGTGAGAGTGACTGCACTTGACATCAAGGCAGCATTTGACCGAGTGTGGCACCAAGGAGCCCTGGTAAAATTGAAGTCAATGGGAATCAGGGGGAAAACTCTCCAGTGGCTGGAGTCATACCTAGCACAAAGGAAGATGGTAGTGGTTGTTGGAGGCCAATCATCTCAGCCCCAGGGCATTGCTGCAGGAGTTCCTCAGGGCAGTGTCCTCGGCCCAACCATCTTCAGCTGCTTCATCAATGACCTTCCCTCCATCATAAGGTCAGAAATGGGGATGTTCGCTGATGACTGCATAGTGTTCAGTTCCATTCGCAACCCCTCAGATCATGAAGCAGTCCGAGCCCGTATGCAGCAAGACCTGGACAACATCCAGGCTTGGGCTCATAAGTGGCAAGTAACATTCGCGCCAGATAAGTGCCAGGCAATGACCATCTCCAACAAGAGAGAGTCTAACCACCTCCCCTTGACATTCAACGGCATTACCATCGCCGAATCCCCCACCATCAATATCCTGGGAGTCACCATTGACCAGAAACTTAACTGGACCAGCCATATAAATACTGTGGCTACGAGAGCAGGTCAGAGGCTGGGTATTCTGCGGCGAGTGACTCACCTCCTGACTCCCCAAAGCCTTTCCACCATCTACAAGGCACAAGTCAGGAGTGTGATGGAATACTCTCCACTTGCCTGGATGAGTGCAGCTCCAACAACACTCAAGAAGCTCGACACCATCCAAGATAAAGCAGCCCGCTTGATTGGCACCCCATCCACCACCCTAAACATTCACTCCCTTCACCACCGGCGCACTGTGGCTGCAGTGTGCACCATCCACAGGATGCACTGCAGCAACTCGCCAAGGCTTCTCCGACAGCACCTCCCAAACCCGCGACCTCTTCCACCTTGAAGGACAAGGGCAGCAGGCGCATGGGAACAACACCACCTGCACGTTCCCCTCCAAGTCACACACCATCCCGACTTGGAAATATATCGCCGTTCCTTCATTGTCGCTGGGTCAAAATCCTGGAACTCCTTTCCTAACAGCACTGTGGGAGAACCGTCACCACACGGACTGCAGCGGTTCAAGAAGGCGGCTCACCACCACCTTCTCGAGGGCAATTAGGGATGGGCAATAAATGCCGGCCTTGCCAGCGACGCCCACATCCCGTGAACGAATAAAAAAAAAAAAAAACTACCCTCATCAACCCTCTCTGTTACTTTATCAAAGAACTCAATCAAGTTAGTCAAACACGATTTTCCTTCAACAAATCCGTCCTGACTTTTATTTATTAGCCCATATTTTTCCAAGTGCCAATTAATTTTGTCTCGGATGATTGTCTCTAAATGTTTCCCCACCACCGACGTTAGGCTGACCGGCCTGTAATTGCCGGGTTTACCGCCTCCCCTTTTTTGAACAGGGGGTAACATTTGCAATCCTTCAGTCCTCCGGCACCGTCCCCATATCGAAGGAGGATTGGAAGGTTTTGGCCAGAGCCTCCGCAATTTCCACCCTTACTTCCCTCAGTAATCGAGGATGCATCCCATCTGGACTGGGTGACTTTTCTACTTTGAGTACTGCCAATCTTTTAAATACCTCCTCTTTATTTTTATTCTATCCAATATCGCTACTACCTCCTCCTTTACTGCTACAATGGCAGCATCCTCTTCTCTAGTGAAGACGGATGCGAAGTATTCATTTAATGCCTCAGCCATGCCCTCTGCCTCCACCAGAAGGTTTCTTTTTTTTTGTCCCTAATGAGTCCCACTCTTCCTTTGACCACCGTTTTACTATTTATATGTTTCTGAAAGATTTTTGGGTTCCCTTTTATGTTAGTTTCTAATCTAGTTTCATGCTCTCTCTTTGACCCTCTTATTTGCTTTTTTGGATCCCCTCTGTACTTTCTGTATTCAGCCTGGTTCTCTACTGTATTATGAACCTTACATTTGTCATAAGCCTCCTTTTTCTGTTTCATTTTAATCTCTATATCTTTAGTCATCCAGGGAGCTCTTGCTTTCGATGCCCTTCATTTCCCCCTCATAGGGATGTGTTTACTCTGTACCCGAACCATCTCCTCCTTGAAGGCCTCCCATTGTTCAATTTTACTGTTTTGCCGACCAATTTTTGATTCCAATCTACCTGAGCAAGATCCGTTTTTAACTCACTGAAATTTGCCCTCTTCCAGTTAAGCATGTACTTGCTGCATTTCTAATAATCCTGAATCTCATTTGTTGAGAAGGACCTGTACAGTTTCTTCCTGAAACCCATTAAGGTTTCTTGTCCCACCACCTTGCCAGTAATCTGTTCCACATATTCACTCACCTTTTGGGAAAAAACTTCCTCTTGTATTTTCCATTTTCTTTTCAAAATGTACATCACATATGAAAAAAGTGAAACACATATAAAGTATTTGTCACAATTGTACTGGCTTGGCTCAAAAAACACTGTGGTCAGGAATTTCCTTAGAGCTGCTCCTGCTCTGCAACCATTACCTCACCAGAAGTCCAGCAGAAACCCCTTTTGTGTGTGTAAATAGGGTTTCCACGCACTTTCGGTGAAGTTACGCCCGCAAGTGGAAGCAGGTCCGAGAATATTCCTGGCCAATCTGTTATGTTGATAATGCTGACTTGCTCAATTATAGATAGGTAAGAAAACCAACTCATTTCAAAGCTGTAGACAGGTCGGAAAATCAGCAATCATGAACCAACAACCCATACAAAACTATCCAATCAAGTTGCTCATTTTTAAAAAAGCTAATAGTCAGGAATCAGATCCTGCAGCAAAATGCACCAATTTGTATGCTTTAAAGTTTTATTTTACAATTTCTTTCAGCCCCACCACGTTGTTTCCTCAGCCAGCCGAATATTTAGGTTTTAAAGGTTAAAGATGCAATTTGCAACATAATAAATAGATAAAAGCTTAAATAATTCACAATAAAACATTGATATGGCCTCTATAACATAGAAAAATGTCCCAAAGTACCTCACAGAAGTGTAATCAGACAAAAATCAATGGTGAACCAAAAAAGGAGATATTAGGAGGGATGACTAAAAGCTTGATTGAAGAAGTAGGTTTTGAGGAGGGCCGTAAAGGAGGAGAGGGAGTTGGAGAGCGGGAGATGTTTAGGGAGAGAATTCCAGAACTCAGGGCCTAAAGGGCTGAAGGCACAGCCACCGATGGTAGTTGGTGTGAAAGGAGTGGGGGATGCACAAGAAGCCAGAGCTGGAGGGACCCAGAGTTATCAGAAGGTTGTAGGACTGATGAAGGTTACAGAGATAAGGCTGAGGCAGGGGCGGAGCCGGGCAGTGTTACGGAGGTGAAAGTAGGCGGTCTTTGTGATGGAGAAGATATAGGGTTAGAAGCTCAGCATGGGATCAAGTGCTGCAAAGACCAGTCCTACTGAGTGTTCCCAAGCCTCAGACTCCTGGTCTCCCAGATTCCAGCCATGGCTCAGTGGTAGCACTCTGAATTTTGAAAGTTGTGGCTTCAAGCTCCAATCCAGAGATTTGAGCACATAATCCAGGCTGACACTTCAGTGCAGTGGTGAGAGAGTGCTGCGCTGTTGGAAGTGCAATCTTTCAGATGGGATGTTAAACCAAGGTATCTGTCCAGGTGGGTGTAAAATATTCCATGGCACTTTTCAAAGAAGAGCAGGGGAGATCTTCCTGTATCCTGGGCAATATTACCCCTTCAACAAACATCACTAAAACTGATTATCTGGCCATTGCTGATTGTGGGACCTTGCTATGTGCAAATTGGCAGCTGCGTTTCCTACATCAGTGACTACACTTCATAAGGAACTTCGTTGGCTGTAAAGTTTGGGATGTTCTGAGGTCATGTAAGACGCTATATAAATGCAATTTTTTCTTTCTTTTCTATTCTTTTCCATCTTCCACAAGTATTTCAGGTGCCAAAATGCTACTTTCACCCAGCCCCTTTTGCCCACCTCCCCACGTACCTTCTCTAGGTCCCCAAACCTCATGAAGGCTGCAACAAAAAATAGTCTTTGGTTTTATATAGTTTTAAATAGCAAGGGTGACTCAAATTTAAAAAGGCTTCAGGCAAGTATATTCTTAGGATGCCTCTATAAATTCCATTTGTTCTAGGATAGAGGTATTCTGCAGATAGCTAATCCATGTAGCTGGCTGAAATGTAAATAGCCTGTGTCACTGTAAGATTGATTGGGAACATTTTGTGTTCATGACGTCTCGGTCAATTGAATTCATCCTGGTGTGATTGGTTAGATAAATATGTAAGTTTTGATTGTTATTTGCTAAGATCGTCTAGTGGAGATATGGAAAAGTCCCTAAAATGAAACAAGATTTCCAAACTATCATTCCATTGTTTGCTGTGGTGCTAAAACTGGTAAGGTTCTTTCTGCTTTACCATCTTCAAAGAAATTGCTTTAACTTCAAATCCTCAAAATGCAAGAATTTGCCAGTGCTCAGCAGTTCTGTTTGTTTTTTGCCAATAAATTGTAAGAGGTTTACTGAATTCCATCAGCAAGTTGTTAACGTAATATCATAAGAGATGGGGGACTTTTGGGTGAAAAGCCATCCTGCAGCTCCTCGCCACTCAAAAACATTCCTGTGATTTTCTACCAGAATTGGCACTGGGCATTACAATATGTTTGCCCAAATTTGGGCAAGCATATTGCAATGAAATGCAAATGGTTGGAATGCATCATAAAATGTATTTCCCGTCACTTGCCCATTAGCAATGCTGGACACAAGGAATTTCATACATTCCAGGCATCTGGGAGTGCTAGGGGCTGCAGAGCGGGGTTTAAATTTAAATGTGGGGGGGCTTTTAAAATTAGGAAATTCTAATTTGAAGTTTTTTTTGTACAAATCTTCAATTTCTCAGCACCCCCCCCACCTGAGGCTGTCAACCAGTGGTACTGGAAATGGCACTGGACTGTGCCCAAATTACTCTATGACCTTGTCCCCAGGAAACTGGCAGAAAGCAGGGCATAGGTCTGTGACAAGTGGAAATTATGCTCCACCAAAGTTACACCGCCATTGCAGCAAAGAAGAAGATTCATCCCTGGGTCTTTTCACTAGTTTGCCAGAAGGGAGAAAAACAGATTCTTTTAAATAGTTACCTAATACCGTGTTGTATATTACCAGTTCTGTTCCGTAGTATTTTGTCTATATCTATCCTTCTGTTTCTAAATAAAATCTTATCAGTACAAAATGATACACTATTAGCATATTTTCCAGCTTCCAGATTGACAGCAAACTGAGCAGCCAAAATGCTTTCCAGTAAGCAAATTATTGTGATGGTGGTTAATTTTTAGACCTGGCCGATATTAACTTGGTGCAGCAGAGAATGAAAGACACAGTTGCCATTTGTAAGAAATGTGGTCTGTTTTCCAAAACTATTATGAAGGAAAGAAGAGAAAGAACATTTCTACAGTGCCTTTCATGTACTCAGGATATGCTAAAGTTCTTGACAGCCTATGAAATACTTTTGACGTGTAGTCACTGTTATAATGTAGGGAAATGTGGCAGCCAAATGGCACACAGCAAGATCTTACAAACAGCAATGAGATAAATGACCAAATGATCTGTTTTAGTGATGTTGTTTGAGATATAAATGGTGGCCAGGTTACTTTTAATAACTCCCCTGCTTCTTTGAATAGTATCATGGGATCTTTTATGCACACCTGAATGTGGCACCACAGAATCCGAGTAAAACTAAAGTCAATGGAGATCGGGGGGAAAGATCTGCAGCGGCTGGAGCCACAACGAGCACAAAGGAAGATGGTTGCGCTTGTTGAGGGGAAATCATCTCAGCCCCAGGACATCACTGCAGGAGTTCCTCAGGATGTGGAGATGCCGGTGGTGGACTGGGGTGGACAAATGTAAGGAATCTTACAACACCAGGTTATAGTCCAACAGTTTGTTGGAATGTTGGACTATAACCTGGTGTTGTAAGATTCCTTACAGGAGTTCCTCAGGGCAGTATCCTAGGCCCAATCATCTTCAGCTGCTTCATCAATGACCTTCCCTCCATCATAAGGTCAGAAGTGGAGCTGTTCACTAATGATTGCACAGTGTTCAGTTCCATTCGCAATTCCTCAGATAATGAAGCAGTCCATGCCCGCATGCAGCAAGACCTGGACCACATTCATGCTTGAGCTGATAAGTGGCAAGTAACATTCATGCCACATAAGTGTCAGGCAATGACTGTATCCAAACACATCCCCATTACCTGCAACGGCATTACCATCACCAGATCCCCCACCAACAACACTCTGGGGCTCAACATCGATCAGAAACTCAACTGGAGCAGCTACATAAATGCCATGGCTACGAGAGCAGATCAGAGGCTGCATATTTTGCGGTGAGTGACTCACCTCCTGACTTCCCAAAGCCTTTCCACCATCTACGACAATAACAACAACAACTTGCATTTATGTAGCGCCTTTAACATAATAAAACGTCCCAAGGTGTTTCACAGGAGCATTATCAAACAAAATTTGACACTGAGCCATATAAGGAGATGTTAGGACAAGTGACCAAAAGCTTGGTCAAAAAGGTAGGTTTTAAGGATCGTCTTAAAGGAGGAGAAAGAAGTAAAGAGGCAGAGAAGTTTAGGGCGGAAATTCCATAGTTTAGCACTTAGGCAGCTGAAGGCATGGCCGCCAAATGTGGAGCGATGAAAATCGGGGATGCACAAGAGACCAGAATTGGAGGAGTGCAGAGATCTCGGAAGGTTGTAGGGCTGGAGGAGGTTACAGAGATAGGGAGGGGCGGGCCATGGAGGGATTTGAAAACAAGGATGATAATTTTAAAATCGAGGCGTTGCCGGACCGGAAGCCAAGGTAAGTCAGCGAGCACAGGTGTGATGGGTGAACGGGACTTGATGTAAGCCAGGAAACGGGCAGCAGAGTTTTGGATGAGCTCAAATTTACGGAGGGTGCAAGGTGGGAGGTCAGCCAGGAGAGCATTGGAATAGTCGAGTCTAGGGGTAACAAAGGCATGGATGAGGGTTTCAGCAGCAGTTGAGCTGAGGCAGGGTCGGAGACGGACGATGTGATGGAGGTGGGAATAGGTGGTCTTGATGGTGGAGAGGATATGGCTTCGGAAGTTCATCTCAGGGTCAAATAGGATGCCAGGGTTGCAAACGGTCTGGTTCAGCCTCAGACAGTGGCCAGGGAGAGGGACGGAGTCAGTGAGTAGGGAACGGAGTTATAGAGTCATAGAGTCATACAGCACGGATAGAGGCCCTTCGGCCCATCATGTCCGCGCCGGCCATCAGCCCTGTCTACTCTAATCCCATATTCCAGCATTTGGTCCGTAGCCTTGTATGCTATGGCATTTCAAGTGCTCATCCAAATGCTTCTTGAATGTTGTGAGGGTTCCTGCCTCCACAACCCTTTCAGGCAGTGAGTTCCAGACTCCAACCACCCTCTGGGTGAAAAAGTTCTTTCTCAAATCCCCTCTAAACCTCCCGCCTTTTACCTTGAATCTATGTCCCCTTGTTATAGAACCCTCAACGAAGGGAAAAAGCTCCTTAGTATCCATCCTATCTATGCCCCTCATAATTTTGTACACCTCAATCATGTCCCCCCTCAGCCTCCTCTGCTCCAAGGAAAACAAACCCAATCTTCCCAGTCTCTCTTCATAGCTGAAGCGCTCCAGCCCTGGTAACATCCTGGTGAATCTCCTCTGCACCCTCTCCAAAGCGATCACATCCTTCCTGTAGTATGGCGACCAGAACTGCACACAGTACTCCAGCTGTGGCCTAACCAGTGTTTTATACAGCTCCATCATAACCTCCTTGCTCTTATATTCTATGCCTCGGCTAATAAAGGCAAGTATCCCATATGCCTTCTTTACCACCTTATCTACCTGTTCCGCTGCCTTCAGGGATCTGTGAACTTGCACACCAAGATCCCTCTGACCCTCTGTCTTGCCTAGGGTCCTCCCATTCATTGTGTATTCCCTTGCCTTGTTAGTCCCTCCAAAGTGCATCACCTCGCACTTTTCCGGGTTAAATTCCATTTGCCACTGTTCCGCCCATCTGACCAACCCATCTATATCGTCCTGCAGACTGAGGCTATCCTCCTCACTATTTACCACCCTACCAATCTTTGTATCATCAGCGAACTTACTGATCATACCTTTTACATTCATATCCAAGTCATTAATGTAGACCACAAACAGCAAGGGACCCAGCACCGATCCCTGTGGTACCCCACTGGCCACAGGCTTCCAGTCACAAAAACAACCTTCGACCATCACCCTCTGCCTTCTGCCACTAAGCCAGTTTTGTATCCAAAGTGCCAAGGCACCCTGGATTCCATGGGCTCGTACCTTCTTGACCAGTCTCCTGTGGGGGACTTTATCGAAGGCCTTACTGAAATCCATGTATACCACATCCACACGCCTAGTCACCCCCTCAAAAAATTCAATCAAATTAGTCAGACATGATCTTCCCTTGACAAAGCCATGTTGACTATCCCTGATTAATCCTTGCTTCTCCAAGTGGAGACTAATTTTGTCCTTCAGAATTTTTTCCAATAATTTTTGTGGCGGGGACTGAAGACAATGGCTTCGGTCTTCCCAATGTTTAATTGCTGGAAATTTTTGTTCATCCATTACTGGTTGTTGGACAAGCAGCATGAGAAATCAGAGGAAATGGAGAGGTTGAGGGAGGTGGTGGTGAGGTAGAGCTGGGTGTCATCAGTGTACATTTGGAACCTGACATTGTGTTTTCGGATGATGTCGTCAAGGGACAGCATGTACATGAAAAATAGAAGAGGGCCAGGGATAGATCCTGGGGGGACTCCAGAGGTAACTTTGCAGGAGCGGGAAGAGAAATCATTGCAGGTGATTCTCTGGCTACGACTGGATAGATAAGAATGGAACCAGGCGAGGGCGGTTCTACCAAGCTGGTCAAGGGAGGAGAGGTGTTGGAGGAGAATGATGTGGACAACCTTGTCAAAGGCTGCAGATAGGTAGAGAATGAAGAGAAAGGATAGTTTACCATGTTCACAGTCACATTGGAGTTCATTTGTGACTTTGATAAGGGCCATTTCAGTGCTGTGGCAGGGGCGGAAACCAGATTGGAGGGGTTCAAACATGGATTTGCGAGAAAGATTTGGGAGGCGACAGCAAGTTCAGGGACTTTAGAGAGGAAACAGAGCTTGGAGATGGGGCGGAAGTGTGGAATTTTTGAGGAGGGGGAGATAATGGCAGATATGAAGGGGAGTGGGACAGCATTTGAGGAGAGAGAACTATTAACAATCTCAGCTAACATTGGGGCCAGGAAGGGAAGTTGGATGGTCAGCACTTTGGTGGGTATAGGGTCGAGGGAGCAGGAGCTGGCTCTCGTGGACAAGATGAGCCCAGAGAGGTCATGAAGGGAATAGGAGAGAAACCAGAGAAAGATGTGAATTCAGGGCTAGAGCAGGGGAGAACCTTCCGGAAAGTTTGGCTTGGTGGGCTAGGGGAAGGGAGGGAATCGGCAGAGGCAGCTGAACGGATGTCTCAATCTTAGTGACAAAGACTCCATAAGTTCCTCGCTTGCACTTGTTGTTGGAGGTGAGGGTGGAGGGGGCAGGGGAGAGGGGTTTAAGAAGACGGGTTGTAGTGAAGAGAAGCCCAGGGTTATCTTTGTATTCCAGGGTTATCCTGGAATAGTTAGCAGTTTTGGCAGAGGAGAGCAGGACCTGATAATGCTTTATGTGGTTCAATCAGATCAGGCGATCAATTGGCTAAACGAGTTGTCCGCCATAAACGCTCAGGTTTGCGTCTCTTGGACTGAAGGGAACGGAGATGAGGGCCATACCCGGGGAAATGACCAGGGTGAGGGAGAGTAATGGTTTTAATGGGGATAAGGGCATCAAAGGTGGAGGTGAGGGTGTGATTGAGCAGATCAGTAGCTGCAGAAATATCGTGGTGAATGGAGGGCCAAAGACGAGACAATTGGGAATTTGAAAGTGCCGTTGTAAGTGACAACTTACAAGGTACAAGTCAGGAGTGCGATGGAATAGTCTCCACTTGCCTGGATGAGTGCAGCTGCAACAACACTCAAGAAGCTCAACGACATACAGGACAAAGCAGTCCATTTGGTCAGCAGCCCATCGACCACCTTAAACTTCCACTCCCGCCAACATCGGCACACTGTGGCTACAGGATGCACTGCAGCAACTCTTTGACAGCACCACCTAACCCCACGACCCCTACTACCTAGAAGACAAGGGCAGCAGGTGCATGGAAAGGCCATCACCTCAAGGGTCCCACCATCCCGACTTGGAAATATATTGCCGTTCCTTCGTTGCCGCTGGGTCAAAATCCTGGAACTCCCTACCTAACAGCACTGTGGGAGAACCTTCACCACACGGACTGCAGCGGTTCAAGAAGGCGGCTCACCACCACCTTCTCAAGAGCAATTAGGGATGGGGAATAAATGTTGGACTTGCCAGTGATGTCCCTATCCCAAGAATGAATAAAAGTTTTAGAAATGTCCCATCTGAAAGATGGTATCCCCAACAGCACAGCACTTCCTCAGTACTGTACTGAACCGTCAGCCTTGCTAATGTGCTGTAGGTTATATCTGGAGTGTGGCTTCAACTAAAATGTGAGAACACTGAGCTAAGGCTGACATCAAGCCATTTTACATAAGAAAAAGGTTTTACAAAAAACCTGAACTATAACACCTGCCACGACCTCCACCCCTTCCCAGCATAAGTCCCCAGCCTCTGCCTTCCCTCTCTCTTTGGTATGTTCAACCAGTTAGAAATGCTGGCAGGAAAGATTATATTAAAGAATCCATTTTATGTTAAAGATTTCAATTTGTAGCAATATTACAGCGCCTGCAGAAATCTGCTGAAATAGGCATTATCTGGAACATGTCCAATAAGGCTAGACCTTCAAAACTGTGGGCTCTGTCCCATATCATGTTGTTGGTACAACTGGAGACATAAAGGTAGTGTGTAGCTTCAACTCTTTGTAGATAAGATTATCTGTCTTACTGTCTTAAGGCCACCATAAGCGTAGATGACTGAAGGCTATGGAACTCTCGCGCATGGATACCATAGAGACAGCAAGTTTCTAGAATGCTGAGCTGATGTAAGTTAATGTAACCTTGGGGTAAAGTTCACAGACATGAGATAATGGTGCAGCTAAGGGATAGAAGTGAGGAAATGTAACGCAAAGTTAGGAAGACCAGGGCTGATCGCCCTACCACTGAGTTCAGAAACAGTAACGTGAGGACTCTTGCAACCTTCACATCATTGTATGTGTTCTCTGTGAGTATCAAATCCTCTAATAAATCTATAAGCAAAAGACTATGCATCTAGAACTCTCATTCCTGGCACATGGAGAACAACTCTAAGTTTGTCTCTCTAGTATTCTCCAACACATCCACCTTCCAGACTCCCTTCCTACACCCAGTGTTTACCTCCAATGAGGTCTGTGTCGCCAATAACTTGCTGCATATCCCATGCATTAAAGAGATACAAATTGAATACATAGAAAAAAGAACAGATGTGACAAGTCATGGAGACAGATTGGGAGAGATACAGACGACAGAGAAATGCATCAAAGGAAAGATGTACATAGTGGGTGAGAGAAAAAGACTCAGAGATAAATAGGTAGATATCACAATAACTGCCTGAGAACCACAGGGAGAGAGAAAAAAAATGCGCAAAACAAGCAAAAATACACAAGGGGACACACAGAAAGAATTAGAATAGGGAAGATCAAGACAGACAGCTGCAAAAGAGAGACAATTTTTTTTCCTCCGCAGGAGATCTGTTAGTATATGTAAGGATAAATTCACCGATCCCACACTCACAGCAGGAACTTGTGTTCAAACAGAACACAGTTCAGAGAGTTAGTAGTACGGAATTGGAACCCCATCTCTGATGCACACTCCCTTCGAGTCTGCTCTCCTTGCTGGAAGTGTGGAATTGGTAAATTTACACAGATAATGTTCTCGTTGTTTCTGTGGTTTGTCGGATAATAGGATAATAGCAGGCCCAACTTATTTTGGGTGCGGCCATAGGGAATCATCTAATTTTACAATTGAATGATACTGAGTTCTGGCTGCCTGAATGTTTCGGATGAAACATCCGACTTAGGTAATGCTACTATGCATTTATGAAATGGTGACCTGGAATTTCCTCATAATTATCAGCGGAACAACAACATAAGAGCCACATTGCGCCAGGTATTTCCGAGGAACTTCGGCATAAGTGAGTCACGGTGGCATTGGAGCCTCGCTGCATCGAATTTCAACCACTCTCAAGTTACGTCCGCTGAAACCCAACTTAGCTCTGTCCCCATTCAAAACATCAGAAAACACGAGTTTCCTGCATTTCCGCCTGTTCAGAATGGCCGTAAATGTATGCCAAGATTTTAGCGTAGCAGGACCCGAAGACACTATTTTTGTCGTTTCGTAATAATTTTTTTGCGTGGCAAGTTGCTGGAAGTGTGAGCTGATAATGTCGCAGCAAGGGAAGCAGGGCATCAGGGACCTGAGTGAACAGGACAAGCAACCCAAGTATCTCCTTAACCAGTCGGATTGAAAGATTGTGAAATTACCAGCACAAGAACGAAGAGGGAAGTGCGAATTAGAGCGGGTGAATTCGAAATCAAATCAGGTACAGAAAGAGAAATAAAGGGAGGGAAAGAAAGATTGGATTAAGAGAGAGGGAAAAAAAGACACAAAGGTAAAGTGAACAGTGGAAGTGTAGTGAACAGTGAGGAGGATAGTAATAGACTTCAAGGGGATATAGACAGGCTGGTGGAATGGGCGGACACATGGCAGATGAAATTTAATGCAGAGAAATGTGAAATGATAAATTTTGGCAGGTAGAACGAGGAGAAGCAATACAAACAAAATGTTTCTAAACAATTGTAAAAGGGGTACAGGAACAGAGAGATCTGGGGGTATATGTGCACAAATCTTTGAAGGTGGCAGGACAGGTTGAGAAAGCGGTTAAAAAAGCATACAGGATCCTGGGTTTTATAAATAGAGGCACAGGGTACAAAAGCAAGGAAGTTATGTTGAACCTTTATAAAACACTGGTTCGGCCAGAACTGGAGTATTGTGACCAATTCTGGGCTCTGCACTTTAGGAAGGATGTGAAGGCCTTGGAGAGGGTGCAGAAGAGATTTACTAGAATGGTTCCAGGGATGAGGGACTTCAGTTACATGGATAGACTGGAGAAGCTGGGGTTGTTCTCCTTAGAGCAGAGAAGGTTGAGAGGAGATTTGATAGAAGTGTTCAAAATCATGACAGGTTTAGATAAAGTAAATAAAGAGAAACTGATCCCATTGATCGAGAACCAGAGGACACAGATTTAAGGTGATTGGCAAAAGAACCAAAGGCGACATGAGGAAAAACTTTTTTATGCAACAAGTGGTTTTGATCTGGAATGCGCTGCCTGAAAGGTTGGTGGAAGCAGATTCAATAGTGGCTTTCAAAAAAGGAATTGGATAATAATTGAAGGGAAAAAATTTTCAGGGCAACGGGGAAAGAGCGAAGGTATGGGACTAACTGGATTGCTCTTACAAAGAACTGGCACGGGCTCGATGGGCCAAATGGTCCCCTTCTGTGCTGTAACGATTCTATGATTCTAAAAAAAAGTTAAATTTTAAATTTTACATTTTTAAAATCTGCAACAATTAAAACCTGAAGGAATGAGACTCCACACTTGTAATAGCTAATTTTAAGTGCCATAGAGCTTGACTGGCAGTAATTAAGACTTAGCTCGTCGTTAAAAAGGTATTTAGTCTGAAATGGACAAGACTTAACTTTTTGTGGTGAGTTTAGTTCATACCCACCCAGCAAATCGAGCAACTTCACGCCGTTAAATGCATTTCAATGATGAGCCAGACAGTGAGATGATGTTTTTGCGGTGTTAATGGTGGAGCGACGCAATTCGGACAGCAACTTTTGGATTTTTGAGTTTTACCACGCATCTGCCCCTCGCCTGAAGTTGCTGTACCATTTACGCATAAATAATGGTGAGCACCTTTAGCCTCACCGTTATCTTGACAACTGTGGCTCAATTTGATGTTTTTCATTATGTAATGTTTAACAGTATAATACATTAGTATCAGAAAAACATCTTCTGCTTGCATATATTAAGGAAATCAGAATTCAGGGGATTAAAGACAATCATATGGGAAAGATCAAGTGAATGGGACTAACTGGATTGCTCTTACAAAGAGCCAACACGGGCTCGATGGGTTGAATGGCCTTCTTCTGTGCTGTAACCATTCTATGATTCTACATATTACAAAATACTCAAGAAACTGAGCACTAGACTACAAAATTATATTTCTTTATCTTTATGCTTAACAAAATGCTAACTCATTATCTGCATTGATGAAAAAAGGACAAGGTGCAGAAGTGATAAAAGCCATTGTTTTATTTATCAAGTATGTAATAAAAAGAAAAACAAATTATATTACATTTTACAGGGTGGCAAAAAAACAAAACGTAGTCATTGACTTTTCAGCTAAATTGCCTAATAAAAATCTAAAACAGCCTGAGTAGAGAAAAGTATTGCAATCTGAATCTATGGAAGGAAATGCTACAGGATTAGCCTCAGAGTGAAATCTTTCAACAGCTGTTATGCTGCTCAAGCCTGACCACTTGATTCTGCCAATCTGGCAGTCAGAGGACTACAAAGGAGGTTTAACTGCTGACTTCCCCGAGCTGACTGTAAGTGGATGGCTGGTTGTGTACTTAGACAATAAACTGATTTTAGAGCCAACCTCCACAGCTAACTATGCCCAGGCTACTTGCATACTTTGATACAAAGATATGTCATTGTGTAGCTGGTGTAAAGCAGATTGCACAGTGACCATATATTCTTTGTTCAGAGTCTTCACGGCACTCCGTTTTTCCTGCTTTATCAAGGCTTGGGAGGAAGTTGTTTGACTCCTGTGACTGACGTGTCCCTTTATATCCTTTAAATAGCTCGCAGTGTAACATCAGCCATTTGTAAGGTGACTCTATGGAGGATCCTGGAATGGAGATGATGTCCTGCCTACATTTCTTTCTGATTCTGGTAGCCCTTCACATGTTGGATCTTTGATGTTGACAGTTTCCATCCCTATTTCTTTCACCAAAACAGAAATTCATGTTCCTCATTCTCCTCAGACTTTTCCATCCAAAGATTTTGCTATTTTGGGACGTATCGTCTATGAAAGTATAAATATAGGAATTATGAATGGTGACTTTGTAATGAGGGTTCTTGGAAGGTTTGTTTGTGCAAAAGATTACCATATATGACCGTAACTCTATTTGCTTTACTTTCAGGAATCTAGATGCAAGAGGAAAATGAACATTGTATATAAATGGAAGTTCATTCTTTGTGTATATTTGTTTGAATATGTGATATTTGCATTCATTGCAAGTCTGCCTACATTTCATAATGTTTGTTATTTATATGGACGTAAAGGAATAATGAAATACGAGTTATCCGATTCTGTGCAGCCCATGATCTCTACCATCATCAGTGTGTTAAAAATTAGTGCCACTCTCCATTTAGTAGTCATTTCTTAATTGACACTTTTTTAAGGTCACTAAGTCTTAATTACTGCCTTTCCGACGCATCCCTTGTAATATGAGGTTTGCTGTTCATTTTTAGGGCATCTGAGCCCAGTCATTGTAATTTTTTTTTGCAATGGCAGAGGATGTGGGGGGTTAATCCAAGCTTATCCCCTTTTATTATATATGGCATACATAGACGAGTTTCAGAAGACAGGGGTGGGGGCTAGGATTGTCCCACCTCCAATATTGTTTGCTGTCTCTCACTGTGGGAATGAGACCAGAAGCAAACATTTTTACAGAGACAGATTGTAAATAGGGGCTGGATTTTGATTAAAATTTTGGGTTTTCTTTTCTTCCTGCATGCTGTATTTGGGCCTAAAAAAATTGTACAAATCAGCAATACCAAAAGCAATAAGAGCATTACATCTTTCAGTGCAAAGCAGTGAAAATAAGAATGAGTTTGGTTGCTTGGATTCTCCACTTGGAGTTAATTGGAAGTGGTGGAAATTCTAGAAAACTCAAGGGATGCATATGTGCCGCCATTGGCATCTTCCTTATTCCTGGAAAGAGTGATGGCCTCATGCATTGTCTCAGTGCTAGATTTTGTTTGCCGTTCTATGAAGACATGAAAGGAAGTTTACTTTATTATATTTCGAACTACACATCGGCCTGTAAATTGCTCTGAGCGGCGAACCCGGCAGTAGCCGCCACTCATTCGATTTAAATTCACCCACCAGTTACCGCGTTCTTTTTGGCGGTAACTTCCTTGAACTGCGACTTCAAATAACATCAGCGTTCTTTCCCGGGCTGTGTGAGTGGTGAAAGGATTGCCAAGGTCCCTCAACCAATCAGCCTGAAGCAAGCCACGTTGTGGAGAACCAGGAAATGCAGTTCATTCACAAACCGCGCAAACTAAAAACCCGGATGTGCCCGATAAGGTATTATAAAATGACATACAGCAAGCGAAATAAAGAGAAGATAAGATTAAAGATTGTGATAAAAGAGTCAGAAGGAAAAAGTAAAAAAGTTAATTTTTTTAATTTTTAAAACATTTTTTTAAAATGTCCAAAAACTATTAAAATCAGGAGTAATGAGACTTCACATTTTTAAAAGTTAATTTTTCGTGCCAGAGAGGTTGTTTGGCAATCACTAAGACTTAGCATGCTGTGAAACTTAGTTTGAGCATACCAATCTTGTGGCAATATTAGAAGCGATATGTGCAATTCCAGCTGAGCAGGACAGCAAGTTGGCGCTGGTTCATTGATTCTATTGATTGCAGCCGGCGATGTCCCTTTAAGGTGAAGCTGTCAGATCGCCGGTGAACCAGGAAGAGCAAGTTCCGGATTTCCACATTTAACTGCACATGTGCGCTCGCGGGAACTTGCTCTTCGATTTCGCCAGCTCACCGTTATTTTGAAAGCAATTTGCGGCCCATTATGTTTCAGTGATTCTTCAATAAGACTGTTGCAGACAACAGAAACCATCTGCAAATGTTATTCAATGGGGATGAATAATCTTATTAATCTGATTTTAGAAAGCTTTAGTACATATTGAATGCATGCATGCTTTGCAAAAATTAATAGCAAAATATATTAAAATATGCACTGCTCTCAATGCTTCTGTTGGCACTGATTCAAAGCTGAGCAGGTATAAGGGTCAACTTTAACACTTCAACTGATTTATAAGAAACTGGCCACAGTTTAACTAGCAACTTCAACTTTGGAGGCTACAGAATAAACAGTTGGTTGTGAACATTTCTTAAAGACCAAACTACGTTTACTACATGCTGAAACGTGACGTGGGTATCCATAGTATTGCATTTCAATGCTCTCACTGCAAATGAAAGCCTACTATTTTCATTAAAATGTTGTTGTGCAACTTCTACTTCATCGCCTGATGGAATTATAAATTTGTTCTCAGTAAAAATGATTTACAGCTCACACTCTGGTTTATGACATACAGAATTTGTTTAGTTAATGGAACATTTAAGTTATTGGGGCACGATGGTGAGCATTATGCAGTTGCCTCATATTTGGCTCACACTTCCATTGACATCCAGTGATAATACATGGCAAATAAAGAGAAACACTCAGTCAGCACATTTATTAGCAGGAAAAAAAATCTTGTCGCAATCACTTTTTGTGGTTTAGCTATATATTTATTTTATTGCATTTTCATTTTCTTTGAAATGCAATTAATATGCAACTGTCATCAAAAAGATATTGGTACTACATAATGGGATACTAGCATAAAAATTCATAACGTGATCTTTTCCTCTCTGCTATATTAGCGGAGCTGTTAATCTCTGATGCTGATAGGGTCATACTTCTGCTAAATAGCAAAAAGAACTTCAGATGAATACTTTGAGCATTGATATATTAGAATTCAATAACACAATTTCAAAGTCAAAGTATTGTCTTTCGTCCTCAAGCACCCAAAGCATGAGGTTTACATTATAAGTCTCAATTTGATTGTCACAGCAATGGTTTGCCAGCTCCATATAGTTTCTAATGTTTGGCAGTGTAAGGGTTGATAAAAATGCTTTAAGCATCTTAGTTTCTCCTAAATGTTATCAATATTCATTTTGCACACATATTAGCGTTCTCATCTCATTATAATTCTCACAGCCCTATGAGCAAAGGTACCAGCCAAGAAAATCCACATTATTTTTACCCCTTTGCCCTCATTTGGAACATTTCATCACTGAGAGCCTGTTCAATTCAATTGAAGCTTTTTTTTTCTGTCATAGGGAAAGCTTTAAAGCTAGTGTGAGCACAGTACATCAAACAACCATATATCATATTGACACTGGATGCTAGTGTAATGTTTCATCACCCCATCCCACAGGACTGATTACCATCTAATGATTTATTATTTATTAACAACAAAACAGAGTATCAGAAAATGTCAAGTAATATACAAAAGTCTATACTTTTTCATGTGCAGTGCAATCCTGTAAGACACACTAGATTGTGCACATAAGAAGGATAAATACCCATACTAGAGAGATTGGGACGTGAGGAAAAACAGCATATAATACGGGTTTGTATTAAAGAGGCACATACAAGTGGTATTCACTATATTGTATTAAAGAGGCACATACAAGCGGTATTCACTATATTGTATTAAAGAGGCACATACAAGTGGTATTCACTATATTGTATCTTACAGAAAATAACAGTCCAAAATATCACAACCAAAAATTTAGAAAGCCATGCTACATATATATTCTTTCATTCGCTTGGCAGTCACAAAAGATACTTTATCTTATACTATGCAGCCAATCTAATTTTGCCAACTTATGAGACAGATCCAATTTTGTAAAAAATTGTCTTCATAGAATTCCACTAAGTAATTGGCAAATTTGCTTTCTCTCTGATATTCATTTTAATTTTTTTTTTCATTATTACTACTGTATTGTACCACAATGTTCCATCTTATTCAGAAAGCAGACTGATCTGGACCACACAGTTCTCCACGGCAGCCACATATGATTGGATGGCAAGAAATGTGCTCTCATGGAATTACAAAGAAATTACATGAAAACAGGCTGTTTGTCCCAACCAGTCTATGTTGGTTCTTATCATCCACGTGAGCAGTAGTCCTAATCCATGTGCCCCATGTTCCCATGTTCCTTTATCTTTCTTTCTTTCAACCATATTGGTTGGGCACAGGATGAAACATTGGAGAAGAGAAATAAGGTCCACACTGGACTGGGAGGGACAAGTAGCACAAGAGTAAAGAATACTCGGCCAAATGCTGCCTTGATGTCAACGACAGATACTCTCACCTCACCTCTGGAATTCAGCTCTTTTGTCCATGTTTGGACCAAGGCTGCAATGAGGTCTGGAGCCGACTGAACCTGTCGGAACCCAAACTGAGCATCGGTGAGCAGGTTATTGGTGAGTAAGTGCCGCTTGATAGCACTGTCGACGACACCTTCCATCACTTTGCTGATGGTTGAGATAGACTGATGGGGTGGTAATTGGCTGGATTGCATGTGCGTTGATGCACGTAGCATAGTAAATAAGGTTGGTAAGCTGCATGCTCAAGTCACAACATGGGACTATGATTCAGTGGCAATAACGGAGACCTGGCTCGTAGAAGGGGAGGATTGAGTACTTAATATTCCTAAATACAAGGTATTCAGGAAAGATAGGGAAGGTAAGAAAGGAGGCAGGTGGCAATATTGATCAAAGAAACTATTATAGCACTGGAAAGGGATGATGTAGTTGAGGGGTCAAAGACAGAATCTATTTGGTTAGAATTAAGGAATAATAGAGGAGCTATTACACTACTGGGTGTATACAATAGACCACCTAATAGTGGGAAGGAGATAGGGAGCAAATTTGTGGGCAAATTACAGAAAGAAATAGTGCTGGATTTAGTTCTGGGGAATGAAGTGGGACAGGTGGAGCATGTTTCAGCAGGGGAGCATTTGGGCAACAGTGATCATAATATCATTAGGTTTAGAATAGTTATGAAAAAGGCAAGGAAAAATCAAATTTTAAAATGCTTAACTGTAGGAGGACAAATTTCAGTGAGTTAAAAAGGGATCTTGCCCAGGTGGATTGGAATCAAAAATTGGTGGGCAAAACAGTAGTTGAACAATGGGAAGCTTCAAGGAGGAGTTGGTTCAGGTGTAGAGTAGACACATCCCTACCAGGGGGAAAAGGAAGGGCATCCAAAGCTAAAGCTCCCTGGATGACGAAAGATATAGAGATTAAAATGAAACAGAAAAAAGGAGGCTTATGATGAATGTAAGTTTCATAATATAGCAGAGAACCAGGCTGAATACAGACTGCAGATGAGATCAAAAAAGCGAGTAAGAGGGGCAAAGAGAGAGTATGAGAATGGACTAGTGACTAACATAAAAGAGAATCCTAAAGTCTTTTATGAACATATAAATAATAAAAGGGCAGTCAAAGGAAGGGTGGGACCGATTAGGTACCAAAAGGAGATCTTCTTGTGGAGGCAGAGGGCATGGCTGAGGTACTAAACGAATACTTCGCATTTGTCTTCACTAGAGAAGAGGATGCTGCCATTGTAGCAGTAAAGGAGGAGGTAGTAGCGATATTGGATAGAATAAAAATAGATAACGAGGAGGTAGTTAAAAGATTGGCAGTACTCAAAGTAGAAAAGTCACCAGGTCCAGATGGGATGATCCTAGGTTTCTGAGAGAAAGGGGGAGATAGCAGAGGCTCTGGCCATAATCTTCCAATCCTCCTTGGAGGATGGTGCTGGAGGATTGCAAAAAGTACACCCCTGTTAAAAAAGGGAGACAATTGTAAACAATTTTACAACACCAAGTTATAGTCCAGCAATTTTATTTTAAATTCACAAGCTTTCGGAGGCTACCTCCTTCCTCAGGTGAACGATGTGGAAATGAAATCCTCGAAATGAAGTCGCATTTATGAGGAAGGAGGTAGCCTCCGAAAGCTTGTGAATTTAAAATAAAATTGCTGGACTATAACTTGGTGTTGTAAAATTGTTTACAATTGTCAACCCCAGTCCATCACCGGCATCTCCACATCAAAAAAGGGAGAGGAATAAATCCAGCAATTACAGGCCAGTCAGCCTTATGTTGGTGGTGGGAAGACTTTTAGAGACAATAATCCGGGACAAAATTAATTGGCACTTGGAAAAGAATGTGCTCATAAATGAAAGTCAACATGAATTTGCTAAAGGAAAATCTTGTTTGACTAACTTGATTGAGTTTTTTAATGAAGTAACAGAGAGAGTTGATGAGGGTAGTGTGGTTGATCTGTATATGGACTTTCAAAAAGCATTTGATAAAGTACCTCATAATAGACTTGTTTGCAAAATTAATGCCATGTGATTAAAGGGACAGTAGCAAGGTGGATACAAAATTGACTGGGGGACAGAAAGCAGAGAGTAGTGGTGAACGGTTGTTTTTCAGACTGAAGGGAAATATACAATGGTGTTCCCCAGGGGTCAGTATTAGGACCACTGCTCTTTTTGATATATATTAATGACCTGGACCTGGGTATGGAGGGTATAATTTCAAAGACTGCAGATGACTCGAAACTCAGAAATGTAATAAACAATGTGAATGATAGTAACAGACTGGCAGACACAAGGCAGATGAAATTTAACACAGATAAGTGTGAAGTGATGCATTTTGGTGGGACAAATGTAGAGAAGCAATATAAACTAAATGTCACAATCTTAAAGGGGTTGCAGGAACAGAGAGACCTGGGAACGCACATGCACAAAACTTTGAAGATGGCAGAACAAGTTGCGAAGGCTGTTAAAAAAGCCTGTGAGATCTTAGGCTTTATTAATAGAGGCATAGAGTACAAAAGCAAGGAAGTTATGCTAAACCTTTGTAAAACACTGGTTAGGCCTCAGCTGGAGTATTGTGTTCAATTCTGGGCACCACTCTTTAGGAAGGCTGTCAAGGCCTTAGAGAGGGTGCAGGGGAGATTTACTAGAATGGTGCCAGGGATGAAGGACTTCAGTTATGTGGCGATACCAGAGAAGCTAATGGTGTTCTCCTTAGAACAAAGGAAGTTAAGGGGAGACTTGATAGAGGTGTTTAAGATCATGAACGGTTTGGACAGAGTAAATAAGGAGAAACTGTTTCCAGTATCCAATATCATTACTACCTCCTCCCTTACTGCTACAATGGCAGGATCCTCTTCTCTAGTGAAGATGGGTGCAAAGTATTCACTTAGTACCTTAGCCATGCCCTCTGCCTTCACAAGAAGATCTCCTTTTATGTCCCCAATGGGTCCCACCCTTCCTTAGTCTACCCTTTTAATATTTATATGTTTCTAAAAGACTTTTGGGTTCCCTTTTATGTTACCCGCTAATCTATTCTCATACTCTCTCTTTGCCCCTCTTATTCCCTTTTTTAGATCTCCTCTGTACTTTCTGTATTCAGCCTGGTTCTCTACTGTATTATGAACCTTACATTCGTCATAAGCCTCCTTTTCCTGTTTCATTTTAATCACTATATCTTTAGTCATCCAGGGAGCTCTAGCTTTGGATGCCCTCCCTTTCCCCCTCATAGGGATGTGTTTACTCTGTACCCAAACCATCTTCTCCTTGAAGGCCTCCAATTGTTCAATTACCAATTTTTGATTCCAATCCACCTGGGCAAGATCTTTTTTTTAAACTCACTGAAATTTGCCCTCCTCTAGTTAAGCATTTTCACATTTGATTGTTCCTTGTCCTTTTCCATAACTATTCTAAACCTAATGATATTATGATCACTGTTCCCTAAATGCTCCCTCACTGAAAAATGCTTCACCTGCCCCATTTCATTCCCCAGAACTAGGTGCAGCACTGCTTCCTTCCTGGTTGGGCTGGAAACACACTGTTCCAGAAAGTTCTCTTGAACACATTTCAGGAATTCCTCCCCCCCTTTGTCCTTTACACTGTTACTGTCCAGTCTATATTGGGATAATTGAAATCACCCATTATCACTACTCTATAGTTCATGCATCTTTCTGTAATTTGCCTGCAAATTTGCCCCTCTATTTCTTCCCCACTATTTGCTGGCCTATAGTATACACCCACTAGCTCCTCTATTGAACCTTAATTCTAACCAAATAGATTCTGTCTTTGACCCCCTTAACTACATCATCCCTTTCTGGTGCTATAATAGTTTGTTTGATCAATATTGCCACCTGCCTCCTTTCTTTCCTTCCCTATCTTTCCTGAATACATTGTGTCCAGGAATATTAAGTACCCAATCCTCCCCTTCTTTGAGCCAGGTCTCTGTTATTGGCCAAATAATTTATCACTGTCTGTCAGCCTCATGTAAATTACATTTCTGAGGTGAACGGACAGTCCTTCATGATTGCAAACAAACACTATCAGTATTCACACACACTTTTATTTTACTATCATTAATCTGTTCCACATCCGAAAATTTGAAGAACAACAAAAAATGTATTGCAGAAAAATGTCCCATCATCTTCAATGCTACAAACTAAAAAGTTGGCAAGAATCTTCACTTCCTGGCGACAGTAACGTATCAACAGACAAACAAAAAAAAACTGTACGTAAATTATTTTTGAATGTACTGTTGTATATTATAATTACATATGATATGTGCGAGCACATTTATTTTATTTTCTTCTATTCCAGTTCTCAATAATCCGGTTGGTTTACTTACACAAGTGTTATAGAACTATCAGCCCCCAACCACTGCAGCAAAAACTCTGAGTTATATAAAACATAGCATAATACTGAAATTATTAACATTAGACTTTCCATAATGTCAACTGCAACATAAATTTGCCATAATCTTTGAAAGATACATTTGCTCACTCTGCTTATACAATGGTCATGAAAGTGAATGTATCTTTAATTTATTATAGTTTTGAAATTCAATTGGCATATAATCCAATCAAGGCAATGAATGAAACTTTTATACTACTCATTAGGTTTTATTCATAAAAATATTAATTTGGTCATAACTACTCATGTGCATCACAATAAGCCATATGGTGTGTAACTGCATTAATTTCCATTGACGATAATTAAATGTCACATACATGTTTTGCTGAGCATGGTCCTGTGATGCATTGATTTATACTCATTTGGTGCTAATAAAGATCTTCAACACAAAAATCTATTTAAGTAAGTTTGGAATGAAATTTGAAGTAGAGATACATAAAAATAAACTAAAATCTAACTGTTTATTCCAAGTTTAAGTATGTTGTAACTTAAAAAAAAATTAATCCAAATATATATTGTGTATCATATATGTGGGCACTTGTTTTTAGCAGAAGGTTAAGCAGTTCTAGAATTTCTAAAGATAACGTGTTACGCTGTTTTAGGAGTATATGAACCAGAGATTGTCCATGTATATAAATAGGTGATTATGAGATAAATTGAAATTATAAGTGTGCAGATGTTAAGTTCAGGATAGTGTAGATAAACACAATGGCCTAGAAATTGGATGGCAACGATCCCGCTTTTCGGGAGTCAAACAGGCTCCTAAGCCTCCGATATGGCAGGTTGGAAGTGCACGCTCCTTACAGGCTGGAAGTGCACTGCCTGTCATATTAGTTTCGGCAAAAAAAAGGCGTCCAGGGCCCAAGCCAAAAGCAGGCATTATTCTCTTTGCATATTCAGAGGACTAACGCCTGTTCGAGGCCCCCTTTGCAATATTGTGTTTCCCTGAATGCAGCTGGTGCCAGGCTAGCTGCGTTCAGGAAAACTAGGTTTACAAGTGGCCTAAGAGGCGATCCTTAAAGGGACCGCTCCAGGCTGCAACCAACATGCTAAGTTTTTAAGATATACTTACCTGAGTGTGGAGCTGGAAGGAGCAGGAATCCTGCTCTTGGCTCCACATTGAAGCCACGGAGGCCTCTTGATCCCGGCCTCTACCCTCCTGATCCCAGCTTCTACCCTCTCCGATCCCGGCCTCTACCATTCCCGATCAGTGTTACCCTCCGTTCCTATCACTGCTACCTTCCTTCCCAATCACCGCTACCCTCCCTCCCGATTGCTGCTACCCTCCCTCCTGATCACCAATTCCCTCGATCCCTAGCACCACTATCCTCCAACACTATCACCGCAACCCTCCATCCCTATCGCTGAGAACATCACAGCAGCCCGATCTTCAAATCCTCTACTCCGACAAGCTGCCAGGGGATGCCCATTAGGTGTCCGCAGCTCGCAAGCTCGTTGATAATGAGGCCCGAGGTCCAATATTACGTGTGCCTTGGGCCTATTCAAACAAATGCAGGGATAATCTGGTTCCTCCAATTCTGGCCTCTTGTACATCCCCAACTTCCTTCGCTCCACCATTGCTGGCTGTGCCTTCAACTGTCTAGGCCCTACGCGCTGGTATTTCCTCCCTAAACCTCTCCATCTCTCTCTCCTCCTTTCAGACATTCTTCAAAACTTACCTCTTTTAACAAGCTTTGGTTACCTGTCCTAATGTCTCATTGTTTGGCTTGGTGTTAATTTTTTTTGTCTGATAACGCTCTTGTAAAGCACTTTCGGATGTTTTACTACATCAAAGGCGCTAAAAAATGCAAGCTGTTGTTGATCACTGTGCCCGCTGCGCATTTCTGGGCGCGCTCCATTTTCTAGTCCACGATGTGGATAAGGAACATTGAACTCCATTTAATCTGTGACGGAGTCAAAGGACTCATGGCAACCTTTTTAAGATGACATTCAGTTTTTCAGCCAATGTGTTAGCTCGTAGTGTTTCAAAAGAAAATCAGTTTTTATTCATTAGGAATTGGAGGTTGGCAGTATCAATCAATAAGATGAGTTGCAAGAAGGGACTGGAGACTGTTGGAACCATTCCATCAAACATTACTTTCTCCCACTGTCGATTGTGTACAAACCTGATGCAGGAAAGTTATGATATGCTGATGCTTTCTAAGAGCTGCAATTACAGATCTGTTTATTTTGTGTTTATCCGAAAAGAAATATACAAATATATACACAGTATATAATACAAATACAAATTGCTAAAATGCAGCTTTTCAGAACTCTCTATTTTACTCAAAAGAACTTACTGGGATAAGCCTTATGTCATTTTCTTCAGGGCTCGTTGCAGCTGCTTTTTTGAGATAAGGAAGTCATTACCTAATATGAATCCGTTTACTGGCTTCATTTGAGCCAATTCTGCCACTGCATTTGCGGAATTGCTAAGGCTTGGAAATTAAATAAGTGGGATTGGATTGGCGGTGAGTCTTACTTAATTTAAAAATGACACTGAAATTTCCATATTTGGGACTTTACCACAGTTTACTACTGTGATGTGGACCATTGGCTTGTTTGTAGGGAAATTGTAGCACCTGGTTATGTAGAAGCTGTTTTCAGTTTGTTTACAGGCTTGTGGTTGAGATCCCTTTGCTACTAGGCAGATAGCCTACAATGTCCATATTAGACTGGCCAACATCCATGGGAAAATGTGTGGAGTGACATGAATAATCAATAAATAGATCGCAAACCTTAGAGTGGAGGCTGACACCTGACAGCATGAAATGCAGGTAACTCTGCTCGTTTTTGCAAAACATACTTTTGGTGCACTTATCATAGAATCATGCAATCTTACAAAACAGGAGGTGGCCATTCGGCCCATCGTGTCAGTGCTGGCTCTTTGAATCGAATTAGTCCCACTCCCCTACTCTTTCCCCATAGTCCTGCAAATTTTTCTTTTTCAAGTATATATCCAATTCACTAGTTACTACTGAATTTGCTTACTCTATGCTTTCAGATAGTGCATTCTAGATCATAACAGCTCGCTGCATTACAAATATTGCTCCTCATCTCCCCTCTGGTTATCTTAAATTTGTGGTTACTGACCCACCTGCCAGTGGAAACAGTTTATCCTTATTTACTGTATCAAATTCTCTCATCATTTTGAACACCTCTATTAAATCTCCACTTAGCCTGCTCATCTCTAAGGTGAACAACCCCAGCTCCACTAGTCTCTCCATATAACTGAAGTCCCTCATCCCTGGTACCAATCTAGTAAATCTCCTCTGTACCGTCTTAAAACCCTTGACATCCTTCCTAAAGTGTGGTGCCCAGAATTGGACACAATACTTAAGCTGAGGCACATCCAGTGATTTATAAAGTTTTAGCATAATTTCCTGGCTTTTGTACTCTATGCCTCTATTTATAAAGCCATATGCCTTTATAATCCCATATGCCTTTTTTTAACAGCTTCATCAACTTGTCCTGCCACTTTCAAAGATTTATGGAATATGAAACCCCCGGATCTCTCTGTTCCTACACCCACTTAAAAATTGTACCATTTAGTTTATATTGCCTTTCTTCCTCCCAAAATGCATCACTTCACAATTCTCTGCGTTAAATTTCATCTGCCATGTGTCTGTCCATTTCACCCATCTATTTATGACCTCCTGAAGCCTGCTATTATCCTCCTAACTGTTTACTACATTTCCGAGTTTTGTTTCATCTGCAAAAGTTGAAATTATGCTCAGTGCACCCAAGTCCAGGTCATTACTATATGTCAAAAAGAGCAGTGGTCCGAAGACCGAACCCTGGGAGACACCATTGTATATTTCCCTCCAGTCTGAAAAACAACCGTTCACCACTACTCTCTGCTTTCTGTTTCTTAGACAATTTCATATCCATGCTGTCACTGCTCCTTTAATCCCATGGACTCAAATTTTGCTGATAAGTCTATCATGTGGCACTTTATCAAACGCCTTTTAAAAGTCCATATCTACAACCTCAACTACACTACCTTCATCAAGCCTTTCCATTATTTCATCGAAGAACTGAAATAAGTTTGTCAGACTCAACTTGCCTTTAACAAATCCGTGTTGGCTGTCATTAATTAACCCATGTTTTTCCAAGTGAAAATTAACTTTGCCCTGGATTGTGAGGCGCTAAATTGGGCATGGTAGTGCCCGTTGTTTCGGTGCTACACGGCCTCTCCGACATCCAAGATGCCGTCTTGGGTGTGCACGCACATTTCCTGCGTGACGTGTGCCAGACGCCATCTTGGTACAGGAGTTAGCGCATGCGCTAATACTGGACATTGGAAGCATGTAAAGTAGGGAGAAAATGGCTGCAATCAGTGTGCAACGCTGATTTAAAGTGATAGACACCATTTTCGGCCTTAACGCTCAACTCAACGCACAGTCTTATCCCCGACCATCTAAGCGTTTCTTACAGTGCCTGAAGGAACCCCCACCAGCGCTATTTAAAGGGCCATGCAGGTGTTGCAGGTTAGTTGCTGGATTATTGCTTCTGGCTGCTGGAGGAGTAGGAAGTGTTTTTTGAAGCTCCCCATTCTTATTGAGAGTTCCAACACTACTTTTGAGAGTGCTTTGGCAGGTGTTGCCTTACGGGTCGGAAAACTACAACCCTGGGGGAACAACATTCCTGCCAACCATGGGCGGTCTGCTAGGGCTCCCGCTGGGCATTGAGCACGACTGGGAGTGTGCAGAGAGGCCACGCCCAGAAGGTCAAGCTGCGAGGAGATGGAGGACGAGGAGGCGCAGGGCACTGAGCAGGAGGCCCTACCCAATGAGGGCCTTCAGGGACCAATTCTCTTAGCTCAACATGAGCGAGGAGGATTTTATCTGACGCCTGAGGTTCACCAAGGAAACCACGACCGAGATCTGTCAACTGGTGCGGCCACAACTGCAGCCTCAGAGCAGGGCGAGGACAGCATTGCCTGTGGCTGTGAAGGTCACCGTGGTGCTGAATTTCTACAGCTTAGGATAATTTCAGGCCTCTGCTGGCAACATGTGGAACATTTTGCAGTATGCAGTGCACTGCTGCATAAAGGAGGTCACAGACACACTGTACCAGATGAGGAACAGGTTCATCACCTTCCCTCTCAACAGAGACAAGCAGAACGAGCGAGCACGGGGGTTCGCCCACATTGCTGGCTTCCCCATGGTGCAGGGTGCCATGGACTGCACACATATTGCCCTGTGTGCCCCGCACATCAACTCGGCCGCCTTCGTCAACCGAAAGGGCTTCCACTCCCTCAACGTGCAGCTGGTGTATGACCTCACACATTGCATCTTGGAGATCGATGCCCACTACCCTGGGAGCAGTCACGACGCCTTCGTCATGCGGCAGTCCAACGTGCCAGCTATCTTTCACCCGACTCGGCAAGTCGAAGACTGGCTACTGGACGACAAGGGCAATCCCCTCACACCGTGGCTCATGACACTGGTCAGGAATCCACGCACACGTGCACAGCAGGCCTATAATGAGAGCCATGCTGCCACACGCAACATCGTGGAGCAGACCATAGGCACCTCCTCAAACAACACTTCCGCTGCCTGGAGGAGCCCTGCAGTACTCCCCTGAGTGGGTGGGCAGATTCGTGGTGGTCTGCTGCATGCTGCACAACCTCACCATCATGAGGGACCAGCCTTTGCCACCATTGATTGGAGAAGATCCTGAGCCAGAGGTAGAGGAGAAGGAGGCTGAGGAGGAAGAGGCTGAAGAGGAGGAGGAGGAAGAGGCTGAGGAGGAAGAGGCTGAGGAGGAAGAGGAGGAAGAGGCTGAGGAGGAAGAGGCTGAAGAGGAGGAGGAGGAAGAGGCTGAGGAGGAAGAGGCGGAGGAGCAGGAGGAGGAAGAGGCTGAGGAGGAGCAGGAGGAGGGGGTGGAGCTGGAGGAGGAAGTGGAGGAAGACACGAGGGTGCAACAGGAACCACAAGCCTTGTCTGCAGGGGCTCTGTGTGCTCGCCTGATCCGTGCTCGCTATCAATAATTTGAACTACATCCCCCAACTCACCAACAGTCCTACACTCCCCAACTTTATGCTCCCACAAGACAATCAAATCCCCTCCACCTGATTACACATTGGTGTCCCTCTCAGCTCATCGCATAAACAAAAACCACCACCAAATGCAAAATCAAACCCTCATTTATGGATGAATAAATGAAATTATGCAAACATAACAGAACTATTCACCCTTGTGCATTCCCTTAGTGCCTGTTGTCCGTGTGCCTTTACCTATCCTAGTGCTCCTACGAGGTGCTTCCCCAGTGGATGGAGCATGGGTGGTGGGAGGCTGCTGGCCTTCAATGGAGGAGCGTTCAGATGGCCTTGGAGGATGAACCTGAGCAGCTCTGGGCCGGGAGGGCCCGGCTTCAGACTGCACCATCTCAGCATAGGCTGCAGCAGTCTGGCCTGGCTGGCCGATAGGCAACAACAGGGTTACTGGCGGAGTGGCAGGGGTGGGAGCAGGAAGGCTGTCATCCTGAGAGAGGACAGCAGGTCCGACTGCCATGGCGCCACTGCCACTCTCCCGGGGCGGCGCCTCAGCACTCCTGGTGATCGGCTGGAGAACGGATTGCTGGAGTGCTATGATGCCCTGGAAGCCCCGCTGCACAGTGGTCCCCAGACCCACAATAGCAGCAGTCTGAGCTTCCAATGCAGCAGTCAGACCTTGGATGGCAGATGTTATTGCTGCAATGGATGCTGTGACATCAGTCATCAGACGCTGCATCATGGTGGGTTCCACAGGTGCGCTGATGGAGGTGACCACCCGTTCCATGTTGGAAAGGATGGGCTCCAAGCTCTGCGCCAAGTTGGAGCTGGAATCCTCCATGCCCCTTCTCATTGTGCGCAGGCTTTCTGACAGGCTTTCCAGTGCCCCAAGCATTTGGTGGTGTACACCCATCAGCCGTCTTCTGTAGCCTGGCCCATCGAAGTCCTCATCTGGCTTCTCTGCAGCAGAACTAGTGAACGACCTCGCCCTCCGGCGAGTTGGCTCCTGTGGTATCCGTTCCCTCCGCCCCGGCTCCTGTGCACTTGTGCTCGGTGTCTCACCGTGTGCCGAACCCTCCTCTAACCTAACCTCTAAAGGACGCGCAGTGTCAGTCTCTGAGCTGGTGGAAGCAAGTGTCAGATCGAGTGACGGAGTGGCTTCAGTGTCCCCCTCCTCCTCCTCCTCCTCCTCCCCCTCCTCCTCAGGTGCCGCCACATGTTCTTGGGTGTCTGCAATGACAAAGGGAAACAGGTTGAGTCGTGGAGTGGGGAGAGGAGTAAGATGTGTGTACTGGCAGCATGTGCAGCATGTGAGTCAGAAAATATTATGGGGGGAGGGAGATGTGGGAAATGAGAAGGAGCATTAGATATGCAGAGACCCCCTTCACCGGGACCTCCAGTGCGGCACATTGTGACGGCTGCAGCAATGGCCTGCCCAATGATCTGCAGCACCGTCTCCTCTAGGGGGGTGAGGGCGTGCAGACGTGCCCGTCCAGCCTCAGGTCCCTCCTGCTGCCGGGTGTTATACGCCACCTTCTCCTGCAAGGCAGAGGACAGTGTGTCAGTGAGTGTCTTGCAAGGTGTGTGGGTGATATACCTGTCATGGTCGAATAGCTGCCAGTTTGTGTGACTTGAGTGGTGGTTGTGTGGCCTGCAAGTGTGGTACTATGTGCGGGTGAGATGCAGCATTGCGTATGGATGGGCAGTGTTTGTTGGTGGGTGGGTGGGTGACGGGGAGGTGTCATGACTGGAGTATTGGTGCAGTTGGCAGGATGTGCCACTTGACACTTGCATTCACTCACCTTGACCACTCGTGTCAAATCATTAAACATTTTCCAGCACTGCACCCAAGTGCAAGGTGCAGTGCTCCTAGCATTCACCTCCTGCGCCACAGCCTGCCAGTGCCTGTGCAGCTGTAGTCAGGAGGGTCTCCGGCCACCCAGCGGGTACATTCTTGCCCTCCTTTGGTCCACACCTTCCACCAGGGCCTCCAGAGCATCGTCGGAGAATCTTGGTGCCCGCTCTCTTGCCGCTGCAGATACTCGCGATGCCATTCTCCCTTCTCCTCCTTGGCTGTGTATCTGCCATTGGAAATGTGCCTGCACCTTTAAGCAGTGCAGGCTGCTGATGACGTGTGCTGGCCACGCCCCATTTCCAACTTCCTCATTCTCTGTGCAGCCTCTCAGCAGCGAGGGCTGCGCTGGCTGCACGGAGATTTCATGGTAAGTAGCAGGCAGCACAAAGTTCTGCCCAGAACGGACCCTTATCCATTTTTTCCCCCATGGTCTCTCGAAGTTCCTCTACCATCAATGTTAGGTTGACTGGCGTGTAGTTACTGGACGTATCCCTCACCGCTTTTTTGAACAGGAGTGTAACATTTGCAACTCTCCAGTCATCTGGCACCACTCCCATATCCAAGGAGGATTGAAAGATTGTGGCCAGAGCCTCTGTTATTTCCACCCTTACTTCCATCAGCAACATAGGACACATCCCACCCGGACCGGGTGGGATGTGTTCTACTTTGAGCATTGCCATCCTTTCAAGTACCTCCTCTTTATCTATTTTTATCCTGTCCTATTTCTCTACCCCTCCTCCTTTACTGTG
This sequence comes from Heptranchias perlo, assembly GCF_035084215.1. Classification (NCBI taxonomy): domain Eukaryota; kingdom Metazoa; phylum Chordata; class Chondrichthyes; order Hexanchiformes; family Hexanchidae; genus Heptranchias; species Heptranchias perlo. The sequence continues at coordinate 134,078,087 of NC_090328.1, read as the reverse complement.
ACATTGCCAGCATGCTCTTCTTTTGTGAAGACAGATGCAAAGTACTCATTTAATGCCTCAGCCATGCCCTCTGCCTCCACAAGACTTCAGTGTTCCCTTTGATGTTACCCACTAATCTTTTCTCATATACTCTCTTTGCCCCTCTTGTTTCCTTTTCTTTCTCCTCTGCACTTTCTGTATTCTGCTTGATTCTCTACTGTATTATGAACCTGACATTTATCATGACCCTCCTTTTTCTGTTTCACTTTAATCTCTATATCTCTAGTCATCCAGGGAGTTCTAGCTTTGGATGCCCTTCCTTTCCCCCTCATAGGAATGTGTTTAGACTGTACCTGAAGTATCTTCTCTGTGAAGGTCTCCCATTGCTCATTTAATGTTTTATATGCCAATCTTTGTTTCCAATCCACCTGCACCGGGTTCCCTTTATAGCCACTGAAATTAGCACCCTTCCAGTTGTGTATCTTCACCTTTGATTGTTCCTTGTCCCTTTCCATAACTACTCTAAACGGTGATCATATTATGATCACTGTTTCCGAGATGCTCCCCCACTGAAGCATGCCCCACTTCATTCCCCAGAGCTAGCTCCAGCACTGCTTCCTTCCTTGTTGGGATGGAAACATTAAGAAAGTTCTCCCTGTACACATTTCAGGAATTCCTCCCCCTCCTTGCCCTTTTTTCTGAGTTTATATTAGGATAAAGTGGTCGCAATCTGACCTCTTATTTAGAAGTTTGTGGGTTCAAGTCCCACTCCAGAGACTTGAGCACATAATCTAGGCGGACACTTCAGTACAGTACTGAGGGATTGATGCACATTCTTCAGATGAGATGTTAAACCGAGGCTCCGTCTCAGGTGGACGTAAAAGATCCCACGGCACCATTTGAAGAAGAGCAAGAGAGTTCTCCCGGTGTCTTGGCCAACATTTATCTCTCAACCAATAGCTAAAAAAACAGATGATCTGGTCATTTATTTCACTGCTGTTTGTGGGACCTTATTGTGCGCAAATAAACTGCTGCGAATCCTGCATTACAACAGTGACTACACTTCAAAAAAAGTACTTAATTGGCTGCTTTGGGACGTCCTGCGGTCATCAAAGGCACTATATGAAGTCTTTGTTTTTTATTTTTGTTTATAAATGAAGCCCCCCCATTATTATTCTTCTATTTTTTTACATCTTTCTGAAATTTGCTTGCAGATTTGCTCCTCTATCTCCTTCCAACTATTTGGTGGTCTATAGTTTACACCAGCATAGGAACATAGGAACAGGAGTAGGCCATTCGGGCCCTTGAGCCTGTTCCGCCATTCAATTAGATCACGGCTGATCTGTATCTTAACTCCATCTACCTGCATTAGTTCCGTAACCCTTAATACCCGTGTCTAATAAAAATCCACCACACCCACAGTTTTGAAATTTTTAATTGACCTAGCCTCCAGCTTTTTGGGGGATGATAGTTCCAGATTTCCACTACCCTTTGTGTGAAGAAATGCTTCCTGACATCAAACCTAAATGGCCTAGCTCTAATTGTAAGGTTATGCCCCCTTGGTTCTGGACTCTCCCATCAGAGGAAATCCTTTTTCTCTATCTGCCCTATCAAATCTTTTAATCATCCTAAACACGACAATTTGATCACCCCTTACTCTTCTATATTCAAGGGAATACAGGCCTAGTCTATGCAACCTGTCCTCATAATTTGACCCTTTTAGCCCCGGTATCATTCTGGTGAATCTGCACTGCACCCCCTCCAAGGCCAGTATACCCTTCCTGAGGTGCGGTGCCCAGAACTCAGGTCAAACCAGAGTTCTGTACAGCTGTGACATAACTTCCAGCCCTTTGAATCCCAGCCCTCTTGAGAAAATGGCCAATGTTCCATTCACCTTTTTAATTATTGCAGCGTAACAGCTCCTCTTCTGCTCCTTATCTCCAAACAAATAGATTCTGTCTTTGAAAACTCTAGCACATCATCCCTTTCCAGGCCTGCAACATTGCTGTGTGTAACGATTTTTCTTTCCAGTCCAAGAAAATAAACCTGTAGGCTAAAAATTACCATTCATGGTAATAGCAGATGAACGGTAAACACATTCCATTGACTCGGTCCATTTCAATGGAGGAATTTCACCATTTATTTTAATTGGGTGAAAGCTTGTGTTGAAAGAGAGAACATAAGAATATTACACAAACACATTGGCCTCATCTTAATCGCTGCCCCCTCCCCCCGCCGGTGGGCGGGAGAAGGCCATTTTCAAGGCGGCGATTATCGGGGTGTCCGAGTGTTCCGCCATGGAGAGGCGGGACATTTAACATATTTAAATCAAGCTCCTACAGTGCAGTTGGGAGCCCGATTTGAAATTAAATGTTGCTGCATGGGTTTCCTGGAGGTCTGGAAACTCGGCAGTGAAACGGAGCGTGGGAGCTGCGGCTTCTCAAGGTAAGTGGCTCTTTCGGCATTCCTTGTGGGCAGGAAGAGCAGGAGTGCTTCCCCCCCAGGGGGACCCTCGACGAAGCCTTCCGCCTCCCTCAGCCCCGACCTCCAGCCCTCCCAATTGTCAACCTGCCCCCCACCTCCTGTGGTATTCTGCCACTGGTGCTCCTCCTGCCCACCGGCCAGGCTGTCCATTTGGCCGTCTGTCGGGCAGGAGGCGGAGCTACACGATGCAAATGAGGCCCTGCCGTTAAGATTGGCATGACCTCCGCGTCCCCGGCCTTCCCACATTCTTTGTCCGTTTTCGGCTTCCTCTGCACCCTCCCCGTAAATATCGGGGCCAGTGTGTTTGTCCGCTATGATCATTAATACTCATTTCTAGCCTCATATGCATTAAGATTTTAAAAATTAAAAAAATGTACGAAATGCACAGCAGGTTGATTAAATTTTTTAAAAGAAAGTACAGATTAAGATTTTGGTATGATGCCTTCATCAGAATTCAGTTATAATGGGCCCAAAAATGCTCTGAGCAGCGAACCAACAGTGTTTGCCATTCCATAGATTTATGCTAACCCACTAACTTACTGCAGGCGCTTCCTCTAATAGGAAGCAGAGAAGAGGCCAGTCTTAACTCCAGCAAAGCTAGGACCCATGGGAGAAGCGAGAGGATCTCGCTCTTCCCTCGATCAATCAGACTGCAGCATCCTTGAAAAGCCACGAAGAGTTAAAACAAGCTGCCACATAAAAACCAGGAAGTGAAAGCTGCAACAATAAAATAATTTGTTAAAACAGTTATAGACATAGAAAAAAGGAGGCAAAGAAATAATCAAATCAAGTAACAGAGACAGAAGGAAAAAGTAAAAAAAAAATTTTTGAATTAAAAAAAATATAATGACCAAAAGCTATTAAAATAAGGAATAATGAGACTCCACATTTTTTAAAAGTTTAATTTTAGTTGTTTGACAGTCATTAAGACTTACTGTGCTGTCAAAACTTAGTTTAGACATGGTATTTTTAAGCGTACCTGTTTTGTGGTGATATTAGTTACTTTCCAGTTGGGCAGAAGAGCAAGTTGGCGCTGGTCCATTGATTCTGTTGACTGCAACCGGCGATATTCCTTTAACGTGAACTTGTCAGATCGCCGGCGAACCAGGAAGAGCAAGTTCTGGATTTCTGCATTTGACTGCGCATGTGCGAACGCTGGAACTTGCTCCTCGAATTGGCCACTAACAACGGTGAGCGCTGTTGAGCTCACAGTTCTTTTTTAAGCAATTTCTGGCCCAACGTTTTGCTTCAGTAAGAGAGTCTCACCCTTTTCCCACCTGAAGCTACTTAAAAATAAAAATCGTATATTTTAAATTAGTCAAATCAGTATACTTTCAATGCAAATAATCTCCTGCTTGCCACAGGATCCAGGACAGAGACAGATATAATAGAGAGCCATTTTGTTTTCTATGTGTATATGGTACTGCTAGTTGGAATTATTGTTGGTTTTATTGTAAAAGATTTCAGTTCTTAAATTAATATATATCTGCTCTTAAATTCCCAATGAAAGTCACTGAACCTCAAAGTTGTATTGAAGGCCCTACAACTACTTTTATAAAATACAGGTTGATCTCCCATTTAATTGCATATAAGGAGTTAAGACCAAGTGGGCAGGGAATAATTAGACAATGGCGTGTAGATATAATTCAGTCCCCATTCTAAAGCCATACATTCTGCCTTTATTTTTATATTCCATTAGAAATTCCTATGTCTACATTTATAATGGGAAATTGCATGCGTAAAATTGTCAAATTGTAATTACACCTTCCTGCATGTGGTGGCTATACCCCCTGCGCTCTAATGAATAAATCTCTTGCCTTCAGGATTCGAATCCCCCCCTTCAGTAATTTCCAAATCCGCCACGACTGTGAACTGCATTTTTGTATACTTTTAAGGTCACCCCCACGCTCCCACCTCCCCCCACAATAAAGGTGATAGAATGTTGTGTGTACTTGTAGCTTAAGTTATACAAGGCTTGTCCCCTTACACTTTCTAACTCCTTATCGTCACATGTCATAGGACCAATGCTTTTGCACTGGCAGCTTTTTTGGGGGGCTGTGGCAGCTTTTAGAACCCGTTGGTCAGCTTTTTCTAGTTTCTAAGACTCGCATGTAACGTGAAAGGTCCTGGTGGGATAATATTTTGCTTGCTGATAATTTTTACACTGATACCACCATGAAGGAAATAGTTGCTGACATAACAACAGTCATTTCACTTAAAAAAACAATTCATTGTGTAAATCTCTTTGGGATGTTTGAATGTTTTGTTAAGGTGCTTTGTAAGCCACAGTTAAGTGATATTCATTCACATCTGTTCATAAATTCTGGCATGGGTTTTGCTTGTCAGTAACATTTTAAGCCTGGTGAAGTGAGAACAATTTAGTCAATTATCTGTGTGTGTGGTTGTGTGGGTTGGCTAGATTCTAGTAGTTATGGCTATGTTGCCAATTCCAAATAGTCACATGGTGTACTCACCTAGGGGGAACATTTCCAATGTTCATTATTTGCAGTCAAATCATAATCTTTGTACATGCATTTACGATTTCAATATCAATAGAGAACAAAGGAAATTGTTGCAATTCTCCTGTTATAAGTCACACTCAGAGCCGACCTTAACCCAGTACAATGGAGTTCAATTTTTTTTTAAATCATTCCGAATACTTGAGTCAAAAGGAATGTGCATACCATTTTGATGTATATAAAGGCTGTATGAAGACTGATGATTATCCTCCCTCATCCAACAAGTACACATTTTAATATAAGCAATAAACCCTCTGGGTTTTGAATTATATCTGTGATTTCTTTTCTAAATGCATCTATTATGCATAGATGCAATTTCAGAGTATATAGATGGGAAGAAGTACTCTATTTTAATTGCCATAAGTCAAGACATCCTCAACATCAATATTAATATCTGCAGGACCCACATAATAAAACAGCACAAGTGATTTAATGCAAACAGGTCAAATTATCACCCTTTCCCTCCTCCCTGTGTTTATGAATTGCATGAGAGTCTATTTTATGATTGTCATCATTTGCATATTCAAATCTGAATAGCATAGTAAATACACTCTCTAAGTTTAGAAAAAATAGGATTTAGTTTACTTGAAATATAAGACAAAATTTATTTTCTAATTAGCAAAATTTACACGTACAAACTGGATATAATTGGAATACTTCATTACTTTAGTAGTTATCATAACAATTATGTCCTACGAGTTCATTCAGATAGAATTTACATTTTTTAAGTTATCAGGGAGGACTATTCAAAATTTATCTAATTAGTATTCGGACAAGTTGGCACTGTGATTAGTGTGTTACAGCATTTCTATTGCCTAACATGTAACCTCCTCATTCAGTAAAGGGAAGACTTACAATTTTGAGTGATTAATGAGAACATGCTGATGTGCATATTAATGCCGACTAGGTTACACAGCAAAGTATCAAGGTATTAATGCTTTAATCTATTGAGTGGGGGCGGGGCATTGTCCATTGTTCAGACATTGGTGTTTTTGTGTTGAAGATCCTGATACATACCACCATAACACATAACACATGTTGGTAAATTACTATCACTGATAAGTTAAGACACTGTGCATATTCATGTCAGTTGTATATAATTTGTCCATATAATTATCCAGAATTTACCCTTCACAGCGGACTTTTTGATTTTTAATGAAAAGTTACTTATTTATCTAATTATATTTACACAGTTGTTAACTTCCATGTTAAGGCTGGAAAGTTGTAAAGTGTACAGCTCAATGCAAGCTCAAGGAACAGAATCTCATCTTTCCCCTAGGCACTTTACAGCCTTGCAGTTAAGCTTAACAACTTTAGACCTTAACCACCGCTCCCGTGCTCTCTCAGACAGCAGGTGCTGGCAATGGAGGATGGCCAGAACCACTGGGAGTGGAGGAGGTGTGGGCTGTGGCTTGGGGTGAGATTCCCCTATTGGTACACGGCCGGTGTGGTGGTCTGCACCCCTCGGGTCCACCTGCCTTTCTTCTGCCACATTCCTGAGTCATGGGAACCTTCTCTGTCAGAACCCTCCCTCCTCCTTTGCTATTATGCTGTAACCATTTACACTTCCTCTGGACCCATCTTGTATCATTATCATCTCAATTTGGGTTGGACCATCATCACTTTTGTTATTTAAGCACTCCTGCCCTCCACCCTATCAAAGACTTCTTTTTCTGCACCCTTTTCCCTGGCTCTGCACTTGCTTAGAAGATGTTCATCTCTTAGATCTTCCAGTTCTGATGAAAGGTCATCGACCTGAAAATTTAATTCTGTTTCTCTCTCCACCTGCTGAGTATTTCGAGCAATTTCTGTTTTTATTTCAGATTTCCAGCATCTGCAGTATTTTGCTTTACCTTGTACCTCAGCTTTGCTCATCAACAGATTGCAGGGAGACAAAACTTGTACCTGGGTTCCTCCATTTCATTAAATAATCAGTCTATCAAATCAATCAATCCCCGCAATATAGGATGGGGTGATTCTTTCATAAGTACAAATATTATATCAGTAATTAATACTCTGAACAGTTCGATTTATTTCTGTTCCTGTTTCTTTGCAGTGTATTGTGGCACAGCAGTATGTTTCACAGGCTCACTCTTCTCTTTCTTGGCTAATAGGTCAATATGAGAGCAACTCAGACAACTAAAACTGTAACGTGTGTATAATTCTGGCTTCTTTACTTCAATTCTCAGAATTGAATTCTTCCACATCAGCACTTTTATTTTTATTCGTGCCATTCTCCTTTAGATGTTGAGTGTTCTTTTTTCATTCTCTCTCTGTTTTCCTGATTCATTTACTTTCCTTCTCTCTAATAGCTCTCTAAGGAGGAATACCTTGTGAAATGCATTGTCTTAAGGCAGACCTATGATGTGTTTCCATTCATCAACTGTTGTTAGATGTCCTGGTCACAGATATACAAAATCTGGGAAAATTATGGCGTGTGAATAATGTGTTTCATCCTTTGCTTTTGCGATGTGGATTAAAAAGTAAACAGCAAAATGTTCCCTATTGAAACAAACTGAGCCAGAATTTGCTGGAACGGGAGTGGCAGATGACATACGCCATTTGCACACCTGTTTATCTCATACTTATTTTCTGGAAAGTTGATCCAGCTACAGCGAGCTCAATGAGGAATTGGGGATCTCAGTCACAGTGCAGACAATGGTTAACGCCACAGACCAACCACACGGCACTATAAAAAGTTGAGAAGAGGCACTGGAAGGTAAGTGAGCAGCTTCTTCTGAAATCATCTCAAATCAATTTTTTTTCAAAGTTAATTTTAATCTTAAAAACTTCTAAAGATGCTGCAAGAAGTAATTTAGTGTCTGCTCATCCTCTTTTCCACACAGAAGAGTCCAAAAAAACGTTTGCAGAACTTTGGGGACAAATCCCAGCGTGCCCTTTTGGGTGAGGTCGAGCTCTGGCGAGTGCTGCGTACTCCAAGGATAAGGGCCTCCTGCAAGGTGAGCGAGGTGTGGAGGGAGGTGGCCGGCGCACTGAGCGCCAACATCGGGCGTCCTATGGTCAGGTGACCAGTGCCGTACAGAATACAATGACCTGACCAGGGCAGGCAAGCCAAGCATTCTGTGGGCTTTAATTTAGAACTCAGAATTTTACAATAAGTAAGAGATAAAAATGATCAAAAGTTGTCTGTCTCTGTCACAGTATTTTTTGAAGAAAGTCTTGAGCTGGAAAGGAGTTGATTTTTTTATTCAGTGTTTGCTGAGGGTATGTGCTTTCAAGATAAGATCTGCGTGTTTGCTCAAGGCAGAACCCAAAGTCAAGTAAGTCATGGAAGTCTGTTACCGTGAGAGACTGCTTTTTCAGAGTGGGTAGCTGATGACTTTGACAGTTTCGTGTCTCTGCTGAAGAAAACATTACAAAGTAAAGTCCCCCCCTCCCCCGGTCACCGACGCCTGCACCTTTCGCATAACTAATCTTTTCTTTCCTTTCTCCCCGCAGGGCAAATTGGCGCATAATGTATGGGAGCACGCGAGAACCGGAGGCGGAACCCCCTATTTCAAAGCCCTCGAGTGGCACGGGGAGAAGGCTCTGCAGCTGCAGGAATACCACGCTGCTGGACCTGTGAGCCAAACTGAGGTTGGTGCCATATTGGTGCCTCCAGGTAAACTTCACATCCTCTTGCTTTGTAACCTGGGCAGCGAGCCACCCAAGGATGAGACTAAGAGGAGGCCCGATAGAGGTTATTTGAAATTATGCAGGGGTTCGATAGGCTGGGTGTAAAGAAACTAGTTCCACTCATGGGCACGAAGTGGAAAGAGCAAATTAGAGTGGGAGGATGCTTGTGCAGCGTGTGAGCACTGACATAGATCACTGGGGTTGAATTGCCTTTATCCGTGTATATGAAGATAACTATGTAATCCGAGGAATGAACATGCTACACCATTGTAACCTTTTATAATTCCTTCCCACAGCTCCACAGCAGTCAGAGGACACGAGGGCACTGAGGCACAGTCTGAGTAACAGGATGAATAACAGGAGGACCAGGAGGAGGATGAGGAGGCTCAGCACCTCAGGGGGTGGAAAGCAGGAGAACTGGCACGGGTGCTCCCATCCCCGTGCCGACCTGTGAGAGTGCGGACGCGGCGAGGGCATGTGACCGTGGCCTCCTTCCTCGCATCTCCCCCCGCCACCCCGCCCCACCTCAAGAGCACTGACCTCACCGATTCCCAGCCTCTCCCACTCTGTTGCAAACACACCCACCTCCCCACTTGCAGCCAGCGGCCATCCACAATTACATCTTTCCTGCGCTGCGTTGTTGGTGATGTGTAATGGTGTCATCAGCCACGGCTACCCATGTAAGTATGGTCAAGCAGGGTCCATCCATCTCCTTGTCCCTCCCTGCTGAATAAATCAGCAGTGGTAAGTAGGTTGAAGACAAAGATGTTAGTCGTGAGCACTTCCCCGATGCTCTGAGTTAATAGGCAGGATCCTCAGTTGGGCACTGCAGACAATTAGCACATTTAGTGGGTGTTAACCCTTCCTGTCGATAAAACATGCCTCATGCGGAGCCTTCAGCGGCATGTGGGTCCCATCGACAGCCCCCAGCACTCCAGGAAAGCCAGCAATCCTCTGCAAACTGATGGACCTGTCGCTTTTCTGCTCAAAGGACATGTCGTATTTAATGAAGTCGGATACCCTAAGGAAGAGGGCATTTGTCAACTGTTCAACGCAGGCCCTCGCAGCTCCTTGGCTGACATTAGAGATCTCCGGTGCCTGACTGGAAGGAACCGTTGCTGTAGAAATTGAAGGACGCCTTTTCCACCGACAAGTCCCTGCAGGAGGGAGACCGCGCGTGGCTTCAGATCTTCACGGAGCATTTCAGAGAGGTGGCCAATTGCTTCCTTGGTGAAGTGCAGTCTGCCCGCGTACAGCTCCCTGACAGTGCTTCAAATAACATTTGTTCCCTGTACACTCTGGAGGAGAGGGGGGTGGTGAAATGAGAGATCGGTTCAGCCATCGGCCATGGTGCCTCAAGTGTCACGACTCTTCCCTCTGCTCCTCCTCCATTATAATCAAGAACAGGGGAATGCCCAGTGGGATAGGCGGATGGGCCATTGCAATACGTTCAACTTCCTAACGTGTAGAAAGAGGTGTGAGTCCCAAAACCAACTGCCTTCAGACATTAACAAGACTCTTGGGGCATGACTTTAGCCTGGAAAAATGGGTGTGTTGGGGGCAGGGGGGCAGTAAAAGTTGCAAAAATCTAAAACCCACCCTCAAACCTCCCATTTCCAGTTTTCACGGGGACGGGTCGAGGGGCAGACAACCAACCCGCTCACATGAGGCAGGTCGGGCATTAAAAACTTACAAGGAAGCTTTTTTTTAATTTTAGCCCCTGGAGGCCGGGATTCCCGGGCCTTCTGATTCACGCCACATAAGAGGAGGTGAGAAGGCCCAAAACAGGAGGTAAATGCCTTTATAGCACAGTGGGTGGGCCCAGCGGAAAATGAGTGCTTCCCCCAGGCCCGACAAGCCTACCTGCAGCAACTCCCCCCGAAAGATCCCGAACCCCCAACGATCACTGACCCTCCCCTAATGATTGCTGACCCCCCCACAATTGCCGAACCCCGCGATGACCCTGACCCCAAACAATCATCAACCCCCACGATGACCCTCGACCCCCCCAATGATCACCAACCCCCACGATGACCCCCAACGATCGCCGACCCCCACGATGACCCCTGATCCCAACCCCCCTACCCCGGTGACCGATTCTCCCAAGTGACAACCCCCCATCCCCCTCACGATGACTGTCCCCCGGATCCCCTCCCGATGACTGTCCCCCGGATCCCCCCCAGTCACCCCCATGCCCGCCGATGCCCCCCATGTCCGCTGATGCCCCCCCCCACTCCATCCCATCCCATCTAACAATTACCTCAATGCGCTGTCTTCCTTCCTCTTCTCCTGTCCGACTGAGACCAGCCTATCAATCAAGCCAGCCTATCAGGTGGGAAACTGTCAAAAAAAAAGACGTTCTTACATCAAAATCGTAAGGACATCCGGGAAACCCACACTTCCAGGTTTCCCGTCGGGAATTCAACCCCCACCCGCTCCCTTCCTGGCTCCGGGCTAAAATGATGTCTTTGATGGCAGAACTGGCAGGAAAAGACTGCCAAAACTGAGACAATTAAAGAAAAATCTGACAACAATTTCCAGACTGCTGGGGTGAGGCTCCGCAGTTACAGTCCTTATGTTGGCCTCCCAGGCTGAGAGTTATGTGAGGGCCATAAATCACATCAATACCAGGTCACCCACACCGTTACTTTTCAGCCTACGTGGCTGAGGCCCGAAATCAGGCATAAATCCAGGAACTTGGCGATCGTTATTGACTGCAATAGAGGGGAGAGCAACAAACACAAACTTCAATTGGCATCGGTGAAGTTATCGGCAGAGCAGCGAAAATGTCCCAGTAAATTATGGCAGAACTCAGTCCATTATTTCCTGGAACTTTTACGTTTCAATTATGGCGCACACCGTTAATGTGTCATGATTACTTTGCAAGTTTCCACTAAATTCCGGCCTATTGGCTTTAGTGATGTGGAGTAAATCAACGGTAAAAGGCCTCCTGATGAATCTCATTTGCTTGCCTCCCTCTATTCTTTTGCTGCTGTCCCAGATATATGAATTGTAGATTATGTTTCTGAAACTGTTCAGAAAGATTGTTATTACAAAAAATATGGCAGACTCAGAGTTTGTTCCCTTGTTGGATAGCTCCATATTCACCTGATGTAGTTCCAACCTTAAAAAGTTTATTCTGCACTGTAATTTAGCTCCTTAAAATTAAATCCAAATCTGAAATTCTTATGGAGAAAAAAAAGAGTTTGACATTTTCGAGTTAATAAATAGCTGCAGTTTTCCAGCATGGTTCTCATCTTTGAAGCTGTTTTTTTAAAACATCGTTGGTACAATTGTTTCATGAAACAATTCTCCAGTAAGGAAAGCAGCTCAATCCCATTGAATATACCCGAGATATTCACAAATGACGCACATGTATTCAAACCTATCCCACCACACATTCTGAAATTATCACACAATTTTACGGATATTGATGCAGGAAATTTCTAAATATGTCAACTATATATTTATATTACTGACCGTCAAAGTGAATACGGATTGAAGTCACAGGATGGGATATTCACCCAAGCCAACATTTTTGTTATTTTGCTTATTTTTATTACTCAACTGAACCTCCATTCAAAGTGCATTCAACTCAATTTTTTTTCTTGACTATTTGGGCCCTATATTAGGAGGGAGGCGCGTGGGTAACTCGCCCAGTAAAATCGGTGGGTTCCCCACGCGATCGTAAGTAAATTGAAGCCACTTACCTTGGCTTCCGGGTTTCGCGTTGGAAAGCTGCGCAGTGGGCGGACTGCGCACCCGCATCATAGGCTGTCAGCTGGAGGAGCCCTATTTAAAGGGGCAGTCCTCCACTGACTGATGCTGCAGAAAGGAGCCAAAATTACAGCATGGAGCAGCCCAGGAGGAAAGCTGCTCCCAGGTTTAATGATGCCTCACTCCAGGTCTTACTGGATGGGGTGAGGAGGAGGGGGAGGACAGAGATCTTCTCCCCGGCGGACGGGAGGAAGCGGCCTGCCTCTGCCACCACGATAGCCTGGCTCGAGGTGGCAGAGGAGGTCACCAGCACCACCAACATATCACGCACCTGCATACAATACAGGAGGCGCTTCAATGACCTAAGTAAGTCAGCCGAAGTGAGTACACTTACTCATTCCCCTACACTACATCTGCAACATCACCGCCCCCACCCCACATCTCCTTCTGCACTGCCAACACTACTCTATCACATCACTCCTCACACCCAATCAAAGCTCATCCTCATCTTACCTGCACATACTCACCTCCCCAGTACTCATCCCACCACTACCACTCAACCCAATCCTCATACAATCTCATGGCTCTATCTCATACTCACCCTCTCGTGCATCTCTTTCACGGTCAGCCTCACTCAACCTGCCACTACCTGTGCTGCAGCCACAGGGCATGCATCACATATGTGCAGTAGGCAGCGTAAGGCAAACGTGTCATGAGCATGAAGGGGATGCACAAGGGTGTTTGAGGGTTTGTCATGGTTTTTACTTATATTTGATTTCTGATCAACTCACATTACATATTACATTGTCACCACTACTGCCACGTCTTGGCCATTCTTGACTGGCTTATGCAATAATGCCCTTTCATGAGGTTCTCCATGAAGACCCTTGATGCCACCCATTGGGTCACCCTACAGTGGGTGTATGTGTAGTTGCTCGATTACTTTGTGCAGGTACCTGTTGCGCAGCTCTGTGTTGTGTTGCTCCACATGGCGGAGGTGGACGGCCTGCCTGGCGAGGCTGGTGATGTTGCTCGTCCTCCACTGGAGTGATGAATGCAGCTATGGAACCCCCTCCCCCCATCCTGACGGTGTGAGTGTGAGGGGGTCCGCAAAGTAGGTAAATGTGTTTGGACAGCAGAGTTTAGGGTTTGATATAATAATTTGGAGTGTGGAGACAACAGTGTGGCAGGCAAAACTTTGTCTGAGGTGACAGAGTGCCCTGCTGCAATGAATGAGGGTTTACCCCACACCTGTTAAATGGACCCTTGCAGTTGCCACTGGCTGCTGGCTGTAACACGTCTGTTTAAATAGGGAGTGTTTCCCCCAGCATGGGAAACACGCTCTGGGTAGTTCAAAATCCGAATCCTCCTAAAATCTCCAACTAATGAGGACTGTCAATGACCTCAAGTACCCAGATAATGATCTTAAGTGGGATCCCGCTGGCTTTGATTGCCGGTGGGAGTCCCGCATGCGGGGGCTGCACGCGCACCGATTCGCGTCATTGGGGAACCCGGAAGTGGGCAGGTTGGAGCCGGGCTCCAGACCCACTCTGGGAATCCCCAATTTTAGGAGCCCCCCCGCCACGAACGCACCCGCTCGGCCATCCGAAAATTGACCCTTTTATCTCCTGACTGTAAGTATTGTTTCACTGGTGCCTCTGTTTAATACTCCCGCTATTCAAACTGTCAACAATAAGTGTTTCCACTGGTTGCTGAGGAATACTGGCTTAAATTGAATCTGGAAGTGTTGAGCTATGTACTTCTAATCAGAGAACGCTGAAAACAAGGTGTTGGGCTGATTGAATTAACTTTGATTTTATTTTCAATATGTGTTGTAGCAATTGCAGATCTTTACAATGTACTGTGTATTTTGGAATGCCTATTTTTGTCAACTAAGATGTTGCTCAAAACCAGTCTCCTGTCATCCGTCATTATTTATAATTGTTGCTTCCACATAAAATGACTTTACCCAGTGTTTTTCTTAACATTACATGGAGGAATTAAATAATGCGTAAATTACATCTTATATCAAAATGTCTTAAAGTGCAATTAATTATTTCTTGAAGTGCAATGAGTGTTACTGTGCAGACAAACGCAGCTGCCATCTGGTCTAGCAACATCCTACAAACAGCAATCAGATGAATGACCAGTTAATGTGTTTTTGGTGGCAGTGGTTGAATGTTGGTCAGGACATCAGGAAAGTTCCCTGCTCTTGGGATAATGCTGTGGGATTTTTAAAGTCCACTTGAACCACAGATTAAAATAACAAAGCGTTTTGAATTCTGATTCCTTTCTCAGAGTCTTTCAATATGCGTTTTATATAAGCACACGCATTTGTGCCCAAGCAGTTTTGTCTTGCCACAGTTGTCTTGAAATATGGTTGAACTGAGTGAACTTAAGATATGGGAAAAGGCTGCAGTAATTGTACCTGGTCCAAACTGGTGTTCTCACTTCACATCAAAAGAGTCTTTTCCTCATTAAGCAAGTTTATTTGAGAAGCCCCAAATCTTTTCTCAACAGGCAGGTAAACACATTTTTGATCAATTATATTTTACAGGCAGATAAAATAATTTGTGGCACAAAAAGTTTGAGCTGAAGGGTGAGGAAAAAAATCTAATGAATGGGGCATGCCACGAGATGCCCCACTCTAGCAAGTATCTCAAAAGGCTAAGATGATTAGCTTACTGATCCGAACCTGATGAGGGATTGTTTATAGGCAAGACATAAACAAAGATGGCACAACCTTTTTGCTCTTCAGTGTCAAAACAATCCAGAAAGTTATGCGAATTCATTCACTCCCAGGGCCTCATATCAAGACAAAGGATAGAGGAAATCTTATGAGAAACAGCAGCCATTGCACCCATTTTAAATATCCCAGTTCCTTGGTCTCGTTACAATTCAAATGAAAGGATGCAATATAAAAATACTTTACATTTTAAAGCAGGATGAAATTCTATTTCTATCACCTCGTTCCAATAATAATAATATATTCTTAAATATTTAAGAAAATGTTATTTTTCCCATATTTCCACCTGCTCACGATGCAGTGCTCTCTACATTGGGGAGACCAAACACAGATTGGGTGATCGCTTTGCTGAACACCTCCGTTCAGTCTGCAAGCGTGACCCTGAGCATCCGGTCGCTTGCCACTATAACTCTCCATCCGACACCCACTCTGACCTCGGCCTCTTACACTGTTTCAATAAAGCTCAACGCAAGCTCGAGGAACAGCACCTCATCTTTTCATTAGGCACTTTACAGCCTTCCGGCCTTAACACTGAGTTTAACAACTTTAGATTTTAACGACTGCTGCCATTTTCTCTTGACATTCTGTAACCATTTACACCTCCTCTGGAAGCATCTTTTGTTTCCATGTTTGTCCCATGATCACCTCCTTTTGCCTTGCACCATCATTCCTTTTGTCATTTAATCACTCCTGCCCTCCACCCTATCACAGACTTTTCCCTTTCATTCTCCACCCCCCCTCCCCGGCTCTTCCTCTTCCCTGGCTCTGTACTTACTTAAAAGCTGTTCATCTCTCGCATCTTCCAGTTCTGATGAAAGGTCATTGACCTGAAACGTTTACTCTGTTTCTTTCTCCACAGATGCTGCTTGACCTGCTGAGGGTTTCCTGCATTTTCTGTTTTTATTTCAGATTTTCAGCATCTGCAGTATTTTGCTTTTGTTCCAATAATAAATTATTTTTTTCTCATTTTGCACCTGCCCATTATTTACTTATAAAGCAAATAAACTGCCAGTTTCTTTAATATTTAAATTTTCTTGTACTATCAAAGCTCATATTATTTTAAATTTCATGCAATATTTCTGAAAAAACATTGTGATTGTGCAGGTTAGATTAGTGACTAATGTGAAACACACTGGAGAGAAATATATCCAATATTTATTTATTAGTCCTGAGATATCTTAACAAAATCAACTTTATTAAAATATGGAAAAATAAATCATAACATTTTCTGAAATATTTAAGAAGATTTGCTGAATTTACTTTTAGGGTTGAAAACCCTATTCTACGTATAAAAGACAAACGATGCAATGGAGCCAATGTAGGTTCCAACAAACTACTGTTTGATAACCTCTCTGTTCTATTTAAATGTTATGAGTGGAAAGGGGCTGGGTGGTGGAGGGTGGGTCTAATGCTAACTTTATTGGTGCCTCCAAAATCCTAAGGCCAGCACTATCTCCAAAGCTTCAATCGGGGAGAATTGCAGCCAAAGTCTGCTGCCTGGTATCTAATAATCGGTACATTATCGACACAAAGTGAGGTTGTGTTGCTCAGAGCTTTAGCTGACTGGAATGTTTTTTAATCCTCTTCTCATAGTTTATGTTGAGTCAGGCAACCCATGATGTGCCTTGAGATCCTCAAAATAGCATATTTTCCCCCCATCACACACACACATCCCTGACTGAAAACTCTTATCACTTTCCAATTCTGAAAGAAGATTATTGATCAGCAAAAAAATGTGATTATTGATCTGTCAAAGTGAATTCTTCCAGAAAGCAATCTACAGCCTTTATTGAAATGCACGCAGGTTGGATTATTTCATTATCTGCCTTGCTGCCTCTTCTTAAAGAAGGAAGCATTCAATTGAATCCTTTGAAGTATTCTCATTCCTTAATTGGACAGCCACATTGGAACAGCTTGAGGGGGATTTGGTTATGGATAACCCATTTGGCTAAATCTTTCAGTATAAAAGCTATATCATGAAGGTCGTTGTCAGCAGGTCCTAACTCCCCCCTCCCCTCTCTGTGACTCCTCTCAAGGAATAAAGGAATATCTATGTTCGGCTTTCTCACTGTATATATTTGTTTACTTCTGTTCTTAATCCTTTTTTCTATTTGAATAAATAAACAATACAAAAATTATCTGCCAATTTCTATGGAAGAACTATGCAACTCTCCTTCAGTTTCAGCAGTGATTGTATGAAATTTCCCAAGTATAATATTTCATCAGTGTGCATAGTAAATTGTTCATTAAATAGGGGCTGTTTATTTTAAAACCACCATTTAATGAATTTACTACACAATCTTAATTAACAGCTATATTTTACAACTTATAAAAAATTTACAATGGCCCTCTGAGGTACTTAACATTGAAAATGCCTTTCTATAATTTCTTCCCATGTCTGAATGAATTGCTTGCAAACTTTGGAAGACAGTCTTGTTAAAGCACTCTCAATGCAGTAGTCAGGGACTCGGAGTGGTGTCATAAAGTTATATAATGGATATTTTCAGAAAGAATCTGGCTCCGTTCCACTTTATTGTCATGAGTGACCACGTACCCTCCAAGCTAGAGTTAGACTATCAGTTTACATCCAGTTGAGGAAGGTCCTGGAGAAATGTAAAAGTTTTGAACAATTTGATTTACTCCTCAACATTGCTCTCCTAGAAAACAGAGTCACTGAAGCTCAAGGACAGCTCATAAAACTCTTTGACACAACTCATGCAGGTTGATGTGGTGATAAGCACAGACTAAATAAAACATGACAACTACCCAATGCATCAAGGACCTGGCACATAGTAATAAAGTCATAAGGAAGTTGATAAATTCATACACGTAGAGAAGATGTTTCCACTTGTGAGAGAGACCAAAACTATTGGTCATAAATATAAGATAGTCACTAATAAACCCAATAGGGAATTCAGGAGAAACTTCTTTACCCAGAGAGAGGTTAGATTGTGGAACTCGCTACCTCAAGGACTAGTTGAGGAGAATCGTATAGATGCATTTAAGGGGAAGCTAGATAAACACATGAGGGAGAAAGGAATAGCAGGTTATACTGATAGGGTTAGATGAAGAGGTAGGGGAGGAGGCTCGGGCCAGTTGGGCTTAACAGCCTCTTGCTGAGCTGTACATTCTATGTTAATCTATATACATTTCAGCTCACAAATGGCGTCAACGCAAAAAAAAAACAGATGCTAGACTTCGTAGGGTCAGTGGGACAGTCCTCAGCATGGAGCAGGTGGGCACAAGTGTTACGACAGGGACATTTCTGGTGTCCACCTGCCTCACGTGGCGCCCACTTATCATGGGGGGGATAGCTGGTTTCCCAGATCCTCCTCTCCGGGCCCCCTTGGTAAGGGGGCTATTCAGAAAATACATTTCAAGGGGGTCCAAACTGTTTTCATGGCCTGCACACCACCAGTGGGGCCCACTTTTCCTCATCTGGAGGCCAGTATTCCTCAAACTGACTTCGGGGACAACACCTATACCTCTTAGGTTTACTCGAATTTTGCTTGAACTGGTTTCTTATACGGATTCCCGACTAAACTGCAAAGCTGGTTAAACTCTTCTTGAATTATGCTTGGAAGTAAACACATTGACAATGCCACTAACCAAGATATCTACACTCAAGTGAAGCAGTAATTCTAATCAGAAATCATGCATTGGTGCCAATTTTGATGATTTGGGAGGAAAGAGCTTTAAGCATACGCAATGCCCAAGACCAAGCCAGATTGAGGCAATTTTTGCCTGGCTACAGCTTCACATGACGGATGATGTTATGTGTTGGAATTATATCATCTCTTTTTTTTTGTGGGGGATCTGCTTTATGTGGTAATACTTTTTAAAAATTTAAATATAATGATAGTAAAAAAAAAATAATCAAGCTTTACCATTTCTTTTGTGGCTCCAGTACTTTCTCTGCACCCTGGAGACCTGTCCTACTTTCTGTATGATGTCCAAACCTCGATAGTTCATTTGACTGATGTCTACCCTGTAGAGAATAGATTACACAAGAATCACTTAACTCCACACGTCCAAACACCCCCATCCGCTGAACTAGCTGGTATCAGCCGAGGCGAAAGTGGGGACACAACAACAATTACTTGCATTTATTTAGCGTCATTAACGTAGTAAAATGTCCCAAGGCGCTTCACAGGAGCATTATCAAAAAAAAAATAGACACCGAGCCACATGAGGAGGTATTAGGACAGGTGACCAAAAGCTTGGTCGAAGAGGTAGATTTTAAGGACCATCTTAAAGGAGGCAGGGAGGCAGAGAGGTTTAAGGATTCCAGAGCTTAGGGCCTAGGCACCAGACACGGCAAAGGCAAAGGCAAACTCAGCCCAGTCAATCCTGCAAAGTCCATCTCACTAACATCTGGGGACTTGTGCCAAATTTGGGAGAGCTGTCCCACAGACTAGTCAAGCAATAGCCTGACATAGCCATACTCACAGAATCATACCTTTCAGCCAACGTTCCAGACTCTTCCATCACCATCCCTGGGTATGTCCTGTCCCACCAGCAGGACAGACTCAGAAGAGAGGGCAGCAAGGTGATATACAGTCAGGAGGGAGTGGTCCTGGGAGTCCTCAACATTGACTCTGGACCCCATGAAATCTCATGGCATCATGTCAAACATGGGCAAGGAAACCTCCTGCTGATAACCACCTACCGTCCTCCCTCAGGTGATGAATCAGTCCTCCTCTTTGTTGAGCACCACTTGGAGGAAGCACTGAGGGTAGCAAGGACACAGAATGTACTCTGGGAGGGGAACTTCAACGTCCATCACCAAGAGTGCCTAGGTAGCAAAACTACTGACCGAGCTGGCCGAGTCCTGAATGACATAGCTGCCAGACCAGGCCTTCGGCAGGTGGTGAGTGAACCAACACGAGGGAGAAACCTACTTGACCTCGTCCTCACCAATCTACCTGTTGTAGATGCATCTGTCCATGACAGTATTGACAGGAGTGACTACCGCACAGTCCTTGTGGAGATGAAGTCCCGTCTTCACACTGAGGACACCGTGTGGCACTCCCATGGTGCTAGATAGGTTCAGAACAGATCTAGCAGCTCAAAACTGGGCATCCATGAGGCACTGTGGGCCATCAGCAGCAGCAGAATTGTATTCTATCACAATCTGTAACCTCATGGCCTGGCATCCCTCACTCTACCATTACCAACGAGCCAGGGGATCAACCCTGGTTCAATGAGGAGTGTAGAAGAGCATGCCAGGAGCAGCACCAGGCGTACCTAAAAATGAGGTGCCAACCTGGTGAAGCTACAACTGAGGACTACATGCATGCTAAACAGCGGAAGCAACATGCTATGGACAGAGCTAAGAGAATCCACAACCAACGGATCAGATCAAAGCTCTGCAGTCCTGCCACATCCAGTCGTGAATGGTGGTGGACAATTAAACAATGAAGGGGAGGAGGAGGCTCTGCAAACATCCCCATTCTCAATGATGACAGAGTCCAGCACATGAGTGCAAAAGACAAGGCTGAAGCGTTTGCAACCATCTTCAGCCAGAAGTGCCAAGTGGATGATCCATCTCGGACTCCTCCCGATATCCCCACCATCACAGAGGCCAGTGTTCAGCCAATTCGATTCACTCCACATGACATTAAGAAATGGCCGAGTGCACTGGACCGCGCTTCTAGCCAAGCTGTTCCAGTACAGCTACAACACTGGCATCTACCCGACAAAGTGGAAAATTGCCCAGGTATGTCCTGTCCACAAAAAGCAGGACAGATCCAATCCAGCCAATTACCGCCCCATCAGTCTACTCTCAATCAGCAAAGTGATGGAAGGTGTCTTCGACATGCAATCAAGTGGCACTTACTCACCAATAACCTGCTCACCGATGCTCAGTTTGGGTTCTGCCAGGACCACTCGGCTCCAGACCTCATTACAGTCTTGTTCCAAACATGGACAAAAGATCTGAATTCCAGAGGTGAGGTGAGAATGACTGCTCTTGACAAGAGAGTGTCTAACCACCTCCCCTTGACATTCAAAAGCATTACCTCCCTACTCCCCAAAGCCTTTCCACCATCTACAGGGCACAAGTCAGGAATGTGATGGAATACTCTCCACTTGCCTGGATGAGTGCAGCTCCAACAACACTCAAGAAGCTCAACATCATCCAGAACAAAGCAGCCCGCTTGATTGGCACTCCATCCACCACATTAAACATTCACTCCCTTCATCACTGGCACACCGTGGCTGCAGTGTGTACCATCTACAGGATGCAATGCAGCAACTCACCAAGGCTTCTTCGACAGCACCTCCCAAACCCGCGACCTCTACCACCCAGAAGGACAGGCACATGGGAACATCACCACCTGCATGTTCCCCTCCAAATCACATACCATCCTGACTTGGGAATATATCGCCGTTCCTTCATCGTGGCTGGGTCAAAATCCTCGAACTCCCTACCTAACAGCACTGTGGGAGAACCTTCACCACACGGACTGCAGTGGTTCAAGGCGGTGGCTCACCACCACCTTCTCAAGGACAATTAGGGATGGGCAATAAATGGTGACCCTGCCAGCAATGCCCACATCCCAGGAATGAATTAAGAAAAATCTCCATATTCCGTTCTCCAATTATCTACCTTACTCGCTTGATCAGAATTTTTGTGGAGCAAAGCCTTGCACAAGATGTTGCTTCATTGCGAATCCTACAAACTGACATCCATCCGTCCATTATCATACCTTTTCTTGGTGAACAATCGACATCATGATGCTGTAATTATGCTCTGGGACACTCGCATACAGTCATATGAAATTCCTCTCCAAAGTGTAGTTTCAAGGCATATATTTCATTTCTTGAAATGCAAAGATTGTATTGTACTTGATTTCATTCTCATGTCTTTGGTATTGCTGTACAATATCTGAGACACCAAATTTGGGAATTCTTGATTTCGTGCCAATTTCCAGTATCCAGGAGGGAGATCCCCTCCATTATTCATGCAGACAGCCACCATAAGAGGGTTGATGAGGGTAGTGCAGTTGATGTTATGTAAATGGACTTTCACAAGGCATTTGATAAAGTGCCACATAATAGGCTTGTTAGCAAAATGGAAACCGTTGAGATTAAAGGGGCAGTGGCAGTGTGGATACGGAATTGGCTAAGGGACAGAAAGCAGAGAGTAATGGTGAACGGATGTTTTTTCAGACTGGAGTGAAATATTCAATGATGTCCCCCGAGATCAGTATTCGGACCACTCCTCTTTTCGATAATATATTAATGACCTGGACTTGGATATAAAGAGCATAGTTTCAAAGTTTGCAGATGACATGAAACTCGGAAATGTAACAGACTATGAGGAGGACAGTAGCAGACTTCAGGAGGACAGACAGGCTGGTGAAATGGGCAGACATGTGGCAGATGAAATTTAATGCAGAGAAGTGTGAAGTGATGCATTTTCGAAGAAAGAATGAGGACAAGCAATACAGACTAAATGGTACAATTTTAAAGGGAGTGCAGGAACAGGGAAACCCAGGAGTTCACATACACAAACCTTTGCCAGTGGCAGAACAAGTTGAACATGTTGTTAAAAAAGCAAATGGGATCCTTGGCTTTATAAACAGAAGAATAGAGAACCGTCACCACACGGACTGCAGCGGTTCAAGGCGGCGGCTCACTACCACCTTCTCACGGGCAATTAGGGATGGGCAATAAATGCCGGCCTCGCCAGCGACGCCCACATCCCATAAACGAATAAAAAAAAAAGCAAGCAGCTTATGATAAACCTTTATAAATCACTGGTTAGGCCTCAGCTGGAGTATTGTGTATAACTACAGGCACCACACTTTAGGAAGGATGTCAAGGCCTTGGAGAGGGTGCAGAGGAGATTAACTAGAATGGTAGCAAGGATGAGGGACCTCAGTTATGTGGAGCGACTAGAGAATCTAGGATTGCTCTCCTCAGAGCAGACAAGACTAAGAGGAGATTTAATAGAGGTGTTCAAAATTATGAGGTGTTTTGATAGAGTAGATAGGGAGGAACTGTTTCCACTAGAAGGAGGGTCGGTAACCAGTGGACACAGATTTAAGGTATGTGGCAAAAGAACCACAGGGGAGACGAGGAGAATTTTTTTGGGTAACGAGTTGTTATGATCTGAAATGCATTGCTTGAAAGAGTGGCAGAAGCAGATTCAATAATAACTTTCAAAAGGGAATTGTATAGATACTTGAAGGGGAAAAAATTGCAGGACCATGGGAAAAGAGCAGGGGAGTGGGACTAATCGGAAAGCTCTTTCAAAGAGCCGGCACGGGCACGATGGGCCAAATGGCCTCCTGCACTGTATGATTCTATGGTGACTGATTTGTATCTGTTCATGTTGTGAGTTATAGACAGTTTCACAGTTAGGAGAACTGACTTACTACACCAGTACAGTAGAGTATGTTTTACATCTCCCTATTTGATTCATTCATTGTTCATATTTTACCTCAAGTACATCACTTAGCTGAATTTTCCACTTACTAGTTGTGGTGGGCAGGGGTATAGTCATATAAGCCTAGAAAATACTGTGGTTGATATAACTGTATAAATGGTTCATGCATTCAAATCTGTCTCTGTTTTTTGAAGAGGTATTAACGCATTTAAAATAAACAGGTTAATGCCTTTGTTAAAATAACAGAGAAAGAATTTAGCATTCATATGATAACATGCCTTTACAGTAATTTTCAGGCCACAGGCTACAACATCTTCTATTGAAAAACAGTGTCACAACTTAATTCAACTCTTGAAATTCTGAATGTCAAAAAACACACTCAAAGATAATTGATAAACCAATCAAGCTTAGATTAGAAGTTTCTCCTGAATTCCCTATTGGATTTATTGGTGACTATCTTATATTTATGATCTCTAGTTTTGGACTCCTGCACAGGTGTCGACTCGATCAAAACCTTCCATTATCTTAAATACCTCTATCAGGTCACCCCTTAGCCTTCTCTTTTCTAGAGAAAAGAGCCACAGCCTGTTTAGCCTTTCCTGAATCTTTTGTGCACCTTCTCCAAATGCCTCCAGATCCTTTTTTATAATATGGAGACCAGAACTGTGTACAGTACTTCAAGTGCGGCCTTGCCAAGGTTCAATACAAGTTTATTATAACCTCTCTGCTTTTCAATTCTATCCCTCTAGAAATGAACCCCAGTGCTTGGTTTGCCTTTTTTACGGCCTTATTACCTGTGTCGCTACTTTTATAGTGATTTGTGTATCTGTACCCCAAGATCCCTTTGCTCTTAGAATCATAGAAAGGTTACAGCACGGAAGGAGGCCACTCGGCCCATCGAGTCTGCGCCAGCTGTATGCATGAGCAATCCAGCTAGTCCCACTCCCCCGCTCTATGCCTGTAGCCCGGCAATTTTTTTCCTTTCAAGTACTTATCCAGTTCCCTTTTGAAGGCCATGATTGAATCTGCCTCCACCACCCCCTCGGGCAGTGCATCCTGACCACTCGCTGTGTAAAAAAGTTTTCCTCATGTCACGTTTGGTTCTTTTGCCAATCACCTTAAATTTATGTCCGCTGGTTCTTGATCCTTCCACCAATGGGAACAGTTTTTCTCTATCTACTCTGTCTAGACCCTTCATGATTTTGACTTATTTAGACTCTTATTAACCAATTAATATGTGGACTCCTTATACTTCCCAAAATGCACCACCTCACACTAATCAATATTGAAATTAATTTGCCAATTACACACCCATTCTGTAAGTTTATTAATGTCCTCTTGTATTTTGACGCATTCTTCCTTTGTAGTTAATTCCTTTGTATTAACTACACCCCCCCAATTTGGTGTCGTCCGCAAATTTTGAAATTGTACTTCCGATTCCCAAGTCCAAATTGTTAATATAAATTGTGAACAACAGCACCGATCCCTGTGGAACATCACTTCCCACCTTTTGCCAGTATGAGTAACTACCCTTAACCCCTGCCCACTGTTTTCTGTTTTATGGCCAGCTTGCTATCCATTCAGCTACCTGTCCCAACGTCACATGCTCTGACCTTAGCCACGAGTCTACAATGTAAATATATTACATCTACTGCATTACCCTGGTCTACCCTTTCTATCACTTCTTCAAAGAATTCTATAAAGTTGATCAAGTGTGACTTTCCCTTCTGAAATCCGTGCTGACTTGATTATATTTTCATTTTCCGGATGTTTTTCTGTTACATCTTTGAGTAAAGATTCCATTATCTTTCTACCACCGACATTAAGCTAACTGGCCTATAGCTTCCTGGCCTATAGCTCCCTGGACATGTTCTGTCTCCCTTTTTAAATATAGGAATATAATGAGCTGTTCACCCGTCCTCTGGCACTATTCCCTTTTCTAATGAATTTTTATAAATATTTGTAATAGTGCCTCTGCCATCTCTTCCCTAATTTGCACAGATGCAATCCATCTGGACCATCGAAGTTTGATTAGTTTATCAATTATCTCCCCCTTTCCACCTTAAATATCTTTATATCTTTTTTGATCTCTTCTTCTAATGTCATGCCCACCATATTAGTGTCCCTGTTACTGAGGCAAAGTAATTATTTAACATTTCGGCCATTTTACTGTCATTGTGAGTTTATCATGTGTATCCCTTAGTGGTCCTATCTTGATTTTTCTTTTGTTATTTATGTGTCTGTAGAATACTTTACTATTTCTTTTTATATTCCTTGATAATTTAATCTTGTTGTTTCTCTTTGCCTTCCTAATTGCTTTTTTGACCTCTTTCCTAACCTTTACATATTAACATAGAAACATATAAAATAGGAGCAGGAGTAGGCCATTTGGCCCTTCGAGCCTGCTCTGTCATTCAACATGATCATGGCTGATCCTCTATCTCAATACCATATTCCTGCTCTCTCCCCATACCCCTTGATGCCTTTTGTGTCCAGAAATCTATTTAGCGCCTTGTAAAATATATTCAGTGAATTGGCCTTCACAGCCTTCTGTGGTAGACAATTCCACAGGTTCACCACCCTCTGAGTGAAGAAACTTCTCCTCATCTCAGTCCTAAATGTCCTACCCCGTATCCTGAGACTGTGATCCCTCGTTCTGGACCCCCCAGCCAAAGGAAACATCCTCCCTGCATCCAGTCTGTCAAGCCCTGTCAGAATTTTATATGTTTCAATGAGATCCCCTCTCATTCTTCTAAACTCAAGTGAATACAGGCCGAGTCGACCCAATCTCTCCTCATAATACAGTCCTGCCATCCCAGGAATCAGTCTGGTGAACCTTCGCTGCACTCCCTCTATGGCAAATATATCCTTACTTAGGTAAGGAGACCAAAACTGCATACAATACTCCAGGTGTGATCTCACCAAGGCCCTGTATAACTGCAGTAAGACATCCTTGCTCCTGTACTCAAATCCTCTTGCAATGAAGGCCAACATACCATTTGCCTTCCTAACTGCTTGCTGCACCTGCATGTTTGCTTTCAATGACTGGTGTACAAGGACACCCAGGCCCCTTTGTACATCAACATTCCCCAATCTATCACCATTTAAATAATACTCTGCCTTTCTGTTTTTCCTTCCGAAGTAGATAACTTCACATTTATCCACATTAGACTGCATCTGCCATGTATTTGCCCACTCACTCAACTTGTCTAAATTGCCTTGAAGCCTCTTTTCATCCTCCTCACAACTCACGATCCCACCTAGTTTTGTGTCGGCAACAAACTTGAAAAATTACATTTGGTTCCCTCATCCAAAGCATTGATATATATTGTGAATAGCTGGGGCCCAAGCACTGATCCCTGCGGTACTCCACTAGTCAATGCCTGCCATCCCGAAAAAGACCCATTTATTCCTACTCTCTGTTTCCTGTCTGTTAACCAATTTTCAATCCATGCCAGTATATTACCACCAATCCCACGTGCTTTAATTTTGCACACTAACCTCTTATGTGGGACTTTATCAAAGGCCTTCTGAAAATCCAAATAAACCACATCCACTGGTTCTTCCTTATCTATTCTACCAGTTACATCCTCAAAAAACTCCAGTAGGTTTGTCAAACATGATTTCCCTTTCATAAATTCATGTTGACTTTGTCTAATCCCGTTGATATTTTCTAAGTGTCCTGTTATCACATCCTTTATAATAGACTCTAGCATTTTCCATGCTACTGATGTTAGGCTAACCGGTCTGTAGTTCCCTGTTTTCTCTCTCCCTCCTTTTTTAAATAGTGGGGTTACATTTGCCACCCTCTAATCTGCAGGAGCTGTTACAGAATTTATAGAATTTTGGAAGATGACAACTATTCCCTTTTGTCATCCTCTCCTTTGTTGTCTATGTACTTAATGTGTGCCTTTTTCTTTAGTTTTAATTTTGCCCTTATTTCTTTATTCATCCATGGTGTGTCATTACTGGCTCGTTTGTTCTTGCTTTTTAGTGGGATATATTTCTCCTGGACTCTATTGATCATATTTGTAAATGTTTCCCACTGCTGTTCTATGTCTGTGTTTGTCAGTAAATTTTTCCAGTTTATTTTCCCTAGTTCCATTCTCAACCCCTTAAAATCAGCTTTTTTCCAATTTATTACTTTGGTCTTTGTGTTATTTATGTCTTTCTCAATCTTTATCTTAAACCTTATTATGTTGTGATTGCTATTGCCTAGATGTTCCCCTACGCTTACTTCTCTTATCTGTCGTGATTCATTTGCCATTACTACATGCAGCAGTGTTTCATCTCTTGTTGGGCCTTTTACTACTGGGTAAGAAAGGAGTCCTGCACATATTGTAAAAACTCCATTCCCTTTACCTACCTCTTCTTGTTAGTTTATTTGAGTTAGTTAAAATCTCCCATTTGCAACTGAATTATTGAAGAAACACAGAAGCAAGATATACGTGTTTTTTTTTGGTACCTTTCTTAATATAAAAACACAATGCCGCTTCTTACAAGTTATGTAACTATAAAACACATCCACTTAAATTCTGAAAATATTTGGAAAAGGAAGCTTGTTTTACACTGACCTAAAACTGGATGCCAAGATCCAGCACTTAAGCTTTTCACTGGATATTATGCAGTTGTAATATCAAAACTCTGCAGCATGGTTCCCAAGTGAAAAATGGACCAGCCATCCTAATGACTTCCAAATTGATTTTCTTGACCTGATAAGTGAAACCACTTGCATTTTCAGTTCCTACATTTTTATAATTCACATTCATATTTCACAGTGCAAACTAAATAAATTACAAACGTTTTTCATAATGTGATATTAGAATCCACCCTGAAATATTTACATACATATCAGTGACCATTATTGAGATGTATCTATTTTATTTCTTCAACTTGCAAGAAAATACTCTTCTAGGAATATTATCTGATGATTGCTAATCAATTGTGTTTTGGTCAACTCACACTTTATAAAGATGAAAAAAAAACAAAGTCAAAGCTTACTAGATTGGGCAAAATGTTAGCTTCCAAGTCATATTGCTATATTAAGCCTGGTGGCTAAAACTGGAAAGTACTTTCAAATAAGAGTAAGGTCTACCATTTGCATGCGAACTGTAAATCATTAAAATTGGCATTTACACTGACTTGTGAGTGGATAAATAGTATGCCAATAAAATGCTTGCAGCACCAATTTGATTTTGAATGTGTGGCTTGAACTGGGGAAGAGGAAAAAAGTGCTACCTCTTCTAATTGTCGAGGATGCTTGTTAAGCATTCTTATTATTCTACTGTGTAAAACATTTCATAGCTGTATATGGAAATGTTGAGATTTCTAGGAAGGGATAATGTTTTATAGATAATATACTTAAAAAGGGAATGTGCCAGATCCTAAACAAATTATGAGCGAGCTGGAAAGTCACCTTTGGGATCATGTTTAATTTATCCCTAGTTAGCGATGTTAAAACATCCATGCTGTACATCATTATTTATTCCATGCAAATTAGTATACATTTCATTCATCTCAGAAACCCTACCCACCTAGGTATTTCACACCAGCAAAAATAAAATTGGTAGTGCACACATATGAAAATATTAGCTATCGGCCAGAGGACGTGGTCCATATCGGCACCAACGACATAACTGGAAAGAGGGATGAGAGCCTGCAGGCAGATTTTAAGGAGTTAGGAAAGAGATTCAGAAGCAGGACCTCAAAATAATCTCTGGATTACTCCTGGTGCCACGCACTAGTGAGTATAGAAATAGGAGGATAGAGCAGATGCATGTGTGGCTGGAGAGATGGTGCAGGAGGGAGGGCTTTAGATTCCTGGGGCAATGGGACCAGTTCTGGAGAAGGTGGGACCTGTACAGGCCAGACGGGTTACACCTCAACAGAGCTGGGACCAATGTCCTCGCAGGGAGGTTCGGTAGTGCTGGGGGGGCGGGTATAAACTAATTTGGCAGGGGGATGGGCATCAGGATGTAGCATTGAAAAGGAGAAACAAGGGGCACAAAGGATCGAGGGAGAAAGATAGCATGAGAGCAAGTAATAGTACAGTATTAGGTGGGATCAGAGTAAGAGAGAGTACAAGAAAGTTTAAGGCTGGTTTACAGTGCATGTGTGTAAACACACAAAGTGTGGTAAATAAGATTGGTGAGCTGCAGGCACAAATAGCCACATGGGACAATGATGTTGTGGTGATAACGGAGACCTGGCTCAAAAAAAGGACAGGATCGGGTACTAAATATTCCTGGATACAAGGTGTTCAGGAAAGATAGGGATGGAATGAAAGGGTGGGGGAGTGGTAGTATTGTTAAGGAGAATATTGCAGTACTGGAGAGAGAGGATGTCCTGGAGGGGTCAAGGGCAGAATCTATTTGGTTAGAGTTAAGAAATAATAGAGGTGCCATTACACTACTGGGTGTATTCCATAGGCCACCAACTAATGGGAAGGATGTAGAGGAGCAAATTTGCAGGGAAATTAGAGAGATGTAGTGATAACTGGGGAGTTCAACTATCCTAATATAGACTGGGATAACAATAATAAGAAGGGGCAAAGAGGAGGAGGAATTTTTGAAATGTGTTCAGGATAACTTTCTCGACCAGTACGTTTCCGGCCCAATGAGGAAGGAGGCATTGCTGGACTTGGTTCTAGGGGATGAGACGGGCCAAGTGGAGCAAGTTTCAGTGGGGGAGCATTTAGGGAGCAGCGATCATATTATCATAAGGTTTAAAATAGCTATGGAAAAGGACATGGACCACTCTAAAGTAAAAATACTCAATTGGGGGAGGGCCAATTTCAGTGGGATGAGAACAGATCTGGCCCGGGTAAATTGGAATCAAAGATTGGCAGGCAAAACTGTAATTGGACAATGGGCGGCCTTTGAAGAGGAGATGGTTCGGGTACAGTCTAAGCACATTCCCATGAGGAAGAAAGGTAGGGCAACTAAAACCAGAGCTCCCTGGATGTCAAAAGAGATAGTGAGTAAGACGAAATGGAAAAAAGGGGCGTATGACAGATGTCAGGTTGATAATGCAAGCGAGAACCAGGCTGAATGTAGAAAGTTCAGAGGAGAAGTGAAAAAGAAATAAGAGGGGCAAAGAGAGATTATTGGAATAGACTGGCGGTTAACATAAAAGGGAATCCAAAAGTCTTCTACAGGCACGTAAACAGTAAACAGGTAGTAAGAGGAGGGGAGTGGTGATTAGGGACCATAAAGGAGATCTACTCATGGAGTCAGAGGGGATGGCCGAGGTACTAAATGAGCACTTTGCGTCTTTCTTTACCAAGGAAGAAGATGTTGCCAGAGCCTAAGTAAAGGAAGATATAGTTGAGATAATGGATAAAAATTGATGAAGAAGAGGTACTAGAAAGGCTGGCTGTACTTAAAGTAGATAAGTCATCCAGTCCGGATGGGATGCATCCTAGGTTGCTGAGGGAAGTGAGGGTGGAAATTGCAGAGATACTGACCTTAATCTTCCAGACATCCTGAGATACAGGGATGGTGCCAAAGGAATGGAGAATTGTGAATGTTACACCCTTGTTCAAAAAAGGGTGTAAGGATAAACCCAGCAATTACAGGCCAGTCAATCTAACCATGGTGGTGGGGAAACTTTTAGAAACAATAATCTGGGACAGAATTAACAGTCACTTGGACAAGTGTGGATTGATTAGTGAAAGCCAGCACTGATTTGTTAGAGGCAAGCTATATTTAACTAACTTGATAGAGTTTTTTGATGAAGTAACAGAGAGGATAGATGAGGGCAATGGAGTTGATGTCGAGTTTCTGGACTTCCAAATGGCGTTTGATAAAGTGCCGCATAATAGGCTTGTCATCAAGATTGAAGCCCATGGAATAAAAGGGGTCGTAGCAGCATGGATACGTAATTTGCTAAGTGACAGGAAACAGAGCGTAGTGGTGAACGTTTGTTTTTGGAGGGAGGTGTACATTTGTGTTCCCCAAGGGTCAGTGCTGGGACCACTGCTTTTCTTGATACAGATTAATGACTTGGGTGTACAGGGCACTATTTCAAAATTTGCAGATGACACAAAACTTGGAAGGGTAGTAAACAGTGAGGAGGATAGTGATAGACTTCAAGAGGATGTAGACAGGGTGGTGGAATGGGGGGACATGTGACAGATGTAATTTAACTCAGAAAAATGTGAAGTGATGCAGTTCGGTAGGAAGAATGAGGAGAGGCAATATAAACTGAAGGGCATAACTCTAAAAGGGGTACAGGAACAGAGAGATCTGGGGGTATATGTGCACAAATCATTGAAGGTGGCAGGACAGGTTGAGAATGCAATTAAAAAAGCATGCAGGATCCTGGGCTTTATAAATAGATGTGGAGATGCCGGTGATGGACTGGGGTTGACAAATGTAAACAATCTTACAACACCAAGTTATAGTCCAACAATTTTATTTGAAAATCACAAGCTTTCGGAGGCTTCCTCCTTCCTCAGGTGACATTCATAGAGTTCAAAATTATGGAAGTCATGATGAACCATTATAAAATACTAGTTCGGCCACAATTGGAGTATTTTTGCCCAGTTCTGGGCACTGCACTTTTGTAAAGATGTGAAGGCCTTAGAGAGGGTGCAGAAGAGATTTACTAGAATGATTCCAGGGATGAGGGACTTCAGTTACGTGGGTAGACTGGAGAAGCTGGGGTTGTTCTCCTTGGAACAGAGATGGTTGCGAGGAGATTTGATAGAGGTATTCAAAATAATGAAGGATCTAGACAGAGTAGATTGAGAGAACCTGTTCCCATTGGCGGAAGGGTCAAGAACCAGAGGACATAGATTTAAGGTGATTGGCAAAAGAACCAAAGGTGACAAGAGGGCTGGTGGAGGCAGATTCAATCAAGGCCTTCAAAAGGGAACTGGATAAGTACTTGAAAGGAAAAAATTTGCAGGGCACAGGTATAGGACGGGGAAACGGGACTAGCTGGATTGCTCTTGCATAGAGCCGGCGCGGACTTGATGGGCCGAATGGCCTCCTTCTGTGCTGTAACCTTTCTATGATTCTATGACCTCTACTGCTGTCAGTTCACTACTGAAACCACAAGCACATTTTGGGGAACCATGCTGCAGAGTGCAATCAGCACCCAAATGGAGAGATTTTTGTACTGTATCAGCCATTGAAATTACAGATGCAACTCTCAGAATTACTTTATTTTCCTGAGATCTTTAATCACATACTATAGCCTGGCTAAGGTAGCCATCTATAGGTCCGAGCTGGATGTCGCGTGTGGGGACAGTAACTCTGGCTGTCTGCCTCTCTTCTGTCTGCGCCTGGGTGGCAGGCGGTGTCTGCTGGTGTGCTTGAGGCCTTCCATGACTGGTGGGCACTGCAGGGATGGGAGTGTATGGTAGACATCAATAATAATATTATTTAATTTTATAAGTTTCCTTTTTTTTTAATGCTTTACTTCTTTATTGGTTGTGCCCTTCTCGAAAGAGGGCACTTATGTTTAATATTTGTTTGATGACACTGGGGCAACCCAGTGTCTCCTTATTGGTTTGTTTAGAAAAGGCATACGATAGACCTGCCATAAATTGGTGAAACTGTGCACATTGGGAGAGGGAAGGGGAGGGGAAGAAATTGTGCATTATATTCTAAACCCCAACCGTCCAGCCTTTGGCCCTCCATTCACCACAATACTAGCGCAGCAGTCAGTTTGCTTAACCAGTCCCTCATGTCCACTTTTGATGCCCTTAACTCCACACAAAACCTTTACTTTCTCCCATCCCAGTCAATGCCCCTGGTACAGCCCCCAATGTCACCCCTCAAGTCTGAGACTTGAGCATATCTGCCACACAAATTATTGAACCATCCATCATCAGATCTGCCTGGACCACATCAAGTGCTTTTGGGCCTCACTTTCCTCTTCCATAACCATATACGTCTCCAGAATCATCCTGGAGAGTAAAGATAACCACCGGCTTCTTTTCTTCATTACCAAACGTCTGCCCGGCCCCCACCACCCTCTCCTCCAACAAGCAGCGCGAGGAAATCATGGACTTCTTTATCACCATTCAGCTACCTCTGCTGCTTCCCCACTATTGTAAACAATTTTACAACACCAAGTTATAGTCCAGCAATTTTATTTTAAATTCACAAGCTTTCGGAGGCTACCTCCTTCGCCAGGTGAACGATGTGAAAATGCTGCATTTTCACATCGTTCACCTGAGGAAGGAGGAAGCCTCCGAAAGCTTGTGAATTTAAAATAAAATTGCTGGACTATAACTTGGTGTTGTAAAATTGTTTACAATTGTCAACCCCAGTCCATCACCGGCATCTCCACATCATGGCTTCCCCACTAAGCCAAGCCTCCCCATGCCCTAGCCCTGAATCGGCATCTTTCTTTGATTTCTCTCCTGTCTCTTGAGCACATCTTCTCTATGAGACCCAATTCCTGCCCTTTGACCCCATTTCTCCCAAACTTCCCTTCTTGGTCCCCATGCCAGCGACGCCCACATTCCATGAAGGAACGAATAAAAAAAAAAATGACAGGCCTTCCAATCTCAGAGTACCCAACCCAGTGCCAGCTGGTTCCACCTACTGAAGAGGAACATAAAATAATCTGCATGCCATGCCGATTGGGGGTGGGTTAAACTATCGTCAAGGTAGCACTCACTGGATCCATACTGCACCAGTTTAACAGGCACATTTCAGGAGTGTGAGGCCCTCACCTGCCGGAATCAATGAGATTCAAAAGTTGGGGTCTGATAATGTCAATTAGACTCGGACATTATTTTAACTTTGTGTCATGCGGTCGGTGGCTGGTGCCAGCGGTGCCAAGGAAACCCAGCATCATGGGGGGAGCAGGCACAGAAGAAGGCCACGAAAGTCAGTCAAATTATTATTATTTTTTTTTAATAATAATAATTTGACTGACTTTCGTACTTTACCGGGCCCCGCAAGGAAACCTTGGGCCTTCCCTGGTCTGGGCTTCCCTCTGCCCGACTGCGATCCCCGTCAGTCCCCCTCCCCAATCCGCTTACCTGACTGTCGGAGACCATTCCCGCAGGTTCCCGCTATGGCTTGCTGTCATGCTCGCCAAACCTGTGCCCGCCAGTCTTATATCATTGACGCTGGGATCTGGCGGGAGTCGGGTTTGGTCTATTTAAATGAGGCCTGAAGATAAAATGACTCGTCCCACCGCTCGCCCTAAGTCAAAATCAGGGCCACAGTATCTGTGCCATCATAGATGCTAGAATATAATTTGCATGACCTTGCTAGTTGCATTTCTAAGATCTTAGTATCTAAATTGGACCATCAGTTCTTGTGCATACAGATGTTTATCTCTATCACCTGTAATGTCTTATAGTATTGATGCACAACCTATTCTGATGCTAATATATACACGATGCTTCATTATAACGTTCACTGCTTACTTTGGGGTTTCGCTTTGAACACATTGTTTGGTAAATTAGTTTTAACCATTCCCTCTGTAAAGATCTTTAGGGATATGATTTGGCCATCTGCAACTTCTTATCATAACCATATGCAGCCTGTTCAAGTACAACAACCTTCACTGCTTACTTCCTGTCCTGTCCCGATACTTCACGTTAATGTTATCATTAATCTTTGCATATTTCTTGAAATCGGTCAGCTTTTTGCAAACTCCCTGTCACACCGAGCAGGTGTTGTCCCTTACATTAACTTTGTTCCATGCTTGGAATAGTAAAATCCTCTTCAGAGGGTGGTCTTGAAACCCATGGAGAAGATTTCACCATTTCAAGATGTTGTCACCTTCAAAGCCTCTTCAATGAAATTGCTTTTCTTTTGCACCTTCCTTTGCTTTACGGCACAATACTGAATACTTCACAGCTGGATTAACGAACTATGTACGGTTTATACCACCTAAGTGGCTTATTTCATGCTCAGCAGCATTATTCCTGGTGTGTCTGATTGTCTCATCTGTTGTACATTTATTCTAGTGCCATGGATCTCACATGAATCACACTGTACAAAATTAGTGCATTCCTGCCAGTGCAATAGGTAGAAGAAACCACTGCCCTGGCATATTCGCCTAGAAATCTCACAAAAAAAAAGGCGTAGCTGCAGCGTAATGCAGATTTCCGGTGCAAAAGTTGAGGAAATTCAGGTGTAAGTCACATATGGCCGTTTTTACACAATGCCTGAATTTCCTCGATCTTTTATGCCGAATCAGTGAAACCTCTACTGCTCACTAGCATAGCTCTGGCCTATGCAAAAGAACAGTTTGTGCGAATTTCCTGAATGCCAGTACTGAATAGACTGTAAATTTACACTTAAAATTTTAGGCACAACAGGACTCAAAGGCATATTTCTGGTGTTTGATGGCAATTTTCTTCAGCGACTTTTTAAAAATTTCTCCTTACTGAGACTTAAAATATATTTCCTGCATCTATGAATGCATTTTCAAGGCATCAGAGTGATTTGCATTAAAAATTGAAAAACTTCCACGTGTGCTTAATGTGCATAAATGATGGTTTGATGGCTTCAAACTTTAATTTTCATGCATAAAGAGGGACTTGATGATGTAATATGATGCTTTCCTCGGGTCCTGATTGTTCACACTGCTTTCAACTTGTTTTTACTTTCCAGCATATGCTAATAAGATTCTTAGGAAATTTTGGCATAACTCGACGACAGGAAGATCGGTGTAAATTTCGGTGTAACTTGCTGGTTTTGCCATTTCAGGAAATTCAGGGCCATTATCTGTGCTCGAAGAATAATTTTACCCTTTAGATAGGCAACAATACCCAAAGCCCATTGTTAACAAACTCTAAAATACACCTGCATATCTCACACCAATAGTTTACCAGCAAATACTTTCAACGATAGTCAATATCTGGGTACCTTTTCCAGTAAATCGACA
Organism: Heptranchias perlo; assembly: GCF_035084215.1. Lineage (NCBI taxonomy): Eukaryota > Metazoa > Chordata > Chondrichthyes > Hexanchiformes > Hexanchidae > Heptranchias > Heptranchias perlo. Next base: position 134,041,747 of record NC_090328.1, on the reverse strand, counting down.
CCAACAGGCAACAGGACAAAGTCTATTAACCATAGATCAATTTTCCAGCTAACACCCTACGATAGAGGCTGTTGCCTACTTATCTCACACAACAATACAATAACCAACTATTTCACTAATCACAATGAGTGAAAGCTTTGCTCTATTTTTGTTGAGCCCAAAGGTATAGTAAAACAACAATGACTGACAGTTTCTTGCTTTTGGCTTCAGGCACTGCAACAGAAGCATTGTTAATTCGGTAACCAACTGGGCTTTGGTTGTCCACTCCAGATTTCACGTGTGATAAATAAGTGTATAATATTCACTGACAGATGTAGACAATTCAAAGATTAGGGTTTCACAGTGGTATTTTGGTATGTGTTCATAGACTGTCAATAAAAGTAGAAAAGAAAGCAATATTTTGTTTCCCTTTGTATTTCATGCCAGTGCAAATCTCTTACACCAGTAACCCATGATAGAGGCAACGCTTAACACCCATGATATTGAAGTAACAGTGTGGTCTGAACACCAGCCTCATTGTCACAACATTGGGACCAGTTCCTCATGCACAATGTTGTGACATTTTTACAGGTTTAATAGTTGAATTTCATTTTCGGTAACTCACTTTAAAAAAAACACCCATAACAACATTATCTTTATAAAGAATGTAGTTGTGCAAATTTCTTTAAAATGTTATGCAATGTCCAACCTAAAATACTCTGATGTTACTCGCCAGATTTGTTTTGCAATGATATAAATGGGGCATTGTGTTCAAAAACGAACAATTATCTACAAAGAGTTAGAACTCAGTTTTCTTCAGAATTTAGCTCAAATTCTAGTATTCACAAAGCTGAATGCCTAGGAGGGGCAGAAGTCCTTCAAGGAAAAGAAAAGCATCTATAATGATTGTCCTGTTAAATGTTTTAAACACACAAAGTAGGCTTGATCGGGTGGATGCTGTAAGGATGTTCCCAAGGATGGGTGAAACTAGAACTAGGGGGCATAATCTTAGAATAAGGGGCTGCTCTTTCAAAACTGAGATGAGGAGAAACTTCTTCACTCAGAGGGTGGTAGGTCTGTGGAATTTGCTGCCCCAGGAAGCTGTGGAAGCTACATCATTAAATAAATTTAAAACAGAAATAGACAGTTTCCTAGAAGTAAAGGGAATTAGGGGTTACGGGGAGCGGGCAGGAAATTGGACATGAATTTAGATTTGAGGTTAGGATCAGATCAGCCATGATCTTATTGAATGGCGGAGCAGGCTCGAGGGGCCGATTGGCCTACTCCTGCTCCTATTTCTTATGTTCTTATGTAAGAACACATGTGAATCTTACTGGTGGTTTAAATGTTTCATACATTTCACCACCATACTTTGCTAATGATTTTGTCACTTGTTGGAATTGTAGTTCACTCATACTATAAATATGAATTATTGGTGTAGAGGATAGTAACAGACTTCAGGAGGACATAGCCAGACTGGCGAAATGGGCAGACAAGTGGAAGATGAAATTTAATGCAGAGAAGTGTAAAGTAATACATTTTGGTAGTAAGAATGAGGAGAGGCAATATAAACTAAATAGCACAATGTTAAAGGGAGTGCAGGAACAGATAGAAGGCTGTTAAAAAAACACATGGGATCCTGGGCTTTATTAATGGAGGCATGGAGTACAAAAGCAAGGAAGTTAGGCTGAACCCTTATAAAACACTGGTTAAGCCTCAGCTGGAGTATTGTGTTCAATTCTGGGCACCACACTTTAGGAAGGATGTCAAGGCCTTAAAGAGAGTGCAGGAGAGATTTACTGGAATGGTACCAGGGATGAGGGACTTCAGTTAGGTGGAGACACTGGAGAAGCGGCTCACCACCACCTTCTCGAGGGCAATTAGGGATGGGCAATAAATGCCGGCCTCGCCAGCGACGCCCACATCCTGTGAACGAATTTTTAAAAAGCTGGGCTTGTTCTCCTTAGAGCAGAGAAGGTTAAGAGGAGATGTAATAGAGGTGTTCAAAATCATGAACGGTTTTGATAGAGTAAATTAGGAGAAACTGTTTCCAGTGGCAGAAGGGTCGGTAACCAGAGGACACAGATTTAAGGTGATTGGCAAAAGAGCCAGAGCCGACATGAGGAAACATTTCTGTTACGCAGCGAGTTATGCTGATCTGGAATGCACTGCCTGAAAGAGTGGTGGAAGCAGATTCATTATTAACTTTCATGTGGGAATTGGATAAATACTTGAAGGGAAAAAATTTACAGGGCTATGGGGCAAGAGCAGGGAATTGGGTTTAATTTGATAGCTCTACTAAATGGCCGACACAGGCACAATGGGCTGAAAGGCCTCCTTCTGTGCTGTATGATACTATGATAGTTGGAATCAGATATCCTACATTTATTCCCCTCCTTTTGTTTCAATATTGAAAAGTTTCTTGTTTATGAGCCATAAAATTGTTAATTTTTAACCTATTTTCTTCTCTCCTTTCCTGAAAATGCCAACTCTAGCTTGAGTACAGCGTCATGCTTGCTAACAGTCTCCCATGACTTAACTCATGTGGCCATTCCTCATGCATGTGTGGGCATAGGCAATGAACACTGGTAGGTTGTTTTATTGTGATGGGCACCATTCCTGAATTTGATCCTGACTTTCTCCAACTTACACATATGCATGTATTCAGCAATAGCCACTGGATAGTAAACAGGAGCAGGAAGACTGGCTCACTTTTACCTCCCTGGCATTCCCAATTGCTAACTGACTAAGATCATCTAACTCAGCACAACTGGCAATAAACCATGATCCTCTGGTCTAGTATAGTGCTGTTGCTGGGATACAACTCCATGTTCACCTGCAGCCCCTCACACAAGTGGCCATTCCTCATGCATGTGTTCGCGTAGTCAGTGAGTGTTATGAACATAGGAAAAGGAATATGCCATTCAGCCCCTTGAGCCTGTTCCACCATTCAATTAAATCATAGCTGATCTGTGCTTCATCTCCATTTACCCGTGTTTGCTCCATATTCCTTGATACCATTGCCTCAAAAAAAATCTATCAATCTCAGTCTTGAAAGCTCCAATTGTCCCCGCATCCACAGCCTTTTGGGGGAAGAGAATACCAGATTTCTACTATCCTTTGTTAGTAGGCTATTTGATGGGTATCACATCTGTGGGAGCTAACCGTAGTTTGGAGTATCAAAGGTGATGTCAGAAATACAGATGTACCATAAAACAGAGAAAACTCAATTGGGAAATAATAAATATAGAGTTTATTCATTTGGTGCAAGGTTTTGAAATGATTTGGTAAATCATGATTGATGATATCACAAGTAGAATACTATTATATTGCATTTATTGCACTTACAGGGGAAAGAATTTATCTGGTTTCTATGTGCAGCGTCACTGTAAAAGCTTTCATGAACGTTCTATTGGTTGATATTTCTAGCAATATCATAAGCACATTCAAAAAGAATGTGTTTCTAATTTCCTTAGAGATACTGACCACAGGCACCAGAGCATTTCTTCTCCAATATGCATTTAAATAAGTTAAATTATGTTAAACAATGACTTATTATTTATATAGCTCTACCTGTAATAAGAATGACATGATACATTAATGTTCCTAAATGTGAACTGCTTTCACTTTGGTTCAGGCATAAATGTGTAGCATCTTGGAAATGCCCTTGGAAAGGAGGAGGATTTAAATTCATGAAACGGCTGCAATCCAAAAGAGAATATATTATTTCAGAGTTAAAAAGGGATGGAATGTTATCTCTGTGATCAGATACAGAAATTTTCAAAAGTGAAGAGTAAAATGTAAAGTTCACTCACTGTGCCATATGCAGTTAAAATGTGTGTCTGCTAAGGACTCAGTGGTACAGCATGTCATTTCCCTCTGGGACCTGGGTACGAATCCAGATCAGACAAAGGACAAGAAAGATTCCTCTCTCTCTGGTCTCAAAGGACATAAGTGAGATGGGATGAGTAGTCCTGACCCAATTCCTAGCAGATATGAGTCCAGAGCACAACATTAACCACAATCTGACATGAACTGGTACTAAATTATAGTGCACTTAGAGTTAAGGGAGATTGCAGCACAGAGGAAAGGGAGCTTGGGAGTTGTATTCTGTACCCAATCCATGCTAAAACTGAGCTGGAGTGCTTAATGCTGCCACTGAATTTAAAAGTGGAAAAAAAGTGTTCAATTTCCCAGCACTTATGTTGTTCACCTTTGAGTTCAAAACTTTATTAAAGAATTGATAAATGCACACAGAATCGAAGAATTTTTCTGTTGCCTTAATATTTAGTCACACAGCTAAGAGCTTATTTTAGCTCTGTGACTAAATGGCACAGTTGATCCTATTTTGGACAGGGAGCGCGTTGTGAATTTAATTATTTATTCTTGCTAAGGAGATATCCAAGAGGTTCTCAAAAGATTTTGGAGGGAGTAGTGAAAGTATATCTGGTCAGGCAGTTATTCAGTAGAAGATTTGAATAGTTAATTCAACCATATGAATGAAATAGTTTGCAATAAAGGAATATTTCCTCTTTAAGATGCTTTTATATGTTCTCCTCATTGCTATCTAAAAGCCTTCTAATGGCATACATTATCTGCAGCCAAAAGAATGTGTAGGTGACCTGTTCCGACACCTCCACTAATACCACTCTTAAACCAGTACCACTGGGAGGTGCACAAGTCCAGGATGACTCTTCTTTCCTTCCCTGCCTCCTCTCATTAGCTCCTTGTGACTGCACAGCCAAGTTTCAGAATCCAATATGTTTTTGGACGATTTCAAAGGTGTGATGTTCCGAGAAAATCTTTTCTTTGTACCTTTGGACAATGTTGTTTTTATGAATAATATCACACTATTATGAACAAGCTTTGCTAAGTTAGGCACCTACCTGCACCACAAGTTGCCTCTACCATACTCAGCACCACACTTGCCTCCTTGTCTCTGCCGCTGCTCTTTGTCCATGAACTCTTCCGTCCCCTGGTCCAAGCAATTCCTACCTGACCAGCTGGCAAGTCTCTGTGTGGAGCTGAAATCATATGTGGTGCCGGAAATTCAGGCATAGGCCACACAGAAAGACAGCCTGAGCCTCATACATTAAAGACCTTGGTATTAGATTTTTATTCTATTATTTCTGCCTTTTGGGGCTATTTTCCTTTATCAGTATCAGTTATGCTATGAATTAATCCATAACTTCAAAGTAATTTTATTGTTTGTCAAAACTACAAAGTCTGAGTAAAACATTAATTTACTATTTTGCAAACTGCTATGAATCCCAAGTTCAACAATATATCCCATTTCTAGATGACCACATTTATTTCAAGTAGTAAAAAAAAGCACCAAGCTCCACACTTTGCCATTCCACTTCCAACCCATTGCTAAGAGTTTTCCCGACTGCCGCTACTCCACTTTTTGGTACTGTGCTCCCAGCAACCATTCCTAGCTCTCTGCTGCCTGCACCCAATGCTCTGCTCTCAATGTCCTGCTCCCATCTATTTACCAAACCTGCACTCCACTTTTGGACTTCACTCCCAGTGCTCACTGAACCTTTCCCCCAAGGGCTGACTTCCCCCTCTGCTGAGTACTCACTGCTCAGAGTGCTTAGTAACTCCAGCCATTCCTTGCTGCCCTTCCCGTGCTCGAAGGCCCCACCAGCCACTTCAAGTAAACACAGCTCTCCGCGGTGTTCACTAGCGAACAAGGCCCACTCCGCCCTCATTGCTCACTGAAAAAGACCAGAACATTTACAATAGTCTTTTCTGGTCTTGCACATTTCTATGTAAGTGTCAGACACCCCTATTCAAAACCATCACTTGCGTTCTTCCACGTGCTCTCCAGTACCAGATTGTGGCCTCTAGTGGGTGGTCATGATTTCCTCTTTGATGCTCTCATAATCAGACTCACTCGCCCCAAATGTTACGTGTGCTCTGCTCCTCTTCCCTCCCCATCCTGTGCTTAGTTGGCCCTCCCAAATGCACCTGGATGCCCCCGCCCCCACCACTCTGAGGTATTCCACAGCCTCCCAAGTTGGCTGCCACCTTGACATCAGTAAAGGAACGCGTGTGAGATCCAGACAAATCATAGAATCTTACAGCACAGGAGGCCATTCCCCCATCGTAGCTGTGCCAGCTCTTTGAAAGAGCCATCGAATTGGTCCCACTCCTTCGCTCTCTACCCATGGCCCTGCAAAGAAAAAAAATGAGGAAGACAGATTAGAGATACTGAGAGTGGTAAAAGAGCCAAACATAAAGATACAATGAGGAGTGTTTGAGAGCCATACAGAGAGCAAAGAACAATAGTTGAAAAATAGAAGGGGGAAGAAAGAGACAAAGACAAAAATTAGAGAGTGGGAAACAATCACTGGAACATTTTTTTTGTCAGAGCAATCCCAACGGAGATCATACACTTATATATATCCTCCCTAGGTCTAACTTGTGATTTGTTCTCGTTCACCACGATGGTTTTGGTTGTGATAGGTTGCTGGAAAGGTTACAAAAAGCGGGTGGTCACAAACCGCACAGCAAATTGCAAGGATACCTGGGCTGTCATTGTGGGAGACAGAAATAGCTCCAACCCAACTAAATAATCATTGAGATGTGGCAGATATTGTAATTGGGTCTAGTTGGATACGCTGTTCTTGATTGTCCTTGTGTCTAATCAGCGCATACATTGTACTTTATGGCAAACCACTGATATAAATCGCTGTATTATGCCTTTTCTCCGACTGTACACTCTCAACAGGAAAATAAAACGATACAATAGTGACCCGTTCCGCCAACTTCGCTGTGAAATTCAATGGAGTTGGCGAGGATCTCGTGTTTTATCCACAGCTATAATCTGCCCTGTCCTTGAACCCCCTCCAAGTGATCTCCCGTTACCTTCGCTAGCAATCCCTCACCTAAAATAAAGCGTAACATAAAGGTGTCGAGTTGATCAATTAACCAGCGTGAGCAATGGAAGGCGAGGGAGACTTTTTTTTTGTTGTTTCGCCCCTAATGGAAGCCATCAAGCGGCTCACTCCAGAAATGCAGGTATAGATAGGGATGTGTGGTGTAATGGGAGCAGCAAAGCTCTTTCTCTTGATGCTGTGTTGCTGAGTTTGACAGAAACAGCGATAGCACACACACACACTCTCTCACCCTCTCTCTCTCTCAACCAGTTACCGAGTTGCACGGTCTCAGGCTGCTCCTGCCTCTGCTCCTCTCTCTCTCTCTCTGTATCTCTGCCGTCTCCAATCTCTCTCTCCATACACTGTGCCCGAGTGAAAGCGCACCCCACACAACGCGCAGGTACCGCTCCAGGCTGACGCACAGCTGTCTGCCAAAAATACATCTATTAATTCACCTCACTTTTTTTTTTAACCCAATTGCAAATTTTTTTTTTTTTGAAAAAGGACACCTCCTATACAGAGGGAAGACTGACGTGTGCTGTTTAATTTTTTTTTGTTGCTTGCAGCTCGAACGAGGCCTGCATTCGGAATTGAAAACACTCCTTATTTTCTGACTGAAGGAGGAGAGAGAAAAGAAATCTTTGACGGTTTTTGTTCTTCCAAAGCGGGGCGATATTACTGACCGACGACAGTAAGTGCTGTGGTTTCTAATGTTTCCAATAAACTCGGTGGCGGGCTGTTCCATTGTACGGAATGTCCTTAATTTATTTTACAAGAAAAGATTGTTTCGATTTGTGTGTGTGTGTGTGTGTGGATTTCGCAGGACAAGAGTGGCTGTTAACTGATGTCGCCTTGACATTTCTTCCAAGTGTCGGTTCAAAGCTGAGTTTCCCCTCCTCCTCCTCCTCAAAATAAAATTAGTTTCCCCATTAATGTTTTCAAAAACTTACCCCGCGACTGCTTTTGAGATTGTCGGTGTTTTTGAAGAAATTGTGTAAAGGAAAAGTTGTCCTCTCGCAATGTACTCGGATAGTCTGAAAGAAGTTTATTGCTGAAGCTGTTGCTGCTTTAATTAAGGATTTGCTGGATTGGTTTAGTGTTTAATACTTAAATTTTATACACTGAAGTGGTCAGTCAGCCTTTTGAGAGAGAGAGGGACTGAGTTTGAAGTAACAGGTTCGGCTGGAAGGTTAACGAGCCACGTAATATGCGTCCAAAAAAAAGCTGTAGGAAATGATACTCCAAAGAGAAACTGAACCGAAGATTTAACGATTCATTTTGTTTTAATCGCGTAAGTTTTTATTGTAACTGACATTGGCTGGTTACCTTTTGAAATGAACAAAGTTTGCTGTGGATTTTAAAGTGGCAATTTATGTTTTTTTTTTCTTTAAATCCACAAACGTTGCGTATATTTAAAGTGATCTTTTGCTTATTAATGTGATGATAATGTTGCTGGGTAAAGTCTCCCTCTTAATACGAATGCAGCGTGTCCACAGATAGTGTGTGGAAGATCAAATGAACAGACAGTCACTGCGCGGATGTGCTTTGGTGGCTGCTGCTTGCGAGAGGGCTGCATTGATGCCGGTTTCTCGGGTTGTCACTCACTTCAGTCTCCGAGATGCAGCTGGTTTCTTTTGAGGTCCCTTTGCCAACAGTTGAGACGGGGACAAGCGCTCGGGTTGACCTCGGTCTAAGCCTTGCCCCTCTCGTTACATTTCGAAAATGTTTGTATTACGCTTTCCAAAATAGAAAAGTTTAAAAAGTCAGGTTACACACACACACACACACACAAAAATAAAATCAACGTTATGTACAAGTCGGTCGATGTGTGTATTTCTACCAGTTGTGATTGTGTTCAGGCGTCTGGTGACACTCGAGTGCTAGATTGCAATGGCTCACTTCTTAATCTCAGATAAAATAAGCATGAATGAAAGCGGAATAATCGTGGCACTTCACACAAGGAATTCATTTTAATTGCCTCCATAAATTAATTAGGCAAGTGCAAATTCTATGAATAAACCAATACTGACTGATGGACACGAGGCATTCTGTAACCTCGAGTGGTATTCATCAGAAACTAACACACATTTGCCCAAAAATACACTATCAGGCTAGTCATAGTAATAGGGCATTGGTACGTATTATCTATTATTGTCCATAGAATGTTAATTACCAACATCGCGATGTAAAGATTTCCTCATGAACCTCAATAATAATCACATTGTGTAGCACAGGTTTTGTTTCCTGTGAAATATGATCCACTAGGATAATCTGTGCTAGTTCTGATCAACCGAACACAAGACCATAAAGAGCTTCTTTAGATGGAGAAAGAACATCTTTTAAGAAAAAAGTGGAAAGAAGCTATCAAGTTCATAAATTCATTCAAAAATTCATGTATAGTTATGAGTTCGATTGAAAATGGCATCCAACACAGATATCTGCACATACTTCTAAATGTATGTGTATATAAGTGTGCCTTTACCTTTTAAATCAGGGACTCGTAGAACCAAGTGACATTCTGTAAATATTTTCTTCGATGTAAAATTCCCCAAATTAAAAAGTTTTAAAATCTTTGATTTGGGAGAAGGGATTCAGTTGTTTAGCATTTGAGGTATTAAGAAAATGAAATTTTAATTCAGTATAATAATTTTACCTTTGCATTCTTCAATTTTTCAAACAAATTATAAAATAGAAAATATAAATTGTATAGGTTAGATCTAATCTGTTTGATATTTTTCCTTTATTTCCAAGTCTGTTAGGCTGAACATTATTTTTCCTATTTTATCACTGAACTACCTCTCTCTCGACTTTTGAACTAGTTCAGTGCTTCTGATACCTCATTAAACAGAATAATTGTGACAGGGGCTTGTGACCTTGTACCTCTGTGCAGTTTTCTATCCTCAGGTAGGAATGACTAAGTGGTTCACTCCCAGTAGATTGGAAGTCATTCATTTTCATTAGACTGCAAGTCACAGAACTTCAGCAAGACATCAAACTGCTCAGAAAAGCTATGCTGTACATAAAGAACTCCTCTTTAAGTCACTGTCAGTCAATACTTGGCTGGTGTTTTTCATGGCACTCCGCACACTCAAAAAAAAATCAAATGGTAACTGTTGGCACATTGACTTGCAAAAAGAGCTTACTCTTTTTGGTTATAATAGGACAATCGAGCCTTGTGAAAAGAAAATGAATAAAATTCGCACATAGCTTTAATACAGCTCTGCAAAATCAATCAAATATTTTTTCTAACACTCAGAATTCTTGTGAGGTATTGCTAGGTTGTTACATGTTATAATGGAAAAATCAATGCAGTAAGAAAATTAAATTTTACTGAAAGCCCTTTAGGCAAAGTGCAATCTAAAATATATTTTTCCTTCCCTTGAGGTTCAGTTGAGAAGACGAGAGATGGAATCTAGGTTAGCTGTCAGCGCAAACGATTGCAAGAAACTGGAAAGATGGCTTACAGACTAAGCTGTTAAATGCATTTCTGTTATAGTTCCTTAATAATGTTAAATAAGCTGTTTAATCTGATAAAATCAAAGGTCATATGCCTTCTTCTACCCTTTTAGACTGGGCTGCGGTCAAATTCATGCATAAGTTCCATTCCTTTGAGCAGAAGAGATTTATCAGAATGAAAACTGATTTGTCAGATCCGTACAGAGCTGTGACATCTAAATCTCTAGAGAGACGGAGTGAAAGAAGCTAAAATGGAGTGGCTGTGTGATTGATATGATCAAAAGAAGAAGATCAAAGCTGCAAACAAACTCTTGTGTAGTGATATGACATATACATTTCATTTAGTTTACAGTATACACATTGTATGCAGCTCAGTGTCTCCATTAGTTTTGAGGTGTGTTACATGCAAACTGCACAGTGTTATGTTCATATGGTATATACATACTGAAGTGAAGGTTGTAGGATTACTGTTCAAGGAAAAGACAATTTAGAATCGAACTCTTTAGAAACAAAGATTAAATCACACTTCTGAACGGTTAGGAATGTCTTTTTTTTCTATTATCAGTTTTAAACCATTTTCTCTTCTCCCCCTGCCCTCCCCCACTTGAAACAGAGTTTATTTTTGTCTTTTTCTTTTCACTCTTAATACTTGTTCGCAGGATTGCAGCTAGATGAATCATTGATGGATCACCAAAGTGTCACATATTGTATTTGTTATGTACACTGAAAGCTTGAAAACAGTGTTTATCATTTCATTTCTTTGAGAGCACTGTGATTATTTTTAATATTCTGCTCCAACTCCCATTCCCCGATAGAAGAGGAGAATGTCTAACAATTTCTTGGTTGTTGGGGTGTAACAAGGACATTTGAAGAAGACCTACAGTTTTAAGTAAGGAATGATTAACATCTGTCTTAATCTTGTACAGTCTTTTTACTGTGACCTGAAGATAGTTTAAACCCCACTAAGAGTTTCTGTGTCCTTTCCCTGTCTTGGGTAGGGGTCTGAAGTATAGCTGATTTGTATTTTGCACGAATAATAAAATAAAAATGTATACAAATGGAATTGATGTTTAATTTTGTGTATATTTATTCATAATGTAAACTTCATTGTTTTGTACATAGTAAGGTGACGTTTCTTTTAGTAAAGCATCAAGTGACTTGCTACTAAAATACAATAACACAACCACCTATGATAAGTTGATCGGGGGCATTGGGGAGAATTCTGGGATTTGGAATGTGGGGAGGAAGGGGTCACAACCCATGCTCTAAAAAGAATTGGGTCCCTTTCATCTTCCCCTATTTTTTTTTAATTCGCCCTCTGTGGTTTCCTGACCATGCTTTGAATTTGATAGTTAGCATTAGAAAAATTAACTAATAAACTCTATATTTGGTTGTGTTGGGCTTTGCAGTTTTTACTGCCTTTAGAAAGAAGTAATTCATTTTATTCCTTGCACTGAGTAAATAAAGAGATTAATACTGACTGAACTGAATGAAGTAGCATTAAAAACATCTATCTCTAGTATATTCAATGACTGTACAAAAGGTGTCCTCCAGGGGACTTAAAGATGTATTTTACACCATAGGAAAAAACCCTGAAAGGTTTAATAATGTGGAGAGTTGTAATGTTTTCCTTCCATTAAGAATGCTTTGATTTTAAGATCATTTTTCACACTTGAGCTTCTGGGCTAGTATTGACATATGCCACAGTGGTAAACTATTGAGACTTTATGGCTGTACAGCTCAAACATCTATTTTCAAGTTATATAGCAATAAAGCCTGACTGCGTGTATTAACTGAAGTGTTCTGGGATGTTGTTGTGTTTATAGCGCGTTTACTAGAATAGCAAGATTGCTCCATTGAGAATAGTTACTGGTGTACTGCCATCTGTGCATTCAGTGTTAAGCAAGTTGTATTGGTTGAGTCAGTGTGACAATGTATTTATCATTCTAACTCTAATTAACTGCAGCACCATGCTGTATATAATATAGTGCTGTCATGTGATTTTCTTCTTTTTTAAGGCCCATAATGTACTGCAAAGAACATTAGTATGTCAACTTTTTAAAAGAATATCATTGCCTATCTGTGTATTTAAATATAAATGATATGCCCCAGCCCTCCAGCTTACTATTTTGGACTCAGGAACTCGAATGTTCTTTTAATGGACCGAATAGCCAATCATATTATCCCTGCTATAATGCTGCTGAGCCACTTGCTAAGCTCCCAAGGATGCACCATACAAACTGAAATCCGCAAAAGTTTGCTAGCACTGATGTGCACCGTGCATGCTTGCAGTGCTTTTCTTTCTGATTGGCTTAGCTGAAAGTGCGGGAAAACCAATGCACTGGAAGGCGATGCACTGCTTGTCCTTGAAGGCTACCCTTATAGTTTTTGCAGTTTAAACATGGTTGTGTAAAATTGTTTGCAGGAAAAGTCCTTGATGTCCATTTTTAGTCTTATTGCCAGCTACAAAATACATATTCCCTGACACCTGGAACAGATTAGTAATTTTTTTTAAAACTGTGAGGAGCAAGCTCCATTCCATGCTTCAAGTGGCATCATGTGTTAATGCTGGAAGTTTTATACAGTATTGCATGAAAAATATTGTCTCTGATATTGGCAATTGTCTTAAAAGCTCAGGTACATATTCATGACATTTGAAAAATATTAATTATTTTGCCCTAAGTGGCAAAAATGTGTTATTGTATTTGAATGGAACATGTAGTGTAAAATGAAGAATAATCTCAGTTATGCTTTGCTTTTTTTCTAAAATCTTATGCTGTTATGTGGAACCATTACATAACAATATGAATGATAATATAAATTTTGCAGCTAACTGGCTGACAGTGTAAATTGCAGGTCATTATTCTACATGGCCTGTCACTGATCTGTGCGTGTGGTTGCACAGGTGCCAAATAGAGAATAGTGAGGTCAAGAATATTCTTCAAAGCTTACAACTTAATATTGTTACATACACATTTTCATAAGCACAACTACATAATTGAAAATCAATACAGAATTCCATAGGTTGCATGAAAAAAAACATCAGTGCAGCCTAACACTGCCATGCTGAACAACTATTTTTGATGTAGAATTACATCAAGATTACTACATGGAAACAAGCCGTTTGGCCCAATTAGCCAATGTTCATGTTTACTCACTACATGAAAAGTAGTCCTAATCCTTGTTCCGTATCCCTTTATTCACCTTTCCTTCAACCACCAAATTAACCTATTCTTAAAAGCTAACATGATCTCTGCTTCAACTGCTAACTCTGGTAGTGCATTTATGTATTTACTATTACATTTGCTGGTGCAAGTTACACTCCTGTGTTCACTTCAGTAAGTGACACTTTGACTCTCTAAATGCATCTGTTGCTCGGGCATCTTTTGTAACTTTTGAATTTGAATGCACATTTTCACTGGAAAATTAAAATACAGGCAGGCTGTGATAATATGCAGGATGTCAGTAGGTTTAGGACATTTTGATAGTCTGGTTCGTAACCTGTTGATCCTGTGTACATGCGCCAGTGACAGTAAAATGTTGAAATGTTTATGGAAAGCAAAATGCTGCGGATGCTGGAAACCTGAAATAAAAACAGAAAATGCTGGAGAAGCTCAGCAAGTGAGGCAGCGTCTGTGGAGAAAGAAATATTTATGGAATTGTGTAGTCAATTCTTCCTTATTTGAAGGTATACAGTATCACAGGAATGTAACTGATATGCTTGACACCAATGGTAATGCATGCCCTAGGTACCCGCATGGTATATGAGGAGCAGTTTCCCACTTCTGCATGCCACTCCTTGCATTTTTCTTGGGTTCCTCACTGTCCTACATGCTCACTTTGTTTGCTTTCATTTACCTTGTGCACCTTCCCATTCCTTCTGTTGCTTTAATTCCAGCTTTGAACAGATACTATCTACCCATGTTCTATTGTGACTTCAAGACATTTAGCATGAAATGTTCTTAATTGGCTTTTCAACAAGCTCGACTTGAAACTCAGTTGCTATTCTAGAACCCAGGGAGGAATTTTGGATGATGGGCATCTGGTGGGCTATTACTCACACCTAACTTGTTTTCACCTTCAAACCACATTTTTTGTGTATGTTCTTTCAAAACACACTTCTCTTTTGTATATAGTTAGGTTTAGCTACAAATTACACAATAGCAGTTGGTCTCTTTTTTTGTTATTTATGGGCGTATTGACATTTTGGAAGTCAACTAATGTTTTTAAATAAATTGTCATATTTTAAACGATTGTTGAAACTGTACTTTTGGTGGTTACGAATTCCAGCCATGAATGTTGCAGGACGGTTTCCTTTATTTTTCCTCTTCCTACCAAATTTCTTCTCTCGTGGACATATTGTGTCCTTGCTGAGATGCTCTCTGGCACTTTTCCCAAGTGTCAATTCTAAATGTGAGTGTGGACAATTTCTCAGCAGGCTATCTGTCTGAGGCATTATAGCTGAGCCCAACTCTATCCTCACCTCAAGTCTGTACTGGTGAACTTCTAGCAAATTGCAATCGGGAGTGTGACCTGGCTGATGTTGCCTTCCATAACCCAGGAACACTTAAAACCAATCATAGTGCCTCTACCACTGCCTGGACCAGCCAACTCAGATGGAAATGGAAATAATAATTGGGATCTTTAGCTACTCATGGCCATACTCGGTTGAACCAATGGATAAGGTGAGCATAATTTCAGAAAAATATTAATATTTAAAATAGCAATATCAGTTATCACAATACTGTACAGCACTTGCACCACCAGTGTGCTATACCATAAAAAGGTAGAATTTGGAGTCCTGCTCTTTATTCCCTCCATAGTGAGGTGAGTGAGTGCCATATTGGAAGACAAAGAGCAAAAGGTTAAATGGCAAAGCAAACCAAGTAGTTCTTGCACTGCTTCAAGTAGCATTAACAGAGAATTTGGAACATCTGTGGTATTGGTGCTCTAATGGAGACGAAGAGGGAAGAAAATAAAATGTCCTTTCTAAAAACGGAGGTGTTGTTAATCAGATAACTGTGAATCTGTCCCAACTATTGTGATTTGTAATTATCAGAACAGGGAAATAACAGAATGTAGCTGTGTGAAATTACCATACTAATTGCAGCTTGCAAAAGAAGGTAATTGAAAAGATCAACACGTTTCTTTCTTCTTATTTGCCTATGAGTTCCTTCATTTGTGTTTTTATGTTGGTTGGAAAGACCAGACAGCACAGCAGACAGAGGAGACTGATTGGTGTGAGAAGGTAACTTACTCCTCTTTCCCTCTTCTCTGATTATCATTCCATTAATTTCAATGGATTGAAAATCAGGCGGGTTCTATAAAGGGTGTGCAATCTGCCTTGCCAGATTACCACCCAGCTGGTGAAGACAAAAATCCATCCCAGTGAATCAATGAACGTATGCATTCACTAGAGTGCAAAGATAACGTTGGATATTTTATTTCCTGCCTCTTATTGACTTACTATAAATTGCCAATCCCAGACGATTCATGCAATTTTGTTCTTTACAGAGAACCATGTTTTAGAACTTGCATAGAGGAGTTACAAAAGTGTTATTTTGGTACATTATGGTGGTACAGCAATTTAGTTGTCATTGTGAGTTTGTTTTTCTCTTCAGATTTTTGAGTTGTACATAATTTACTTGATGTCTTTGATCATGTTACAAATTTATAAAGTACATGATAATTGCAGATATATATGGTAAGAGTCTGGCATTTGGGTAGCTTTACACATTGACAGGGCTGTGGTGATTCCCTGGCACAGGGCTTAAGTTGATCAGGAACAATGGGTCAAAGGACAGTAAGTTTCTATCATGTATGATCCCTGTGGGCGTTTCGGTAGACTGCAGGCTGTTGTAACCTCCTCTTTCAGTTGTGAGAGGTCGGGGTAAGTTTGTGATGATGGTGAGTGGACTAGACCTGCAAGAAGGTGGAACCAGGCCTCTTTGTGCTTTCTCCGGTGCAGGCATACTCCATGCATGACTCAGATTAATGATACCTCTGCACATGCTTTGTCAGATGTTTGTTGTGGGAGTGCTGTTTCACTACAGCTGAAGGATGCAGGTTTCTGCTAAGGGCAGGAATTGTGCAAACTGTTGTCGTTTATCATTTCCTTATTAAAAAGATGAGTGCCTTGGTACAAAAACATTTCTGCACCTCGCCGTTTTCTACACTGCATTTGATGATTAGAGTGCCAGAGAAATCCCTGGTAAAGGTGCCTTATCCTGCTGGAAGGGTCCAGTAAAGCTGGTCATAGCTCCAGTAGCCTCCAGAACCATATTCAGAAAGGTAGGAGTATGGTCAGAATGGGTACTAATTACCTCTTAAATCTGTCTGTTATTAAATCTGATACATTTCAAGAATGTTAACATTGGGTTAACATAACAACCAGCTAATACAATAAACCTTTCTTTAAGATCTTTTTGTCTGTAGTGAATACCTTATGATTCCAAAAAGCAAAATGAAGCCATAATGGGCAACTAAATGTACTCTTTCACCATATTGAGAACATACATTTGTCAATCATACAGTTTAATTTCAATTTGGGAAGAAAATTATCTCTATTCAGCACACTTTAAAGATTTCATTGAATTAAATTTATTTTTACTGTTTAACCTGTATATTAAATCCATTGGAACATTCTTGCATGGCCTTTCAGTTTGGCATATAAAGGCAGGTAAGTGGCATTGACTGAGCTTTTACTCCAGGGTGGTGAGCTTCCCTGACAGAAATATTCAAAGTAGACCACCTTGCAAAGAATTCACGGTGAAATAAGTCACTTTTTTTTGCATTCAGAGCTGTTGAATATTGTGATGTTGAGCAATAATTCAGAGATAGATGTGAATAATTGTAGCTGGCTAATGAAACAGTGCTGAATTGCCCTCATTCCAATAATTGGAGAAATTGGTTCTGGTCCAATGCCTCTATCCAGAAAACTATGGCCACTGAACTTCTGTTGCACTTTTGGTGAAGTAACACTGGCAGAGTGGGAGCAGTTCTGAGGGATTTCCCAGCCTATATCAACTCCTAACCCACAATTTTAAGTTTGAATTCTAGTCACGACAGCAAAGAACCACATACCTGTGTATGATTATAACCAATGGAGAAAATTATATATTTTACAATGTTCACAGTTGGGTGTGATCTGTGTATCACTGTATTTCAGTGGTAAATTTTGTTTCCTTGCAAGTCTCATGGGTCTCAAAACATATCAGGTAAAATGGTAATCCAGTTATTAATAACCAGAATAGTTAGACAAAAATAACTTGAATTCTAAGTCTTTTTCATGTGTTTTGATGTGTAGTTAACTTGAAGTGACAAGAAAATGATAACGTGCATAAATGTGTGAACATTTTGTGCCAAAAAGAGGTAACATTTGACAGGATCAAAACTGATATCAGGAAGAATAGCAGTCTTTCTACTATAAAAGAATTGAGACTGCAGATAAAAGTGACATTTGGGGGAAGCAGAAATAATGCCTGTAGGTGTGCAGTGTTGTATTGAGTTCATTATACACACATCTCCTCTACTGCCTGTGATTTAGAACCTATCATAACACATCAGCATTGTTATTTCATCGTCTCAAAATCCTCTATAGTGTTGAGATATCCTCTCTCAAGAATTAGACCCATTATAATGTCCCGGTGGCCTCATTTAAAAAAAAATTAGAAAGATTCTAATGTGGCCCAACAGCTCGATCCAGACTACATGGGCTCCTAATCTAAAGTTTTTAATGTTGAGTTTGAGGCTTCAATAAGTATTTACAATGTTAGCACATAATTTACAAGCTTTACTAATTCTGCGCCTGGCTGCTAGATGAATGCTCAACCTGAGATGTGCACTGCTCATCAGTGTATAATAGCATATAATTGATGGCAACTGTGGTCTCGTCCCTGCTTGGGTGAATCTTTTAAAGCTAAGAACTGAGCAGCAGTGGGCTAAACATAAAAATGAGAATTCCATTTAGCTAATCAAATTAAATTTTAATTCTAGCTGCAGGGCAAAATTGCTGCAAGAATATTCTGCTGGCCTATTTTCTAGAATTTGCATGCTTTTACTAGATTTCCTGATCCCAATAAGCCACCTCTGGATTCTGGTCATTCCAGGTGCAGAAAATTGTAAAGTCCAGACATGATTTTTTTCCTCTCTGAAAGTTGCAAACATAGGGAATAAAGTTCTATCTGGTGCAGAGTGCTGATTGTTCAAAATGGAGCTTGACATATTTCTGAATTAGAATATATTTTTAAACTCTAATCTAGGTTATAATAAAGACTTGAGAATTAAGAGCATCGTTGTACCAGTTTTAGACTGATACCTACTTAGAATGATGTTGTGGCAGTAGACCCAGGTTCTTTTGCTGGCTGTGCCGTGCTGTCTGGTCAGGGAAAGTAGACATCAGTGCATACATTTATCACTTCAAAACACTTCACATATTGAATGGCAGCCATTCTTCACAACAATATGGCATATAAAGCAATGAGATGAGTCAGTTAATCTGCTCTTATATAGTATTGATTGCTGGTCATAACATCAGAAGAACAACATGCTCTCTTTCCGAATCTACCTCTTTGACCAAACTTTTGGTCACCTGTCCGAATATCTCCTTATATATTGTACATATTAATTCATTACAATTTGGTTTTGCAGAAGCAATTTCATTAAAAGCTATTATGTTGACTTTTCTTTCATATGTATTGTATGCCAGGGAGAACAAAATTTGGTTCTTAATCTGAAGAAGGGTCTTTTATTGCTTCTGAAAGCCATAAACCTATAGAGATTTTCAAACAAAGATCCCTTATAGGTTCCCATATCTATTTTCAGGACTTCAATATTTGATTCAGTGCATCAAAGTGAAGAAAAGCTTTGTGAGGTTGTGATGTTTTGCCCCTAACAATAAATAATAGCATTTTTGGTCGGCCAGGTGTCTGACATGTGAAAACCCATCACCATATTTTAGAGTCGCCAAACAAAGCTACCGAAGAATTCACACGTAGTACTTTTGTTTACCCACTATGGGTTGCACACTCTTTTTCTCCATAAAGACGCACCCCATCCCCAAGTGTGATTATGGATTTTCTAGCGTTTAACTAGCTAAAAATGCATGCTATTAGATTAGAGCAATGATGAGCTTCTCTCTTCTTATCCAGGTAGGTCAAGACTATCTTTGGGGCATTGGTTTGCATGGTTATTTAGAGTTGAGTGGGAAGAATCCAGGCTCCATGTAGCATTTGTGAGCCAGGCTGGCTGATCAGTAATCAGCAATGCTCTGGAATGACCCCTTCTTGGTCCAGATGTTTGATTACCAAGCCTACCACAGAGGGTTGACTTGATTCTTAACTTCCATCGGCAGATGTGTTCTCTTGGAACCACCTCAACTCCAAAGAGACTTTGTTCAACTTTTTTTTTCCCTGTCCCAAGAGCATAGTCACTAGTTGGCTGTTGAGACAACTAACAAGCGAGCATTTGAGCCCTCTCTGGGTGGACAGCAGTTACCAGGAGCTTCTCGAGAGTGCGCGGTGAGCAGCATAATGTGTACAAGTGCATTGCTTTCATCCTCCTGGCCTCAAATGGACATACACCATTGAAGGGTGACTCCAAAAAGTGGGGGTGTAAAGCTTGAGAAGCAGCAGCTTGCCATTCCTCAGCCCACTCACGGTAAGAACTGAGCCCTGGATATATGAGCATCAGGTAAACCTTCCATTGCAATTGTCCCAAGGGTTTCTTTGTCAGCTGTACAACAGTCTTCAGTGTAGTGAGAGGATGTACACAGGCAGTTTATGTTGGGCCAGTCACCTTGATGTTCTAGATCCTCAAGTCAAGGATCGTGTACCAGATTTAATCATCTGCAAATGCTTAATCCAGGCATTGGCATGGTGGTGTGGCCACTGTGTAGCTGAGTCCCTTTCCATGGTACTTAATGAAAGGTCAATATTGATCTGAGCCCTCACTTCCTTCAACCACTTCCCGAAATGCAACAAATCCAGAGCCGAGTCATGGATCTCACGTGGGCTGTAGAAAACCCTTCTATCGCATGCCTTGGAGTACTGTATATTGAAGGAGAACTCTTTGGGCATGTGATGTATACTTTCATTGGAATTTTGTAATTGAAGAAAGTCTAGCATCCTTTCTCCCCCCAGCCTCCCCCTCTCTCTGTGTCATTCTGGTTGAAATATGACATTCACAAGGACCCCCAAGTACCAATCTGATTTAAGCAATTGAAACAGACACCCCTTGTATCCGCCAACGAATAGTGTAGAGATCCATGGCCTGTGTAAAGCCAAAATACTTTACCAGGGTTGGGGGGGAGAAAGAGAGTAACCCATGATGTCCTATAATCAGTTCATTGTTTAAGATGGTGAGCAAAGCAGATTAGAGAACAGATTCAGTCAGGCTGAAGTCATGGCCCAGAGCCCAAACACAGAAGGAAACAAGTCAGAGTTGCAGCTATTTGCACATTCGATGAGGCTCCCTATTAGACTCATGGCCTCATTGAATCCACTTTTGGATCCCCAGGTGAGTCCACCAACAATATAATATCCTCCATAAAGAGGGGCACTGCAATACTTTCAGAAATACCTGGAACTGACACTTGAGTTCATCCCTTGAGATGACATCCAGTATAACATCAATGAAAACTTTGAATTGGGTGACTGGTGGTGGACAACCTTGTCTCGCTCCACATCCAAGAGAGACAAGTTCATCTACCCTTACACTGATCTTGTAGGAGGGACACAAATCCCATTTTTCCATTTACTCTCCTAGCTTCCAGCTTCTTCACAAAGGCTGCATGAGGTATTAGGTCAAGGAAAGAAATGTAAGCAGGTTTAGTCTAATCTTACAAAGTTCTGTGATTCTTGTATGAAGTCAACACTTCATCATGAGCTAAATCTAGCTTCTGTTCTGATTACTCTGTGGGGTTCCAAAGAACCATCTTTAAAATTCTGTTATCGATATTTCTCAGCAGCTTTTGGACTCACTAGATTTTCCCTGCCTTGTAGATAGAAATCACATTTGTTCTCTGGAATACCAAGGGTATGCAAGCATCAAACAGGATACTATTTACGAGCCTAAGAGCGTTTCCTAGTACTGTTCTCCAAGAAGATTGTTGCTCCCCCACCTCCCACTTACAGTAGCTTTGAAGAATTCAACATGAATACCTTCCATGCCTGCTGCCCTAACATTAGCTAGGTGATGCAGTGCACATTTCTGCCATAAAACTAGTTCACATAAAGTCTTCCATCTATGCAGCACAATCCACCAGTTCTTAAACCTCCATACAGATGGGTCCTTACTATTGCCTGTTGGGTGAGACCCCAACTCATTATTGTTTTCTCCATAAACCTCAAACATACCTTTACTATTGGTTTGTTGAAGAGCACTGGATGTCAGTTGTTGACACGAGATTGGAAGAACCCTTTTTGATCATTAACGACAGACTTTAGCCAATGGAAGAAGTATTTAAGATTATTTTTGTGATGAATGCAACTTATTGATCCTTTTCATCTCCACAGTGACCCTCCTGGCCTTGTGATGTATTGTATTATAATTACCTGATGACTCCGAAGAGGCTTCCAGTTCTGCTTTAAAGGTTCTTTGCTTTCGCCTAAGGTGCCTCGTTCCGTTTGTACTAACTTTTAACAGGTCACTGCTTAGTGGATAAGCAACTAATGAGTTGCAGCTTCAATGTGTTTATGACTTTTGCTGTAAAGGCAAATAAATCATTTAGTCATTACGTCTGCCATAGAGTCACTGACCTATTGCAGACTTCATGATGGGCAATATGCTTTTCGTAGCTGAGTGCTTTGACCAATCACTTGTAACACAGATGCCCTTAGCTGTGCTACAAGTGATCATTGTCCTTTAACATGCTTTGTAAATAGATGATGGTTACTAAATATTCTACTGACATCGATCCCCTTTCAGCTTTTGTTTCTTATAATTTTTCAGGATGTGGGCATTGCTGGCATTATTGCCATCCCTAGTTGCCCCTGAGAAGGTGGTAGAGGGTCTTATTCTTGAACCGTTGCAGTCTATGTGGTCAAGGTACTCCCACAATGCTGTTAAAAAGGGAGCTCCGGGATTTTGACCAGGGGGCGATGAAGGAACGGCGATATTTGTCCAAGTCAGTGACTAGTGGGGTACCACAGGGATCAGTGCTTGGGCCCCAGCTATTCACAATATATATCAATAATTTGGATGAGGGAATTGAATGTAACATTTCCAAGTTTGCAGACGACACAAAGCTGGAGTGGAATGTGAGCTGTGAGGAGGATGCAAAGAGGCTCCAATGTGATTTAGACAAGTTGGGTGAGTGGGCAAGAACATGGCAGATGCAGTATAACGTGGATAAATGTGAAGTTATCCACTTTGGTTGTAAAAACAGAAAGGCAGATTATTATCTGAATGGTGACAGATTGGGAAAAGGGGAGGTGCAACGAGACCTGGGTGTCCTTGTAAACCAGTCGCTGAAAGCGAGCATTCAGGTGCAGCAAGCAGTTAGGAAGGCGAATGGTATGTTGGCATTCATTGCAATAGGATTTGAGTACAGGAACAGGGATGTTGTACTGCAGTTGTACAGGGCCTTGGTGAGACCACATCTGTGCAGTTTTGGTCTCCTTATCTGAGGAAGGATGTCCTTGCCATGGAGGGAGTGCAACAAAGATTTACCAGATTGATTCCTGGGATGGCAGGACTGACGTATGAGGAGAGATTGGGTCGACTAGGCCTATATTCACTAGAGTTTAGAAGAATGAGAGGTGATCTCATCGAAACATATAAAATTCTAACAGGACTAGACAGACTAGATGCAGGAAGGATGTTCCCGGTGGCTGGGGAGTCCAGAACCAGGGGTCATAGTCTCAGGATACGGGGTATGCCATTTAGAACAGAGATGAGGAGAAATTTCTTCCCTCAGAGGATGGTGAACCTGTGGAATTCTCTACCACAGAAGGCAGTGGAGGCCAAGTCATTAAATATACTCAAGAAGGAGATAGATACATTTCTTAATGCTAAAGGGATCAAGGGATATGGGGAAAAAGCCGGAAACAGGGTACTGAGTTAGACGATTAGCCATGATCATTTTGAATGGCGGAGTAGGCCCGAAGGGCTGAATGGCCAACTCTTGCTCCTATTTTCTATGATTCTAAGTCAGGATAGTACGTGACTTGGAAGGGAACTTAGAGGTAATGGTGTCATGC
The DNA here is from genome assembly GCF_035084215.1 of Heptranchias perlo. Classification (NCBI taxonomy): domain Eukaryota; kingdom Metazoa; phylum Chordata; class Chondrichthyes; order Hexanchiformes; family Hexanchidae; genus Heptranchias; species Heptranchias perlo. The sequence continues at coordinate 134,018,229 of NC_090328.1, read as the reverse complement.
ACCTGCTGCCCTTGTCCTTCTAGGTGTTGGAGATCGCAGATTTGGGAGGTGCTGCCAAAGAAGCCTTGATGAGTTGCTGCAGTGCATCATGTAGATAGTACACACCACAGCCACGGTACACCGATGGTAGAGGGAGGGGTATGTTTAAGATGGTGAATGGGGTGTCAACCAAGCAGACTGCTTTATCCTTGATGGTATCGAGCTTCTTGTGTTGTTGCAGCTGAACTCATCCAGGTGAGTGGAGAGTATTCCATCACACCCCTGACTTGTGTTTTGTAGTTGGTGGAGAGGCTTTGGGGCGTCAGGAGGTGAACCAGCCACTGAACTGCTCTAGTAGCCATGGCAATTATGTGGATGTTCCCTTTTTAAGCTAATCTTACAATTTCTCCCTTTTCTGGAAGGAGCTATTTGCGGCCGAGGGGCCAGTAGATGGCCTGCATGTGAGCCTCCAGCAATGCCGCATTGAAACTGAGCAGAGGGTAAATGGTGTCTAAAAGTGGACCAGGAGCACTCCCTCTCAAGAAGCATGGTGTGGTTAACATTGGGAGTTTAGTATTTGAGGGATCAAAGCAACCCCTGCCTAGTACTCAGCACTCTGTGGTGTGAAGTACAGTGTCACTGCACTGTCCTACAAAAACATTATTATACTGACAATATATAGCAGCAACAACTTCCATTTTTATAGCACTTCTTGTGTCAATAGAGGGCAAAGTACTTGCAATACGAAGCACTTGACCCTTGTATTTTGTTTAAACTGCTTTATAAAGTTCCCATCACACTCCCAGAAGAATTATTTAAATAAATGGTTGCTGTAACCTGCTCTTGAGCTTGTGTTTCGTTCAATAGAAAGTGGAAAGGTGATGTTGGCAAGAGGGATTTGGCATGAAGGGTGTCCACCTTGAAGCATTGAATTATAATACCTCCATATCATGAGCTGCTATTTGCTTTTCATAAACAATATTGGGCTTATTTTGTTGTGTACTCAAAATGTTGGTATTCCCGATTGAGCTGACTTGATTTCATGTCTCTTGACACTCACTATTGTGTTCTTATATGTTATGTATACTCCATACTCTGTTGATGATAAGTGGCAACAGAATTTTTGATTTCTATAACATACTACAACGAGGATTATGAAATCATTTTAGTGGTTGGATTACAACAGTTTGCTTTTTACTAATTTCATATTTGGAAGAAATTTCGTTCTTTGCGTTCCTATATAACATATGCTTTTCTGACCTCTAACCGTTACAGATTCCTAAGTCAAAATGAATTCATCTGGAATTTGTCCAGTTCTCATTTCTGCTTTGAAAAAATTATTGTAACACGTATGCCAGTTCCTGGTCCTACATAATATTTCCATTCAATGATCCATTAAACGTGAGACCTTTTATAAGACACACATTTGTGAATTTGTGAACCACCTAATTTCTATCTTGAAAAAACATATGAAAGCCAAATTTAACTACCTCTGCCTGGCACAAATGAGATGGTAATAGTCTGAAAATGGGGTCACTTACCACCCCGTTTACAGTGGCGCTCCACTGGGAAGGGTGGCTGGCACGCCCAGCTGTTTCAAGCAGGAGGCCACTTTTTTAACATGCAAACTGGGGCCCTGTGACACACTTATAACCTCGATTGCAATTTTGATGTACAAATGAGAGGAGTGTGCTCTACCTGTGTTCTGCCTATTTGTACTGGTTTTGAGCGGCCCAACCAGTGGTCCTTAAAGGAACGTCTGTCGGCCACTCAAAAAATGGGCCGAAGTAATTTTTAACTTTTATTTTGTGGGGCCAAGAGGAGCAGGAATGCTATGTGCAAATGTGATCCAGATCTGAAAATGGTTTGGGCATCACAATGATTACAATGGGCGGGTGGCAGGCATGCTGCACCTACTAGTCATCTATTGTTTGCCTGAAAATTAGCCCCATTGATTGGTAATTCACTCCATGTGAAAGCTGGTGAGTGTCTGGAACGAGCTGCCAGAGGCAGTAGTAGAGGCGGGTACAATTTTGTCTTTTAAAAAGTATTTGGACAGTTACATGGGTCAGATGGGTATAGAGGGATATGGGCCAAGTGCAGGCAATTGGGACTAGCTTAGTGGTATAAACTGGGCGACATGGACATGTTGGGCCGAAGGGCCTGTTTCCATGTTGTAACTTCTATGATTCTATGATTCTATTAATCTGTAGTCATTTTGAGTGTTAGTGTTAATGGAATGGGTGCTAACTTTTTCCCACTCTCCGAAATTTGCTTCAGGGAATAAATCAGTCAGATGCACCAAACCAGTTTTTTAAAGGCTTATTAAAGAGCAATTGAAGGGCTTTTCCCTAAGGTTTGATGGCAATGAAGAAGTCATTATTGGCTCTCATTTGCAACTGATGTTCTAGTGCAGAAGGAATTGAACTGAAGTAGACAAAACCATCATCTGGGGCATTGGAGGAGCTGAAATAAATGCATAGAGTGGCAAGGGTACTGCAGAAAACCATAGGCTGTCCTGCTGGGAAAGTGCTCCGAGCTCTCTGAAATGACGTCAAAGTCATCAGTTATGTTGCAATGATGGAGCATATCGGCTCTTGAGAAGGCAGCGCTGAACAGTAGTAGTACAAAGTTCGTTCAAAATGAGAACTTTGCATTGTGAGTAATGATGTACTCTAGTTAAGCACATTACGAATGGGACTACCTTAACATGATCAAATCATTTACTGTTGTCATTGTACATATCCTCTGTGAATCTGAGCCCAACTTGAGCAACGCATATCAAGTGGTTTGGAAAGAAATAAAGTGCAGCAGGCACTAATGATCTCGCATTGTGCAAGTCCTGAAATATACAAGGTCTCTGCAGGGACATAAAACTTTCTTCACCTGTTATCATTTTGCCTCTGCCAACAAAGTTTTTTTTTGTTCCATTCCCTCCTGCTTTTCATCTGCACCCCTTCTCATGCCCATTTTCCCAATCTGCCTTCTCGCCCTTTTTGCCTCTTAATCTGATATGCCACCATCCTCAACACACATAATTTTGCGTGCAGACCCTCCTGATGAAACACCTTCAGTATAATAGACGCCATGTAAATAAAAGCAGAAAATGCTGGAAATACGTAACATCTGAAAGGTGAAAAGATAGGTTGCTATTTTGGATGAAGATGCTTTGTCAGAACTAAAGGAAGGTCTCTTTTGAAAATATGAACCAGATGCTCACGGACCTGCTGTGTATTTCCAACTTTTTTTATGCTTTTATTTCAGGTCTCCAGCATTTCAAAAATCACTGACCCCCAGTTCCTAAGTCAGTGCCTCTTTACTTTTTCAGCTGATGAAAAGTTATGTGGTACTAAAAGTACATCAAGGAGCACTGCCTCCTTTCTTTAATTGAACACAAGTTTATATATTATTTTAAGTAAAACACAGAATGGCTGCTGTTACTGACTTGAGTTAATGCAATAATTTCTGAGTGAGTTTTCCCACAGTTTTATCTGAGCCAGTCAGAACAAAAAGCAATAAAGGTGTGCAAACTACGCAGGAAAAATAACCAAATATTGCAGGTAACAAAGGATTTACTATCACTGCTATAGTTGCATTCTGATTGGTTCCTTAGTTGTGCTCCAGACGACATTAGTCATCAGCATGGATTTCGGAGGACACCAGCGAGGCTTAAAGATTTAAGGAAAGAGACCAGGAAAGTGAAGATGTAATGATTAGGTGTCATCAAGTTTGCGTTTTAAAAGCCTGTAGATTGTAGGAGGAAAGAAAGACTGAAAGAAGATAGCTTTGAGGTTCTTGAAGAATGAGGTGAGGTAGGAGATGGTGTGATGAGTCTTGATTTCAACACAGTGAGGAGGCAAAGAGAAAGGCCAGCGAGTTTAGAACTTAAGGATAATGCAGGAGAGTTCAAAGGTCCAGTGACTATTGTACAATTTGTAAAGTAGAGAGAAAAAAAAAAATGAGAATCCCCTATCGGACAGCAAGGGGGGAAAATTGGATAGGGCCTGTTTTTGGGCAGGGGTACCGTGATCCGCTATTACCCCGCGCCCAGTGGTCCCTGCGCAGGCAGGACGCGAGTTTCGTCGGGCCTGAGGACTCGCCTGCAATCTGCGTTGGAAATCAGCGTTGGACGAGGATTCCGTGCAATTCACACTTTCCACCAGCAGGGGGAGCTCCAATCCCTTAAAGGCAGGCCGTCTGTTAGAAATCTCTTACAGGCAGCTGGTACCTGCTATTTGCTGAATATAACAGTCTGCTGTCTGAACGGAGATCAGACATCGCACACGTAAAGCACAGATGCAGGTCCCGTCTCTATGTTTACACACTGTTGAGTTATGTTAAAACATTGAATAAAGGTTGCGCAATACTAAATCCCACATCCTCCAATCTGCACGCCAGACCTCACCAATCTGCCAGTCTGAGTTGGTACCAGGCCTGCGGGAGTGCGTGCACCAAGGTTCTCTGCTGATGCACGAGAAACCTTGGTGCAAGAGGTGGACAGAAGGAGGGAGGGAGGGTGGGGGGGCGGGCAGGAGGCCCTCCAGACATATACCCAAAAGGCAATGGGAGGCAGTAGGGGATGAAGTCAATGCCAGGCAAACAGCGCCATGAACATGGATGCAGTGCAGGAAGAAGTTCAATGCTTTGACAGGAGTGGTCAAGGTGAGTGAGGTCAACTGTCAAGTGCCATCTCCTACCAACTGCTCCACACACAACACCCCCATCACCCACATACCAACAAACTCTTTCCGTCAGGACTCAACTCTTCCAATCAGATGCTTCCTCTCACCCTCACACATTACCACTGTTGCAAGCTGCCCACCCACAACTCACAGGGCACACACACTGGCAGCTATTCAACCATGACAGGCTCATAACCCAGACACACCTCGCTTTCTTGCAGGAGAAGGTAGCGCATATCAGCAGGCAGCAAGTGGCAGTGGCATTTAGCCCCTCGAGCCTGTTCTGCCATTCAATGAGATCATGGTGGACCTGTGACCTAATTCCATATACCCGCCTTAGCCCCATATCCCTTAATACCCTTGGTTCACAGAAATCTATCAATCTCAGATTTAGAATTCACAATTGAGCTAGCATCAACTGCCATTTGCAGAAGAGTGTTCCAAACTTCTCCCAACTTTTGTGTGTAGCAGCATTTCCTAACTTCACTCCTGCACATCATGGCTCTAAATGTTAGGCCATGTCCCCGCGTCCTAGTATTCAAGTCCAGGAGATCTCCAAAAATGGTTACAAATGTTCGGCAGCCAGAAGCAATAATCCAGCCACTAACCTGTAAATCCTGCATGGTCCCTTTAAATAGCTCCAGGCACTCTTAAGACATGTTCAGATGGTCGGGGTTAAGACTGTGCGTTGAGTTGAGCGTTAAGTGCCAAAATGGTGTCTATCACTTTAAATCAGCGTTGCACACTGAAGCCATTTTGTCCCGACTTTACGTGATTCCAGCATTTGTTACCTGCGCCTGCGCTAACTCCTATACCAAGATGGCATCTGGCGCACGTCACGCTGGAAACGTGCATGCGCATCCAAGACTCCATCTTAGGTGTCGGAGAGGCCGTTTAGCGCCAAAACAACGGGCGCTACACGGCCCAATTTAGCGCCCCAAGTCTTTTCTCCTCTGTTCTGCTCAGGAATGTGGGGGAAGTATTATAAAATATACTTCAGAAAGACTAATGCAGCTGTGATCTAACTGGCAATATGATTGCAAAATTGGAGAACACAACCGAAAAGTTAACAAGCCTGGAGTGAGAAAAATTTAGATTTTTTTTTCTTGCCCTCAGTGTTATTTGGAATTAGTCATGAACCCTGCTTTTTAAAAAAAAAAATATCTGGATAAGAATTGGATTAAACACAATAAGGATAAGTGTAGCCAGATATTCTTTGCTATCAGATTATGGAAATGTCAGCGGTAAAAGGCAACTGGATAGTTTTTGAATAATAATATGGATTGAAATTTTTGACTAATATTCTGGAATTTTGCAATGTTACTTCAGAAGCTGTAGGATCAGATCTTCACCAAGCTTTTTTGTCAGTTTTTCCTCTTGCTTTACTCCCTTCACCTCCTGAAAGCACTAAGTGTCATTAGGGTACACCTCCAAGAGCACTGGGCAGACCTGCGGTATCTCACCCAAACAAAAATTCTATACCTGTGAGCCAAGTTAATGAGTGATCGGCTAAATGAGCTAAATGACTCTGCCCACTGCCGACATCCATGTCACTGGATATCAATCATGAGTGGGAATCTTGGCTGTGATTAGCTAGCCAAGGCCAATTGTAGTGTTCCAACCGCTGTGTTGGCTGAGATTAGCTATCATGCACTGAATAGGAATCAAATCTGGGACCGACTGGTCTATGTGGCTTAGTGTTCCATCGGCAATGTCTTTGCGCACTGGGCTGCTAACGAGGCTTTATAGAACTTTATTTCCTTAATAAGATTAAACTGATTAGAGTGCATGGCTCTGCAAATTTTAACTGTCTGTTGAATGAACAGCTGTGACGGGCCAAATAATGGCGAAAAGTATAAAACACAACACTGCTTTATACTTGTAACTTTTTTTTGCTGATGTTAACGAAAGGTAGCAAAATGCCTGTAGGGTGTATTCTTGTGCAGCATAATCATTTTCTGTGCAGATACGGGATACCTAAAATTCATCTGTCATTGTTTCTCCATGAGCAATTATCTTAGTTTCCTTCCGTCCCTCCTTGCTGCGGTCTCCTTGCAACATCATATTATCTTCCTGTGTCATTGTATTGGGATGCTAGGAAGTGCATGAAAGTGACTTGGGATTTCCTTTCCCTCCCTGTGGCTATGTGTACGGCGTCTCATCGGTACATTTTATTGATAGCATGGTAAACTTACTGTATGGAGAATGGCTTTTCCTGTTACTCTCCAAAGAGCTGCTTCACCACATTGTCTAAATTTATTTTCACCATAGCGTGGATTTTTTTCTTTGTAGTTACTTTGCCAAATATTTGGCCTGAATGTCACACATTTCCAAATTTTGTTGTGATTTTTGCTGTGTAGTTTGAATATCTGTAAACTGCTGCTTGATTAGTTTTTGTGGCTTTTGCTCTTCTAACAACAGAGAATATTTTGAGACGTATTATCAGTATGATATTCCCACTTTATCTCAATTAAGAAAAATATTCTTGCCCTTGTCCATTTCTTATTTGTAAAGTACCAGCACTTTTAATTACTTCAGAGTTATTACATTTCATTTTGTCAGAAGAATGAACAGCCTCATTATTGTTGCAGAAAGCAAAGTGGAATGAGATGCAGCCTGTGCGACTGCTGAGCTCGGAGGATAAGTGCTATCTAGGAGGGCTGACTCATCATTGATATATCATGGAACTGAGGAAATGTGCCTATATTCAGCAGAACCAGAGGCTGAACGCAAGTGCTGTTTAATTGATGCTTAAAGTTTTTATTTGCATTTGGACATGTGAATGTGGTGCAACTAGGATTCCAGTTAACTTATAATGTTAAGCAACTTACTTAAATGTAGCCGTTCTGCAACCTCTGTTCATCTGCTGTAATTACTAAAAGCACTGTTGCTTAAATTTCTGCTGTACTGCATAGTTTCCAACTCTCAGGAGGCTGTTCATTTATATTAAACTATCTTTAAATAGGAAGGGAAGTCTAGGGAACAGTACTTTCTGTTCAAAGTACTTACCATGTTATGTGGAAAAAGTATGTGTAAGTATGTGTATTATCAGCATTGTCTAATTTCTCGCCTGATGGAGATCTACAATTTTGGGTCATCTTTCCTCCACAGCTGTGTTGTTGACATCACTTACAGGGAGGGATCACGTACATCCCTGAGAAGCCAAACTCATTTCAGTGGGGGCTGGAATTTTGTTCTTGACTGGGAGCTGATGGAGCACCACCCAGCTAATCTCAGTATATACCGAATAGTGTTTTTTCTCCCTGCTGATGTGAAATGGCTCCAGATAAGTTCCAGACTGACAATATGATGGGGTAACATGTATATTGGTTTTTAAGAATGGCAGGGAGGATAGGCAAATGAAAAATATAATTCAAGGAGAATATAGTCAGTGTTATTGAGAGAATAGTTGAATGCTTTCCGCAGATCTGTCATTTTACTTTTGCAGCACTTGTAAAATTACGCTAATTATTTGCTTGATATATTGATGTGTGAAAATTGCAACAGTGTGTGAATTTCTGATGTATGTATTACAATGGAAATGATCTATTGGCAAAGAAAGTCTGAAAGAGCTGTCTGAAGGAAGTTGTGCAATCAAAAACAGAAGAATGAAAAATTCCAAGAATAAAGCAAAAGTCAGAAGGAAGCAACAAAAATGAAGGAAAATAATAAATTTAAGTAAGAAAAATGAGAGGGGAAAAAGTATTTAGCAAAACCTACATTGCCTATCATGAACCAGAAAGTAATTAAATCACACCCAAGATCGATGTGTTGTCGACCTATCCTTAGGTTTTCTTGGTTCCTAATTCCCAACTGAGGTTAGAAATCGCACCAATCCACACCTTGATGTTACGTGGTGGTTATAAATAAACAACATTTGGTATATAAGCCACTGTCAATAGCTGAAAATGCCAGTAGGTGAAAGATCTGTCCTTCAACTTTATAGTAAGATTTTGTGATATTCTGGGCTTATGTGCTCTTCTTCAAGTTATAGAACTTGTCCTGGATTTTTGCCAGTGCATTCCGAACATTCGATTCGAGTCACCCCGATGCCATGCTCTGGGTCTGGTGCAAGTTTGTGGGCCATGCTTCGTCCTTCCCCTCACGCCCTCCTCTTTGTTCCTCCACTGGCTCAAACTTCAGCCAATCTTCCCAAGTGCTGCAGATCAGGACCTGATGCCCCAGCTTGTGAAACAGGCTTTCTGGCTCTTTGTACCATTTTTACGAATCATTGTGCACTGCACAGTTGGATTGATAAAATATTTCCTATCGATACCAATTAAAGTGGCGAGCTAGATGCTTGAAAATGTGTAAACTCAGCATTATTACAGATGTACTGTGATTAGACAGTCTTTCTTTCGTTGCCACTAATTAATTCAGATTGCACAGAAGCTTTGGGCATAAAATCATATGCACTCACCATTTTGGTTTGTATACATCTTCAACCTTTGTTTTTTGCCTCATTGGAAAAAGAAATCCAAGATTTTAATAGAAAAGCATGTAGAGAGATGTAATTGTGCAACTAGGAAAGGAAAACCAGTGGATGATTGTAAGGGAAGGATGCTACAGGATCAAGTGTTTCATTTAAAGTTGTTGATTAATGGAATAGACTGCCACTGAGCGAAATCCAGCTGAAGCATTCACGGAGCATTCAGTGTGGGTTCAGAAAGTAACAGGGTCAACCTGATGGGCTGGTTGGCCTTTTCATTCTTAAACTCTTCCATGCTTGTGTTTTACTTTCCTGGTGGAGTTCACACGAACATTTTTATAACTTAGCTGTGCATTGTGCCTGGAATTTTTAAAAAAACCTAGCGCTGAAAATAGTTTTTATTGAGCATTACAGTACAATTTATTCAATGTTGGGGACTGAAATGGCATCATCTTATAACAACATCTACATTACAACAGTGACTACCCTTCAAAAAGTACTTAATTGTCTTCTTTCTTTCTGCCTTCCTGTCTGGTCTGTCTGGAGGCAATGCCTCAATTTTAAAATCCCTCCATGGCCTCGCCCCTCACTATCTCTGTGTAATCTTTTCCAGCCTTACAACCCTCTGAGATTGATGCGTTCCTCCAATTCTGGCCTCTTGCCCATCCCCAATTTTTATTGCTCCATCGTTGGTGGCTGTGCCTTCAGCTGCCTAGGCCCTAAGCTCCCGAATTCCCTCCTTATACCTCTCCACGTTTCAACCTTTAAGTTGCTCCTTAAAACCTACCTCTTTGCCCAAGCTTTTGGTCACCCGTTCTAATATCGCTGTGGCTTGGTGTCTAATTTTGTCTGATAACGCGCTTAACATTAAAGGTGCTATATAAATGCAAGTTCGTCTGTCTTTTTCTCTCTCTCCCTCGCTCTGCCTTTCCCCACGCTCTCCGCCCTCCCGCCCGATCTCCGCCCTCCTGCTCGCTTGTTCGATCTCCGCCTTCCCACTTGCTTTTCCTGCTCTCTCGCTCTATCTTTCTTTCATTTCTAAGTTTTATTTTTGTGCTTAAAATGAGTACAGGGAGTCAACAGAAGTTTTAATAAGTCTGCAATTTGACTGCATTGTTGCTGAAAATGTCTGCTCATTTTCTGTATGTATGATCCTACAAATTTCTTCCTCATTAATAGGAACATAGGAACAGGAGAAGGCCATTCAGCCCCTCGTGCCTGCTCCACCATTTGATAAGATCATGGCTAATCTGTGATCTAACTCCATATACCTGCCTTTGGCCCATATCCCTTAATACCTTTGGTTGCCAAAAAGCTATCTATCTCACATTTAAATTTAGCAATTGAGCTAGTATCAATTGACGTTTGCGGAAGAGAGTTCCAAACTTCTACCACCATGTGTGTAGAAATGTTTTCTAATCTCGCTCCTGAAAGGTCTGGCTCTAATTTTTAGACTGTGCCCCCTACTCCTAGAATCCCCAACCAGCGGAAATAGTTTCTCTCTATCCACCCTATCTGTTCCCCTTAATATCTTATAAACTTCGATCAGGTCACCCCTTAACCTTCTAAACTCTAGAGAATACAACCCCAATTTGTGTAATCTCTCCTCATAACTTAACCCTTGAAGTCTGGGTATCATTCTAGTAAACCTACGCTGCACTCCCTCCAAGGCCAATATGTCCTTCCGAAGGTGCGGTGCCCAGAACTGCTCACAGTATTCCAGATGCAGTCTAACCAGGGTTTTGTACAGCTGCAGCATAACTTCTGCCCACTTGTACTCCAGTCCTCTAGATATAAAGGCCAGCATTCCATTAGCCTTCTTGATTATTTTCTGCACCTGTTCATGACACTTGATTAATGTACAGGTCTCGTTCTGTCCCATTCTCTGTAGGAAGTCCTCTTAGGTAGACTGCTGTATCTGCCTGGGGCCAGTGTTTTCTCAGCTTTTTTAATATTGTTAATTGATGTTAACTTGTTCTTGCAGGTGGAATTTAATAGTAGTGTTCAATACTTATTTTGCGATTTCCAATACTGTGCTAATATTTATTTTGGTGGAATCGGCCTTGACCAATTCACGACTTTGGAGAGGGTGCAGAGGAGACCGCTTTGGAGAGGGTGCAGAGGAGATTCACCAGGATGTTACCAGGGCTGGAGCGCTTCAGCTATGAAGAGAGACTGGGAAGATTGGGTTTGTTTTCCTTGGAGCAGAGGAGGCTGAGGGGGGACATGATTGAGGTGTACAAAATTATGAGGGGCATAGATAGGATGGATACTAAGGAGCTTTTTCCCTTCGTTGAGGGTTCTATAACAAGGGGGCATAGATTCAAGGTAAAAGGCGGGAGGTTTAGAGGGGATTTGAGAAAGAACTTTTTCACCCAGAGGGTGGTTGGAGTCTGGAACTCACTGCCTGAGAGGGTTGTGGAGGCAGGAACCCTCACAACATTCAAGAAGCATTTGGATGAGCACTTGAAATGCCATAGCATACAAGGCTACGGACCAAATGCTGGAATATGGGATTAGATTAGACTGGGCTTGATGGCCGGCGCGGACACGATGGGCCGAAGGGCCTCTATCCGTGCTGTATAACTCTATGACTCTATGACTTCCAGTTTTACCATTAGAACAAGCCTTTATTTTTCAGTATTCTCTAAATACTTTTCTAAGCTGTAACATTTTTATCCATGTGCAGTGCAGTTCGTTAATACTGGATACACATACAGTGAACAGTCACCACTATTAAGATAAGGAACACTACCTCAGTTTAATTGCAAAAATCAGCACCCATTGTAAGAAATTGGTTTGAGATTTGGGATAAACCGTTCACTCTCCTTTGATACTTCAATTATTCTGGCTGAAGAGGGCAGGGTTGCAGAACACTGGATCAGCTCAGCAGGAGTTGTAGTGTATTTAACAAGACAGAGCTGTATAATGCCAGATCAACTGAGAGGCAGACGTGTTGGGAACATTCCTGAAAGGTGTGTCAGGTTCCACATGTATAGTGACGACCCCCAACTCTACGTCACGACCAACTCTACGCCCCTTCCACTGCTTTTGATTTGTCACACTGCTTGTCTGGATGACCAGAAATTTCCTTCAACGGTCCCCATCACAAACTCAATTCTCTAGTCACCAACTCCATCCTCCTCCCTGGCCACTGCTTGAGGCTGAACCAGACTGTTCGCAACCTTGGCGTCCTGTTTGACCCTGAGATGAGTTTCTGACCCCATATCTTCACCATCAGCAATATCATCTACTTCCACCTCCTGTAACATCACCCATTTCCGCTCCTACCTCGGTTCACCTGCTGCTGATCCATGCCTATGTTACCTCGAGACTTGATTATTCCAAAACTCTCCTGGCAAGCCTCCCATCTTCCACCCTCCACCCTCGATAAACGTGAGCTCATCCAAAACTCAGCTGCCCGTATCCCAACTTGCACAAGTCCCGTTCACCTATCACCCCTGTGCTCGCTGGCCTACATTGGCTCCCGGTCTGGCAACACCTTGGTTTTAAAATTCTCATCTTTGTTTTCAAATCCCTCCATGGCCGCGCCCCTCCCTATCTCTGTAACCTCCTCCAGCCCTACAACCCTCCGAGATCTCTGCACTCCTCCAATTCTGGACTCTTGCGCATCCCCGATTTTAATCGCTCCACTGTTGGCGGCCGGGCCTTCAACTGCCTAGGCCCTAAGCTCTGGAATTCCCTCCCTAAACCTCTCCACCTCTCTACCTCTCTCTCATCCTTTTAAGATGCTGCTTAACACTGACCTCTTTGACCAAGCTTTTGATCACCTGTCCGAATATCTCCTTATGTGGCACAGTGTCAAATTTTGTTTGATAATCACTCCTGTGAAGCGCCTTGGGTCATTTTATTACGTTAAAGGCGATATATGAATGCGTGTTGTCATTATTGTTTTAGGTGGTGGAGAGGCTTTGGGAAGTCAGATGGTGAGCCACTCGCCATACCCAGACTCTGACCTGCATTATAAATTTTAGTGAAATGATTGTCCAACTAAATTGCTAGGCCTATGATCACGAACTATGTTAATAATTCCATGTTGTAGTGTGTGACAGACTGTTCGACTATATAACACTAACCAGAGGTCTCTATCAGCTGATCCTGCAGGTGCGCTACAACTGTCCATGGATCCTGATCGAGCATCCACTCAGCTCATTTGGTACACTCAGCTCAGTCCTATTTATCACTGTAATTAGAAGCATCAGATTAGAGATATGAAAAATGTAAGCTTGAGCACCAGGACAAGCTACATCATCAGCTATAGTTGTAGCGCAGTGCTTTACAGCTGATACCGCAGCTGATCCCAGTGCTCTACAATTCCATGTTAACCGTGCCTTAAGGAATAAATCAGAAATTTGCGGATTATGAACAAAGCACCCATGCTCAAGCCAATGTTTTACAAACGGCCTATAGTGTACTGCAGTTTATCTTTAAAATAAAATTTCTTGTGTCAGTCATGTACATTGACTGTCACATCTCTCAAGTTTATTGTCTATGTCAAGCCATTAGTCAATTTTCTTCCTCATTGGCTTGGTGTTTAAATCTGTGTCTCTATTTCATTTTCTAATTGGTTATTTTCTACTTTTGATATCCACCGATCTTGAGTGAATTCATTCTTGCCAATTTCAATTTTCTCCCCAAACACATTCTAGCAAAGTAAATCCTCTAAGATAGTGCTGCCAAGACTGCTTGTATCTCCTGCACCTGACTACCCTTAAAAATAAAATTAATAATTATGTTTCACCCAGCTGCACCCATCCAGGCAAGTGGAGAGTATTCCATTACACTCCTGACTTGTGCTTTGTAGGTGGTGGAAAGGCTTTGGAGAGTTTGGAGGTGAGCCTCTCGCCCCAGAATACCCAGCCTCTGACCTGCTGTAGTAGCCATGGCATTTTTGTGGCTGGTCCAGTTGAGTTTCTGGTCAGTGGTGATCCCAGGAGGTTGATGGTGGCGGATTTGGCGATTAATGATGCTGTTGAATGTCATGGGGAGGTGGATGGACTCTCTCTTGTTGGAGATGGTCATTGCCTGGCATTTGTGTGGCGTGAGTGTTACTTGCCACTTATCAGCCCAATCATGAATGTTGTCCAGGTCTCGAGGGCACAGACTGCTTCATTACCTCAAGAATTGTGGATGGAGTGGAACACTGCAATCATCAGCGAACAGCAGCCACTTCTGACCTTATTATGGAGGGAAGGTCATTGATGAAGCAGCTGAAGATGGTTGGGCCTCGGATACTGCCCTGAGGAACTCCTGCAGTGATGTCCTGGGGTTGAGGTGATTGGCCTCCCAAAAACCACAACCATTTTCCTTTGTGCTAGATATGACTCGAGCCACTGGAGAATTTTCCCCCTGATCTCCATTGACCAGATTTACTAGGGCACCTTGGTGCCACACCTTGATGTCAAGGGCAGTCACTCTCCCCTTACCTCTGGAATTAAGCTGCTTTGTCCATGTTTGAACCGAGGCTGTATTGAGGTCTGGAGCTGAGTGGTCCTGTCGAAACCCAAACTGAGCAACGGTGAGCAGGTTATTGATGAGTAAGTGCCACTTGATAGCACTTTTGATGATTCCTTCCATCAGATTGCTGATGATTGAGAGTAGGCTGATAGGGCGGTAATTGGCTGGTTTAGATGTGTCCTGCTTTTTGTGGACCAGGACATACCTGGGCAATTTTCCACATTGTTGGGTAGATGCCAGTGTTGTAGCTGTACTGGAACAGCTTGACTAAAGGCATGGCTAGTTCTGGAGCACTGGTCTTCAGCACTACAGTGGTGGTATTGTTGGACCCCATAGCATTTGTTGTGTCCAGTGCACCCAGCTGTTTCTTGATATTATTATGTGGAGTGAATCAAATTGGCTGAAGACTGACATCTGTGATGGTGGGGACCTCAGGTGAAGGCCGAGGAAGATCATCCACTCGGCACTTCTGGTTGAAGATGGTTGCAAACGCTTCAGCCTTGTCACATACTGGGCTCCGCTATCAATAAGGATGGAGATGTTCATGGAACCACTTCCCCCTCCTGATAATTGCTTAATTGTCCACCATTCATCCCTGGATGTGGCAGGCCTGTAGAGCTGTTGATCCATTGACTGTGGGATCGCTTAGCTCTGTCTATAGCATGCTGCTTCCACTGCTTAGCATGCATGTAGTCCTATGTTGTAGCTTCAGCAGCTCAGCACCTCATTTTCAGATATACCTGGTGCTACGTTGCACATGCTCATCTGCACGCCTTGTTGAACCAGGGTTGGTCACCTTGATGGTGATGATGGAGGAGTGAGGGATATGCTGGGCCATGAGGTTACAGATTATATTGGAATACACTTCTGCTGCTGGTGGCCTACAACACCTCATGGATGCCCAGTTTTGAGCTGCTGCACCTATTCTTAATCCATCCCGCTTAGCATGGTGGTAGCGCCGCATGACAAAATGGAAGGTGTCCTTAGCGTGAAGATGAGACTTGTCATGGACAGATGCATCTGCAACAGGTGGATTGGTGAGGACATGGTCAAGTTGGTTCCTCCCTCAGGTTGGTTCTCTCACCACATGCTGCAAGCCCAGTCTGGCAGCTGCGTCCTTCAGGACCCAGCCAGCTCGGTCAGTGGTGGTACTATCGAGCCACTCTTGGTGATGGACATTGAAGTCCCCCACCCAGAGTACATTTTGTGCCCTTGCTACCCTCAGTGCTTCTTCCAAGCGGTATTCAACATGGAAGAGTATTGATTCATCAGCTGTGGGAGGGTAGTAAGTGGTAATCAGCAGGAGGTTTCTTCCCAATGTTTGACCTGAAGCCATGAGATTTCATGGGGTCCAGAAACAGTGTTGAGGACTCCCAGGGCCATTCCTACCCAACTGAACAACACTGTGCCCCCATCCTTTTGTAGCATCCTACTCCCATCAACACAACTTACTGTGCCTCTTAACTTAGTGTCCTCTGCAAACTTGGATATACTGCTCTTTCTTCCTTCATCAAAGTCATTGATATGTGGTGAAAAGCTGAAGTCCTAGTCAGGATACCTGGGGAATACCACTTGTTACATACTGCCAATCAGGGAATGAACCCTTTATCCCTACTCTCAGTCTCCTACCTCCAACCAATTCCCTACCCAATTCACAAGGTTACCCAATTCCATGTGCGCTCAATGTTGCTAATAAACCCTTGCGCGGAACCGTATCACATACTTTCTCCAAGTCCATATAGACACTCCCCTATCCACCATGCTGGTGACCTTCTCAAAAAATGCAACTAGATTAGTTAGACATGATCTATCTTTCAGAAATCCATGCTGATTCTCTTTGATCAACTAATGCTTGTCCAAGTGCTCAGTCACTCTGTCTCTGATGATAGATTTCAGTAACATTCCCACAGTTGATGTTAAACTGACAGGTCTGTAGATACCTAGTTTCCATCTTTCCCCTCCCCCCTTCTTAAATAATGGAGTGACATTTGCAATTTTCCAATCCAAAGGCACCATTCCTGAATCTAGAGAACTTTGGAAAATTCTGACATGCATCTGCATTTCCTTACTTATTTTTAATACCCTGGGGTGCAATCCATCAGCTCCTGGTGACTTGTATGTCTTAAGTCCCATTATTTTCTCCATTGCCAGCTTTCTACTTCAATTGAATCCAATAAGTTCACCCCATTGACTTATTTTTAGGTTTCCTTGTACTGCTGGTATTTTGTCCTCTTCCTCCACTGTGAAAACAGATGCACAATACTCATTTAACAAGTCTGCAATTTCCTGTTTATCCATTATAGTCTCCCCTGCATCCAGCTTTAATGGGCCCACATTCCCCTTTACCATTCTCACTTATAAAAACTTTTACTGTTAGCTTTGATATCCCTTGCAAGTTTTTTTTTCATATTCTCTTTTTGCGCCTCTTATTACTTTTTTTGCATTCCTTTGCTTTTTATAGCTCTCCCAGTCCTCTGGATTTCCACTTTTTTTTCTTGCATTTGTGTAAGCCTTTGCTTTTAACTTGGCACTGTCTCTTACCTCATTTGTTGACCACAGTTTCTTAACTCCCAGGATTCAGCCTTGGCTCAGTGGATGGCATTCTCACCTCTGAGTAATCAGGTTGAGGGTTCAATCCCCACTCCAGAGACTTGAACAAATAATCTAGGCTGATGCTCCAGTGCAGTACTGAGGGAGTGCTGCACTGTCGGAGGTGCTGTCTTTCGGACGAGACCTTAAAGCAAGGCCCCGGTCTGCCCCTCAGGTGGACGTAAAAGTTCTGATGGCACTATTTGAAGAAGAGCAGGGGAATTCTTCCTGGTGTCCTGGCCAATATTTATCCCTCAACCAAAAGCTTAAAAAAATCCCAGAATACCTGGTCATTATCACATTGCCATTTGTAGGAGCTTGCTGTGCACAAATTTGCGACCACGTTTCCTATATCACAACAGTGACTACACTTCAAATGTAATTCATTGGCTGTAAAGCACTTTGGGACATCCTGAGGTTGTGAAATGTGCTATATAAATGCAAGTCTTTCTTTTCTTTTCACTCAAGTGGAGCCTTTGTGTTTTAGAGGTATGTACTGATCTTGTATTGTACCAAAAACTTCTTTGAATACTTCCCAATGTTTGTGTGAAGGTTTACCTATCAACAGTTCAGCCAGTTTACTGTGATAAAATTAATTTCTCATCCCTTCAAATTGTCCCGTTAGATTGTTAACTAATTCTGGTTTGTTACTCATCACTAAATCGATTATGCTCTTTTCCTTTATCGGTTCTAAAACATGTTGTTCCAGGAAACTGTCCCGAGTACATTCTACAAATTCATTGCCTTTACTACTTGAGCTGTTCTGCTTCTCCCAGTCTATGTGAAAATTAAAATCTCCGATTATAATCACTTTGCTTTTGCTACATGCTTCCCTGATCTCCATATTTATATCCTACTATATCATTACTGTCAGGAGGTGTGTAAACAACTCCTCCCAGAGTCTCTTGTACCCTTTGCTGTTCCTTAACTCTACCACTGCCCAATCACCCTTGCTGAAATCTTTTCTTTTTACTGTGGTAATTGTGACTGTTATCAATATTACTACTCTCTCTCCTTTCTACAGATCCTATAGCTTGGAATATTTAGCTCCCAATCATGTTTGGGTTGTAGTCAGGTCTCTATAATGGAAAATCACACGTGAACCTTTTGCCGCTGAGACAATGACAAATCAGAACTCAACTGAGAAGTGACTTTTAAAAAGAAAGGAAAATCAGAAACTGAACTAATCAAATTGTTCAAAACTTTTTGCTGGTCATTTTTCTTTGCCACAAATTGAACAAGGTGTATCACTGAAAAAAAACTTTTTTTTTCAAAATTGCATATTTCACAATGATATGATTAAACCTACCTATTAATTGTCTTTGTGTAATTGAGTGTTTTAATTGACATTTTGAGACCTCTGCTTCTGTCAAAACCCTGGCTTGATGTTGATAGTCTAACCAGAGCTATCACTTTGTCAGCTGAAGTGAGTTACAAACTGTACCTGTGTCTGTAATTCCCAGGATTTGTAACTCCTGCTACAGCTGTATTAAACCAATCTTTCAGGAGACAATTTTTTTTAAAGTTTAAAAAATAAACCACCCATTCAGAGTTTTCCTTTGAAACTTTACCTCAAAAAAGTCTCCAAAATGAATCTTCCAGCTACTTTTCAAATCATTTATGATCTACAAATTTAAAGAAAAACAGAACCAATCAAAAACTTTTTTTTATCTGTCAGAGGTCATCTTTTATCAGAAACACAATAAGATTGTAATTTAATACTTGAGCCAATGGAGAATCTGTCAGCATGCATCAGTACGATTTACTCAGTGCAACTGGAAGTGTGTCTCCCCATAAGCTGTAAGAACAACACCCCCACACAGATCCTCTTTTTTTTAGAACAGTTAGGTTTACCTAAACCAAATGTTTGAAATTCATCCTCTTGCTTTTCTACAAATAATTTTGAAAAATAACTAGTGTACCAGTTGGGTTGACATATGAACATTGGAATTGTTAGATGAAAGAAGGATAAAGTCCATCTCGTTCGCCTTCTACCAGCCTGGTAGTCGCATGATCCAATGATCGAGTTGCTGACTAATCATAGCAGTCATCATGCTATTGCATCTTGGCAAAATGCACACTACACTGCTCAGACTGGAGGTTCTGCCTATGTGCAAGAGAAAGAGTGAGAGTGTGTGTGAGAGACGGGCACAAACCACCTCAAACGTGACTGATCGTAATGATTACACACCTGTGGTCAGTTTTGTTCAACTTCAAATTTCAAAATCTATTTTTTTTTCTCTGGAAAAGTCAAATTGTGGGTATTTCAGTCTGTGTGCTTCTGAAAATGATTTAAATACAAACTAGATGATGAATTTTATAACTTTTTTTAGCTGGCTAAAGTTCTAAATAAAAGCTAACTTTCTTAACCTTGAAGCATGAATGAGAATCATTATCCTATTGTTTGCATTTATGATTCAAAAAAACAAATTGCTTAAGTTGAGTGAAACATTATTTTCTGTTGAGTGGATAAAGTTGGAAGCATGTAAAGAAATTCACAATAAGCTCAAATTGATGGGGATACTTAATGAGCACTTTGCTTACAAAAGACATTACTCGGAAGGTCATAAATCCAGAATTGGTTACAAGTGCGATGAGATATATATATATATAAAAGGGAAGTATTAGAGAATTAGTTAAACTCTAGGAGCACCAAGTGCCAGGACCTGATGGGATACATCCAAAGACCCTAAAGAAAATGGGGGAAGAAGTAACGGAGGTCCTGAGAATTATATTTTGGGGTTCTATTAAGCGTGGATAGTGCGAGAGGGCTGGAGAGTGGCCAATGCAAAGTCCGGTTTTCAAAATGGGAATTGTAAACAATTTTACAACACCAAGTTATAGTCCAGCAATTTTATTTTAAATTCACAAGCTTTCGGAGGCTTCCTCCTTCCTCAGGTGAACGAAATGAAATCCTCGAAATGAAGTCGCATTTATAATTCACAGAACAATGCTTGGTGATAACAGACAGTTTTTTCAACTGCCCGTTGCCAAGGCAATCAGTGTGCAGACAGACACTCCACTTCAAAATGGGAGGCAGAGATAATCCTGGTAATTACAGGCCAGTTAGTTTAATACCTATGGTAGGGAAAATTTTGGAATCTTTCATTAAAGCTGATATCAACAAAAAGCTAAATGAAGAGACAATAATTAGACACAGCCTTCTCAGATTTCCGAAAGTAAGATTTTGATTGACAAACCAGATCATGTTCTTTGCGGAAGTGACAGATACGGTGAATTGCGGAAATGCAGTGGATGTGGTGTGCACAGACTTCCAGAAAGCCTCTGACAAACATAGAAAATAGGAGCAGGAGCAGGCCATTCGGCCCTTCGAACCTGCTCCAACATTCAATATGATCAAGGCTGATCCTCTATCTCAATACCATATTCCCATTCTCTCCCCGTACCCCTTGAAATCTATCTAGCTCCTTCTTAAATATATTCAGTGACTTGGCCTCCACAGCTTTTTGTGATAGAGAATTCCACAGATTCTCCACCCTCCAAGTGAAGAAATTTCTCCTCATCTCAGTCCTAAATGTCCTGCCCCGTATCCTGAGACTGTGACCCCTTGTTCTGGACCCCCCCTCCCCCCCCAGCCAGGGGAAACATCCTCCCTGCATCCAGTCTGTCTAGCCCTGTCAGAATTTTATATGTTTCAATGAGATCCCCTCTCATTCTTCTAAACTCGAGTGAATACAGGCCGAGTCGACACAATCTCTTCTCGTATGACAGTCCTGCCATCCCAGGAATCAATCTGGTGAACCTTTGCTGCACTCCCTCTATGGCAAGTATATCCTTTCTTAGATAAGGAGACCAAAACTGCACACAATACTCCAGTTGTGGTCTCACCAAGGCCCTGTATAACTGCAGTAAGATATCCTTGCTCCTGTACTCAAATCCTCTTGCAATGAAGGCCAACATACCATTTGCCTTCCTAACTGCTTGCTGCACCTGCATGTTTGCTTTCAGTGACCGGTGTACAAGGACACCCAGGTCCTTTTGTACATCAACATTTCCCAATCTATCACCATTTAAATAATATTCTGTCTTTCTGTTTTTCCTTCTGAAGTAGATAACTTCACATTTATCCACATTAGACTGCATCTGCCATGTATTTGCCCACTCACTCAACTTGTCTAAATCGCCTTGAAGCCTCTTTGCATCATCCTCACATCTCACAATCCCACCTACATTTGTGTCATCAGCAAACTTGGAGATGTTACATTTAGTTCCCTCATCCAAATCATTGATATATATTGTGAATAGCTGGGGCCCAAGCACTGATCCCTGCGGTACCCCATGAGTCACTGCCTGCCACCCCGAAAATGACCCATTTATTCCTACTCTCTGTTTCCTGTCTGTTAACAAATTTTCAATCCATGCCAATATCTGACTACCAATCCCATGTGCTTTAATTTTGCACACTAACCTCTTATGTGGGACTTTATCAAAGGCCTTCTGAAAATCCAAATAAACCACATCCACTGGTTCTCCCCTATCTATTCTACCCGTTACATCCTCAAAAAACTCCAGTAGGTTTGTTAAACATGATTTCCCTTTCATAAATCCATGTTGACTTTGTCTAATTCCGCTGATATTTTCTAAGTGTCCTGTTATCACATCCTTTATAATAGACTCTAGCATTTTCCCTACTATTGATGTTAGGCTAACCGGTCTGTAGTTCCCAGTTTTCTCTCCCGTTTTTAAATAGTGGGGTTACATTTGCCACCCGCTAATCTGCAGGAACTGTTCCATAATCTATGGAATTTTATAAGATGACAATTAATCCATCCACTATTTCCATGGCTACCTCTTTTAGTACTCTGGACTGCAGATTATCAGGCCCTAGGGATTTATTGGCTTTCGGTCCCATTAATTTCTCCAGCACTATTTTTTTACTAATACTAATTTCCTAAAGGTACTGCACAGTAGACTATTGGAGAATATTACGGGAAGGGTAGCAAAATGGATTAAAACTGGTTAGAAGAAAGGAAACCGAGATTAATAGTTAAGGGCAGTTCCCCCCAGGGCTCTGTTCTGTGATCGCTTCTGTTTGCTCTTTATATCAATGATTTGGGAAATGGGCTAGAGGAAGTGGTGTCCAAATTTGCAAATGATAAAATAGGAGGTATAGTAAATAATTCTGGGACCAAAGGAAGCTGTAAGAGGCTATGGGTTAGATGGCAGAATGGGCAATAAAAGTGCCAGATAGAATGCAATCCCAATAAATATGAGGTGGTACATTTTGGGTTTAAAATAAAAATAATGGTACTATTTATTCTTTGATTTGAGGTTCAGATTCACAAGACATTACATGCAGCACCTCAAGTGAATAAGACCATAAAAACCCTAATGAAATACTGGGTTTTATGGCAAGAGGTGTAGAGTTTAAAAGTCAAGATGTAATGGTGAATCTATATAACTCCTTAGTAAGACGACAGTTGAGTACTGTGCACAGTTTTGGGCTCCACACTGCAGGAAGGGTGTTGAGGCAATAGAGATGGTACAGGACAGATTCTGTGGAATGCTGACTGACATGAGAAAATATTAACATGAAGAAATTTGAAAAATTGCTGCTGTTTTTATTAGAACAGAGGAAATTATGGGGTGAGGTGATAGAGAAGTTTAAAATTATGAAGGGTTAGGACAGAGTAGATAGAAACAGACTGTGTTTCTAGTGATTGAGAGGTTTCAAGGTTACTATATTCATGCAAAACTAAACATAGGAGATTCAGAACAGAGAACAGGACAAGATTTTTACACAGTGGGGCTGTGGGATACACTATAAGAGTTAATGATTGAAGTGGAGACAATGTCAACGTTTCAGAATGGGTCAGATAGGTTGTTGAAGGCAAGGGGAATAAATAGATATAGGAACAGAGCAGGCATGTGATTCGGACTACTGCTTATGTGCAGGATAAACATGATCACAGACTAATTGGGCTAATAGGCTCCCAATGTGCTGCTAAGTTCTACAATCACTCCCTCTCTCCCAAAGTGCTGCTAAACATCAAGAATCTACCTACAACCAGGTATGTGTTGCTAGTATGCTGGCCTTTAACAAGGAAAGAGATACATAGTTAATGTACTATATAATAATTAAAGTTCTCATTTATATTTTTCATGAAAAAATGGACAGAATTCAATCTCCAAAATACAGGCAGAAATCCCAGAATATCAGGCAATAAAAACAGAATTTGACTTGTTCTGTCACTGTAAATCTGTGGTAGTGTTACATTATGCATTACATGGCATAACATCTTCATTGTTCTAAAATAACATGCCCTCCATGTGCACTTGAGCAGCGCTACAGGAGATACACTCGTAATGTATTCAAAAACCTTGCATAGGATACATTCCCTTTTAAATATAACATTTTCCTGTCACCCTCTTTTAATTACATGTTTCTATCATCTTTCTTGCTCTTTTTAGCCTTTCGAGCTACTTTTGGTACATTCTTCCCTAATTTACTATTTTATAAATTCATGCTCAACATTTTATAATTTATCTAAATTTGCAGATGATTGGGTGATCCACAAATATTCAACCTCCAAGCAAATTTCTGTAAACTATTTGAATAACATGCAAAATTATTCATTGGAATTCACTTGTATACCAATTTTATTAAGAGTAAAATGTTAGCCCAACAAAGTAATCAGATTGCTTAAAAAAAATTCCAAGTTCTTTCACCCATTGTTTTATTTTCCTCATTAACTAAAATTTGCTGTATCAAAAATAAAGTTTTACAGAAAATAAAAACATTTTTAAAATCCATAAATATCCATCCCTAGAATTGTGGTTGCCTTCATTTAAGTTTTCACTTCAGCACAGCTCTAATTGTTCTCAAAAGTCTGGGTATGGAAGTTTATACTTCCAAGAGCTATCACTGTGTTAGCTTCAGCGGGGTGCTAAAGTTTGACTATTCAAGGTGTATCAGTGAGATTTTGTCACCACTGTTTTCTTGTGATTAACTTTCTTTTCCTTTGCACGAAACTGCTTTAACCTTCAACTCTTGAGAGGAACAAATAGGAGTTTCCCTTTCTGTTTATATTAAAGCCAAACATAGAGTTTGATGTATTTTTCTCTGTAAAACCTTTCTCTGCCTTCATTTGGGCTTCCTGTATAATTAGGAGTATTTATCTTTTTAGTGGAATGAATATTCCCAATGGAGGGAGGTGGGAAACCAGAAAATTGTGAGACGATTTGGGCGGGGGGGGGGGGAGAGATTTAAAAGCTGTAAAGAATGTAAACCATAAAGTATTTTCTGAGGTAAATTTCAGAATTTTTCCAATGCTGTTATGTAAGAAAGAACAAACTTGTGCTTATTTAGCACTTTTCATATCCTCAGGACATCGTAAAGCACTTCACAGCCAACTAATTACTTTGGAATTATAGTCACTGTTAATATGTACGCATAGACACAGCAAGGTCCCACAAACACCAATGAGATAAATGACCAGTAATAGAATTACATGAATTTACAGCATTGAAACAGGCCATTCGGCCCAACTGGTCCCTGCCGGTGTTTATGCTCCACTTAAGCCTCCTCCCACCCCTCTTCATCTAACTCCATCAGCATACCCTTCGATTCCGTTCTCCCTTATATACTTATCTAGCTTCCCCTTAAGTGCACCTATGCTATTTGCCTCAACTACTCCATATTCTAACCACTCTCAGGGTAAAGAAGTTTCTCCTGAATTCCTCTTTCGATTAAGAATAAAACGCTTAACATCCTTTTTTAAAAAAAAAAAATCCTACCTGCTATGGTTTCTGTCATGCACAATACCTTGGATGATATAGTGAGCAGACAACCTGGCCCCACGCTGCTGCTGCTGCTCTTCTGTAGCAGGCCGTTTCCATCCTGGGGTGTCTCGCCCATTATTGATCCTAGTTTTTGAAGGGAAGCAGCAAGACTTCACTCACAGCCTTCACCGAAGCATACTGTGACTCATGGGTATTATCTCTCTATGTACATTAACGTACTGCACCATTGTGCTGCCTGTTCTCTTTGGTTTTCATTCAGCAAACCTGTGTCTATTCTATTTATTTGGGCTACATTCACTGAATCTTTTAATCTTCTTTGATTTCTTGATTATCTCTTTACCAAATCAGCATCATCTCTCTCATTTTTTATTGGTTCATGCCTGCATCCTGTGTTTTTTTTAATAGCTTTGCCATGCAACTTGTCCTATTTGCACTTCTGTACTTTCATTTAGCTATACTCCTCATTTCAAGAAACACATTAGAGATCACAGAACAAGCATCAACAAAGGATTAGCTACTGATTACAAGCTTTGCTGTTCCTGAGCTATGGTGTAATGTTACTGTTGGCTGGATTATGAATGTTCCTTTGGTTTTGCAATGCCAGAAGTCTGTACCGGAAGATCAAGGGAACATTTGGGTTCCAATAATAAGTGTTATAACTAAGATAAACAATAAAACAAGAAGTCACAAAGCAGATGAATTGTATTTGCACAATGACATGCTTTGTATCCTAATTCATTTTTTGATATATATTAATGACCTGGACTTGGGTGTACAAGGTGCAATTTCAAAATTTGCAGAGGACACAAAACTTGGAAGTGTAGTGAACAGTGAGAAGGATAGTGATAGACTTCAAGAGGACATAGACAGGCTGGTGGAATCGAAAGACACATGGTAGATGAAATTAACACAGTGAAGTGCAAAGTGATACATTTTGGCAGGAAGAATGAGGAGACGCAATATAAAACTAAATGGTACAATTCTAAAGAGGGGCATGCAGCATCTGAGAGATCTGGGGGTATATGTGCACAAATCTTTGAAGGTGGCAGGACAGGTTGAGAAAGTGGTTTAAAAAAGCATACGGGATCCTGGGCTTTATAAATAGAGGCATAGAGTACAAAAGCAAAGAAGTTATGTTGAACCTTTATAAAACACTGGTTCGGCCACAACTGGAGTATTGTATCCAATTCTGGGCACCGTACTTTAGGAAGGATGTGAAGGCCTTAGAGAGGGTGCAGAAAAGATTTACTAGAATTCCAGAGATGAGGGACTTCAGTTATGTGGATAGACTGAAGAAGCTGGGGCTGTTCTCCTTTAGAGTAGAGAAGTTTGAGAGGAGATTTGATAGAAGTGTTCAAAATCAATTAGATAAAGTAAATAAAGAGAAAGTGTTCCCATTGGTCGAAGGGTCGAGAACCAGAGGACACTGATTTAAGATGATTGGCAAAAGAACCAAAGGCGACATGAGGAAAACCTTTTTTATGCAGTGAGTAGTTATGATCTGGAATGCACTTCCTGAAAGGGCAGTGGACGCAGATTCAGTTGTGGCTTTCAAGAAGGAATTGGTTAAATACTTGAAGGGAAAACATTTGTAGGGCTACAGGGAAAGAACAGGGTAATGGGACTAACTGGATTGCTCTTACAAAGAGCCAGCACGGGCCCTATGGGCCGAATGACCACCTTCTGTGCTGTAACCATTCTATGATTCTCTGATTCTATAAATTCCTGGGTAAGAATCAGATTATAAATATCAAATAATTTACATCAATTACCATTTATATTTCAATGAAATTGTTTACTTAATTCTTTTCAGAAATTTAGCCATGGCTATTAATTCTTGTAGATTTATTTCATGACATTTAAATAACTATTTTTCATCCTATGTTCCCTGTATCAAAGGATTAATGATGGGTATGTTAAATATCTGTTGTATTAGGTAAAGCAGTGTACTGTTGCAGGTTCATCCATTTCCTCAGATGTGTGGATCAACAGTTCTGTACCTTTGCTGCCTTCTCCAAGGTTACCTGATGTAAGATGGGTTGGTTGCCTTCTGTTTTTAACCTTAACAGATTTCCAGTGAGAATAGTGAGGAGTTCTGGGAAGGAAATAGTGGAGGTACTAACCAAAATGTTCCAAAAATGGGACTTGTGCCAATGATCCGAAGAGAGACAAATGTTGCATAGTGCCTAAGAAATAGAAATGGGGGGTTAGGGAAATGGGGGGTTAGGGAAATGGGGGTTAGGGAAAAGCCAGGAGATTGTAGGCCAATTAGTCTTGCCTTGGTTGTGGATAATTTATAGTGTCCACAATATAGGATGAAGTTGGTGAACACTTAGAAAGGCGTGGGCCAATCAGGGACAGTCAGCATGCATTTGTAAGCAGCAGGTCATGTTTGACTAATTTTTTGAAGAAAATCAATATGTATAGATGAAGAGAATGTGGTGGATGTTGTGTACGTATGGAATTTTCATATAGACTTGTTGCAAAAATTGAGGCAAGTACATTAAAGGGAATGTATCCACATGAATAGAGAAATGGCTACAGAAAGTAAAGGCAATGGATGTTTTTAAGATTGGTTGGATGTGGGTAGTTGTGTGCTTATGTTTTCTGTTTGCATAAATAATTTGGATAAGGGTAGGAGGAATGATATTGAAGTTTGCTGCTAACAAACGAGGGCATCGAAAACTGGAAGGAAGGATGCAGGGGAACTTTCAGGTTAGTGGAGTGGGCAGAATGGTGGAAGATGCAGTTAACTGTAAGGAACTGTAATGTGCATTTTGTGGGCAACGGGGGGCATTGATAGGAAGTATGCTGTAAACAGGACAATAGTTCAGTGGTTATGGTTGGATTAGCAACCCAGTGGTTGAGATTTCATATCCCACAATGGCAAATTGTAAAATTGAATTCAATAAATCTGGAAATTTGTGGGTGAGCACCAGAAAAATAACTGTGAAAGCTGTCATTAAAAGAAACAATCAGTACACTGATGTCCTTCAGTGAGGGGGAGTCTGCCACTTCTACCCAGTCTAGCCTAAATGTTGACTTGTAATGCCTCTGAAGTGGTCTGGTTGTAAAAATTGAGACAAAGTTCAGTAATGAGAAGAAAAATGGATGCATCTATTGGCAATGACCCAAACATCATGTCAGGATAAAACTTAAGGAAATCTCTCCTCCAAGTCAGACATCATCTTGACTTGGACATAAATCGCCGTTTCTCCATCATTGGTGAGTTCATATCATGTAGCTCCCTACCTCACACCATCATCACAAGGGTTGCAGGGAAAAGGAACACCACCACCTCAGGGCTACAATGGATGGGCAATAAATGTCACCTTGACCGTGTCACCCACATCCTAAGAAATTAAAAACAAATTCTTACAGTGCGGAGGAACTGATAGACCTAGCAGTGCAGATACACTGGGAGGAGTGAAAGTAGAAAATCACTTTTTTTAAAAAGAAGCAAGTGGCATTCTGGATTTTATGGGGCAATGAATATTAAAAACAAAAACGCGATATTGAATTTTTACAAGTCATCGGTTCGGCTGCAGTTGGAGTATCACGTGGAATTCTGGGCATTCCATTGCAGGAAGGGAAAACAGAGCTTTGAAATGGATAAAGCAAAATTTTGTTGGAATCACTGGGGCATGAGGTTATAATTAAGAGAGGCTCAAAAAATTGTTTCTTTCCTCACAACGGAACAAAGATTGTTAAGGGGAATATTTATTAAAGGATTCAAAATTGTGAAAGATTGTTTTTACTGGTTGGCAAATCAGTGACAAAGGGCCATAAACTCAGGAGCTAAGGAACATTAAATGAACAATAATGGGGGGTGCAGGTTAGAAGAATATTTTTTGCACCCGGTCATTAGAATACATGACTCCAAGTAGCTTTTGCAGCAGAGACTAACATAATTTAAAAAAGAAGAATGCAGAAGGATATGAAGGAAAATGGGATTAGAGTAGTTGGCTTCAGTTCAAGATGCAACGATGCAACGCTGAATTAGTCCCCTTCTGTGGTGTAATTTCTGATTCTATAAAACTCACATGGAGTTGACATAATTTAAATCAATTTATTGTATCGGTTGAGTAACAGCTAAATGTATCTACTGTGTGCAGTTCATGGTCACCAGATGTATAATCCAAAGTACTTCTCCTCTGTCTGTCCACCCTAAAATAATTATTTATTTGGGCATGAAGGAGTAACAGTGCTTGAGAAGACCCAGACTTACCAGGGAGGTGTGCTAGAGGTGTACCACCTGGCAGGGACAGTAAGCCACCTGTATTGCACTATCAATGATAGTAAGAACCATCACTACCCTCACCTTTTATAGCCCAGAAACCTAACATGGGACATTAGTACTATAATGTTGTACAAATATGTTGAGTTCATTTGCTAATATCACACCAAGTAATTTCTATTAACAACCAATTAATTTTATTAAGTTGAACTATGCTAGCAGTGTACACTTTGAATGTTTTTACTGTCACATTTGTGTTTGTTGTGGATTTAGACATGTTGGTTGTGGGTGTGCTGTATTGCTGAGTGCTTCTGTATTGAAGGTATAGCACTAATGGGTGGCTGCCTAGTGAACCATCGAGCTGCAGGGCACATAAGGCCTATTACCTGTATTTCTGACTAACCCTGATGGAGATGTATCAATGCCAGGGGTGCTATAGTCACCTGCGCTTAGTACTTTAAATGATAGCATCAATTTTCACTTGTAAAGGGTCCGTGAAAGTACAGAACTGCTGCTGACATGAGTGGCAACATGCTGCAACTATTATTCCATCCATGCCGTAAATGGAATGTTTATTTCTGGCAGGGAACATGGGTCAGAGAATCGGGGCTATAATTTGAGGCATTGTTGCTGGCCCATGCTTCCTGCAAACATGGTTCCCCACTGGGAATACAGGATTGAGAAACTGCCTCTCATGAGTGTATACGCACTCATTTATCCATTTAGGTAGTATATTGTCATTAAAGCGCTGTTTTGCAGTTGTATACATTTGGACAAATTTGTATAACACATCCATATAAATCATAGAATATCTGGTAGGTAGAAAGAAAGAACTTGAATTTATATGTTTTTATCATTTTTAGAACATTTCCAGACACTTCAGTATTTACCACTACTCTGTTCCCTTCTCCAATCTCTATATATGTTAGTTGCTCCGTGCCTTCAGGCCGGTGGTTCACTTTCTTTTTTACTGAGTACGGTAGCGTAGTGGTAATGTTACTGGACAAGTAATCCAGAAGCCTGGATTAATAATCTAGAGAATGTGAGTTCAAATCCTGCCATAGTAGTTTCAGAATTTAAATTCAGTTTAAAAAATCTGGAAATAAAAAGCTGGTATCAACAAAAGTGACCATGAAGCTGTTGGATTGTCATTAAAAAACCCAATACTAGGAGGGAAGGCTATTGATGAAGCAGCTGAACATAGTTGGGCCGAGGATGCTGCTCTGAGGAACTCCTGCAGTGATGATCTGGGGCTGAGATGATCAGCCTCCAATGACCACAACCATCTTTCTCATGCCAGGCATGACTCCAGTCACTGGAGCGTTTTTCTCCTGATCCCCAATGACTTCAGATTTACTACGCCTTCTTGGCGCCACACTCGGTCAAACGTTGCTTTGATGTCGAGGACAGTCACTCTCACCTCATCTCTGGAATTCATGAGTTGTTGTTTGGAACAAAGCTGCAATGAGGTCTGGAGTAGAGTGCTCCTGGCAGAATCCAAACTGAGCATTAGTGAGCAGGTTATTGGTGCTGATCAGGGGAAATCTCGAAGATGAAGGCCCAAGGAGAACATTTTGTGTCTGCAGGAGGAAACACATTCATCATCATGCCCTTTTCTGTGGACATTGTCTGGTGCCTTTCTTAACAGCCCCAGCAGCTCTCCTACTGGGAGCAATGAGTGTTTGAGAGTTTTATGTTGCAGGAGCAGGATATTTGGAGACCTGACCCGGAAAAGGAGGAGCAAGAGACGAGAGTTTTTTTGGAAACTAGTAGTGGGTAAAAGAAAATATTCATGTTAAGGTTTTTATTTTCACTGACTAATCTAATTGACGGGGGATGTGGAGTAAATAGTACAAAATAATACTGGGCAAGGAGAAGGTAGGGGATGAAGTTGATCATTATTGTGCAAACTGAGCTGACACTAGAAAGCTTGGATCAAGATCTTAAGTTAAAAGTAAGGCCAATCGGAAACCATCTGCTTCAAAAGCACTTCGGCCAGATGGATTTTTGATTAATAAGAAATGTCTGCCTATTTTAGTCCTAGTGTTGTTTCAATAAATAATCAGCCAACTGCAGTGGAGCCTTTCTCTGATTATTGTTTTGAAGGGAAAGGGCCATACCCAGTATGAAAATTATGTGCTTACCTCATTGGTAAATACTGATGATGCAAGTTTTGATGAGATTGGAGGGATTGTTTGACTCATTGATTTATTCATATCAAGTAGAGTTCATGGATGGTGGCCCAACCGCAGAAAATACATTTAGATTTTTGGATTTGACTCTAGCATGCAACATAATAAGATTACAGCAACAGTTGCAGTAGATGCGAAGAAAGCATTTGCGTGGGGTGGGATTGATTCCGAATACAGCAAAGAAAGAACTTGCACTTGTGTATTCCCTTCTCACATCCCTCAGGACATCCCAAAGCATTTTGCATCGCAAACAGCAATGAGGTGAATGACCAGTTGGTCTACTTCTGCTACTTCTGGTAGCGTTGGTTAGAATCACAGAATGGTTACAGCACAGAAGGAGGCCATTCGACCCATCGAGCCCATGCCGGCTCTTTGTAAGAGTTAGTCCCGTTCCGCTGCTTTTTTCCCCGTAGCCCTGCAAATTTTTTCCGTTTAAGTATTTATCCAATTCCTTTTTGAAAGCCATGATTGAATCTGCTTCCACCACCCTTTCAAGCAACACGTTCCAGATCATAACAACTCGCTGCGTTAAAGCTTTCCCTCATGTCACCTCTGGTTCTTTTGCCAATCACCTTAAATCTGTGTCCTCTGGGTCTCGACCCTTCCACCAGTGGGAACAGTTTCTCTTTATTTACTTTATCTAAACCCTTCATGATTTTGAACACTTCTATCAAATCTCCTCTTAAACTTCTCTGCTCTAAGGAGAACAACCACAGCTTCTCCAGTCTAGCCACATTCATGAAGTCCCTCATCCCTGGAAACATTCTAGTTAATCTTTTCTGCAAATCAAATCTGGTTGAGGGAAGAATGTTAGCCAGGGCAACAGGAGAGCTCCACAGTCTTTTTCGAGTAGTGCCACATGTTCTTTAACATCCACCTGAACGGTTAGATGAGGCTCTTGTTCAAAGGATGGCACCTCTGACAGTACAGCACTCTGTATTGCACTGAACTGTTAGCCTAAAGCGGGGTTTGTACCCAGAACTCAGACATGAAGGTAAACCGACTGAACCAAGCTGATACCTGACAAGATTTGATTTGGGGGGGGGGGGAAGAGGGCCGACGTAAACTAGTTTAGTATTCTACTTGGAGCCAGTAGGCAAAAACACTCTGTATTGTTGCATTAAACTATGGAACAAAAAGTTGTCGATTCAATTCCTGATCTGTGCTTAGTTATCTTAGCTAGAGCGGGAGAGGAGGTGCTACAAATTGTCCTTGGTAACCCTGAATTAGGAAAAGAAAGGTCAAGAGCCCAGTTCTGATTAATATCCATCGTTCCTTGCTGGAATGTATGTGTGTGTCGGTGTTGCTTAAGAACAAGATCAGAGCTGCCAGTAATGCCGGTAGCAGTCAAGTAGGCTGTTGATGCTTAATCCTAGATTTTCTGCAACTAACCCCCACCCCCTCCGCCACCCCAACCACCTTACAATCTTTGGGCAGTTCTTGAGCAGCTGGTACAAAAACATGAGCATGAGACTAATTTGATTGAATTTTTTGAGGGGGTGACTAGGCGTGTGGATGAGGGTAACGCAGTGGATGTGGTATACATGGATTTCAGTAAGGCCTTCGATAAAGTCCCCCACAGGAGACTGGTCAAGAAGGTACGAGCCCATGGAATCCAGGGTGCCTTGGCACTTTGGATACAAAACTGGCTTAGTGGCAGAAGGCAGAGGGTGATGGTCGAAGGTTGTTTTTGTGACTGGAAGCCTGTGGCCAGTGGGGTACCACAGGGATCGGTGCTGGGTCCCTTGCTGTTTGTGGTCTACATTAATGACTTGGATATGAATGTAAAAGGTATGATCAGTAAGTTCGCTGATGATACAAAGATTGGTAGGGTGGTAAATAGTGAGGAGGATAGCCTCAGTCTGCAGGACGATATAGATGGGTTGGTCAGATGGGCGGAACAGTGGCAAATGGAATTTAACCCGGAAAAGTGCGAGGTGATGCACTTTGGAGGGACTAACAAGGCAAGGGAATACACAATGAATGGGAGGACCCTAGGCAAGACAGAGGGTCAGAGGGATCTTGGTGTGCAAGTTCACAGATCCCTGAAGGCGGCGGAACAGGTAGATAAGGTGGTAAAGAAGGCATATGGGATACTTGCCTTTATTAGCCGAGGCATAGAATATAAGAGCAAGGAGGTTATGATGGAGCTGTATAAAACACTGGTTAGGCCACAGCTGGAGTACTGTGTGCAGTTCTGGTCGCCACACTACAGGAAGGATGTGATCGCTTTGGAGAGGGTGCAGAGGAGATTCACCAGGATGTTACCAGGGCTGGAGCGCTTCAGCTATGAAGAGAGACTGGGAAGATTGGGTTTGTTTTCCTTGGAGCAGAGGAGGCTGAGGGGGGACATGATTGAGGTGTACAAAATTATGAGGGGCACAGATAGGATGGATACTAAGGAGCTTTTTCCCTTCGTTGAGGGTTCTATAACAAGGGGACATAGATTCAAGGTAAAAGGCGGGAGGTTTAGAGGGGATTTGAGAAAGAACTTTTTCACCCAGAGGGTGGTTGGAGTCTGGAACTCACTGCCTGAAAGGGTTGTGGAGGCAGGAACCCTCACAACATTCAAGAAGCATTTGGATGAGCACTTGAAATGCCATAGCATACAAGGCTACGGACCAAATGCTGGAATATGGGATTAGAGTAGACAGGGCTGATGGCCGGCGCGGACACGATGGGCCGAAGGGCCGAAGGGCCTCTATCCGTGCTGTATGACTCTATGACTCTATGAGACCTAACCCACTGGAAGTGTGCTCGGTTTTGTGTCTTTGTGTTTTCTGATCAGTGGGACCAGTGATGATAGAAGCACCAATTCAAACAGGTGAGCACTTAATTGAAATGTGTATTTGTGGGCATGTTGGTCCTGCATGCCATTTCTTGTCTTTCTGGCATACAGGGCATCAAATGCCAAGAACACCCAATTGAAATGGGTGTCCAAGGTCGCTGGGCAATAATACGTATCCTGAAGATTATGGAAAGAACATAGTAATGATAAACAAGTGCAGCTCAGCTGTTTGTTAACATTTAATTTTTTTTTTCCCGTTGGCCTTTAGGTGCTTACGAGCCTTTGTGCCAATTGTAAATTAGTTTCCCCAACACAATCATCGATACTCATGAGTTTCCCAATGGTAATCATTCTATTTGACCTGTTTGGAAGAGCAGAAAGACCTCCAAAGGGTGCCAAGAAGGTCAGACTGCACAAAAGATATTATGTGTGCGCCTGCCAGTGCCCGTACACCCGCATCTACAGACAGAGGTGAACACTTTGGTAGAAGATTAGTGGTGCTGGATACTCCTGTTCCCAAAGTTGAGACAGCAGAACCAATGGCATCTCTAGGATATGTGATTGGGCATTTCCAAAAGTCAGGCAACCACAGTATGACATGTTCTCGATGGCACTGCATTAAAAAAAAGTATGGCAGGGTGCTCAAATGCCAGTGTTGCCTAATTGGCCACAGTTGGTAAGATACCACCAGCCCTTTCTCCAGGCACTAGCAATGCCCACAAGAAATTCTTCTAAGATGCTGGGTCAGCCGAGAGGAAAATACAGTGCTGTGCCATCTGCTGTAAGTACAATGCAGCATTGGGCTGGCACATCTGATGATAATGATGGTCAGCCCTGGCCTTCACGTTTGCCTGCTGTTTCTTAATCTCCTGCTTATTCAGCCTTTGCACAAAAAAAATTGGGTTAAGGTGCCTTTTGAGGCGTTCTCAAATCTTTCAGAATTTTTGTTCTCCGACTGTGACATTTCCCTTTAATTGCCCCCCTCACACCTCTTTTAAATTTCACTTGCCTGCTATTTTGTACTCCAGCCACTAGTATGCTGCCTGCGTCCACCGGAATCTGCTCCTGTTAATATGCTAATAAAATTACCTGGGAAAATTGGGAACAAATAACATGCTTCCATTTTAGACTGTCTAAAACCTGCCAATAGGCATTCTGATGTAATCCATATGAAAAGATATAAATACAGACTTCACTATGTTGCCTCACACAAGATTGGCACACATGGAGAATGGTCACTCGGGCAAGTTACCAGAGAGCAGCAGAAGCATGTCGACACTTTCAGGACAAAAGAAAAGAGAGGTATAAAGTTGTTGGGGGTGGAGGGAGGGGGGTGGAGGATAGTACTTGGAATCCAGAGTCCTTCTAGTCACTGACAGACTTACTTTCTCCACTGTCGTTCTGAGGACTGACACCCAACAGAGCTGCCATCTGTCTCCTTTGCTTTTTGTGCCTCTTGGGAGTCACGAGCTGCTTAATATAAGATATTCCTCCGTGCTGCTTTTAGTTTGTTGTTTTGTCTTATCCAGGGAGCTCATTGATGATTTATAACAATTTTGTATCTTTGGTTTTGTATCGGGACATTGCATGGTTGGGAGAAATCATAATTGATTGTTTTTTAAGATGTAAAGTGGAAGAGTGAAGAAGTCTACTGTTCAAATGGCTCACTGAAGAGATGTAGTACCTTGCGATTAAAAATGAAGTTTTACCTTGAGATTAGCTCCATGTTGGATATGAATACCTTGCTCTTTCGCTGTGGGAGGTGAGGGTAGAAACTGAAGTACAAAATGTACATCAGTGTCAGAATAAGTATATTTCAATTTCATTAGCTATACCAGTTTCTACTAATCTACTATTAATGAAGAGCAGTTGTACCTGGGATATAAAATGTCCAAGGTTTGATGATTAAGTAATAAACCGACTCCACACATGTAGTGGTGGTGGTGTGGGAGGGGGGCAGGAGTTGGGGAGTTTATTTCTATTATTTAAAATATATTTTACATTTATCAGTTATGTCCGGTTGTTGGTTGACACTTCCACCCTAGGATTCATGTAGCAATCAAGTTGAATTAGCTGGACGCTTTATTCTAGCCTCTTATAGTGTATGTAAGGATGCTACCTCCATTCTCACCTAACCCTGTTTTCAAAAAGGCCTTTTAGGATTTCTGGATGATGCATAAAATAATGAAGGAAAGAGGCACACCATTGGGAAATTATCAATTTGGAACAACGCCCTGTGTTATTTATTTGGGGGTGGGGGGGAGGAGGGGCGGGAGGGAGAAAGAAAGGGATTAATTGGAATAACTGGGGAAAAAAAATCTATAATTATGAACTTATTCCATAACGGAACACTGTCATTTAACCAGCTATAAACCAGGCTTGGACTAAATGATACTCAATCATGGGAGTTGTATCGGGAATCATCTCTGAAAACTATCATCTTAGTTTGAAAGATTAGTGGAAACTGGCAGAAAAGAGTCAATTTATCTCCGTGTCAGAAGTATTTTGACAGTAAGACAATCCGTGGAGAATGATGAGGATACACTGAGTTGGAAGAAAAAAGTAACAACACTTGCTCGGATTTGAGAGGGGTCAATTATAATGCTGGTTTCAGCTTATTTACCTTAAGATCCTAAACTCTTTCCAAGTAAACTTCAACTGATAGGTCTTTAGCTCTCTTCAGGGTGCTGGAAATGAGAGGTCAAGACGTAATATTCCTTCAATTACTTTTTGAATACTTTTATGTGCTGATTAGTGAGAAATTCAAATATTTTGGAAAAAATATGAAAACCAACATTTTTTTAGGTCCGGCATGATGTACAGGGAGTTCTTCTTTGTGTTTGAATGCCAGAAAAATAGATACAGGGGCAAAAGAGAGATATTTAACCCTCAAGGCTTGGAAGGTGATTCTTGGAAATGCTACTAATTCCTTTTTGTTAGAAAAACAGTCGAGTTCGAGGGAACAAATGCCAAAAGAAAATTTGCTTTGTGCTAAAACAAATTATAATAAGAACATTCAAATAGCTGTTTTAAATGAATATTTTGGCAAGTGGGAATAGGAAGTAGGAAGAACAACTCTAGGCACGTGGAGTGTTATCTGAGATACAATGCTGTAATTTCCAGTGTGCCCTGTGTGATGTGATTCTTTCAGATGTAAAAAAAAAATCTAGACCCCTGTTTGCAAGCACCTTTTGTTTTTATACTGTTTTCTGTGTCTGTTTTTTAAAAAAAATAAAGAAAATGACCTGCTTTTAGCAAATATATTTTGCTTGCTGACTGCTTGATGCACTTTGTGATATACAGTACTTGCTGTCAGAAATTCATGTCTAAAAGTGCATTAAGTGTTTTATTTGCAGGTGCACATTTACCCACATGGTGTTTAAATAGCTGAAGTAAGGGGAACAGTTGGATGTGGACTACATTAATGGATATGTATTTGAAATGCACAAAAAATTAAACCACTGGAACATGCTCAGGCGATCTCTGAAGGCATTGCTGAGTGATGAGTCGCCTTTTGTTTTTGTGCCTGTTCTTTTTACTAAATTGTCCGTGTTTCAGTTTGAATAGTATATTTTTATCTGGAAATTAACACAGACATCAGAATGAAGTGGTAGTCTCCATGGAAATTATAGCAGAATTTGTTCAGAAGCCCTGAGGGCTTTATCCTTCGTATCTGTAGATGGATCGCATTTCTTCATATGCTGGAAGCATTCTTGTGAATTTTCCATAGGGGCATATTATTTGAGATCTGTGACACGGCCTTACTTTTGATGAGCAATAGAAACATCTTAACTGAAAATTATACATTTCAATTGTTTATGTGTCTATTTGAAACAAGAGGAACGTTGATAAATCTATCAGACATCTATGGAGATGACTTCACTGACTTAAAGTAGTTTGTTAATTGCCTTTTTTGCTGGAGAATCTAGTTTGTGTTACTAAAACACTACATCAAAAAAGCTGCTTTACAAATAGCCCAGAAGGTTTTTCAGCTTAATTTCATGTTCTTGCAACAATGCAGAGTTGCAATGAGTCTGCATAGCTATCGTATTTGCGAGATTGTGCAAACATTGGCCAGAAATCGCACAGAGCGGCCACACAATGCTCACCGCAGCTCCCGTGAATTTAATTAATGAAAATACTTACTGCGGGCTCTGTGGTGTGGAATTGCTTGAATTTGAACTTTTCACAAAATGTGCGCTATCAACCCAGCCTCTGAGCAGCGTGAGTTGCCGCGCGGCTAGAAACGTCTGTGAGGAGAAGACGCGCCCACAAAATCTGTCAGGGAGAGAAGTCCCGCGCACAGACTCAGGCTGCATTACTCAAGCAGGCACCCAGACTTCATTTATTTAAAGTCAGTATTCTGGATGTCATTCTAAATAAAAGATTTTAAATTTTTACTATAAAAAGCCAAAGAAATAATTGAATTAAATTAAAGAGACAGAAGGGAAATGTAAAAAATCTTTTTTAATTTTTAATTTTTTTTTATAATCAAAAACTATTAAAATATGGAGTAATATGAGACTCCACAGTTTTAGAAGTTAATTTTTAATTGTTTGACAGTCATTAAGACTAACAGTGCTTTTAAAACTTAGGTTAGACCTGGTATTTTTAAGCGTACCTGTTTGGTGGCGTAATTAGTTACTTTCCAGCTGGGCAAATAAGAAAGTTGGTGCTTTTTCAATGATTTCTCTGATTGCAGCGTGCGATGTCCCTTTTAATTTGAAGCTGTCATATCGTCAGCGAACCACCATGAGCAAGTTCCAGATTTCTGCATTTTACTGCGAATGTACAAACACTTGCTCCTTCAGTTCACCACTAAAAACTGAGAGTGCTGTTGAGCTCCTCTGTTATTTCGGGAGCAATTTCTGGCTCATTATCTGAAGACTGCTGGCGTAAAGGTGAATCCCAACTCTATTCAAAAATCACCTGGATTGAATCAGGCTTAAAGGAAGCTCCATTCTTTTGCAAATTATTCACTTTTCAGTGTTGCTCATTATTATACCATCTCTTAGGGCTCAGTGTAGCTGATTTTGTTTCAGAATGGTTTTATTCTGTAAATTGTGATTTGTGTGCATTTCAGAAGATTATTACGGTTCACCGATTCTGTGATGTTCTTAAAAAAAAATGTACAGAAAATTCACAAAAGATTTTTTTAATATTCCATGCATATAGTTATTTGAGACCATTATTATTGTTAGGGTGGGCATTTTGTTTAAATTTTCATATTAATAAAAATTTCCAATTTGGATATTTGAAAAATGACTCTTTACATTTAAAGTAGCTGCTTCCACGATGTTGAAAATGATGCCACGTGCCAGGAGCTTGAGTCTTCTGATAAGTTGTGGATTGCACTAATGTACATCTCCCCTGATCTTTTTAGTCTTGAAGGAAATGAATCACATTGGGACGACATTAACAACAACTTGCCATTATATAGTACCTTTAACATAGTAAACATAGGCGCTTCACAGGAGTGTTATCAAACAAAATTTGACACCGAGCCAGGTAAGGAGATATTAGGACAGGTGACCAAAAGCTTGGACAAAGAGGCAAAAGGAAAAACTGACTTTGAGCCAAAGAAGGGGGGATTAGGAGGGGTAACCAAAAGGTTGGTTTAAGAGAGGTGGGTTTTAAGGAGGATGTTAAAGAATAGAGGTAGAGGGGCTTAGCAAGTGATAGCAGTTCCACAAGTGCTGGTCACCTTCCATTACCTCATCAAATGTCCATTTATCGTGTGCAACCCTAGACACAGTGAGTTATTAAACCATTAGGCACCATGCCTCCTTCTAATGCTCACATACATGCACTTTCTATTGGGGTGTTGGTGGATAGCAATGAGGAGTGGGAAACCTGGCTTTTTCTCCCTCTACCTTTCAGGAGGGATTCTGAAGTGAGTTGTATTTCCCCTGCCGTTGCTCTGGCTGACAGCTAACTCAGCACAGATCAGAAATTGGATCTGGAGGCTTCTTGGTGCATATGGTACTGTAACACCCCAGATGGTGCGCTTGTCCATAAACCCCCCATAAAAATTAACTTGATAAATTAACCTCCTCATTGTCCGCAAAGGTTTCTATATGAACAAGGGATCATTTTGTCTTCCATAAGCTTGGCACTTAAATGAAAATGTTGCTGCAGAAGGTGGGAAATATTTTGAAATTACAATGCCTCCCTCTGTGTCTCACTAAAATAGGAACATAGAAGCAGGAATAGACCATTCATCCCCTCGAGCCTGTTCCACGATTCAATGAGATCATGGCTAATCTGTATCCTAACTCCATCCCTTGGCAAAAATCTATCGATCTCAGATTTAAAATTATTAATTGAGCTAGCACCTTCTGCTTTTTGTGGGGGAGTGCCACACTTCTGCCACCCTTTGCACAAAGAAATGTTTCCTGACTTCTCTCCTGAATGGCCTGGCTCTGATTTTGAGGTTATGTCCCCTTGTCCTAGACTCCCCCACCAGTGGAAG
The DNA here is from genome assembly GCF_035084215.1 of Heptranchias perlo. Lineage (NCBI taxonomy): Eukaryota > Metazoa > Chordata > Chondrichthyes > Hexanchiformes > Hexanchidae > Heptranchias > Heptranchias perlo. The sequence goes on along the minus strand of NC_090328.1, from coordinate 133,977,619 downwards.
AAGTTTCTCTCTATCTACTCTATAAATTCCTTACAAAATCCTGAAAACCACAATTAAATCACCCCTTAACCTTCTATAGGGAATGCAAGCCTGGTTTATGTAATCTCTCCTCATACTCTAACCCTTGGAGCCCTGGTAACATTCTGGTAAATCTGCGCTGCACTCCTTCCATGTCAGTATATCCTTTCGAAGGTGCGATGCCCAGAACTGTATACAATACTCCAGATGTGGTCCTACCAGGGCTTTGTACAGCTGTAGCAAAACTTCCTCCCCTTTATATTCTAGTCCTCTGGTTATAAAGGCTAACATTCCATTCACCATTTTGATTATTTCTTGTATCTGACTACTACATTTTAGTGATCTGTGTACATGGACCCCTAAATCTCTTTGGACCTCCATAGTTCCTAGCTTTTCACCATTTTAAAAAATGCTCAGATCTGTCCTTTCTTGGTCCAAAATGGATGACCTCACACTTATCTGCGTTGAAATTCATCTGCAACAGTTTTGCCCACTCACTTAATCTATCAAAGTCTCTTTGTAATTTTATGCTCCCATTATATGCCATCAATCTTTGTGTCATCGGCAAACTTGGATATATGGCTCTCTATTGTATTATCTAAGTCATTAATAAATATAGTGAATAGTTGAGGTCCCAGCATAGATCCTTGTGGGTCGCAACTAGTCACTTTCTTCCAATTCAAGCTATGTTTGATCACTAACTCTGACCTATGAACACAAGTCTTTTAGTGAACAAGTCCTTTAAGTGAAAGACTGGTTCTGTAACCCCCAGAGAACTGACATTTCTGAAAATGAGTCATTGATATCCTCAGTGTATGTAGCCCTGTATGCTGTTGATAACCGATATCCATTTTCACAAATGTCATTGTGCTGGTGTATACAGAGCCAGTCTTTTATTAAGAGATTCTTGTTTGTAGGTAAGACTTAGTGACAGAAGTCTCATAATGAGATTGAATGTAACAACTACCTACATCCATTTGGTAAGGAGGTTTTACTATGCAGTAAGGTATAATTCTACCTAGAAGCAAATAAGTTAAGAAAGCCAACGTGATTAATGATTGGAAAATGTGCAACCATGATTTGAAAAGCTACCAATTACTCAACAGTGATACAATATATTAAGTTGATTATTTTTTTGGTGGTGGGAAGGGAAGGGGATATGTAAAGGAGTGTTTGTATGGCCATGGCTGTGTACTACTGTCGAGTAAATCCCACTGGAGGAGGGGAAAGAGAAGACCGGCCTAGGAAGAGTGCATCGGGGATGCAGATATTTTGTTAGGCCTCAACAGAGCCAGTTATTTGAGCACAGCAGAGGAGCATTGCAAAAAAGGCTCATGCTCCTCAGACAGTTTAATTTGTATCTCAGCATTCTAAATAGTGGTAATCCTACATTAAGGTGTGCTCATATTGTTATTTTTAATAAAATAGATGCTAACTGTTGCTCACACTCCTGTGATTGTTTCTGTGAATGAACAGTTGTAATGTCCTGACCTGATGATGTTGATCTTTTTTTTCCTGCTGAATAGCAATTAACGGAAAACATGCAAATGTACTCAGAATTTACCTGATTTGTATATCTTACAAATTTTGCGCAATTGAAGCTGGCATAAAATTACTGTAGGGAATGAGCAGAGTTTGAGAGGTGAGGGAAAATATAACGGGCTGGATTTTGCTCCGAGTGGCGAACGAACATCACCCGCCTTTTGTTAGACTTGGACTTGCCCATAGACTGTTCATGGCCTTTTGAACGGCAAGGTCCTCTCATGGGGCCCGGAATCCAGCGCGGCACCCTCTCCCGGGCATCTGGGACCTGTGTGAACGGGGCAAGCAACTGTGTATCCCCTCAATCAATCAGATTGAAGCATGAGTCAAAACCAGGAGGTGTAAGTTAGAATAGTAAATTTTAATGTCAAATCAGGTACAGAAAGCAAAATAAAGAGAGGGAAAGAAATACTGAATTAAGAGACAGAGGTAAAAGAGAAAAAGAAAAAGTAAAAATTAAAACTTTTTTAAAATGTCCAACATTTTTAAATCAAAAGCAAAATACTGCAAATCTGAGGTAAAAGCAGAAAGTGCTGGAAATACTCAGCAGGTCAGGCAGCATCTGTGAAGAGAGAAACAGAGTTAACGTTTCAGGTTGATGACCTTTCGTCAGAACTGGAAGAAGTAAAGATTTAAGTTCTTAGAACCAGACCTGCAGCGAGGGTACAACATCAGTGGACTTGAAGTAGAAATGAAAGTGACCTGCTGCAAACATGGTTGATAAGACATCAGAAATCTAAAACCTCCCAAAGAAAGAGCCCACAATGGTGCACATTCAAGAAGCAGAAATATATTACAGCAGACCTTTGGCTTTTTTTTAAAACAAAAATGTACTTTCTAACGTAGGGTGCTTCTCAATATGATCTTGAGCAAGATGACAGAAGTATAGTGGCATAATACATAGTGTACAGAGTTGCCACTGAAAGAGGTGCTTGCCAAAGAAGAGCTGCCACAAGGCAGCCCCAGGAGGATGAGGGGAGACATGAACTAACTGCAAAGCATCATCCAATGCCCAAGTGACATAAGTGCATACTGCCCTCTTCAAGCTCATCTTATCCAGAAGACGTATCTCTTGCTCCCTCAATCGTAATCTCACTAAACTCCAGACCAGAACCTTTCCTTTCTGGACTCCATGTTAGCTGGTATTGTAAGTAGTTCCACTCCTTGTACTGGTCCCTCTCTTTCAAACAGCAACCTTGCCCCCCTCAAAACGCATCCTTAGCCCCTCTATCTTTGTTAACTACCAAACTCTCTTTCCTCTCCAGGGTCTTTTGAATGTGCTGATGCCTCCCAGATCCATGCCCAACTTTCCCACAGCACCTTGTTTGAATCCCTCCAATCAGTTTTCCACCCCTCTCTCTCCTTCAGCTCAGTGTCCATTTTTCCTCACTCCACTTGGGATGTTTTTGCATGTTATATAAACGCTCTATAATTGAAAGTTTTGGTTCTTATTATTGTTATCGTAACCAGTGGCATGATGTGAAATTTTTGTTTTGAATTTCCCTGATTTTTATTTATTGTTTTAATTTTATTTCCATTATTTTGTTTGTTTTCCCCTCCAGATGTACACAGTAGCTGATTTGCCTTATTGGTAACTGCTTCATACTGACCCATATTTCTAACGAAGTACTTGTTGGCACAACATACCTATTCACCATGGTTACTAATTGTTGAAAGACTTGATTTTTCTGTATGAGCATCATTTCTATCTTGGTAGTGTTTTTTGCTCATCACCTGTAACTGTATTTAACTTTCACCACAAAACAAGATATTGGACTATATTTCACACCCACTAATGTTGATGGGCAGAAAATCTAGAGCAAAAAGGAAAAGCACAGGTGCTCGAAATGTAAAATAAATGGTTTCCTCCTTCAGAATCCATCTGAACTGTTATGTATTTCTAACATTTTATGCAAAACTTATATCTTAAAACTCTTCTGTCCACTTACAATTCGTGACAGGTTTTTTTTTCCCCATTAGAAATGCTTTTATCCACATTTATAATAGAAACTGCCTATATAATATATAGATAGATAGCTTTTTGGCAACCAAAGGTATTAAGGGATATGGGCCAAAGGCAGATATATGGAGTTAGATCACAGATCAGCCATGATCTTATCAAATGGCGGAGCGGGCTCGAGGGGCTGAATGGCCTACTCCTGTTCCTATATTCCTATGTTCCTATATATAAACTTGGAGCGTTGAAATTACACTCTCCCTCTCCTAGAGGTGCTGCAGTGCCACCACTGGTGGGAGGGTGTGATTACAGCATGACAACTATAGGAATTTATAATGGAAATATAACAATATGGACAGTAGTTATGATTTTGAAATGGAGATGGAATTTCATCTGCACGCCGTAGTCCAATTATCTGCCACTTTGACTACACTGTGCAGTGTCATTGAAGGTGGACCACCCTTCATCAAAAAGATTTTGACAAAATCATACAACAAATGTTCCGACCCTTTTTGTGTAATTCTAGGGGATTATACATCAGAAATGTAACCAGAGACAAATTGGGATAGGCTGAAACTGTAACAGCTGTCGGGTAAGTTTGCCTGACATTCGTTCCATTTCTCTGTTCATTCCTGTCTTAGACTTTTCCTTTATATAATATAAGTATTACGATTAGTAATGTTGTGAAATTTGAGATGGTTAGATACCAGTGTTCATAAATAACATTGTTAAATGGTCAGTGCCTTTTGTGCAGCCGTTTAAAATGTTTCTGAATTCTTCCCTTATTTGTGGATCAGGTACCAAATTCATAGTAATTTTTTTCAAAGCATTCAAGAGCAGTAATTAATTCCAAATCTCCATCTCTGCCTTGCTCAGCATAAAGGTTTTTCACTGATATAAATTGGGATAGAAATATAATGTGCTACTATCTTGACAAGATACAAACAGAATATGTGGCTGTCAGGTTAATGTGAGAATGCAATGTCAGCTATGTAAGTTGTTGGACAGATAAAAGAAACTTCTACAGGTGTGGTTGACTGTGGAGTCTCGATAATGTTATTTGCATTTGTGTGAATTATGTCACAAAGAAGAAAGAAGAGATTAATGAGGAAAGGTTGGGAATGGAAAGGGAAAGAAAGTAAGATTGCAGCTGGTGTTTATAATTCTACTCGACATTTGCTGAAAATGCTTAAATTAATTGAAGATGGTTAGCCAGTCATGTACTCTTGATTTTACAGGGCAAAATGGGACCATATTTTCTTTTTATTTACTAGGGAAAAAGGATTAAATGCCTTATTCCCATGAATTGTTACCAACTCACAATCAAAGTGGTGGGTGCATGCAATTTAACCACAAGTGATTTTATAGAACACAGTTTCATTAGTGGAAATTACAGAAATCCAACCAAGCACAACATTCCTATAATAATGAACCATCAGTGCTTTTGAAGTTACTAACAACCCACTTCCCACATTACAACAGTGGCTACACTTCAAAAGTACTTCATTGGCTGTAAAGCGCTTTGGGACATCCTGAGGTCATGAAAGGCGCTGTATAAATTCAAGTCTTTCTTTTAAATGACAAAAGATTGAATTTAGTTGTGTAGTGCACAAAATGTTTTGAGAAATGGTTCTGTGGCAGGGGTACTGATCAAACGAGCTACTCTGTCGTAGACAGTGATGAGCTTCTTTTCTTAAGTGTTATTGTGGCTGCATACATTCAGGCGAGTGGCAAGCATTCCTGACTTGAGCCTTGTAAAATGGTGAGGAGGCTTTGAGTGCAACACTTGTCACAGCGTTCCTATCCTCTGTCCTGCTCTTGCAGCCATGGTGTTGATGCGGATGGTCCAGTTAAGGTTCTGGTCATTAGTGACCCCCAAGATATTGATGGTGGGGACTTGGTGTTGTTACCTTTTTGAAGGTTAGGGTAACTGGTTGGGCTTTTCTTGTTGGAGATAGTCATTGCCTGGCACTTACGTAGTGTGAATGTTGCCTGCCAAACATGAATTTTGTCCTGCTATGTGCTGCTTTATTGCAACTGATTGGCCTTTGACAAGATCTTAAGCAAAACGTTTTAATATCCATGAACATGTTTTAAAATTGGAACAAGACTTGGCAGTGGTGCAAACGGATGACGAGTCCATTACTAATTTCTAATCTAGCCTTGTTTGTTTTGCAAAATTGATACATGGAGAAAAATATATTTCGCATAGCTTAAAAACTAAATGAACTGTAACTTAAGACTAAAGGAGTAAGGTTAGTAGGTACAACTTTTTTCTACGACCTCACTACACTACACATCCAATCTTTTAAGCTGACATACTGGCACATATATACAACCCATTAATATAAAACAATAAATCTGAGAGTAATTTTTTGTAACTTTTTGTGTAGCCTTTACTGTGTATATGGAAGTCACCATATCTTCAGTTTAATATACAGAAGTATTAATTGTTCTTTTAAGATTGCTGCTTTTTAAAATTATTAATCCAATAATATTTATAAAATTATAATAGCAAGCAGCAACAAAGTAAATTAATTGCATTTTATTGAAGCATTAATGTATTTCAAATGCTTCCCTGAGGAGAACTCCATTTTGTTGGAGTGGCAAAACTTGTGTTCAAGTGAAGGATGCTTATTGTCCCCGACTGCTTACTGTCACTGTTTTGGCCAGGAGATTGAAAGTGACAGCAATAGCAGCCACGATAAAATGAATAAGTCGGCATTTTGCCTGTGTTAATGTATTTGCATGGTGATGGTGTCTTATTTCCTATTAAGAGACTGTAGAGGCATGTTTGTGAAGAGTAATGCTGCAAAGCTGTTTATGTTAATGATCTTTTATTTCTGATGGAACCACGCAGAAGACAATTCTCTACTAGATAGCTTGGGTAGCAGAATAAATTTGAGTAACTCAAATGGCTATTATTATTCCAAGAGTGGAGAATAGAGATTTAATTTTCAAAAATAGACAGTTGGTATTCCTCTTTATTACACCTGTTTGAGTCTGCTTATCCAAATTTGATTTGAACTACAAGTAAATTAACCGTACTATTTTCAGCATAAACCCATTGTTATTTATAACTCTGGGATCTAAGGAAGTAAATTTTTCATTATTCATAATTCTCTTGGCATTTGTATTCATGCCAAGTTCTCTTTGACTAATAGGAAGGCTCTTTTCTTCATATTCATGCCATCACTCTTCCTGTGCATTACAGTCAGATGCTCCTTAGGGTTTAGTACTGCTTGGTATTCTGTCGCAGTACACTTCTCAACATTAAATTAATATACAAGTGGAAGTGTTCAGTAATGCAGTGAATGACTATTATTTTTGAATGGCAACTAACTTTTTTAAAAAAAACCTTCAAATAAATGCTGACCCATACGCATGCCGATAAACATTATTTTTATATGTAAAAAGATGGGACAATAAATAGGAAGTGGTCCTTTGGTATCCTTATACATTATTAATGTAAATTTGTTATTTCTTATGTGAACGCTTGTGGGAAAGTTAGGATGTTGAACCAGGATTTCTGGCACACGATTCCTCTGGAGATGAGTAACATTTTAGCCTTGATTTCTTCTGATTTTTGCTGCAGACGTGAATATTGTGAGGCTGTTAAATCATAGTGTTTGAAATGGAAAAAGAATAAAATAGAACGTACTGGAAATGATTTACTATCGTCCTGATTACATTTGAAAAAGAAAGTGATAAAGCACCAAAGTCTATACATTTTATTATGTCTTATGTGGAGTCAGCTGCTTTGGACGTTAGACACAGCATTTTACGTTAAAATGTTTCCCAAGTGTTTCAGACCCACCCTGTCTGAATCCAATTATTCAGGATGATGTTCCCAGAAAAAAAAGCATTGTAATTTTTCGTTTAACATATTTCTTGTTACACCTTTTTGCTTTCTTCATTACTTAATCATTCTTAACTTCAGTAGCCACTCTTGTTTTTTTAATTCATATTTTATTTTGTTAATTCGTCTTTTTTGTTTCACCTTTCTCTTTTTTTAGTGTAGTTGCACTTTGCTTTCTTAAATGTTCCTCGACTTATCTTTCCTTTTAATTGTTTTCCTTACTCCTTTGCATCTTTCACTGTTCCAGTGGTGATTAATGTAGCTGTTGGCAACTTGTCAACTGAAGGTGTCCATGTCATGAAAGCCTTGCTGCTTAGCGGCAGCAGTTTCTGTTGCATTTCTATGGATTAGGGAACTTCAGTGTTAGTGTTCTCAGTATGCTGAAAAAATGCCTTTAACTATATCACTACATATGGGGTTTTATCATGCGAGGTAGGCAGGTAAAAAAAATTATCCATATAAGAGTTACAATGAGTTTACTCTCTGAACAGCCAGGGGACAATGCACATCACTAGAAATTTTATTCGGCTTCTGTGCCACAAATCTTTGTGAGGCCAAGAGGATTTGGCCCAAGTCAAGACACCAGATTAGTTACAAAGCTCATACCTGAAAGGCTCCATCCCCAACCCTCCACCCTCAACCCAGGGAAATGCTGTGTTTGCTAACCTTGAAGCCGAGTCACTGATGCCCATCATGGTTCATGGAAGTCACCACAACTGATGGCCTTTTGCTGCTAAATTAGTATTGAGACATTTATATGCTTTGGGGTGTCAATTGTCTGAAGAGTAGAAAGGTAAATATTAATGGCAACATAATGGCCATAGATAATGGGGCACTTAAGTTTTACTTGAGTGTCAGCTTGGCTTAGATGGTAGCAATCTCACCTGAGTCAGAAGGTTGTGGGTTCAAGACCCATTCCAGGACTGAACTACATAGTTTAGGGTTGACACATCAAAGCACCACTGAGGGAGTGCTGCACTGTGAGATGAAAAAATTGAGGCATTGTTATGCAGGCAATTGCAGCAGCTACTTTTCATGACAGCCAATGAATGCCAAATAGATCTGAAAAACAGAAATGAAGAACCAGATAATTTTTTAGTGGTGTTGGCTGAGGGAAGAATGTTGGCCAGGACATCTTTGGAGCTCATTGCTTTTTGAAAAGTGCCATAGGCCTCAATATAATGTCTCATCATAAAGACGGCATCTCTAACCATGCAGCATTCTCTCAATACTTCACTGAGAGTGTGCTGTGAATTGAGTCATGCTGTATAGTGAAACATTTACAAAATTATACCCATGTCTTTCATGTCATCTATGAGTGAAAAAAAGTTCAAAAGACTACAGAATCTGCCCATTAAACAGCCAACATTTACCAATACAAATGACATGGGTATTGTACAGTAAGGGAAGGGGAGTCATGACCATCCCCTAATTACTTTGAGGCCGGCCAAAACTGACTGCAATTAATTTACTCACTTAACTTATAAACTCACGATCATGTTGGGGTTTTGATTCTGATACGAATGGCAACGCGGCATTGGAGGATATTGTCAATGCTGTGCCGTGCCAAGTTGGCCAGGTGTGGACTTGGCCCCCCCACCCCCCCCCACCCACCCCCCATTCCATCAATCTTAGCTCTGCCACAGCATCATACACCAACAAACAGAAAACAAAAAAAGTTACATTTTTTACAAATTGACAAGGGTGTGGGTGTCATCTAGCTATTAGCAATGTGTATGAAATGCAGTTTTAAGCTATTGCATTGATAAGTTAAATAGCATCTTCTTTCTGATAATTAATCTGGTTGCTGAAGAGACTGCCTCTACAGTCTGCATTGCTGTCCTGTGCATGTAACTGCATTTTCTAACGTAAGTTTGATTAGCTGGCCTTCATTCTTCTGAAATATACATTCAAGCCAATTCCTTTGTTGTGTTGGTTGGTATGTTGTTACCAAGGTTTTCTTGTAGATTTATACAAGAAAGTATGTCAGTGTTATGAATATATGGGAAAAAAAGTCAATTTGCTAGCTTAACTTCAATATAGGCTGATGGGTAACTTTTCTGTCCTCTTACATCTAGTGCATTTTGGATCAATGGAGTAGATTAATCTAAATTATACAGTTTTGTATGCCAGAGATAAATCAACTTGTTGGCTTTATTAATATCAACAAAGTACAAGTAAGTCTATACGTCTATATACTTACAAGTAGGATATCAATCGAGGCAGCAGACTATGAACCAATACAGGTGAGTTCACAGCATGGAATGACAAAGAATTATTGAAAGTGAGCCTATTTATACACCTATTTGAACAAAGATTCAGAGCAAGGCATCTGACAATCAATTCTGAGAATATTGTTATGTGATCTTTGTGTCATATGCTACTACACTAGTAGATGGCATTGTCCTACCACATACATTCCATTCTCACTGGAATGCGGATGATGTTTCATTTCTTATCCATAGATGATAAGACAGTATTGCATAGTGTTAAACATCACATCTGACCAGAATAATAACTACTGAAATATAGACATGTTGTCTCCAAACCAGCTATAATTCTTTACACAAACCGTTTACTTCTTAAATTGTATTAATCTGACATCTGCTTTCTTAGCATTCGCCTGTGGAATCCTAATGACCTAATCTAAACCACATTAGCCTCTATCACACACAATACATTCGTTTAATACAAATATATTAACACTGACTTCTGTATTGTTATTTTCCCTATTATACGATACACTATCCTACATTTACCTGCAGTGTTCATGACTAATGCAATTCTTGTTCTCTGCAGTAATAGTAGAACACAAATATTTAAAGTGCTTTGTTTGTTTCATATCAATGACTCCTAATTTGACTTTTAACAAGTTATCTCAGAATGGAGACAAGCATGCAAAAATCCACTGACTTCCATGTCAACGTTGAGACTAGGGTTCAATTGTAGGCTTGATGGATGGAATAATAGTCTTCATTCCCTTGTAGCTTTTAAGGGCATCAAGTAAAATTATTTTTTGGAAAGTTCTATTATGCAGCAATATTGTCCTGAAGTTTAGTAAGTAAAAATGCACTACAGTTAAATGTGGCAAAAGTCAACTTGCTGAGAACACTTAAGAATTTTTCACTTTTATATATAAAAAAAGAGATTTGTTAAGACTTCCAACAATGTATGTATCAATGATTTGGACTTGAATGAAGGGGGCATGACAAGAAGTTTGGAGATGATACAAAAATTGGCCGTGCGGTTGATAATGAGAAAGAAAGCTGTAGACTGCAGGAAGATATCAATGGACTGGTCAAGTGGGCAGAAACGTGGCAAATGGAATTCAATCCGGAGAAGTGTGAGGTAATGCATTTGGGAAGGGCAAACAAGGCAAGAGAATACACAATAAATGGGAAGCTGCTGAGAGGTGTAGAGGAAGTAAGGGACCTTGGAGTGCATGTCCACAGGTCCCTGAAGGTAGCAGGACAGGTAGGTGAGGTGGTTAAGAAGGCATCCGAGATACTTTCCTTTATTAGCCAAGGGATAGAATATAAGAGCAGGGAGATTAAGCTAGAACTGTATAAAACACTAGGCCACAGCTAGAGTACTGCGACAGTTCTGGTCATCACATTACAGGAAAAATGTGATTGCACTAGAGAGGGTACAGAGGAGATTTACGAGGATGTTGCCAAGACTGGGGAATTTTAGCTATGGGGAAAGATTGGATAGGCTGGGGTTGTTTTCTTTGGAACAAAGGAGGCTGAGGGGAGATTTAATTGAGGTGTATAAAATTATGACAGGACTAGATAGAGTGGATAGGGAGGCCCTGTTTCCCTTAGCGGAGAGGTCAATAACCAGGGGCATAGATTTAAAGTAATTGGTGGAAGGATTAGAGGGGAGCTGAGGAGAAATGTTTTCACCCAGAGAGTGGTGGGGGTCTGGAACTCACTGCCTGAAAGGGTGGTAGAGGCAGAAACCCTCATCGCATTTCAAAAGAACTTGGATGTGCACTTGAAGTGCCGTAACCTACAGGGCTACGGACCAAGAGCTGGAAAGTGGGATTAGGCTGGATAGATGGGCCAAATAGTCTCCTTCTGTGTCCTAAGTTTCTATGATTCTATGAATGTGTGTATGTGTACGTAATTGAGATTGATAGTTGCTGAATGTCTCATTTATGTGACAGAACTATAGCAAATATAGGAAAAATAATCTATATATTTTTAATAAATAAACAAATATTGTTTTTAATATTCCAGATTTTTAGTATCTGGAATATTAAAAACAAGTGAAGTTTTGTACTAATGAACACATCGGTCACTGCACTGGGGACAACTTAGGCAAGCTGACTGCAAGAGCTTACTATACACAATGTGTATTCTTAAACGCTGCACAAAGTCCAGTACTGTTGTAAAGGTCTCTATGGTCTAGCGTTAGAATAGCATGTTGGTGATCTCTTTTGTAATATATGAGGTGACCATGTTTTTCAATAGCAGACATAGAGAGGAAGGTCATAACATATAACATTAAACTCCAGCAATCTTTCAAACCCATAGAAGCACCTCATAGATTTTTTCAAAAGGAATGAAGGAATTTCTAAAGTGTAAACACTCAATTAAAGCTCCGACTCTTATCCTGTCGGGCCTTCGACACTCTGAACAGTTTTGCATTTAACTGGGAACGGGGTATAATGTTGTAATCAATTTTTCTCCTTGTCCAACTTTCTCAAAAATACAGTCTTCTTCATGATGTCCGTTACTGCTTGAGAGTTGTCTAAAACACCCCAGATGTGCCAAGTAGATTTGTGTTGGAGAGAACTTGGGACTCAAACACATGATGGGTGTCTCCTCAAAAGCAATTGAACTATTGTGATGCTGGTGGCTACGTGCAATCTAGTTGTGTATATTGTTTTATGTTCTATTGAATTGTATCATGAATTATGGCTAAGGAGAGATTTTGCAATAAGAGTCTAACTCATAGTCGCATATCAGTGTTTGGAATACACCATAAACATTTTGTATTTGTTAGACTTCTATTTCAAGGGTGCAGAAAATATAGAGACCGTAACACCTTTTAAAATATATTGAAGTGCTTGTACCATCTTTTTTCTAACATTAGAGGGAGTATTACTATTTAATTCAAAAGGGTTCTTCAGTGATTCAAACTTGGTACCTCCATAAAGTATTAGAAAGTAAAGCTTTGTAAAATGTTACAGAATTTTAATGTTTTGACAGTACAGTGGCAACAAAAAGTATTTCACACTTTATTTTTATTCAAAGCAATGTCGTGAATGGTGTATTTGTGTACAAGTCGTAAACAAAATCAAAGTATGTAGTAGCAATACTATTTCAGTAAAAGCTAATGTGTTGCTGAAGGCAAATGATGTTTCCACCTGGGTCAGAGGGCAATGGTTTATGAGAAGCTTTGATGCTGAGCACAGAGAGTGAGGTTGCCGCTGCTGGCTGGGCCCAGACAATGGATGAATGACTACCTATTCAAGATTCTGATCACTGAATGCTTGGCGGTGGGGGGAGATAAACACCTGCATACAGTGTCATACCAATGATTGCTTACTCATCTTAATTCAAAGTTGCTCAATTAAAACTGTTAATTTGAATTAAAATTATGCAAAAAAAGCTGGACAACTCCATTTTTTTTCAAGCAAGAAATTACTTTGAATTAGCAGGAGTAGACTGTATGGCAATCCATTGTGGGAGATAGTCCAAAAAATAAGTGTGATGTAAATTACTGAGAATAAAATGAATAAGGAAAACTCATGCTGGGAGATGGTTTCTACTGACCTCTTTTAAAAGTGCCAGCTCATGCTAGGCGATGGATCCATGCCTGCAAGCCTGGTACCTCCCAAATAACCATTCTTCACATGTGGGTCTAGACAGTGAGTTTTAGTAGACTATTTGGCATCACAGCTGAACTCAACATTAACCTTACCCAAAATTATATTTGTTTACTTTCCAGCAGGAGTAGGGAAATGTTGCTCCTTCACAGCCCAGGGGGACTAAGGCCAATTATAATGTCCCACTGCCACCCGAGCTTAAATCAGCTATCTTAGCTGAGACCAGTGATTAAAGCTGGGACTTTCTTGGTGTAGCCCTTGGTGAGCTTTCTGAAGAGATTTTTTTATGCCAGCTATAACTAGCTGACATTTGAAGGTAATTGTTTATCTTCCTGTGACTTTTGTTACTAAATTTCATCTTAACCCCTTTTAAATGAAAACCTATCTGTGGAATTATTGTCTGTCAGAACTGATTTGCCTCAAATAACAGTCAACTTATGCGAGATCAGCTATGCCCAAGTGACAGAAAGAATAAGCTCAAGTTGTTTATTGCAATAATCGAATCAAACAATCTATCAGAAACTTGATGCATCATCTGACATTATCCTATAAACTCCATGGTGTTTTTTTTAAAAAGAGATTATAACCTAGTTCTTATTAAATTGGAGTCATGGGTATTTAAAAGTTGAGGATACATGATTTTGATATCTTGACACAAATTTAAACATATAAGTTACCTGAATGTGAAAGTGTGTAATTAAAGTGCATTGGGACATTTTTACTACGTTAAAGGCAAGTTGTTGTTATCAAGCGGAACCATTGCACAATATGGTTTATTCTTGCACCGTACAGTGTGTATGCATGTAATAGCAACAATTTATGATTATAGTTAAGGCTGCAGGCCATTTGTTGTATTTGTTAACAGCTTTCTGCAAGCTGGTGAAGGTTGTAAGTCGAAATTTAACAACCTGAATGAACCACTCTTCCTCCCTTTTGTCCATCAACCTATTTATTTCTTTAAACTAAAATTTGGCAGCTTACTGTGTCTATGCAGTGCATTTTGCTTGCAAGAAGCATTTAAGCTTGCCTACCTGTCAATTAAAATTTCTGATGGATTTAAATGGAGCTGCTCTTTTATTGCAAGTTTGGGGACTCCATATCAAGCATGTGTGATCCATTTGTAAACGTGTGAAAATGCACAAAATAACTGTAGTTCTTACAATATCTTTGCATGACTTTTTATGGGGACACACTTGTCCACCTATCTATAATATAACATTTTACATTTGAGCTTACTTCCTCTCTGTTATGCTTTAGATGTCAGTCATACTTCAGATGTTGCACATTGCCTAATGTGAAGGGGGAATGTATACAAAAGGCAGTCATTTTGAATGTACAGACAAACTCTCCAGTAACAGAAAATATTGGAGATGCAGTGTCTGCAGCCTTTTAATTGACCTGTATTCGAGTTCACCCAGTGTTTACTCAATATCAATTAGGCTGTGTAGTCTTTAATGTGATACATACCTGCACTTGAGCAGCAGAATAATACACTGTTTTACATGTTATAATGTTCCTGTCCTTATAAAACAGCAGTCTATGATTTACCATGAGCAGCACCACGAGAGATTCTCGAGCAATGTTATAAAAATGCCATCTGTCGCATTTCTTTACCACACTTCTTCTCATGTTGCACTCATGTCGTATCCAAAAAAATAAAGAAAAAAAAATCATCTCCAGCAGCACCAAATATTAGAGTCAGTATGTCTGCAGCGTTTAAACTGACCTCTGTGAACTCATCCAATGTGTACTTCACAAGTAGACTTTCTCGATATAGATATAGATACACCTACACTTAAGGAAGATAATAATACACTGTGCATTCGATTTCAACCCTACTCACCCGGTGGGAATTGGGGAGGTTGGGTAGTTAAAAATGAGCAGGTTACTTAACCGCTCAGAACTGGACCCTTTCCCGACGTTCCTTATTTTAACCTGTGGGGTTCTGCAGACTGATGAGGCACCCGCCTAACGCAGGTGGAGGCCTCACTAAGTCATGGAAGCCTGGGTCCTATTACACCAATGGTCACTCGCGCCCACTCACCCCGTTCCTCCGACCTGCCCGATACGTGCTTGGGGTTAAAACTAGTTTGATTAGCTGTGTGAGAAGCGTCAAAGGATCACTGTTGCATGTACAATCTGATTGGCCACTTGTATTTTATTTCTGCTAACTAAATTGCATTGTCATCAATTGCTCATTTCAAAACTGCACATTCCCAGGTTTAATTACCACGTTATAAATTGTAATGGATCCCTTCGGTTTTGGATAAAATTGGATGGTGAACCAACCCTGCTGAAAATCTTATTGATGATCATGGATTAGATCTGAATTTACAAGCAATGGTTTTGGGTTAACAAATTTGAAAGTTAGCAGCAGCGCTCGTAACTTTAGAATGTATTGAGAGAAGGACAATAGAACAGTACTTAGAAGGATAACAGGGATCACCTTTCTGAGGAATAGGGTGAATATGAGGAACTTTCCAGAGAAGACAGGAGTTGGGGACAGCAAAGCACATTGCTAAGTTGAGAAGCACAGATGCCATCAGGATTAGCAGTGTTATTGTTCAGTAAATTGGATCCTGACACCTCCTAGGGATAAAACCCAACGTCTGTCATAATGGTGGAACAGAATGGATCCTCGAGATCAGAATGAAAATTAAGTGTCAAGTGAGCCAAGAAGTTCAGCTTTCTCTTAAAGGGGAGCCACCGTTATCAGCAGGGTTCATTGAGCTCATGAAGTTTGAAAAAAAGTTTGGCAATGAACCAGGAGGAGAAGCTCTGGACTACAGTGAGAGTACAGTTGATCTTTTTAATCAAGATAGTTGTCACTATTGTTGTGATCCTGGCATAGAACAACAGGCAAGTGTCTAAGCATGATAGTTTTCTTCAAAAATAGAAAAGAGTTATAGGGGTTATCCTAGACCCTTCAACACGAGGAGAAGGCAGTTGATACATTTATCTGTTTTTAGCAATTGTATTTCTCTAACACCAGCTCTCAGCTGATCTTAATACAACCGTTTGTGCTGGAGGAAGATTGTGAAACCTAGTGCAAAAAGCTAATGCACTGACCCCTCTGTCCTTGCAAACTACCGCCCCATCTCCAACCTCCCTTTTCTCTCAAGTTCTTGAATGTATTGTCACCTCCCGAATCTGTGCCCATCTTTCCCACAACTCCATATTTCAATCCCTCAAATCAGGTTTCCGCCCCTGCCACAGTACTGAAATGGCCCTTATCAAAGTCACAAATGACATCCTATGTGACTGTGATGATGGTAAACTATCCCTCCTCATCCTTCTCGACCTGTCTGCAGTCCTTTGATACAGTTGACCACACCATTCTCCTCCATCGCCTCTCCTCCATCGTCCAGCTGGGTGGGACTGCGCTCGCCTGGTTCCATTCTTATCTATCCAGTCGTAGCCAGCGAATCACCTGCAATGGATTCTCTTCCTGCTCCCACACTGTTACCTCTGGAGTCCCACAAGGATCTATCCTTGGCCCCCTCCTATTTCTCATGTACATGCTGCCTCTCGGCGACATCATCTGAAAACACGACGTCAGGTTCCACATGTACGCTGACGACACCCAGCTCTACCTCACCACCACCTCCCTCGACCCCTCTACTGTCTCTCATTTGTCACACTGCTTGTCCAACATCCAGTACTGGATGAGCAAAAATTTCCTCCAAATAAATATTGGGAAGACCGAAGCCATTGTCTTTGGATCCCGCTGCAAACTCCGTTCCCTGCTCACCGACTCCGTCCCTCTCCCTAGTCACCGTCTGAGGCTGAACCAGACCGTTCGCAGCCTTGGCGTCCTATTTAACCCTGAGATGAGCTTCTGACCACATATCCACTCCAGCACCAAGACCTCCTACTTCCACCTCCATAACACCATCCGGCTCCGCCCCTGCCTCAGCTCATCTGCTGCTGAAACCCTAATCGATGCCTTTGTTACCTCCAGACTGGACTATTCCAATGCTCTCCTGGCCGGCCTCCCATCTTCCACCCTCCATAAACTTGATCTCAACCAAAACTCTGCTGCCCGTATCCTAACTCCCACCAAGTCCCGTTCTCCCACCACCCCTGTGCTCGCTGACCTACATTGGCTTCCGGTTCGGCAATGCCTCGACTTTAAAATTCTCATCCTTGTTTTCAAATCCCTCCATGGTGTCATCCCTCCCTATCTCTGTAACCTCCTCCAGCCCTACAACCCTCCGAGATCTCTGCACTCCTCCAATTCTTGCCTCTTGTGCATCTCCGATTTTAATCACTCCACCATTGGCGGCCGTGCCTTCAGCTGCCTCGGCCCTAAGCTCTGGAATTCCCTCCCTAAACCGCTCCACCTCTCTCCCTCTCTCTCCTCCTTTAAGACACTCCTTAAAATCTACCTCTTTGACCAAGCTTTTGGTCACCTGTACTAATTTACATACTAAAATAGTTTATTTTGCGACTGAAGCAATTATTTTGGCTGGAAATTCTGGGAATTAGTTATGTAATGCATTATAAAATATATGTGGAATAGGCAGATAAATTTAATTTTAAAATGCTATTTATGTAAACTAATTGTTTCTGAACTAATTAATCTTCTGAAGTTTAATAAATAAAAGTCTGATTGTCAACCCATAATCTCCCTGCCTTTAGAGTTTGTCAATTACCAATGTTGGGTTACTTTAATTACTGGATCGTAAGTATTAATAGAAATTCTTTTCATATTTGCAAACCGAAAGTAAAATAGCTATAATATACCCCAGAGAACGCACAGCAGGAATTCATATAAAATCGGCATTTTTATATCTAATGAGAATCTTTTGCTTCAGACTCAAGCAATAGCTGTTTTTGCTTACGAAATGTTCATGTTGACTTGGGGGAAAAAGCTATATTTTTATTGGTCAAATTTTTACTGGTCAAAGCATGTACTTAGTTATTGTGGGGTTGGACAATGCCAACAAGATATTTATTTATTATCCCTCATAGTTTGTCTCAGGGATAATGAATTCAAATTTTTGTTTCAAATATATCTGGAGTGAACTATTCCTTCTAAACAAGACACAGGGGAGCTTCAGTATGTTTGCTAATTCAGAAACCAAAAGTAGGAAGAAATGAACTTGTTGAATGCAGAGTGGGCAATTGAGGACCGTTCTCTGAACACTTTTGCAATGGAAGGTCGTTTACATGTCACAAAGGTGTTAGCTATGTACCACTTTGAAAGGGTCAGATTCACGGTTGCATGATCTTTTATGATTGGGAACAGAGAAGTGTGCTGTGATGTCCATTTTAAAATATGCTGTAATGTCTGTACTTTCAAATGCTTTGCAAGCCTCCTGGTTCAGTTTTATATCCATTTCCTTACAGCAGCATGGACCACTGTATGTGAAAACTGATACTTAAAGAACTTGAGGGGTTCAAGCTAGTGCCCATGAGGATTTTTAGTGATCCGAAAACATGTCTGAGGACTTTGAAAAACTCAAGATTTTTTTTTTTTTGCAATGATCACATTGTACCCCTGTAACTCACCACTGCATTTTCAGCCTCTGTGCATCTGTTACAACAACAACTTGCATTTATATAGCGCCTTTAACGTAATAAAATGTCCCAAGACTCTTGGCGTGAACATTGTACTCAACATCCACGAAGTAGAGCTGATTTTTTTCGAAAGTTAATGGGAAGTTGCAATTTGTCAAAAGGGGGGAAAAGAACAGGTTTATAAAATACCTCTAGGACTTTTGGTCCCTCGGCGTATCTGTTTGAAACTGTTATGAGGGAATGGGGAGTTGCTGTGAAGTTGTAAATAGTTGAAAATAAAGGATTGTTCTAGAGAACATTGTGAAATTGTGATCCAAGTTCTCTTTTTCGTGAGATATAAAAAGAGAGAAAGCTAGCAAATCTAGCCCTTGAAACACAGCTGTAATTTACAGTTACATGCTGTACAAGCAAATGAATGTAGTAGTTGTGTATTTTTGCTAAGGTTATGGTTTCATGTAATTTAGTAGCACACTGCCCAGCAGTTGAGATAGGATGTTTCAACATTTTATTGTTTAAGTTTTAATGGGGTGTAAAGAGAGAGAGAGAGAGATAACCACATGAAAAGGAGGAAGAAAAGACATGGAAGAAAGGATAGAGAGAGAAGAAACTAATGGCATTTGGTCATCCTTGCTACCGATGTGGCAGAGGCAATTTACTGCAGCCCTGCAATCAGTTGCACTTATGCTATTTCATAATGGGCCATCAATGCACATTTTTGAAGATCTGAGGAATGGGGAACCTGCCTGTAGCTCCTGCTTCTGATACCACTTTGTGGTCGTAAGGTTGTGGCAGCTTTGTTTGCTATCTTTTAATATTTGTGTATATCTATAATATAATCATTACTATTGTGCATGTCTGCTGGGATTTTACACAGTAGTTGGATTCATCCCCATCTCTAGCCAAAATCATAGAATCGTACAGCACAGAAGGCCATTTGGCCCATCATGCCAACACCGGCTTTTTGAAAGAGCGAACCAATTAGTCCCACTCCCTTGCTCTTTCCTCATAGCCCTGTGAATTTTTCTTTTTCCACTTCTGTTTTGAAAGTTACTATTGAATCTGGTTCCACCATCCTTTCAGGCAGTGCATTCCAGATCATCATAATTTGCTGTGTAAAAAAAATTCCTTCTCATCTTCCCACTGGTTCTTTCGCCAATTGTCTTAAATCTGTGTCCTCCGGTTACCACCCCTCCTGCCAGTGGAAACAGTTTCTCCCTATGTACTCCAGCAAAACCCCTCTTAATTTTGAACACCTCTAGTAAATCTTCCCTTAACCTTCCTAGTTCTAAGGAGAACAATCCCAGCTTCTGTACTCTCTCCACATAACTGAAGTCCCTCATCACTGGTACCATTCTAGTAAATCTCCTCTGCACCCTCTCCAAAGCCTTGACATCCTTCCTAAAGTGTGGTGCCTGCTCTGCCATTCAGTAAGATCATGGCTGATCTTCGATTACCACTCCACTTTCCCACCCGATCCCCATATCCTTTAATTCCCTTAGAGCCCAAAAATCAATCGATCTCAGCCTTGAATATTCTCAACAACTGAGCATCCACAGCCCTCTGGGGTAGAGCATTCCAAAGATTCACAACCCTCTGAGTGAAGAAATTTCTCCTCATCTCAGTCCTAAATGGCCAACCCCTTATCCTGAGACTATGTCCCTAGTTCTAGATGCACCAGCCACTGGAAACAGCCTCTCAACATCTACCCTGTCAAGGCATCTCAGAATCTTATATTTTTCAATGAGATCATCTCTCATTCTTATAAACCCATTCTACTCAATATCTCCTCACAGGACAATCTTCTCATCCCAGGAATCAATGTAGTGAACCTTGGTTGCACCACCTCTAAGGTAAATATATCCTTCCTTAGGTAAGGAGACCAAAACTGTACACAGTACTGCAGATGTGGTCTCACCAAAGCCCTGTACAATTGCAGCAATTACTCTTGTACTCCAATCTCCTTGCAATAAAGGCTAACATACCATTTGCCTTCCTAATTGCTTGCTGTACATGCATGTTAACTTTGTGTTTCATGTTCAAGGACACCCAAATCCCTCTGAACACCAACATTTAATAGTTTCTCACCTTTTTAAAAAATATTCGGTTTTTCAATTCTTCCTACCAAAGTGAATAATCTCACATTTCCCCACGTTATACACTATTTGCCATCATTCGCAACCTTGGCATCCTATTTGACCCTGAGATGAGCTTCTGACCACATATCCGCTCCAGCACCAAGACCACCGACTTCTACCTCCGTAACATCACCCGTTTCTGCCCCTGCCTCAGCTCATCTGCTGCTGAAATCCTCATCCATGCCTTTGTTACCTCCAAACTGAACTGTTCCAATGCTCTCCTGGCTGGCCTCCCATCTTCCACCCTTCATAAACTTGAGCTCATTCAAAACTCTGCTGCCCATATCCTAACTCGCACCAAGTCCCGTTCCCCTATCACCCATGTGCTCGCTGACCAACATTGGCTCCCGGTCTGGGAATGCCTCGATTTTTAAAATTCTCATTCATGTTTTCAAATCCCTCCATGACCTCATCCCTCCCTATCTCTGTAACCACCTCCAGCCCTACAACCCTCTGAGATCTCTGCGCTCCTCCAATTCTTGCCTCTTGTGCACCCTCGATTTTAATCGCTCCACCATTGGCAGCCGTGCCTTCAGCTGCCTAGGCCCTAAGCTCTGGAATTCCCTCCCTAAACCTCTCCACCTCTCTACCTGTCTTTATTCCTTTAAGACGCTCCTTAAAACCTACCTCTTTGGCCAAGCTGTCCTAATGCCTCGTTATGTGGCTTGGTATGAAGCGCCTTGGGACATTTTACTACGTTAAAGGTGCTATATAAATGCAAGTTGTTGTTGTTCTTGCTCACTCACGTAACCTGTTTATATCCCCTTGCGGACTCTTTGGGCATGATTTTTAACAGTGAAAAACGGGTGGGTGGTGGGGCATTCAAAATTGTAACCATTTCAGACCTGTCCTCAACCCGCCTCCCACCCGCCCATTTCCAGTCTTCACCGGGGCGGGATGAGGTACAGGCGACCAACCCGCTCCCAGGAGGCGGTTCGGTCCTTATAACCTTTCAAGGGAGGCTTCGGCCCTCTGTTTTCCCACGGTTTCCAATTTCAAACCCGGGGGGCCGGGATTCCCAGACCTTTTCTTTCATGCCTCATGAAAGGAGGCAAGAAGGCCCGAGACTAACAGGTAGGTGCCTTTCTGGCACGGCTTGTGGGTCCAGAGGAACAAGAGTGCTTCCCCCAGGCCCAACGAGCTGACCTGCAGCGACCACCACCCCCCCCCCACCCCAAATGATCGCGGACCTCCGATCCCCGACTTTCCCCCCCTCCATGACTGACGACCCCTGTGCTGACCCATGCATCCCTGCTGACCTGTGCCAACCCATGCCCTTTGCCCCATCCCCCCATCCATATAACTAAAGACTTACCTGAACACGTCCTCTCCCTGTCTGGTCTCCCGTCCAACTGAGACGAGCCTGTCAATCAGGCCAGTCAGTTGGATGGCAAACTGACAAAAAAAAAATAAAAGACGCTTTTACGTCAAAATCATAAGGACATCCAGGAAATGTGAACTTCCAGGTTTCCGTCCGCAATTTGATCTCCCGCCCCCCTTCCCAGCTCGGGGTCAAAATCATGCCGTTTGTGTCCTCCTCACAGGTTACTTTTCTACCTAGCTTTGTATCGTCAGCAAACTTGGATACGTTACACTCGGTCCCTTCATCTAAGTCATTAATATGGATTGTAAATAGCTGAGGCCCCAGCATAACTTCCTTGCTTTTGTACTCCATGCCTCTCTTGATAAAGCCCAGGATCCCATATGCTTTTTTTTAAAAACAGTCTTCTCAATGTGTCCTGCCACCTTCAGAGATTTGTGTATGTGCACCCCCAGGTCTCTCTGTTCCTGCACCCCCTTTAAAATTGTACCATTTCGCTTATATTACCTCTCCGCATTCTTCCGATCAAAATGTATCACTTCACA
The DNA here is from genome assembly GCF_035084215.1 of Heptranchias perlo. NCBI lineage: Eukaryota > Metazoa > Chordata > Chondrichthyes > Hexanchiformes > Hexanchidae > Heptranchias > Heptranchias perlo. The sequence goes on along the minus strand of NC_090328.1, from coordinate 133,954,883 downwards.
CTTCTCTGTATTAAATTTCATTTGCCACATGTCTGCCCATTTCACCAGACTGTCTGTGCCCTTCTGAAGTATCTTATTATCCTCCAAATTGATTATTATGTTTCCGAGTTTCATGTCATCTGCAAACTTTGAAATTATGCCCTGTATACCCAAGTCCAGATCATTTTTTATATATATATATATATATATATATATATAGGGGTGGTCCTAATACTTTATTGGAATCAATTCTGAGGGACAGCCTAAATCATCATTTAGAAAGGCACGGATTAATCAAGGACAGTCAACGTGGACTTGATTGAATTTTTTGAGGAGGCAACAAGGAGGGTCAATGAGGGTAGTGCATTTGATGTAGTCTACATGGATTTTAGCAAGGCTTTTGACAAGGTCCCACATGGCAGACTAGTCAAAAAAGTAAAATTTTGGATCCAAGGGAAAGTGGCAAGTTGGATCCAAAATTGGCTCAGTGGCAGGATGCAAAGGGTAATGGTTGACGGGTGTTTTTGCGACTGGAAAGCTGTTCCAAGTGGGATTCCGCAAGGCTCAGTACTGGGTCCCTTGCTTTTCGTGGTATATATTAATGATTTGGACTTGAATGTAGGGGGCTTGATCAAGAAGAGTTTGCAGATGATACAAAAATTGACCGTGTGGTTGATAGTGAGGAGGAAAGCTGTAGACTGCAGGAAGATATCAATGGACTGGTCAGGTGGGCAGAAAAGTGGCAAATGGAATTCATCCAGAGAAGTGTGAGATAATGCATTTAGGGAGGGCAAACAAGGCAAGGGAGAATAAATGGGAGGATACTGAGAGGTGCAGATGAACAAAGGGACCTTGGAGTGCATGTCCACAGATCCCTGAAGGTAACAGGACAGGTAGATAAGGTGGTTAAAAAGATATATGTGATACTTCCCTTTATTAGCCGAGGCATAGAATGTAAGAGCAGAGAGGTTATGCTAGAACTGTATAAAACATTGGTTAGGCTACAGCTTGAGTACTGCATATAGTTCTGGTCACAACATTACAGGAAGGACGTGATTGCACTGGAGAGGGTGCAGAGGAGATTTATGAGGATGTTGCCAGGGCTGGAGAATTTTAGCTATAAGGAAAGATTGGATAGGCTGGGGTTGTTAGCTTTGGAACAAAGGAGACTGAGGGGAGATTTAATTGAGGTATAAAAAATTATGATGGGACAAGATAGAGTGGATAGGGAGGACCTATTTCCCTTACCAGAGGGGTCAGTGACCAGGGGGCATAGATTTAAAGTAATTGGTAGAAGGATTAGAGGGGAGCTGAGGAGAATTTTTTTCACCCAGAGGCTGGTGGGGGTCTGGAACTCACTGCCTGAAAGGGTGGTAGAGGCAGAAACCCTCAACTCATTTAAAAAGTACTTGGATGGGCACTTGAAGTACTGTAATCTACAGGGCTACGGACCAAGTGCTGGAAAGTGGGATTAAGCTGGATAGCTCTTTTTTGGCTGGCACGGACACGATGGGCCGAATGGCTTCCTTCTGTGCCGTATCTTTCTATGATTCTATGAATACTGACCCCTGGGGGACACCACTGTATACTTCCCTCCAGTCTGAAAAACAATCGTTCACCACTACATATGGCAGTGTTGAAAAATTATGTGACAGGAAGCAAGTTTATTCATTTAGTCGCAGAAACTTTCACTTTGACTTCCAAATAAAATTCCTTTTTAGTACAATTGATCTCTGAATTGCACTTATTGCTGCTGTTTACTGTACTGTAATTTCTAGCCTAAGGACTATATTTTAAAATGGCAGGCTGAACTAATATGCTTCACAACTGATCAGTTTTTTTAACAACATATTATTTACTACATTTAATAGGCAGTCTGAAATAGATTCTGCTCTTTTATAAACTTTACTAGCCCTTGAAAGATTTTAAATACAGCTGTAATTTACAGTTACATGCTGTACAAGCAAATAAATGTCGGAGATAATAGGCTTCTTAAATATTCAATTAGTTGTGTATTTTTGCGAAGGTTGTTGTTTCGTGAAATTTAGTAGCACACTGCTCAGCAGTTGAGGTAGGATATTTCAACATTTTATTGTTTACAGTTTTAAAATCTAGTAAAAGATATGAAGATTTTATTGAGAAACACCAAAGAATTGCATCTCAATGTGCCAGATTTCTGAACCCACCATATTTATATTCTGGGCGGATAAACAGTAAGTAGCAATGAGATTGTTTCTCTGAGAATTTGCACGCAATTCAAAGTCTGAAGACACCCATTTGAGATTTTTCTGTTTCAGATTAAGCTGATTGATTGGGGTCGATTTTAACCCTGCCCGCTTGGCAGAAACAGGGTGGGTGGACAGTTAAAATCAAGCAGGTTAGTTACCCGCTGGCTGGCAGGAAATTAACTTGCTGGAACAGTTTTCCATCAGAATCCTACTCAGTTAAAATCGCCCCCCCGTCCCCAAAATTATATGTAAAATTTGATATAATCCATTAACGAGTGATTGCAATGTGGATCCAATTAGATCAGCACCAATTTTTTTTGTTGCCATTTCTTCACTTTTTTTAATGTCTCATTGCTTCTTGATCATTTCACCTGGAGGTGCTGAAGCCAATTTTTGCATCCTTAACTGCCATCCCAACAGAGTTTTGCTAACTCAGCACAGACCAGGAATCGAACCTGGGACCTTCCTGATCGGTTCATTTCAGCGTCTTACTGGATTAATTGAATTGCGCCCTTGGAGGAGTTAGAAGACTTCTTTTATGAAGCTTCTGCTCTAGAATGGGATTCATTAAGAGTGATTGGAGTTTTAATCTTCTTGGCATCCTGTGCCTGTAATAATCTCACACTGAGCACAAGTAGAGATTTAGGACAGTGAGCAAGCAAAATATTTTTACAAAGAGGGATAGAGGCTGTGGAATGCACTACTGGAGTTAGCGATTGAAGCAGAGACCATGTCAACATTTAAGAAGGCGTTAGATAGGTGGTTGAACGAAAGAGGGATTAAAGGATCTGGGAACAGGACGGGCACATGGGATTGGGACTACTGCTCATGTGGAGGATAACCACCAATCCGTACTGTTTGGGCTGAACGGCCTGTTTATATGTTGTAATTTTTATGCAATTCTAAGAAATATATATTTGTGATATTCTATATACTATGGGCAGATTGCTTTTCCAACTGGGAAAATGTCACTTCAAGAAATTTTTTGTCTGGAAGTACATGATCTTCCTCTTCTTGCGCAAAATTGCAGAACCTTGTACTGATACTCAGTTCTTTTTCTCATGGCATCCCAGTCATATTGCATCTACTTTATTCCATGTGAAGCATTTGTTTAACCAAAAGTTTTGTAACCAGTTTAGAACAAGATCCTTCTACGTTTAGACCAAGTTTGAAGTTCAGGATTGATATTAAGATTGTTGTTGTCCAGTGAATGGGGTCCTTCCACCTCCTGGGGATTAAACCTAATGTCTGTCGTAATGGTGGAACAGAATTGTGAACCTTTCTCTGTTACGAGTTATTATGAATATTGACTCAGGAGCCTTCTTGGTGACACTGTTGATTCTTATAAAAATTACAGTAAGAACCATGCAAGTATTATATGCTCAAGCTCATTAGGCGACATTGAAAATGTCATTCAGACAACTTGACTACAAAGAAGGGAAATTGTTAAAGTTGGTTACTGAGGAGTTTGGTCTGGTAGTAGATTTGAAATTTGATCCATATAGTTATTTTATATTGGCATGGAGGAAACCTTAACTAAGTTCAAGGATAATAAGCAAGTCATATACACTATTCTTGATCAAACTGCAAAGACCAAGTTCCCCACCCCCGTAACAAAAAGCCTCAGAACTGACAATGTTTTCACAAATGTAAGGAGTCTTACAACACCAGGTTATAGTCCAACAGTTTTATTTCAAATGAAACTGTTGGACTATAACCTGGTGTTGTAAGACTCCTTACATTTGTCCACCCCAGTCCATCACTGGCATCTCCACATCATGTTTTCACAGGAATTGGTCTCCCCTTTCTCCCCCATTGAGTCCTCCTCTCCTGATTCCTAATGCAGACCAGTCGCCAGCATTTTAAGCTGACAGTCAACATTCAACCTGTGTATTGGTTTAGTACTAATTCATAAGAAAAATCAGCTTATTTCACTAGGATTGAAGTTTGGTTGAATTTTTAAAAAAGTTAACTGCACTCTTTACCTTGATGTTTTGTTACTTTAGAATGTACAGCACAGAAATAGGCCATTTGGCCCAACAGGTCCATGCTGGTGTTTATGCTCCACAAAAGCCTCCCCCCTCCCTACTTCATCTAACCCTATCAGCATATCCTTCTTTTCCTTTCTCCCTCATGTGTTTATCAAGCTTCCCCTTAAGTGCATCTATGCTATTTGCCTCAACTACTTCTTGTGGTAGCGAGTTCCACATTCTAACCACTCTCTGGGTAAAGAAGTTTCTCCTGGATTCCCTATTTGGTTTATTAGTGTCTATCTTATATTTATTGCCCCCAGTTCTGGTCTCCCCCGCAAGTGGAAACATCTTCTATGTCTACCCTGTCAAAACCTTTCATAATCTTAAAGACCTCTATCAGGTCACCTCAGTCTTCTCTTGTCTAGAGAAAAGAACCCCAGCCTGTTCAATCTTTCCTGATAGGTATAACCTCTCCGTTCTGGTATTATCCTTCTTTGCACCTTCTCGAGTGCCACTGTATCCTTTTTATAATATGGTGACCAGAACTATGCGCAGTACTCCGAGTGTGGTCCAACCAAGGTTCAATACAAGTTTAACATAACTTCTCTGCTTTTCAATTCTATCCTTCTAGAAATGAACCCCAGTGTTTGGTTTGCCTTTTTTACAGCTTTATTAACCCACGTCACTACTTTTAGTGATTTGTGCATCTGTACTCCCTCTGCTCCTCTGCCCCATTTAGATTCTTATTTCCCAAAGAGTGTGTGGCCTCTTTTTATTCTTCCTAACAAAATGTAACACTTCGCACTTATCTATATTGAAGTTCATTTGCCAATTACATGTCCATTCTGCAAGTTTATTAGTGTCGTCCTGTATTCTATTGCAGTCCTCCTCAGTATTAACCATGCCCCCCCAATTTGGTATTGTCCGCAAGTTTTGAAATTTATACTTCCGATTCCCGAGTCCAAATCGTTTATGTAAATAGTGAACAACAGTGATGCCAGCACCGATCCTTGTGGAACACCCCTGCTGTTCCTTAATGTTTCCAGTGTACTTCTAATTGATACTCTATTGGAGGTAGTAGGTGTGAAGGCATCTTAGAGGTTTTCAGAGGAGACTGACTGCCTAGTTCTACATGCTATAGACCCAGATGATCCTATCTGTGCACCAGTAATGGACTATGGCATTCTAATTATGGGATTTGCACACTTGCTGGAGTTGCTTCTGCCACTTGCCCAGAGGCATGCAATGATAAAATGCTGATGGTGCATGAAAGTTACTTGTCTATTTGAGTTACTGCAAACGTGCAATTGTTGGAGTCCAGATCCTCACTTAGGCCACTGATCTGTAGGAGCATAATGCAGTGCACTTGCACAGGTCTCTGAAACCCTCCCTATTAATTACCCTAAGGTTGTCTCAAAGCATGTTGAAGCTGGCCATAACCACATTGTGTCATATATCATAGAAGGCAGAGCACAGGAGGAGGCCATTCGGCCCATCGTGCCTGTTCCGGCTCATTGAAAGAGCTATCCAATTAGTCCCATTCCCCTGCTCTTTCCCCATAGCCCTGTAATTTTTTTCCCTTCTGAAAGTTTCACTTTTGAAAGTTACTATTGAATCTGCTTCCACCATCTGTTCAGACAGTGCATTCTAGATCGTCTTCGACCTGAAGCGTTAACCCTGTTTCTCTCTCCACAGATGCTGCTTGACTTGCTGAGCTTCTACAGCATTTTCTCTTCTTATTTCAGGTTTCCAGCATCTGCAGTATTTCACTTTTGTTAAAATTACACCATTTAGTTTATATTGCCTCTCCACATTTTTCCCACCAAAATGTATTACCTTACACTTCTCTGTGTTAAATTTCATCTGCCATGTGTCTGTCCATTTCACCAGTCTGTCTGTGTCCTCCTGAAGTCTGTTACCATCTTCCACATTGTTTACTACATTTCCGAGTTTTGTGTCATCTGCAATCTTTGAAAATTATAACCACTATACCCAAGTCCAGGATATTAATATATAACAAAAAGAGCAGTGGTCCTAATACCGACCCCTGGGGAACACCACTGTATACTTCCCTCCAGTCTTAAAAATAACTGTTCACCACTACTCTCTGCTTCTGTCCCCTAGCCAATTTTGTATCCTTGCTGCCACTGTCCCTTTAATCCCATGGGCATTAATTTTGCTGACAAGTCTATTATGTGGAACTTTATGCAATGCCTTTTGAGAGTCCAAATATATAACATCAACCCTCTCCATTACTTCATGAAAGAATTCAATCAAATTAGTCAAGCACGATTTTCCTTTAACAAATCCGTGCTGACTTTCATTTATTAGCCCACGCTTTACTTCCAAGGGCCAGTTAATTTTGTCCAGGATTATTATTTCTCAAAGTTTCCCCACCACCGATGTTCGGCTGACTGGCCTGTAATTGCCAGGTGTATCCCTCTCCCCTTTTTTGAACAGGGGTGTAACCTTTGCAATCCTCTAGTCTTCCGACTCCATCCCCATCTTGGATTTTAGAATCCACTACTTCCCCAACATTATTAGTAGCATTCCTGAGAGATGCTGATACAGTGGTTGCGATCTGCATGCTTAGAATCTCCTCTGCTGACGCGGTTATTGGTACGTGCTTCTCAATAGCAGGCCACAGGGCAGGCAGCTATTGGCTCACGGCAGTGCATAACTGCATGTTTGACTCAGCAAAGGTATCCAGAACTGCTTCCGGCATGTTTCTTAAGGTGACAGGTGACTAACATTGAGAACATTTGATTGGTGACTTTGTAAAGCTGCAATCATGAAGGAAGTCAGCAAGGTGATGCTAAGCCTCTGCCCAGCAACATTCAACTCTTTTTCCACAACCCTGCCTCTTTCAAATGTGTGATGAATGACTCTCTGTTTTCTCCTCCACTCTAATTCGCTAATACTGAATCTGAAGTGCTGATATAATCTTCAAGTTGTGTTGGTGGCACAGAGTGCGATGAGGATTCTTATTATCTCAAGGGACCAGCTTGCTGCTCTTGTGGAAAAAGAAAGTGACACCTGATGAGTGCGTCTGCATAGTTAGGCATGTTGTTCCAGACAGTACATGTTATTTATTACAGCACAACACAATTACTGCCGCACACTTCGCTGAAATCCATGAATTCTCGGTTACAAACCAAGACCGTGGTTGCCTCTTCCAGCATATGCGTCATCCAGGCCCTGTGACCTCCATAATGACTTACTCAGAGTGGCTAAGAGGTTTTTCCTGCTGTATGCCTTGCCTCTCCTACCATTGAAGGGTACTTTTTTTTTCTGCAAGGAGCAGCAATATTCATTAAATGAACAGACCATACTTCGTGAGTAGCTAAGGCTGCAGCAGATTGTTTATGGCCTCAGGCAAAATATAATAGAATTTGAAGTAACTTGGCTCCAGAAATCAAAACGTTGCCTGTATTTGAATTATCAGTTGTATGTGTGCACGGTGATGGTCAGTGATCAATCTTTGCCACCTGTAGCTTCCTAGTTTTCACTAATTTGGCCTGTTGGAACATTTCAACAATATCATTAGTTTCCTTTATGTTGTATTCCTGGCTGGTTACGAGATAAAATGAGGTTAACTATATAATTTATAAAGCTACTTAAGCTCGCTGACACTTGCAATTTACTTTGACACCCACATATGACAGGTTCACCCTCACCCTCCAAGCTCACCTATTCATTTGTTTTCATATTGGAAACCTTCTTGTACGTAGCTCTGCATGTGCACTGGGTGGTTTCCTCTCACACCTGATGCACCCTCTGCTTATTGCCTGATTGTCCTTCAACCTTGAAGAGGATATTTTGCCAGGCCCTTGCGCCAACTACAATGATTGGCAGGGCATGTATGCGTAATTGGGCTTTTCTCATTCCGCATTCTCCTTTCATTATTGCTCAAAGTGGCTTTGCTACTCAACCTAGTAACATTTCCACCCTGGAAACCACACACTAATAATATGAGTACTGCCTGAAATGGTATCTTCAACCAAGTACCACATAGACTGTATCATAGTACCACAGAATGGTACAGCACAGAAGGAAGCCATAAAAACATAAGAAACCTTTTTTTTTTTATTTGTTCACGGGATGTGGGCATCGCTGGCGAGGCCGGCATTTATTGCCCATCCCTAATTGCCCTTGAGAAGGTGGTGGTGAGCCGCCTTCTTGAACCGCTGCAGTCCGTGTGGTGAAGGTTCTCCCAAAGTGCTGTTAGGAAGGGAGTTCCAGGATTTTGACCCAGCGACGATAAAGGAACGGCGATATATTTCCAAGTCGGGATGGTGTGTGACTTGGAGGGGAACGTGCAGGTGGTGTTGTTCCCATGTACCTGCTGCCCTTGTCTTTCTAGGTGGTAGAGGTCGCGGGTTTGGGAGGTGCTGTTGAAGAAGCCTTGGTGAGTTGCTGCAGTGCATCCTGTGGATGGTACACACTGTAGCCACAGTGCACCGGTGGTGAAGGGAGTGAATGTTTAAGGTAGTGGATGGGGTGCCAATCAAGCTGGCTGCTTTGTACTGGATGGTGTTGAGCTTCTTGAGTGTTGTTGGAGCTGCACTCATCCAGGCAAGTGGAGAGTATTCCATCACACTCCTGACTTGTGCCTTGTAGATGGTGGAAAGGCTTTGCGGAGTCAGGAGGTGAGTCACTCGCCACAGAATACCCAGCCTCTGACCTGCTCTTGTAGCCACTTAAGAAATAGGAGCATCTGTAGGCCATACGACCCCTCAAGCCTGCTCTGCCATTCAATAAAATCATGGCTGATCTTCGACCTCAACTCCACTTTCCCGCCTGATCCCCATATCCCTTGATTCCCATAGGGTCGAAAAATCTATCGATCTCAGCCTTGAATATACTCAATGATTCAGCATCCACAGTCCTCTGCGACAGAGAATTTCAAAGATTTACAAACCTCTGAGTGAAGAAATTTTTCCTCGTCTTAGTCCTAAATGGCCGACCCCTTATCCAGGGACTATGCCCCCTCGTTCTCGACTCTCGAGCCAGAGGAAACAGCCTCTCAGCATCTACCCTGTCAACCCTCTCAAAATCTTACATATTTCAGTGAGATCACCTCTCATTCTTCTAAACTCCAGACAGTATAGACCCATTCTACTCAATCTTTCCTCATAGGACAACCCTCTCACTCCAAGAATCAATCTAGTGAACCTTCATTGCACTGCCTCTAAGGAAAGAATATCCTTCCTTCGGTAAGGAGACCGAAACTGTACACAATACTCCAGGTGTGGCCTCACCAAAGCCCTGTACAGTTGCAGCAAGACCCTCCCTACTCTTGTACTCCAACCCCCTTGCAATAAAGGCCATCATACCATTTGCCTTCCCTATTGCATGCTGTACTTGCATGTTAACTTTGTGTTTCGTGTACAAGGGCACGCAAGTCCCTCTGAACACGAACATTCAATAGATTCTCTCAATTTAAAAAATATAATGTTTTTCTATTCTTCCTACCAAAGTGAATAATCCCACATTTCCCCAAATTATAATCTATCTGCCATCTTCTTGCCCACTCACTTAACCTGTCTATATCCCTTTGCAGACTCTTTGTCTTCCTCACAGCTTACTTTCCCACCTAGCTTTGTATCATCAGCAAACTTGGATACATTACACTCGGTCCCTTCATCTAAGTCATTAGTATAGATTGTAAATAACTGAGGCCCCAGCACTGATCCTTGCGACACCCCACAAGTAACAGCCTGCCACCTGAAAATGACCAGTTCGTTCCTACTCTCTGCTTTCTGACATAGAAAATTCATGGCACAGAAGGAGGCCACTCAGCCTGTTATGATTTTCTATGTGCCCTGTTATTACTTCCTTGGTAATGGATTACAGCATTTTCCCGACGACTGATGACGAAAGGTCTTCGACCTGAAAGGTTAACTCTCTCTCTTGCTGGGTACTTCCAGCATTTTCTGTTTTTATTTCAGATTTCCGGCATCCGCAGCATTTTGCTTTTTACTGGTGTCAGGCTAATTGGCCTGTAGTTCCCTGTTTTCACCCTCCCTCCATTCTTGAATAGCGGGGTTACATTTGCTACCTTCCAATTCACTGGGACCATTCCAGAATCGAGGAAATTTTGGAAGATCCTAACCAATGCATCCAGTATCTCTGCAGCTACCTCTTTTTGAACCCTCGGATGTAGGTCATCAGGTTCAGGGGATTTGTTGACTTTTAGTCCCATTAATTTCTCTAGTACTTTTTATTTACTAATATTGATTACTTTAAGTTCCTCACTCTCATTAGATTCTTGGTTCCCCACTGTTTGTGGTATGTTTTTTGTGTCTTCTACTATGAAGACAGATATAAAATATTTGTTTAACGTCTCTCCCGTTCTTTATTCCACACTATAATTTCTCCTGTCTCGGCCTCTAAGGGACCAACGTTTACTTTCGCTACTCTTTTTTCCTTTTTGCGTACTTGTATAAGCTCTTACAATCTGATTTTATATTTCTTACTCGTGTACTCTCATATTCTATTTTCTCCATCTTCATCAATTTTTAGGTCGTCCTTTGCTGGTTTCTAAAACTTTCCCAATCGTCAGACTTACTACTCTTCTTGGCAGCATTATAAGCCTCTTTTAATCGAATGCCACCATTAACTTCTTTAGATAGCCATGGATGGATCACTTTTCCCATGGAGATTTTATTTTTCAATGGAATGTATATTCGTTGAGCATTACGAAATATTTCTTTAAATGTTTGCCATCTATCGTCATATCTTTTATTCCAATTTACCCCTCATCTGTATGTAATTGGCTGTATTTAAGTTGAAGACTCTAGTTTCGGACATAAGTATGTCACTCTCAAAATTAATTTGAAATTCTATTATATTATGATCACTCTTCCGCAGAGGATCCCTTATTATGGAGATTACCCTGTCTGATTGCACAAGACAAGATATAAAATAGTCTGTTCCCTGGTTGGTTCCATTCCATTCAGCCTATCGTGCCTGTCCTAGCTCTTTGGAAAAGCTATCAAATTAGTCCTGCTCCCCTGCTCCTTCCCCATAGCCCTTCACACTTTCTCCCCTCAAGTATCCATCCAATATTAAGCATGTGGACAGATGTTGAGGTGCTGCAGATGCCAAGTGATGTTAAGATCATTCGCTATCGTGAGTGCTGGGTGTTAGATTTCTGTCACCAACCGTTTGCGTGCTTCTAGTCTCTGCGAACGCCATGGACAGGCACTCCAGCATCCGGCTTCGTTCCAATGCCTGCTGCTCCACGTCCGTTAGGACCACCTGGTGTGGGGGGCCCCCTCTGGTCCGTGCCCTCTCCCGGGCATTCTGGCATCTCTTCTCCTATCAAGGCAAAACACAGAGAGGCATGATTGAGTGATGGTTGCATAGTGACCCGCTGCATGCATTGGTGTGGGTGGGGGTGACCGTGAGGGAGATGCATGAGAGAGTGCATTTGAGACATAGCCATGAGATTGTATGAGGATTGGGTTGCGTGGTAGTGTTCGAATGGGAACTGGGGCAGTGAGTAAGTGCAGTCAAGGTGAGGATGATAGTTGAGTGGATGTGAGGAGTGATGCGAGAGCGTTGTGGTGGCAGTGCAGAAGGAGTTATGTGGTGGTGGAGGTGATGTGGAAGGCGGAGTGTGGGAGAATGCGTAAGTATACTCACTTTGGCTGACCTGGTTAGGTCATTAAAGCGCTTCCTGCACTGGACCCAGGTTCGGCACACATTGCTGCTGCTGACCTCCTCTGCCACCTCCAGCCAGGCCTTCTTGATGGCAGAGGGAGGCCACCTCCTCCCATCAGATGGGAAAAAAAATTCCCTCCCACTCCTCACCCCATTGAGCAGCACCTGGAGTGAGGAGTCTGAGAACCTTGGAGCAGCCTTGCCTCTGGGCTGCTCCATGCTCCCAAAATGGTTCTTTGCTGCAGGAGGAGCATTGGAGGACTGCCCCTTTAAATAGGGCTCCTCCTGCTGACAGCCTGTGATGCGGATGCGCAGTGCGCCCGCTGCGCAGGTCTGGAACGGGAAACCCGGAAGCACGAGTAAGTACCTTCAACTAGGCTACGATCGCGTGCGGAGCACCCCGATTTCACTGGCCGCATTACCCACGCACCCAGTCGACCTCCCCGCTGCCAACCCGCCTCCCTCCTAATGTCGGGCCCGTAAACTCTGTTTCTTTCCCCACTGATGCTACCTCACTTACTGAGCTTTTCCAGCATTTTCTGTTTTTATTTCAGATTTCCACATCCGCAGTATTTTGCTTTTGATTTAGAATGGACATGATTGCACTTAAAGAACCGAGAATAAAACTGTGGATTGCTAAGATTGTGGGAGAAAACAAAACACTCATTTAACATGCATTCTCTGTGCACAAAGAGTAATTTAACATATTGTATACTGCCTTTAAGTATGAAGTATGGGCTCCTGGTGCTTTTGTGTGTTCACTTCAACAATGAAGCTAAAGATGAAGTAGTCTGGTGGTTGTGTTACTACACTCGTACCCCAGAATTCATGAGTTCAAATCCCATCCAATCATGGCATTTTTGGAAATTGAATTCAGTACATCTGCTAACTTGTGGGCTTGTACCAGATAAAATGACTATGAAAACTGCTGGATTGTCATTAAAATTGTAACTAATTCACAAATATCCTTCAGGGAAGAGAGCCTGCCACCCCTACCAATCTCCCTTACATGTGATTCCAGTCGTACACTATGTGGTTGACTGTTAATGCCCTCAGGGCAGGTCGGGATGGGCAATCAGTAAATAGTGCCATCTCAAGATCAAATTTTTTAAAATGACATAATTTACATAGGTCAGGTGCGTGGGTAACTTCTTTCCAGGACCCACTAATCTGACAAAGTCAGAGGGTGGTCCTCAAATTGGAAATCAGCAGACTGTCCTCTTTGCACAGAGTGCTCCCTTTTTTATTTAACAACGACACCTTTGCGATTCAGGAAGTCCTTGTTGGCTATGAGTGGTCATTTGAAGGCAGTTCGTGTTATGCTTATTTGGATGACTGCGTCCTGAGCAGAGACGCTGAAGGGATCTGTCAAATAAACACAAACATTGCTCCTTCAGAGGTCTGCTATTATCATTAATTTTCCAAAATCCAATTTATACCTCAGCCTTTTCGTTTCAAAAAAGAGGTTTCATTAGCATTGGATGGATTTAGAAGTCAGATCCTTATATTCCTGAAGGTTTCATGTCTGCTGCACTGAGCCACCATTCAGTTGATAAAATTGGCTTCAGACATATCTTTACTTTACATGTTGAACCAGCTGGCAGTAATTTCCTTAGTTATTCATTGTGCTTATCTTCACATGAAAAACACTATTTATTCCTATTTTTGCAATGCAGCCTACTTTACAAAAGAATATTGGTGAATTATATCTTTCATCACCATCAAGAGCAGTGGACAAATCCCTCCCATGTTCTGTCGTGAATTACTATCCACTTTACATAGTACGTTTTCCAAGGCTTTACACACTGTCTTACCAGCAGCATAGCTTGTGTGCTGGTCTTGTCCCATGTTCTATTTTCCAATGACTGTGTTTCTCCAGCAAAAATATACCTCACTGTATCACTATCACATCCTTGTTTGTATATGGTATTTATGGTACTGAGGTCTCATAGCGGATTTTTTGACCTTGAGCGAGGCTGCACCCACAGTGAGCTGCTCACCCATATACAGTAGGCACATCTCTTTGAAAGCAGTTTGGCCTGCTTTGAAGCACATCAGAAAGCTGGCTAGCTACTGTTTTGTAGCAATTTCAGAGAGATTTTTCTGGCTGAGAATTTTTGGCCTGTTTTCCAATGGCAGCAATTGTATCAGTTTCCAAGCGGAAAGGCCCCAGCAGTTCGAGAATTCACATAAATTTTACTGACTGGCAGGGTTTCCACAAGTGAAGGGCATCATTAATGGAACTCATGTAGCTACCAGGGCTCCACATGAGAACTCCAGCATTTTCATGAACAGGCAATATGTTGCACTCTATAAATAGGCATGCTGAATCAACACTTCCACTGTTTAGATTGGTCAGGAAGGATGCTGCTATACAGTCCAGCAAGATCATCACCGAGTGTTGAATGCTTCACATGTTTACAATTGGTGTTGGTATATAGGTGGCAGAGAAGGACCAAAGGTCCCGCAACTCCCCAGGAAGAGGAAGAGACAGAGATCCACCGACTTGCAGAGAACTGATATGCATCTGGGCAAAGTGGAGCAAAACTCTCTGATCGGCAACTACTCTGCAACTGTGGGTCAACAATGAAAGCACATACATTGTGAACTTTGTGACGATGGCGCACGACCCACCTGATCAAGCTGAATTGCCACGGCCATGCCTCATACTATCACTTCAAACCTTTAAATCCGCCCCCCCACCCCACAAAAAAAAACCTTGACCTGTTGGTGGCTCCTCATATATCCCGAAGTCCTATGAGCTGGCTGCCCCTTGGTATCCCTATAAGATGCATTTGTCTGGCTTCTTTACTTGCTTCCTGAGTGGGATAAGCAACTGTCCCTGTAACGATTGAAGTCACATGCACATATGTGATGGCCATCAGTGCCTGTCCACTTAGACCACTTCAATCCTTTAAGGGAGCTGTAGGGTTTTTTTTTAACTCCCTCTTTACTCTTTAGGGTAATCAGAGGTGAGAATCAATCAATGTTTAAAACCCTTCCAGCAATTGGTTTTATCAACGTAAAACACAACAGATAGAGATGCTTACAACCTTTGTTAGAAGTACAACTCAAAACTCAGAATGGTCAAATTTTTCTGCTTCGGGAGACTGACAGGTTAATTTTCCATTGAATCCTTCTTGGTGTTCTCCGAGACCATCTTTGGTCTGTCTGCTGGACTGTCTCCGTTCTGTCTCGTCGAAATTACTGTCTAGTTTTATACCGTTCTTACTGGTGCAAAAACAAGCTTCCAGTAATTTTCCTGCTCTCTCTTTCTCATGGTTATGTTTACAACAGTTTCTCACAGACTTTCAAGGCCTAGCTCGGCAGCTGTCTTATCTTGAAACTCGTTTCTTATCTCTGCAAAAGGACATCATCTCAGTTAGCCTTCAACAGTCTGAACTATCTTTCGAACTTGGTCAACTTTTCCAGCATGCCTTCTAAACAGTAATAATCCTGTGTTCTATCCTTTGTTAATATTTTTAATCAAATTCTGCTCTTTGAGCAATCCAGTGTTTCGAGCCCATCCTTTTTAGTTTTCTTGAAAAATCCAAAATCCTTCAGAGCTCACCGGAGGGAGTACTTCTGCAGTCTCCTGGAGAGGAGCCCACCTCATGGGCTCTTCCCCTGCCATGCCCTTGGGGCTGGGTCTCTCAGTTGGATCCCTTATCAATCTGAATGATCCATTATTGGTTAAACCCACTCTCACTGCTCTTTCTAAACGATCACTGTCTGTCAAATCCGACAATGACAGACTCCTGTAACTAGATGCTGAAAGTCCAAGGGTTAAATTATGAGGAAAGATTACATAAACTAGGCATGTATTCCCTGAAATATAGAAGGTCTCTCTCTCGCTCTCTTTATACTCTGTCTTCGCGCTCTCTAGCTCTCTCTTCGTGCTCGCTCTCTCCGCCGGGGCGCTCTCGCTCTCTCCGCCGGGGCGCGCTCTCGCTCGCTCTCTCCGCCGGGACGCGCTCTCGCTCGCTCTCTCCGCCGGGGCGCGCTCTCGCTCGCTCTCTCCGCCGGGGCGCGCTCTCGCTCGCTCTCTCCGCCGGGGCGCGCTCTCGCTCGCTCTCTCCGCCGGGGCGCGCTCTCGCTCGCTCTCTCCGCCGGGGCGCGCTCTCGCTCGCTCTCTCCGCCGGGGCGCGCTCTCGCTCGCTCTCTCCGTCCGCGCGCTCTCACTCGCTCTCTCCGCCGGGGCGCGCTCTCGCTCGCTCTCTCCGCCGGGGCGCGCTCTCTCTGCGCTCTTTCTCTCTCGTTTACTCTCTTCACTTTTGGTCTCTTTTCTCTTTCGCTCATCTCTCTCTCTCTCATATTCAGGAGATTAAACAAATTGCACCATAACGGAAGCTCCAGCTCCAGTGTGGTGTTGCTGAGATTTAAACTTGAATCTCACAGTTGACAGCTTGTACTCTTACGTTGTACTTAGATTGGCTGTAAATGTCTATTATTGTTGTTAAGAAATTGTACTAATATCCCCCTCCATTCCCTTAATTGAGTGAATTTCCCATTTCTAAGTGTCTTTTGAGGGCAAGCTGTATTGTCTATTTTTATAAGGAAAAGCAAAACAATCTGTAGAGAAGAGAAGGCCTGCACAAACTAAATCTACTTGCTTTGCATCTGTTAAAATTGTGCCCCTCGCAGCATGAATACTATTTAGTCCGAGTGCATTCCCAGCTGGAACATGTGGGGCATATTCTTTGCAGACATCCCATTAGTAGCACCTTTTTTTTTAATCCTTCATCGGCTGAACAATTCACTATGAACAAATCTCTGGGCAGTGATCAATAGGAGATAGAAAAATATTGAGACATTTAAGATTAAAAGGCATTTATAAAAGTGTCAATGTTGCTATTGTTCACAACTGAAGTACATATTAGTCTGAAACTATGGCCCCGATATTAATAGAGAGGATGCCTCCTTTGAATAATTTTGGGCAGACTCCCTCCCGCAATCCGGCCAGTTGATTGATTGATTGCCCGGCTGGCGGGCGGGTGCAGTGGGTAGCGGCAGGAGGCCGCAGCCTGGGACCCGTAGGGGGTGGGGGTAGGCTGAGGGCAGCGATCGAGGCTGGGGAGGGGGTGGTGGGAGCAGGGCGGGGAGCCTCCGGGCCGCGATCGGGGGGGGGAAGTGGAAGATCGAGGGGGAGGTGGAAGGTTGGGGCCGTGATCGGGGCCAGTGGAAGATCGGGGGAGGTCAAAGGTTGGGGCAGTGATCGGGGGAGGTCGAAGATTGGGGCCGTGATTGGGGCTGGGGGAGGCCAAAGGCTTCCTTGTGATGCCTGGAGGGAGCACTCCTGTCCCTGCTGGCCCACAAGGAGTGCGAAAAGGAGCTGATCTTCAGCACTTAACTTGGCCAATCAATGCCTTGGATCTGCTGCTGGGCAACCCACAGCTCGGATCTCCCCCTGACCTACAGTTAAGTTGATGTCGCAGAACCAAATATGTCACTTTTAAATGTTGATATACTTAACATATTGTAATTCAGTCGTTTGGTTAATATTTCCCACCTGTTAATTTGTCGATGGCCTGATTTACATTTGTAAAAATTTAAACAGACAGGCTGCTCGATTCTGATATTTTAACCTCTCCCGCCCATTGGTGTGGGGGGAGCGGGGGGTCAGGGGTTAAAATCGATGCCTATTATGCAGTGATAATTTAAACCTATCTGTTTGTTATATGAAAACTGTTTTACCTTGGGAAGTATTTGGATTCAGAAATGTTCTCTTTCTGATTTTGTACTTGTCATGCATCATAATAGCTCTAACTATTCCAGACTGATTGTGACAACCTACTGCTTTGGTCTATTTATATTAAAAAAAAATGCCCTGCAAGTTAAAGGATTCTCAACACATGAATGACTCAAAATAGCAGAAACTGCCATCAACATTTAAAAGGGAGGAACATGACTCCATTTAAAACACGTACAAGCCTGTGCTAAATGTTTTGAACCATGTTTGCGCTGTGTTTGTAATGCTGCAATTTTCTCCACATGGGCAATGACTGGCCCCTTTACTCGTGTTGTGCCTTCTGTCCAGTCGCCCAATTCTGACTCCATATTACAGCAGCGAGATTTTCCAGCAAGAACGACTTGTGGTGGGACAGATTATTGAGTGCTAGAATGGAAAATGATCCGTTTATAGGAAATGTAGTAAGCAATGTGGAGGATAGTAACAGACTTCAGGAAGACATCGACAGACTGGTGAAATGGGCAGACACATGGCAGATGAAATTTAACGCAGAGAAGTGTGAAGTGGTGCATTTTGGTAGGAAGAATGAAGGAGAGGCAATATAAACTAAATGATACAATTTTAAAGGGGGTGCAGGAACAGAGAGACCTGGGGATGCACATACACAAATCTTTTGAAGGTGGCAGGACAAGATGAGAATGCTGTTTTTTTTTAGAAAAAAGCATATGGGATCCTGGGCTTTATTAATAGAGGCATAGAGTACAAAAACAAGGAAGTTATGCCAAACCTTTATAAAACACTGGTTAGGCCTCAGCTGGAGTATTGTGTTCAATTCTGGCCACCAGACTCTTGGAAGGATGTCAAGGCCTCAAAGAGGGTGCAGAAGAGATTTACTAGAATGGTGCCAGGGATGAGGGACTTCAGTTATGTGGAGAGACTGGAGAAGCCGGGGTTGTTCTCCTTAGAACAGAGAAGGTTAACGGGAGATTTGATAGAGGTGTTCAAAATCATGAATGGTTTTGACTGACTAAATAAGAACAAACTGTTTCCAGTGGCAGAAGGGCTGTTAACCGGAGGACACAGATTTAAGGTGATCGGCTAAAGAGCCGGAGGTGACATGAGGAAACATATTTTTACGCAGCGAGTTGTAATGATCTGGAATTCACTGCCTGAAAGGGCGGTGGAAACAGATTCAATAGTAACTTTCAAAAGGGAATTGGATAAATACTTGATGGGAAAAAAAATTACAGGGCTATGGGGAAAGAGCAGGAGAATGGGACAAGTGAGAACCCATTGTCACTTGGCTGAATGTAGATAGTACAGAGGAGAAGTGAAAAAGGAAATAAGAGGGGCAAAGAGAGAGTATGAGAATAGACTGGCGGCTAACGTAAAAGGGAATCCAAAAGACTTCTGTAGGCGTATAAGTGGTAAACTGGTAGTAAGGAGGGGTGGGTTAGGGACCAAAAAGGAGATCTACATATGGAGGCAGAGGGCATGGCTGAAATACTAAATGAATACTTTGCATCTGTCTTTACCAAGGAAGAAAATGCTGCCAAAGTCACAGTAAAAGGGGAGGTAGTTGAGATACTGGATGGGCTCAAAATTGATAGAGGAAGTACTAGAAAGGCTGGCTGTACTTAAAGTAGATAAGTCACTGGTCCAGATGGGATCATCCTAGGTTGCTGAGGGAAGTAAGGGTGGAAATTGCTGAGGCGCTGGCCGTAATCTTCCAATCCTCCTTAGATATGGGGGTGGTGCCGAGGGACTGGAGAATTGAAAATGTTACACCCTTGTTCAAAAAAGGATGTAAGGATAAACCCAGCAACTACAGGCCAGTCAGTTTAACCTCGGTGGTGGGGAAGCTTTTAGAAACGATAATCTGGGACTAAATTAATAGTCACTTGGAGAAGTGTGGATGGCAGCATGGATACGAAATTGGCTAAGTGACAGGAAACAGAGTAGTGGTTAACGGTGGTTTTTTGGACTCGAGAAGGTATACAGTGGTGTTCCCCGGGGGTCGGTACTAGGACTGCTGCTTTTATTGATACATATTAATGACTTGGACTTGAGTGTACAGAGCACAATTTCAAAATTTGCAGATGGCACAAAATATGGAAGTGTAGTAAACAGTGAGGAGGATAGTGATAGACTTCAAGAGGACATAGACAGGCTGGTGGAATGGGCGGACACATGGCAGATGAAATTTAATGCAGAGAAGTGCGAAGTGATACGTTTTGGTAGGAAAAAGGAGGCGAGGCAATATAAACTAAAGGGTATATTTCTAAAGGGGGTACAGGAACAGAGACCTGGGTGTATATGTACACAAATCATTGAAGGTGGCAGGACAGGTTGAGAAAGCGGTTAAAAAAGTATACGGGATCCTGGGCTTTATAAATAGAGGCATAGAGTACAAAAGCAAGGAACTTTTGTTGAACCTTTATAAAACACTGGTTCAGCCACAACTGGAGTACTGTGTCCAATTCTGGGCACCGAAATGAAGGGTTTACATAAAGTAAATAAAGAGAAACTGTTCCCATTCGTGGACGGGTCGAGAACCAGAGGACACAGAATTAAGGTAATTGGCAAAAGAACCAAAGGCAACATGAGGAAAAACATTTTTACGCAGTGAGTATTTATGAACTGTAATGCATTGCCTGAAAGGGAGGTGGATGCAGATTCAATCATGGCTTTCAAAAAGGAAATAGATAAATACATGAAGGGAAAATATTTGCAGGGCTGCAGGGAAAAAGCGGGGGAATAGGACTGACTGGATTGCTCTTACAAAGAGCCGGCACGGGCTCAATGGGCCGAATGGACTCCTTCTGTGCTGTAATCATTCTACGATTCTATGATAAATGGATAGCTCTTTCAAAGCGCCGGCACAGGTACGATGGGTCGAATGGCCTCCTCCTGTGCTTTAGCTACTATGATATACTTAACTAAACTACTAAATTACAATAATGTGGAGATGCCGGTGATGGACTGGGGTGGACAAATGTAAGGAATCTTACAACACCAGGTTATAGTCCAACAGTTTTATTTGAAAATCACAAGCTTTCGGAGTTTACCTGCTTCGTCAGGTGAGTGAGTGAAGTTTACCTCCTTCGTCACTCACCTGACGCAGGAGGTAAACTCCGAAAGCTTGTGATTTTCAAATAAAACTGTTGGACTATAACCTGGTGTTGTAAGATTCCCTAAATTACAATAGGTTAACATTTCCCACCATTTCCCCATGCAAATTGAGCCATTATGATTCACTGGCACAGCATGAAAGAGGAGGAATATCATCTTTCGGAGAAAAATTGTAATGTTTCAAATAATATGTACCAATAACATAGCTCCTCTTGTGGTTTGTATTCTTCACTGCCTTCAATCTACGAGCACTATTTTAAAGCTGTTGCAAAGCCTTGTTGATCTGCAAAGCAATATCTATATATTGTTGATAGTATCAATATATTAATCAGTGCATATGCACTTTTATCATTTGTAATGAGTTATAGTTTAAAAGCTACTGATTAGTACAGAGAAGGATGCATCTCAGGGTTGCATGAAACATTGAGGAACAGGAACTATTGAAGGATTGCATCCGTATCCTGATGAAGTGACCGTAAAGAAATACTGTATTTAAAAAAGAGTTATATTTTCACATTTTGAAGAGACTGAGGTGCACCATGCATTTGTTTTGTTCTAGTGTGAATGCCATTAATGCTGATCTATGAATTAACTACACAATACACCAATTCTATGTGTATTTATATGTTTTATAAGTACCAGCATTCAACGATGAAAACCTTCCCTTGACCTCTTAACTGTGGATTTGTGAATCATTCTTCACCCCAAAAAGAAGCTCTGCTGCTCTGTAGTGCTTTCCACTTCCCACATCAACAATCACTGTGATCAGTCTGAGTGAGATTTACCATTTAGTGCTAAGTTACAAGATAATTTATCCTGCCTCAAGTACTTCTTAACCTGCCTGTTGTTCCTGCACCCTGTTCAAGTAGTTCTCGCTGCCTTTCGCATAAACTGAGTGCTTCCCAGCTCAGCTGTCTCTCGCCCTTCCTTCCTGAATACTCCCCGGCCCTTCTGTTTGTTTGTATATGCAGCCCAAGAATGAGGAGAGCAAAAAGATAGCAGGAGGTGAAGGAGAAGAATGAAGTGAAGGAGCAACAAAAAACTGAGTGAGAGAGACAGAAGGAAAAAGATAGAAGTGGAGGAATTAAAGATTTTTTTTTTGCAAAATAACCTGTACCAGTATCCTCAGCTAGAGGATGAACATTTTGTTGTGGGGTTTGTTCCAAAAAATTCCACAAAAGATTGAGGGACTGAATTTAGATAGTTTTCTGTGATATTTATTGTTAAGGATGGATGTGTTGTTTGAGTGAGCTGTGCATGCAGGTATTCTTAAAAAGAATACGAGTTTGCTTACTTTTACCTTCTCCCAAGGTGGCCTGTGCTTCAATTGTGATCTATCGTCTGGCACTACTGACACGCTGCCCATCTGAAAACATCTCCACAGCCTCTCAGCTTTGTGTTTCTAACCTACTGAGGAGATGAGAAACAGAAGCGTGCGTAGTGGGTTAGAAACAAACAACTGAGAGGCTGTGTTGATGTTTGATGTTCCTGATCTGGCTGCTCCTGGACATAGACCAATACTCTGGAGCTCGGACTCTACCTGGGGCCTTGAACTGCTTTTCGCACAAAACCTTTTTTGCTTCCTAAATCCATCTCAGTGCTTCCAGTCCCCATCTTTCCAGTCAGTATTCCATACGGCCCACTTAGTGCTTCCGTGGCCCAGTCCCTCGTACACTTACAACTGATCTCTCTACATCTTAAAGCACCCTATTCCTCCAGTACCCCTATGGATCTCACAACTCAGCCGCTCCAGTTATCCTTTCAAGTCAATGGTGCCCTTTGTCAGCTTTTGTCCTGGTTTCAACTCCAACCTCTTGTTTTCTCAGAGCTGCAGCCTCTTTTGGCCCTCTCCTTTTCTGAATTGACACTACCTTACCTTCCCTTCAAGTCTTTATCAATGCCCACCCCCGAGCTGACGTTGTCTTGGACTCTTCCTAAAGTGAGAAACTTAGTAATGGAAATAATGTTTGTAACATAATGCATAAATGAAATTACAACATCCACAAGAAAATTATTAAACATACCTGCACAGCAATAAATTGTGTTTTTAAAATGTGTCTAATGATGCCTTCTCTCCGAGAAGCCTAAATCTTGATTTCATAGGGCTGCCCAGAGCTATCATTGTCAACTGAAGAGACTCAACATGATAGCAGCATGCATCTCTGCTGACTACTCCAAAAAATGTTATGATTGACTGCAGGACTGCTGATTCATGGAGTGTAGCAGACTTGCTGTTTGTAACCCATATTTGTAAACCCCTCCCCTCACTATCCAATGACCTGAAAGTACTGGCAGCACCAAGCAGGGAAACCATTATTGGGGCTTTGAAGATTAATATGTTTTTAATTAAAAGCATCAAATCAACATAAAACATTACCTTATAAACTTCTTGTGAAGTAATTTTTGACAGGAAAAGCATTGTATACATAGAAGGGCTTTTCATTTGTGGAAATATTTAGAACAGCCATGTGTTTATTTAGCACTCTCAAGACCCCATCGCTCTCCTTGCTCTCTCATAATGTGGAGATGCCGGTGATGGACTGGGGTTGACAATTGTAAACAATTTTACAACACCAAGTTATAGTCCAGCAATTTTATTTTAAATTCACAAGCTTTCGGAGGCTTCCTCCTTCGTCAGGTAAATGTTCAGGAGCTCCTTGAAGCCTACGCATTTATACATCACAGAACAATACATGGTGTTTACAGACTGCCCCTGCAACTGCCCGTTGCCAAGGCAATCACCGTGTTCAGACAGAGAGGTGTCACCTGCAGAACCCCCGAATACACATTCAACAAAAAAACAAACAGGAAAAAAAAAACACAGAGAGAGGCAGAAACATCCGGAAGGCAGAGAAAGCCAGCAAATGACCCATTATATTAAAAACAGATAACATTTGTTCGCTGGTGGGGTAACGTGTAGCGTGACATGAACCCAAGATCCCGGTTGAGGCCGTCCTCATGGGTGCGGAACTTGGCTATCAATTTCTGCTCGACGATTTTGCGTTGTCGTGTGTCTCGAAGGCCGCCTTGGAGTACGCTTACCCGAAGGTCGGTGGATGAATGTCCATGACTGCTGAAGTGTTCCCCGACTGGGAGGGAACCCTCCTGTCTGGCGATTGTTGCGCAGTGTCCGTTCATCCGTTGTCGCAGCGTCTGCATGGTCTCGCCAATGTACCATGCTCTGGGGCATCCTTTCCTGCAACGTATGAGGTAGACAACGTTGGCCGAGTCACAGGAGTATGAACCATGCACCTGGTGGGTGGTGTCCTCTCGTGTGATGGTGGTATCTGTGTCGATGATCTGGCATGTCTTGCAGAGGTTACCGTGGCAGGGTTGTGTGGTGTCGTGGACGCTGTTCTCTTGAAAGCTAGGTAATTTGCTGCGAACGATGGTCTGTTTGAGGTTGGGTGGCTGTTTAAAGGCGAGTAGTGGAGGTGTGGGGATGGCCATAGCGAGGTGTTTGTCCTCATTGATGACATGTTGAAGGCTGCGGAGAACATGGCGTAGTTTCTCCGCTCCGGGGAAGTACTGGACGACAAAGGGTACTCTGTTGGTTGCGTCCCGTGTTGGTCTCCTGAGGAGGTCTATGCGATTTTTTGCTGTGGCCCGTCGGAACTGTCGATCGATGAGTCGAGCGTCATATCCCGTTCTTACTAGGGCGTCTTTCAGCGTCTGTAGGTGTCCATCGCGTTCCTCCTCGTCTGAGCAGACCCTGTGTATTCGCAGGGCCTGTCCATAGGGGATGGCCTCTTTGACGTGGTTAGGGTGGAAGCTGGAAAAGTGGAGCATCGTGTGGTTGTCCGTGGGCTTGCGGTAGAGTGAGGTGCTGAGGTGCCCGTCTTTGATGGAGATTCGTGTGTCCAAGAAAGAAACTGATTCTGAGGAGTAGTCCATGGTGAGCTTGATGGTGGGATGGAACTTGTTGATGTTATCGTGTAGTCTCTTTAGTGATTCCTTGCCATCGTATCAGGCAACGGAACCCTGTGTGAGAACCTCTCTGGATACATCGAGGGCATCCTGAAACCCATCGTACAGGGAACCCCCAGCTTCTGTCGCGACACTACAGACTTCCTACAAAAACTCAGTACCCACGGACCAGTTGAACCAGGAACACTTCTCACCACGATGGACGTCTCGGCACTATACACCAGTATCCCCCACGATGACGGCATCGCTGCGACAGCATCAATACTCAACACCAACAACAGCCAATCTCCGGAAGCCATCCTACAACTCATCCGCTTCATCCTGGATCACAATGTCTTCACCTTCGATAACCAGTTCTTTACCCAAACACACGGAACAGCCATGGGGACCAAATTCGCACCCCAATACGCCAACATTTTCATGCACAAGTTCGAGCAGGACTTCTTCACTGCACAAGACCTCCAACCAACACTATACACCAGATACATCGACGACATTTTCTTTCTATGGACCCACGGCAAGGAATCACTAAAGAGACTACACGATAACATCAACAAGTTCCATCCCACCATCAAGCTCACCATGGACTACTCCTCAGAATCAGTTTCTTTCTTGGACACACGAATCTCCATCAAAGACGGGCACCTCAGCACCTCACTCTAACGCAAGCCCACGGACAACCACACGATGCTCCACTTTTCCAGCTTCCACCCTAACCACGTCAAAGAGGCCATCCCCTATGGACAGGCCCTGCGAATACACAGGGTCTGCTCAGACGAGGAGGAACGCGATGGACACCTACAGACGCTGAAAGACGCCCTAGTAAGAACGGGATATGACGCTCGACTCATCGATCGACAGTTCCGACGGGCCACAGCAAAAAATCGCATAGACCTCCTCAGGAGACCAACACGGGACGCAACCAACAGAGTACCCTTTGTCGTCCAGTACTTCCCCGGAGCGGAGAAACTACGCCATGTTCTCCGCAGCCTTCAACATGTCATCAATGAGGACAAACACCTCGCTATGGCCATCCCCACACCTCCACTACTCGCCTTTAAACAGCCACCCAACCTCAAACAGACCATCGTTCGCAGCAAATTACCTAGCTTTCAAGAGAACAGCGTCCACGACACCACACAACCCTGCCACGGTAACCTCTGCAAGACATGCCAGATCATCGACACAGATACCACCATCACACGAGAGGACACCACCCACCAGGTGCATGGTTCATACTCCTGTGACTCGGCCAACGTTGTCTACCTCATACGTTGCAGGAAAGGATGCCCCAGAGCATGGTACATTGGCGAGACCATGCAGACGCTGCGACAACGGATGAACGGACACCGCGCAACAATCGCCAAACAGGAGGGTTCCCTCCCAGTCGGGGAACACTTCAGCAGTCATGGACATTCATCCACCGACCTTCGGGTAAGCATACTCCAAGGCGGCCTTCGAGACACACGACAACGCAAAATCGTCGAGCAGAAATTGATAGCCAAGTTCCGCACCCATGAGGACGGCCTCAACCGGGATCTTGGGTTCATGTCACGCTACACGTTACCCCACCAGCGAACAAATGTTATCTGTTTTTAATATAATGGGTCATTTGCTGGCTTTCTCTGCCTTCCGGATGTTTCTGCCTCTCTCTGTGTTTTTTTTTCCTGTTTGTTTTTTTGTTGAATGTGTATTCGGGGGTTCTGCAGGTGACACCTCTCTGTCTGAACACGGTGATTGCCTTGGCAACGGGCAGTTGCAGGGGCAGTCTGTAAACACCATGTATTGTTCTATATGTATAAATGCGTAGGCTTCAAGGAGCTCCTGAACATTTACCTGAGGAAGGAGGAAGCCTCCGAAAGCTTGTGAATTTAAAATAAAATTGCTGGACTATAACTTGGTGTTGTAAAATTGTTTACAATTGCTCTCTCATAGGAATACCATTCTGGTTACCTTGTTTTATATTCGAATGTATAGGATCTGGATTATGCGCCTCTGCTGAAGGACCTCCCTGCTTTCTCCCTAAACTTGATCAGTAATTGAATGCGTTGCACATTCTTCCCTGTTCCCTGCACTCTTCCATGCCCCCCCCACCCCTCTCTCCCCATGTTACATGCACACATTTATTTATTAATTTAACTCTGCTCTGTGACAGGAACGAATTTATTTAGTTATTTACCAGCAGTAGAGCGGACAACACAATTTGCTTTTCAGAAAATAAATCATCACCTCCCTTGGAATGGTGTAACCTCTTCCTCATTGTGAGCATCACCCAGGGAGATTGTTAGTTCTATTAATTTAAATTCTCATGAATTGTGTGGCCAATGACACTCCAGATGTCACACTTCGAAGTGCAAAATTATTAATTTTTTTTAAAGAAGGGAAAGAATGAGTTATTCTGACCTGGACTGTGAAATTTAAAAGCAGCTACAATTGCCCTCTAATTGACTGTATGAGATTAGAAATGGGTCCAATTTCCTGGATTTACTTATCTGGACTATCTCCCTACACACAGGGATTGTATATTGTAAAATGGGAAAAGCAGGAATGAAACTGCTGGTCATAAATCAACAAATCAAAAGTGGGCAATCAACAAACAACTACAAAAAGCAAGGAGTAGAAGAGAAACCAATAATATCCTTGTGATCACTGATCTACACGAAGATAAGGACCTAATCCTGGAAGTAAAGTTTGTAAAATACTAAACACATAAAATATTACACAATTTACATGAAAATGAATTTACATAAGCAATAGCATTTTCTCCATTTGAACTGCCTCAAAATATTTCTGAAAAAGGCCTGTGCTTTTCTGAGGTTGACGTTCATGAGGCTTCCCAGAGCAGTTACTGTCAGTTGAAGACATCTAGCAAGTTGGCCAGCTACGACTGCCACTTTGCATCGTGCTTATAGTTCCTAGAATTTCTCATGATTGACAGCTAGACTGCATAAGAGCTGTACTCCTAATCCCATGTGCCTGTCCTCTTCCCATATTCCTTTATTTGCCTTCCTTCACCATATTACTTTATACCCCTTTCCTTCAAATACCTATCTAACCTATTCTTAAAGTTGACATGGCCTCCACTTCAATCACTGACTCTGGGTAGTGCATTCCATAGCCTCACAATCCTTAGTGTAAAAGTATCTCCTGCTCCTTGTCCTATTTCTGTGTTCCCTCAATCACTGAAAACAAATCTATTTTTATCTATTCTGACCCATTCCTTCATAATTTTAAACATGTATCAGATCTCTCCCTGATCTCTGTTCTAACGAGAACCATGCCACTGATAGCATTAACAGTTAGAGTAACTGTTTTAAGCAGCATTAGAAGTAACCCAGAATTTGTTTCGTTTTGTATAAAACATTAAAATCAAGGTAAAGTATAAATGTTTCTACTTTTTCTGAAATAGCAGTAGTGTATTCCAAATTGTTACAGCAAATATGTTTATTTTATTGTGTTTGAGGAAAGAAATCGAAACAATTGGGGAAAAAAATAGTAGGCAACCAATTCTGGAAGAATTGCATCATTATTCAAGTTTGGAGGCTCTGAATTTGAACATGTTTATTTAAACATGGACTTCCAAAAGGCGTCTGATAAAGAGCCACATAATAGGCGTGTCAGCAAAGTTGAAGCCCATGGAATAAAAGGGGCAGTGGCAGCATGGATACAAAATTGGATAAGTGACAGGAAACAGAGAGTAGTGGTGAACGGTTGTTTTTCGGACTGCAGGGAGGTGTGCAGTGGTGTTCCCCAGGGGTCGGTACTAGGACCATTGCTTTTCTTTGTATATATTAATGACTTGACTTGGGTGTACAGGGCACAATTTCAAAATTTGCAGTTGACACAAAACTTGGAAGTGTCGTGAACAGTGAGGAGAATAGTGATAGACTTCAAGAGTCTATAACTTCAAGATGACATCGACAAGCTGGTGGAATGTGGCAGATGAAAGTTAAAAAAGAGAAGAGATAGATAGATAAATGTTTGGATTGTAGGGGAATCGAGGGATATGGGGATTCGGCAGGAAAGTGGAGTTGAGGTTGAAGATCAGCCATGATCTGATTGAATGGCGGAGCAGGCTTGAGTGGCCAAATGGCCTACTCCTGCTATTTCTTATGTTATGTTCTTATGAAGTGCGAAGTGATACCTTTTGGTAGGAAGAATGAGGAGAGGCAATTTAAACTAAAGGGTACAATTCTAAAGGGGGTGCAGGAACAGAGAGATGTGGGGGTATATGCGCACAGGTCGTTGAAGGTGGCAGGCAGTTTGAGAAAGCAGTTTTAAAAAAAAGTATACGGGATCCTAGGCTTTATAAATAGTAGCATGGAGTACAAAAGCAAGGAAGCTATGATGAACCTTCATAAAACACTGGTTCGGCCACAGCTGGACTAATGTGTCCAATTCTGGACACTGCACTTTAGGAAGGATGTGAAGGCCTTAGAGAGGGTGCAGAAAAGTTTTACTAGAATGATTCCAGGGATGAGGGACCGCAGTTTCGTGGATAGACTGGAGAAGCTGGGGTTCTTCTCCTTAGAGCAGAGAAGGTTGGGAGGAGATTTGATAGAGGTGTTCAAAAGGGAATTGGGTATGTACTTGAAGGGAAAAAATCTGAGGGCTACAGGGAAAGGTCGGGGGAGAGGGACTAACTGGATTGCTCTTGCAGAGAACTGGCATGGGGTCGACGGGCCGAATGGCGGCCTCCTGTGCTGTAACCATTCTACGATTTAAACATAACCTGTTTCAAACACTAACTATTGTTGCAGAGTTATTTGGGGGAAGAAAAATTCAAATTAGTTTCAATCTTTTCTTAAGTGTTGTATTTTTTGGCCTTCACTATATAAATCTAAGCAGATGGGATAGAAGGTGTTCATTTGATAAGGAGTTGCTTTCCTTGCTTCTTTCTGTACAAGTCTGTGCGAGGGGAACAAATTTATTCACCAACCTGCAGTGGGTAAGGAAAACACCGCTCACTTATTTTCCAAGAACCAATCAGAAGCACATTTAACATTTCCTCACCGTCTCTAATCAGCTGTTATACAAACTTCTTTCTCAGTTCTCAGCAGGGATGTTCGCTCCCCACCGTCCCCTTTTATCTACTGTATAACCGATAATTCACAATGCCTCAGGAGAGCTGCCAGTATTAAACTTTTTTTTTGTAATCACGAACAACATCAGAAAAGATGTTCGTTGTTCATATCCAGTCAAAATCAAGCATCTATAAGTTGAGTTAAATCTGATTTAAATGTTGGACCAGATTGTTTGGCATTGCTTCGTCGTGCCAATTAAAACCATTAGAACCCCAGATGTAACATGTTAGGCTTAATAGAACAGTTGGACCACCTTAGTACTAACGCCAATGATGAATATAAACCGCACCCAAAATCTCCATGACCGATGTTCTTTTAAATGTTTAATGAATTTTACCAAGTATAAGACTTGTAACAGTAAAATTGAAAGCACCAATATCAGGTAATTTCTGGTTGGTATTCATTTCTCAGCACGGAATTATGACTAAAACTAGCGTTCACAGTAAGGCAAGGGATTCAGACCACCTACTTATAATAGGAACAATGGTGTGCCATTCAGCCCTTTGAGCCTGTTCTGCTATTCAATTAGATCATGGCTGATCTGTATCTTAACTCCATCTACCCGCCTTGGTTCCCTTGCCTGACAAAAAATCTATCAATCTCAGTTTTGAAATTTTCAATTGAGCTAGCTTCAGCAGCTTTTAGGGGAGAGAGTTCCAGATTTCCACTAACCTTTGTGTGAAGAAGTGCTTCCTGACATTACCCCTGAATGGCCTGGCTCTAATTTAAAGGTTTGCCCCTTTGTTCTGGACTCCCCCACCAGAGGAAATCGTTTCTGTCTATCTACCCTATCAACCTGTCCTCATAATTGAACCCTTTTAACCCTGGTATCATTCTGGTGAATCTGCACTTTACCCCCTCCAAGGCCAAGTGCCCAGAACTGAACGCAATACTCTAAAGAGGGCCCAATCAGAGCTTTATATAACTATAGCATAATTTCCACCCCTTTTTATTCCAGGCCCCTTTGAAATAAAGGCCAACATTCCATTAGCCTTTTAAATTATTTTTTGTACCTGTCCAGTAGCTTTTAGTGATTTTTGTACTTGGACCCCTAAATCTCTCTGCTCCTCCACAGTTCCTAGCTTCTCGTCATTTCGAAAATACTCTGATTTCTCTTTCTTAGGTCCAAAGTGGATGTTCTCACATTTCCCCACATTGAACTCCACCTGCCACAGTTTTTCCCACTCACTTAGTCTGTCCATGTCCTTTTGCAACTTTCTGCTCGCATCTACATTATATACTGTGCCACCTAACTTGGTGTTGCCAGCAAACTTGGATATATAGCTCTCTATCCCTTCATGTAAGTCATTTATAAATATAATGAAAAGCTGAGGCCCCAGTACAGATCCCTGTAGGACACCACTAGTCACATCCTGCCAATTGGAGTACATACCCATTATCCCTACTCTCTGTCTCCTACCTCCTAACCAATTCCCCATCCATGTCACTAGGTTGCCTCCAATTCCATGCGCTCTCATTTTTGTCAGCAGTCTCTTATGTGGAATCTGATCAAATGCCTTCTGGAGGTCCATATAAATAACATCCATAGACATTTCTTTTTTTTACCACGTTAGTTACCGCCTCAAAAAATTCAACTAGGTCCGTTGGTCATGACTTACCCTTTACAAATCCAAGCTGGCTCTGATCAGTTTGTGGTTGTCCAAGTGCTCAGTCATTCTGTCCCTACTAATAGATTCTAGTAACTTCCCCACAACAGACGTTAGACTAATAGGCATATAATTTCCTAGTTTATCTCCCTTGCCCTTCTTAAATGGTGGAATGACATTGTCAATTTTCGAATCTAAGAGGAGAATTCCTGAATCCAGAGAGTTTTGTAACATCGTGACTAGAACACCTACAATTTCCTCACCTACTTCTTTTAATACCCTGGGGGAAAACCATCAGGTCCTGGAGGCTTGTCTATCTTCAGTGTCATTATTTTCTCCAATACCATTTTTACTTACATTAAAGTAAATTCCTCCCCTGATCTTTCATCTGTTCTAGGCTGCATTTATACTGGCCCAGTGGATCACTCCAAAGCAGTTTCTACTTTTCAGCAGTACAACAGTGACGTGTGACTCTGGAGTCAGATTGACAATTTAATTCTGTCGAGCATCAAAAGTAGGAGGAGTGGCTGTTGTCACTGCCAGACATATGGGTGGCTGAAAATTTCTTGGATCACATATTCGAGGAGTTGGTCACTCCGCAGCTACAGAGAGTTCAGGAAGATAGTAAGTGGGTGGCCATCTGGCAGGGTAGGAAATGGAGGCAGGCGATGTAGGAATCCTCTGGGAGTGTGGCACTCACAAATCGGTTTTCACTACTGTATGAGTGAAATCACCTCGAAGAAGTGCAGTCTAGAAGCACATTCATGGCACTGTGGGGCAAATGACTGCACAGAGAGGCACAGTGAAGTGTAGAAATGCAATGGTCATAGGGGTTTCGATAGTCAGGCATTTCTGCAACTGCCAATGTGAGTCTCACGTGGTGAGTTGCCTTCCTTGTGCCAGGATAAAGAATGTCACAGAACAGGTGCAGGATATTCTGCGGGAGGGGAAGGTGGAACAGCCAGAAGTCGTGGTCCATGTTGGAACCAATGACAAGGGAAAGAAAAGGGTTGAGGTCCGAAAGACATTGTTTCAGGAGCTAGGGAGGAAGCTAAAGAGAAGCATGATGAAGCATGATAAAGCAGATTAATGCACGGCTGGGAAATGGTGCAGAAGGGAGGGCTTCAGATTCCTGGGGCATCGGGACCAGTTTCGGAGCAGGAAAGACCTGAACAAGATGAACGGGTTGCACCTCCATCCACCAATGTCCTCACGGGGAGGTTAACTAGTGCTGTGGGGGAGGGTTTAAGCTAATTTGGCAGGGGGAGGGGAACCAGTATGAAGCATCAGAAAGGCGATACAAGGTGCATGGAGGAATGGGAGAGACAAACAATATTCGAATAAAGAGTAGTCCAGAAATAGGAGGGATCACACAGGGGATTAATGCAAGGCAGACTAAGGAAGGTTTGGAATGCATATGCGTAAATGCGTGGAGTGTGAGAAGTAAAGTTGGTGAGCTGTGGGCACAAGTTGCTATATCGGGTTGTGATATAGTGGCAATAACGGAAACCTGGCTCAAACATGAACAGGAATTGGGAACTTAACATTCCTGGCTACAACGTGTTCAGGAGTAATAGGGAAGGGAAAAAAGTAGTGGTTGGAGGCAGTATTTATCAAAGATGAATAGTTACAGCCCTGGAAAGGGATGATGTCAATGAGGGTTCAAAGATAGAATCAATTTGGCCAGAGATAAGGAGTAGAACAGCTGTTACGCTGCTGTGTACTGTAGACCACCACGTAGTGGGAAGGAGATGGACGAGCAAATTTGCAGGCATATTTCAGAAAGATGTAAAAACAATGGAGTAAGGATAATGGCGGATGTCAATTATCCTAATATAGACTTGGAAAAAAGTATAAAGTGCAAAGGAGGGGGAGAATTTCCTGAAATGTGTAGACGAGAACTATCTTGATCAGTATGTTTCCAGCCCAACAAGGAAGGAAGCAGTCCTCAATCGAGTGGAGAGCATTTTGGAAACAGTGATCATAATATGGTTTAGAGTAGTTATGGAAAAAGTTTATAGAGTAGTTATGGAAGAGGACAAGGAACAATCAAATGTGAAAATACTCAACTGGAGGAGGGCTAATTTCATTGAGTTGAAAGGGGATCTGGCCCAGGTGGATTGGAATCAAAGATTGGCAGACAATACACTAAATTAGCAATGGGAGTCCTTCAAGGAGGCGATAGTTTGGGTATAGACTAGACACATTCCTATGAGGGAGAAAGGAAAGGCATCAACTTCTGGAGCTCCCTGGATGACTAAAGAAAATTAGATTAAAATGAAACAGTAAAAGGAGGCATTTGATAAATGTAAGGATCATAATACAGCAGAGAATCAAGCTTAATACATAGAGAGTGGAGAGGAAAACTGAAAAAGAAAATGAGGGGCAAAGAGAATGTGCGAGAAAAGATTAGCAGGTAATATAAAAGGGTACAATAAAGTCTTTTGTAAAGATTTAAATAGTAAAATGTAGTCAAAGGGATGGCGGGGCTGATGAAGGACCTAAAGGGAAATATTCATGTGGAGGCAGGGGGCATGGCTGAGGTACTTAATGAGTACTTTGCATCTGTCTTCAGAAAAGAAGAGGATGCTGCCAGTGTTAGAGTAAAGGAAGGGGGAGGGTAAAGAAATTGGCTAGGATAAAAGTAGATAAAGAAGAGGTAGTTAAACGGTTGGCAGTGCTCAAAGTAGAAAAGTCACCCGGACCAGGTAGGATGCATCCCAGTTTTTTTTAATTCGTTCAAGGGATGTGGGCGTCGCTGGCAAGGCCAGCATTTATTGCCCATCACTAATTGCCCTGGAGAAGGTGGTGGTGAGCCGCCTTCTTGAACCGCTACAGTCCATGTGGTGAAGGTTCTCCCACAGTACTGTTAGGAAGGGAGTTCCAGGATTTTGACCCAGCGACGATGAAGGAACGGCGATATATTTCAAATGGTGGTGTGTGACTTGGAGGGGAACGTGCAGGTGGTGTTGTTCCCATGTGCCTGCTGCCCTTGTCCTTCTAGGTGGTAGAGGTCGTGGGTTTGGGAGATGCGATCGAAGAAGCCTTGGCGAGTTGTTGCAGTGCATCCTGTGGATGGTACACACTGCAGCCACGGTGCGCCGGTGGTGAAGGGAGTGAATGATTAGGGTGGTGGATGGGGTGCCAATCAAGCGGGCTGCTTTCTCCTGGATGGTGTCGAGCTTCTTGAGTGTTGTTGGAGCTGCTCTCATCCAGGCAAGTGGAGAGTATTCCATCACACTCCTGACTTGTGCCTTGTAGATGGTGGAAAGGCTTTTGCGGAGTCAGGAGGTGAGTCACTCACTGCAGAATACCCAGTATTTATGCAGCTGGTCCAGTTAAGTTTCAGGTCAATGGTGACCTCCAGGATGTTGATAGTGGGGGATTCGACGATGGTAATGCCGTTGAATGTCAAGGGGAGGTGGTTAGACTCTCTCTTGTTGGTGATGGTCATTGCCTGGCACTTGTCTGGTGTGACTGTTACTTGCCACTTATCAGCCCAAGCCTGGATGTTGTCCAGGTTTTGCTGCATGCAGGCTCGGACTGCTTCATTATCTGAGGGGTTGCGAATGGAACTGAACACTGTGCAATCATCAGCGAACAGCCCACTTCTGACCTTATGATGGAGGGAAGATCATTGATGAAGCAGCTGAACATGGTTGGGCCGAGGACACTGCCCTGAGGAACTCCTGCAGCAATGTCCTGGGGCTGAGATGATTGGCCTCCAACAACCACTACCATCTTCCTTTGTGCTAGGTATGACTCCAGCCACTGGAGAGTTTTCCCCCTGATTCCCATTGACTTCAATTTTATTCGGGCTCCTTGGTGCCACACTCGGTCAAATGCTGCCTTGATGTCAAGGGCAGTTACACTCATCTCACCTCTGGAATTCAACTCTTTTGTCCATGCTTGTACCAAGGCTGAGGGAAGCAAGGGTGCAAATAGCGGAGGCTTTGTCCACAATCTTTCAATCCTCCTTGGATATGGGAGTGGTGCCAGAGAACTGGAGGGTTGCAAATGGTACACCCCTGAGAGGGGGAGATAAATAAACCAGGTAACTGCAGGCCAGCTGGCCTAATGTCTGTGACGGGCAACTTCTAGAGACCATAATCCGAGACAAAATTAATTGACACTTGGAAGAACGTGGGTAAATAAATGACAGCCAACATGGAATTGTTAAAGGCAAATCCCTTTAGCAGAGAGGTCAATAACCAGGGGGCATAGATTTCAAGGTGGAAGGGTTAAAGGGGAGCTGGGGAAACATATTTTCACCCAGAGGGTGCTGGGGGTCTGGAACTCACTGCATGAAAGGATGGTCGAGCCAGAAACCCTCATCACATTTAAGAAGTACCTTGATATGCATCTGAAGTTCCGTAATCTACAAGGCTACAGACCAAGTGCTGGAAAGCGGGATTAGGCCGGGTGGCTCATTTTCGGCCGGCGCGGACACGATGGGCCAAACGGCCTCCTTCTATGATGTAAATTTTCTATGATTGACTAAATTGATTGAGGAAGAGGGTTGATCAAGATAGTACAATTGATGGTTTGTATATGGATTTTCAAAAGGCATTGGATAAAGTGCTGCATAATGGACTTGTTACAAAATTGAAGCCCATGGGATTAAAAGGGGCAGTGGCAGCATGGATACAATAACTGCTGCAAGGCAGAGAGTAATAATGAACAGTTATTTTTTAGACTGGAGGGAAGTATACAGTGGTGTCCCCCAGGGGTCAGTAGTAGGACCACTGCTCTTTTTGATATATCAATGACCTGGTCTTGGGTATAGGGAGCATCATTTCAAAGTTTGCAGATGACACAAGGTTTGTAAATGTAGTAAACAGCGAGGAGGATAGTAGCAGACTTCAGCAGGACATAAAGACTGGTGAAATGGGCAGACACCGTGGCAGATGAAATTTAATGCAGAGAAATGTGAAGTGATGGATTTTGGTAGGAAAAATGATAAGACACAATATAAACTAACTGGTACAATTTTAAAGATGGTGCTGGAACAGAGACACCCGGGGGTCACACAAATCTTGGAAGGTGGCAGGGCAAGTTAATAAAACGGTTAAAAGCATACAGGATCCTTGTCTTTATAAATAGAGGCGTAGAGTACAAAAGCAAGGAAGTTATGCTAAACCTTTATAATTCACTGATTGGACCTCAGCTGGAGTATTGTGTCTAATTCTGGGCACCATACTTTAGAAAGGAGCTCAAGGCCTTGGAGAGGATGCAGAGGAGATTTACTAGAATGGTACGAGAGTTACGTGGAGAGACAAGAGAAGCTGGGATTGTTTTTATAGCAGAAAAGGTTAAGGGGAGATTAAATAGAGATGTTGAAAATTATGAGTGGTTTTGATAGATTAGATAGGGAGAAACTGTTTCCACTGGTAGGAGCATCAGTAGCGAGAGGGCACATGTTTAAGGTAATTGGTAAAAGGAAACATTTTTTTAATGCAGTAAGTTATAATGATCTGGAATGCTTTGCCTGAAAGGGTGGTGGAAGCAGATTCAATAGTAACTTTCAAAAGGGAATTGGATCTCTACTAACAAAGGAAAATTTTGCAGGTCTATGGGAAAAGAGTAGGGGATTGGGACTAATTGGTAGTTTTTTCAGAGAGTTGGCACAGGCTTGATGGGCTGAATGACCGCCTTCTGTGATCTATGATTCTAATCCCTGGCCCCACTGGTGACAATATAACTGGTTTTCTAGTTTAGCTGTCCAGTAGGACATAATTAAATTCTCAATGATGCAGCTCAGCAGCAAAGAATATTGAGGTGTGTGTGTGTGTGTGTGTGTGTGTTATTCGTAAATGCATGCTCCTTATCATGCCAATATCTACATAATCCGAGACTTGGAAATGGCTGAAGAATTCAAGAAATTCAATTGCCAGAATAACTCCGCCCTGTGAAAACACTGCACTTGAATTGGTCGAAACTTGAAATGTACCCTTAAAGCAGTGCAAGCCTGAAGCATGGTGTTATATTAATAGCTTTGTATTACTCTGTGCTTAGGTAAAGTGGAGCTCTAGTTATGCAGAGAATGATACAGCAAAGAAGGAGGCCAATTGGTCCATCTGGCCTGTGCTGGCTCTTTGAAACCTATATCCAATTAGTCCCTTTCCCCAAAGAACTGCACATTTTTCCCCTTCAAGCATTTCTCCAATTCCCTTTTAGACGCTATTATTTGTTTTCAACGCCTTTCCAGGCAGTGCATTCCAGATGATAATTCGCTGCATAAAAAAAAAATTCCTCATCTCACCTCTGGTTCTTTTGCCAATTACCTTAAATCTGTGTCCTCTGGTTACCAACCATTCTGCTGCTGGAAACAGTTTCTCCTTATTTACTCTTCAAAACCCTTCATGATTTTGAACACCTCTATCAAATCTCCCCTTAACCTTCTCTGCAGTAAGGAGAACAACCCCAGTTTCTCTAGTCTCTCCATGTTACTGAAGTCTCGCATCCCTGGTACCATTCTATTAAACCTCCTCTCCACCCTCTCTAGGGCCTTGACATCCTTCCTAAAGTGTGGTACCCAGAATTGGACACAATACTCCAGCTTGAGTCTAACCAGTGATTTATAAAGGTTTAGTGTAACTTCCTTGCTTTTGTACTCTATGAACAGAGGTATAATGTCAAATATCCCATATACTTTTTTAACAGCCTTCTCAACTTGTCCTGCCATCTTCAAAGATTTGTGTACATGAACCCCAAGGTCTCCCTGTTCCTGCACCCCCTTTTAAAATTGTGCCATTTAGTTTATATTGTGTCTCTTCGTTCTTCCTTCGAAAATGTATCACTTCACATTTCTCTGCGTTAAATTTCATCTGCCATGTGTCTGCCCATTTCACCAGTCTCTCTCTGTCCTCCTGAAGTCTATACTATCCTCCTCACTGTTTACTACATTTCCGAGTTTCGTGTCATCTTCAAACTTTGAAATGATGCCCCCAAAAAGAGCACTGGTCCTAATACCAACCCTTGGAATATATTTTCCTCCCATCTGAAAAACAACTGTTCACCACTAATCTCTGCCATCCTTCCCTAAGCCAATTTTATATCCACGCTGTCACTGCCTCTTTTTAATCCCATGGGCTTCAAATTTTGCTAACAAGACTATTATGTGGTACTTTATCAAATGCCTCTTGGAAGTCCACACACATAACATCAAATGCAATAGATTCATCAACTCCCTCTGTTACTTAATCAAAGAACTCAATCAAGTTAGTCAAACACAATTTGTCTTTAATAAATC
The DNA here is from genome assembly GCF_035084215.1 of Heptranchias perlo. NCBI lineage: Eukaryota > Metazoa > Chordata > Chondrichthyes > Hexanchiformes > Hexanchidae > Heptranchias > Heptranchias perlo. The sequence goes on along the minus strand of NC_090328.1, from coordinate 133,916,344 downwards.
TCTGCTGGCTGTCAATATTTAACACATTTTCCAAATGACAATTAATTTTGTCTCGGATTATTTTCTGTAGAAGTTTCCCCACCACCAACGTTAGGCTGACTGGTCTATAGTTGCCAGGTTTATCCCTCGCCTCTTTTTTGAACTGGGGTGTAACATTTGCAGTCCTCCAGTCTTCTGGTATTGCTCCCATAACGAAGGAGGATTGGAAGATTGTGGCCAGAGCCTCCGCTATCTCAACCCTTCCCTCAGCCACCTTGAATGCATCCCATCTGGACTGGGTGACGTTTGTATTTTGAACGCTGCCAATCTTTTAATTACCTCCCCTTTATCTATTTTTATCCTCTCCAATTTCCCTACGACCTCCTCCTTTATGGTGACATTGGCAGCATCCTCTTTAGTGAAGACAGATGCAAAGTACTCATTTAGTACCTCAGCCATGCCTTCTGCCTCCACAAGACGATCTCCTTTTTGGTCCCTTATTGGCCTCACTCTCCCTTCGACTGCTCTTTTACTATTTATGTGTTTATAAAAGACTTTTGTGTTTCCTTTTATGTTACCCGCTAATCTATTCTCATACACTCTCTTTGCTTCTTATTTCCTTTTTCAGTTCTCCTCTGTACTTTATGTATTCAGCTTGGTTCTCTACTGTATTATGAGCCTGACATTTATCAGAATACAGAATGCTTCCTTTTTCTGTTTCATTTTAATCTCTCTATCTTTAGTCATCCAGGGAGCTGTATCTTTACCATTCCTTTCCCCCTTGTGGGAATGTGTCTCATCTGCACCCAAACTATCTCCTCATTGATGGTCTCCCATTGCTCATACACTGTTTTACCTGTCAATCCTTGATTCCAATCCACCTGTGCCAGATCCCCATTCAACTCACTAAAATTAGCCCTCCTCCAGTTGAGTATTTTCATGGTTGATTGTTCCTTGTCCTTTTCCATAACCACTGTAAACCTAATGATAGTGACGTAATGATATATACTTGCATCTGCTTAATGATCTGGTTTCCTATTTAATGCTGACAGTCCTGTGAAAAGATCAGACTGGTGCGGTCACTGGCATCGAAATGCTCGTTCACTCTTTAGCAACCATTGGGACAATCGTTTCTTTGCTAAGTAAAAATATTTATTTAAACTGAAGTTTAAAAAAATTCACTTGGGAACTTTCTCAAGTACACTTTTCAGTGGATGCAGTTATACTGCTGCTAGTGTAAAATCTTCAACTGTTTTCTGGAAATCGATGCATTGTTAATCTGCTAGATTTACATCCTAGTAGTACTGCAATTGTTATCGCTACAATACAAGAACTATTTTGTCTGCATGCAAGTATGAACTGAGCCCTCAGCAGTTTACACATCTTGATTAGAACTAAATTTAGACTTCCAGTAACTAAGTAAACCTGCTGCAATAAAATGCATTCAATGGAAAAAGTGTTATGATGGTGTCTGCCAAAGTTAACAAAAGCTAATTACCCCAAGATCATTGGGAGTAATAGAATGGACAAGGAACAATACCTCTTTGCATTGTGTGGTATGGGGATTTCCTTTACAGCTGACGATTACTCATAATTTTCAATGTAAAGTGGTACAGTAAACCTTAATCTAATGGCGTGGACATTGAGTTAAGATTGCTATTTTTTAGATTTGAATAAGGGATCATTGAAACTTCCACAAAATGAGAAATAAACTTTTTGTGAGCCTTTTAAAATACTTTAACAAGGTTATTTCTCTAAATCTCTTTTTTAAAAATAAGTATTTTGTCTAAAGGTGATATTGTTTTAGTATTTTTACCACCTTTGTGATACAGTCTGTTTGAACCAATTAAATGACTCTGTCCTTCAACAAAATCTATGTGCTCTTTTTATTCCGAGAGGAATCAGAATTACCAAGAACAATAATTACCTTAACCAGTCACAATTTTGTATTTGCTAGAAGCACAAAACAATTAATTTGTTTGACTGTTCCTGTTTTGAACAACTACTTTTATAAGTTATGCAAATTAAAGGATATAAAGTATAATTCTGCATGTCCATTCTAGTTCAGAGGTAAAAAGTGATATTGGTTGGTTGCCATGATTAGGAAGTTTACAGACATTGGGGTGATTACTGTCTCAATAATGCCCCGATTTGGTGGGAATCAGTTCTGCCCGATTCCCACTTGTATGAGGTCTCATTTAATCTTGCCTTTTAAAGTGTATGGGCCTTCTAAATGCCATCCCACATATAGGTCTGCCTGAGGCCTTGTCCCTCTCTAGGTTTCATTAGCATGCTAGAGACTCAGCATCGTGCACTCCCCTGGACCCAAAAATGGAGCAGAGGCCTTCCATGCCCTCTTCTGCACACGTTGATGAATCTCCCACCGGCTTCGGGCCTAGGGGTGTGCTGGATGGCTGGAAACTGGAATTGTGGCAAAAGACTGGAGGGAGGCAAAGTAAAGGGAAACGGATAAACTAGGAAATTACAGGCTAATCATTCTTACCTCAGTAATGAGCAAAATACTGCGGATACTGGAAATCTGAAATAAAAGCAGAAAATGCTGGAACACTCTGCTGGTCAGGCAGCATCTGTGGAGAGAGAAACAGAGTTAACGTTTCAGGTCGATGACCTAATGAATGGTCATCGACCTGAAACATCAACTCTGTTTCTCTCTGCACAGATGCTGCCTGACCTACTGAGTGTTTTCGTTCTTGCCTCAGTTATGGGTAAACATCAGGAGTCCATGACATAGTCTGAAGTTGGTGAACACTTAAAAGGGCACAGGTGAAACAGGGACATGATATCTAAAGGACAAGTCATGCTCAACAGATTTCCTTGAAATTATTGAGGTTGTCACAGTATATCGATGAAGGTGTTGCAGTGGATGTTATAGATATGGATTTTCAAAAGGTGTTTGATTAGGTATCTGTGCTGGGATTCCTTTTAGTTTTCCATTTATATGAATAATTTGGGCATAGGTACAAGAGGAATGAAAGCAAAGTTAACTGGCAACACCAAATTAGCGGGCATGACAAACAGTGAGGGTGATTGCAAGATTAGCAGAGTGAGCATATGGGTGACATATGCAGAGAAATTAGGTAGATTTTGGAAAAAGAGCAAAGGAAGCAGACGCTAAAGAGTAAAGCTCTTAACAAGGTAGAAGAACAGAGATCAAGAGGTACAGAAACATAAATATGCAAGTGCAGGTAGAAAAAGCCCCCCAAAAAATGGAAAATAGGATTTGGGGTTTCAGATATAGGGGCATTGAATATGATCTATGGAAAGGGTACCGCAAAGATTCTGCCAGAATAATACCAGGGTTAGAATTATTAAGAAAAACTTGAAAATTGGAGCTTTGACACTGCAACAAGGAAGATTAAAGGGGAGGGATCTACTTAAGATCTTCCATATTATGGAAGATTTTGAGAGGATAAATAGCAACAAATTGGTAGGCAGAGGGCATAGACTCAGGATTCTCGCTCGAAGAATGAAGGGGACTTTGGATGAATTGTTTTTCACACATTGCTGTGGAAGGATTTGTGGGATTTTTACTGAGCTTTCTCTTTCATTTGTATTGTTGGGGATGCAAAGTCCATTTACAGGGAGCACAAAGAGACCAAAGCTGCAGCCTCTCAGATTTCTTCCTCTGAAGAGCACTTGAAGGCTCCAATTTGAATTTTTGAGTTTATTTTGTAGTAATTTTAACAAGTGAAATGTGCACAGTAGAGTATATTTCCACACAAAGACTAGCTACTAGCTCCCAGACCCTGGATGACATACTGTGTTCCTCCAGCAGTAAATGGTATATAATCTTTTATATCACTTAATTCTCTCACGTTATGGGAGGTTAGGGAGGAAATTGCGGGTCCCCTAGCAGAGATATTTGAATCATCCACCGCTACAGGTGAGGTGCCTGAAGATTGGAGGGTAGCAAATGTTGTGCCTTTGTTTAAGAAGGGCGGCAGGGAAAAGCCTGGGAACTACAGACCAGTGAGCCTGACATCTGTAGTGGGTAAGTTGTTAGAGGGTATTCTGAGGGACAGGATCTACAGGCATTTGGAGAGGCAGGGACTAATTAGGAACAGTCAGCATGGTTTTGTGAGAGGAAAATCATGTCTCACGAATTTGATTGAGTTTTTTGAAGGGGTAACCAAGAAGATAGATGAGGGCTGTGCAGTAGACGTGGTCTACATGGACTTCAGCAAAGCATTTGACAAGGTACCGCATGGTAGGTTGTTACATAAGGTTAAATCTCATGGGATCCAAGGTGAGGTAGCCAATTGGATACAAAATTGGCTTGACGACAGAAGACAGAGGGTGGTTGTCGAGGGTTGTTTTTCAAACTGGATGCCTGTGTCCAGCGGTGTGCCTCAGGGATCGGTGCTGGGTCCGCTGTTATTTGTTATTTATATTAATGATTTGGATGAGAATTTAGGAGGCATGGTTAGTAAGTTTGCAGATGACACCAAGATTGGTGGCATTGTGGACAGTGAAGAAGGTTATCTAGGATTGCAACGGGATCTTGATAAATTGGGCCAGTGGGCCGATGAATGGCAGATGGAGTTTAATTTAGATAAATGTGAGGTGATGCATTTTGGTAGATCGAATCGGGCCAGGACCTACTCCGTTAATGGTAGGGCGTTGGGGAGAGTTATAGAACAAAGAGATCTAGGAGTACAGATTCATAGCTCCTTGAAAGTGGAGTCACAGGTGGATAGGGTGGTGAAGAAGGCATTCAGCATGCTTGGTTTCATTGGTCAGAACATTGAATGCAGGAGTTGGGATGTCTTGTTGAAGTTGTACAGGGCATTGGTGAGGCCACACTTGGAGTACTGTGTACAGTTCTGGTCACCCTATTATAGAAAGGATATTATTAAACTAGAAAGAGTGCAGAAAAGATTTACTAGGATGCTACCGGGACTTGATGGTTTGACTTACAGGGAGAGGTTAGACAGACTGGGACTTTATTCCCTGGAGAGTAGGAGGTTAAGGGGTGATCTTATAGAAGTCTATAAAATAATGAGGGGCATAGATAAGGTCGATAGTCAAAATCTTTTCCCAAAGGTAGGGGAGTCTATAACGAGGGGGCACAGATTTAAGGTGAGAGGGGAGAGATACAAAAGGATCCAGAGGGGCAATTTTTTCACTCAAAGGGTGGTGAGTGTCTGGAACGAGCTGCCAGAGGCAGTAGTAGAGGCGGGTACAATTTTGTCTTTTAAAAAGCATTTGGACAGTTACATGGGGAAGATGGGTATCGAGGGATATGGGCCAAGTGCAGGCAGTTGGGACTAGCTTAGTGGTATAAACTGGGCGACATGGACATGTTGGGCCGAAGGGCCTGTTTCCATGTTGTAACTTCTATGATTCTATGATTCTATGACATTGCAACAGCTACAGGAGATTCTGTTGCCATGTTGCTCTTGCTTTTTTTCCTAACCCGCCGCAGCAACCCTCAAGCACAGGTTTATAGATCCTGTATCCCTTTGATTTGCGCAGAGATCTCAGTGAATTCAAAACAGATGTAACAATGCAGATCTGTCTTTGAGCTGGTGTCTTGTTTGCTGGTCTGTATTTTTGACCATGTCTGTTTCAAAGTGAATTGAATATAACTGCACAGAATAGGTGGTGGGCACACCTTAGAAATGTGGTCCCCCAGATCAATTAACACAATAAACCAATCTAGCTATAAAGAGCATTTAGAGCAGTCCAGATGGGCTTCATTGATCAAGTAAAGTTTCTAGGCATAAGACAACCCACACTATTGCTTTTAATTTATATAAAGAAAATAAAAACTACATACAAGTCTGGTTTTACCCCCATCTACATTTCTAGTGTGACCTGGGCATTAAACCTCGTACAGAGGATTATTAGAACGTGGAATGCTTTAGTACAATTGACTATTGAGGGACTTGGATTAGTAATTGAAAATGGAGAATATAAAAGGACACTGGGAAAGATTATTCAAATGATATTAGTACACATAGATTCATTGGACGAGCTAACTTAGGTGCAGTGGCTAAATGGCTTTTTCCTGCGCTGTAATTTCTGTGAATCTAGTATAAATTGAACCATTAAACTGCTGATTATCTCTTTGAGGTGTACTTTGAGAACTGTTTCAAGTGAAGATCTGTTGTGTTTATTCAAAAGTCTCATGTAGGCTGGAATTCTGTAGTTAATCTTATAGCAAAACCAGGAGTTTGCAATGATAATGCTCTCCTGATTAGACTTTTCCATTTTTTCTTTTGTACTTTCCAATGTACCAACTAATATGAATACATCGAGAAATATCCACTAGATGATATCGTGATTAAGATCTTTCGCGTTAATTTGAATTGGAATAATGTAGGCAAAATGACTCCTTCCTTTCAGAATAATTTGATGTTACTTTTCTAACCAATTGTTGTTCTGCACTCAGTGTCATTTCTGCAGGGGTTGCATTTGAGTTTGAAAGTTTTCGGGTTGCAGGGAACAAATTGGTCCTTTAGGGATGCTGAAGGACACAGTTGAGAAGCTGTAGATATTTTCTCTTTGTATTATGGCTGCTGATGAAAACACGGAAAGCCATTTCATGGCTGCAATGAAGATAATTTCCGAACTATGGCAGATGTTTTGACAAATTTTCTCATCTCAAATTGAACAAGCGTTGTTGATTAAATCTATGCGAGATAAAATAAAATATGAAGTAAGAAGTGAGAAATTACTTCACACAAAATGAAGCGATGCTGACAATTGCATTATATTTTCCTGCATCCCTATGCATCCTTTCAGAAGTTAAATCTAGTTGCATTTACCATAATCAACTCAAAAGATAATATAAATGTCCTTTTTTAAGAAAAAAGTTTAGAAATAAAATTACAGTAAAACTTGGTTTCAAAATCTGCCATATAATTATGAAACATATAGTAGTTATGCAGCTCCATACACACATGATCTTAAAGCCCTAAGGTATAGGAATTACATTTGAATTAGTTTTATTACTCGAGTTGAAAACTGAGTCGTTGTAAGCAGATTCCTCCATCGAGAACCATATATTACCAGCCATTTCTATCCCTGAAAATCATTTTAGGAAATTGTGTTTTTTCACAGTTTTTCCTATGGAAGATCAAAATGGTTTCGAGATTTTTTTTTAATGTTGAGCCATTTGACTGATATTTAAGGAAAGCAGACTGAGTAGACTATTGCCTAGAAATTAGCATTTGCAACATTGGTGTACATTACTAGAGAGATTAGCCTGTTTGAGTCAGTGCCTCCTTTAAGTAATATATAAAGGAATGTCATCCTAATGCTTATATGCTATTGCAAATAGTTATTTCAAGGTTTATGTGAGAAATCTTACTCTTCATCTATAAATCTAGGCTTGTTATAGTAAGGCATAATGAAAACAAATTAGTTTTTAACATTTTAATGCTGAAAATCAGTTTGTCCTTCAGAATATGCAAACTATTTTCCTATAATTGTTCACTTATCAATTATTTATTAGAAATTGCTTACTCATTTTTTTAGTGAAAAAACTCATCCTTTTTTAACAACAAAAGTAAGTTTTTAAAAAAGCACATTTATCTTATATATACACACATACATAGAGAGTGCCTTATATCTGTGGGTATTCTGCGGCGAGTGACTCACCTCCTGAGGTATAGTAAGTAAGTGGCACAGTGAATAGTGTAGATGGGAGCAGAAAGTTGCAAAGGAACATTGACAGATTAGGTGAGTGGGCAAAACTGTGGCAGATGGAGTTCAATGTGGGAAAGTGTAAATCTGCACTGTGCCCCTCCAAGGTCAATATATTCTTCCTGAGTTGCAGTGCCCAGAACTGGTCTAACCAAAGCTTTATATAACTAACATAACCTCTACCCCTTTGTATTCCAGCCCCCTTAAGATAAAGGCCACCATTTCACTAGCCTTTTAAAATTATTTTTTGTACCTGTCCACTAGATTTTAGTGATTTCTGTACATCTCTCTGCTCCTCCACAGTTCCGAGCTTCTCACCATTTAGAAAATACTCTGATCTATCTTTCTTAGGTCCAAAGTGTAGGACCTCACACTTCCCCAAGTTAAACTCCATCTGCCACAGCTTTGTCCACTCACTTAATCTATCAATGTCCCTTTGCAACTTTCTACTCCCATTTACACTATTTACTGTGCCACCTAACTTAGCATCATCAGCAAACTTGGATTTTAAAAAATTCGTTCATGGGATGTAGGAGTCGCTGGCGAGGCCAGCATTTACTGCCCATCCCTAATTGCCCTCGAGAAGGTGGTGGTGAGCCGCCTTCTTGAACCCCAAAGCCTCCACCATCTACAAGACACAAGTCAGGAGTGTGATGGAATACTCTCCACTTGCCTGGATGAGTGCAGCTCCAACAACACTCAAGAAGCTCGACACCATCCAGGACAAAGCAGCCTGCTTGATTGGCACCCCAACCACCACCCTAAACATTCACTCCCTTCACCACCGGCGCACAGTGGCTGCAGTGTGCACCATCCACAGGATGCACTGCAGCAACTCGCCAAGGCTTCTTTGACAGCACCTTCCAAACCCGCGACCTCTACCACCTAGAAGGACAAGAGCAGCAGGCACATGGGAACAACACCACCTGCACGTTCCCCTCCAAGTCACACACCATCCTGACTTGGAAATATATCGCCGTTCCTTCATTGTCGCTGGGTCAAAATCCTGGAACTCCCTTCCTAACAGCACTGTGGGAGAACCTTCACCACACGGACTGCAGCGGTTCAAGAAGGCGGCTCACCACCACCTTCTCGAGGGCAATTAGGGATGGGCAGTAAATGCTGGCCTTGCCAGCGACACCCACATCCCATGAACGAATAAAAAAAAATCCAAGTTTGCTGATGATGCTAAGTTAGGTGGCACAGTAAATAGTGTAAATGGGAGTGGAAAGTTGCAAAGGGACATTGATAGATTAAGTGAGTGGACAAAGCTGTGGCAGATGGAGTTTAACTTGGGGAAGTGTGAGGTCCTACACTTTGGACCTAAGAAAGATAGATCAGAGTATTTTCTAAATGGTGAGAAGCTCGGAACTGTGGAGGAGCAGAGAGATGTACAGAAATCACTAAAATCTAGTGGACAGGTACAAAAAATAATTTTAAAAGGCTAGTGAAATGGTGGCCTTTATCTTAAGGGGGCTGGAATACAAAGGGGTAGAGGTCATGTTAGTTATATAAAGCTTTGGTTAGACCAGTTCTGGGCACTGCAACTCAGGAAGAATATATTGACCTTGGAGGGGCACAGTGCAGATTTATACTTTCCCACATTGAACTCCATCTGCCACAGTTTTGCCCACTCACCTAATCTGTCAATGTTCCTTTGCAACTTTCTGCTCCCATCCACATTATTTACTGTGCCACCTTACTTACTATACACTTTTAATACTTTGATGCTTAATGTCCAAAGTGTGATGGATATGCATTAGGTCACAATATATATATTGTGAATATGTGTGTGTCTCTATCATTACAGCCTAAGGCAAGAAATGTTTCAAGTTTGGTACTGAGAATAAAGAAATCTTTTTAGCAATGATTTGTTTTTGAATTATCAGTATAAACTGAATAAAGCACAGGTCCTATAATTATCACCATCTGTCCCTGTCTGTGTGTCTCACTAAAAGCAGAGAGACTGAGAAATTCATGGTCCAGCCTGTTTTAATATTATTTGGAAATATAAGTTAAGAGAGGCCATTGGGCCCATCTAGCTCATAGTATCATGGTCAGTACAGCCACAGGAGGAGGCCATTTGTCCCATTGTGCTCTTTGAAAGAGCTTTCCAATTAGTGCCATTCCCCTGATCTTTCGCCATCGGTGTGGAATTTTTTTCCATTCAAGTATTTATCCAATTCCCTTTTGAAAGTTACTATTGAATCTGCTTCCACCGCCCTTTCAGGCAGCGCATTCCAAATTGTTAAAATCGGTAGGTTAAATAAATGTTTCCTCATGTCGCCTCTGGTTCTTTTGCAGGTCACCTTAAATCTGTGTCCTCTGGTTATCGACCCTTCTGCCACTGGAAACACTTTCTCCCTATTTAATCTATCAAAACCATTCATGATTTTGAACACTTCTATCAAATCTCCCCTTAACCTTCCCTGCTCTAATGAAAATATCCCCAGCTTCTCCATTCTCTCCACATAACTGGAGTCCCTCATCGCTGGTACCATTCTAGTAAATCTCTCTTGCACCCTCTCTAAGGCCTGACATCTTTCCTAAAGTGTGGTGCCCAGAATTGAACACAATACTCCAACTGAAGCCTAACCAGTGTTTTATAAAGATTTAGCATAACTTCCTTGCTTTTATACTCTATGCCTCTATTTATAAAGCCCAGGATCCCATATGTATTTTTAACAGCCTTCTCAACTTGTCCTGCCACCTTCACAGGATTTGTATACACCCCTAGGTCTTTCTGTCCCTGCACCCCCTTTAAAATTGTACCATTTAGTTTATATTATCTCTCCTCATTCTTCCTACCAAAATGTATCTCTTCACATTTCTCTGCCCATTTCACCTGTCTGTCTATGTTCTCCTGAAGTCTGCACTACCTCCTCACTCTTTACTGCATTTGAGTTCTGTGTTATCTGTAAACTTTGAAATTATGCCCTCAATTAACCCCTCCAGTCTGAAAACAATTGTTCACCACTACTTTCTGCTTTCTGTCCCTTAGCCAATTTTGTATCCATGCTGCCATTGACCCTTTAACCCCATGGGCTCTAACTTTGCCAGCAAGTCTATTATAGGTACTTTATCAAATGCCTTTTAAAAGTCCATATACACAACATCGACCACACAACACTCATCAACCCTCTCTGTTACTTCATCAAAGAACTCAATCAAGTTAGTCAAACAGGATTTTCCTTCCGTAGAAACCTATGATCTCCCCATCACAGCATCTGTCTTTTGAATGACTGCACTACCTGATGCAGAAGACAATTATGGATATTAATTAAACTTTGTGTGAAGAAATTTTAAAAACATCAATTCTGAACTTGCATTTTATCAGTTTGTCCCCGTGTACCCTGGTCCTTCCGTAGTGGTTCAGTGCTCAGCATAAACCATTAATATTCCACGTCGTTTCATATACCTGCATTAGCCTTGCGACCTTTCTTTGCACTGCTTCAAGGGCTATATAGTTCTTTTGTGCCTTGATGACCAGAACTAAATGTAAAATTCAAGGTGTAGCCTGAGCAAAGCATTATACATGTTTACATACACCTTATAGCCTGAAGAAAAGCTGTTGGAGAGAATTGTAGCAACGCATGCTGGGAGATTCTCCACATTACACATGCTCAGACTGCAGCACCTGGGAATTATATGTGTAATCGGTAACTTCCTTCAGCTGATGAAGTGCTGGCTTTGGAAGAATAAAAAATTCTAAACTGAGGCATTTGAGCAAGGCTGAGGCTTCCAAGTTAAAATGGTATTGAAATGCACAAAAAAGTAATCATGTTCTTGTTAATCTTTTATGGTTTTAGCATGTTAGGAGACTTATTTTGAGCCCTGAATTTTGTTTTTGTAGTTTTTCTTAATTTCTTAGAGTTCTGATTTGTTGCTGGTTTAGGATATTAAATTTAGCCAGTCAAAAAAACATGATGCCAGTGTATGATGCTGGAAGTGTGAAAGAACATAAGAACATAAGAAGAAAGTTTCACAGACTATATCAAAAGGTTATTAGTGAATCACATAACAGATGGAGCTTCTGTTGCATTGGATATAGGAAGTCATATGATGTACTAAACCGAAAGCAAAATACTGCGGATGCTGGAAATCTGAAATAAAAACAGAAAATGCTGGAAAAGCTCAGCAAGTCAGGCAGCATCTGTGGAGAAAGAAACAGAGTTAACGTTTCAGGTCAGAACTGGAAGATGTTGAGAGTTTTTGAGCAAGTACAGAGCCGAGGGTAGGAAAGAACAAAAGGCAAGGTCTGTGATAGGGTAGCTGACTGAAAAAAATGGGAGCAGTGGTTATGATCTGAAGTCATTGAAACGCACTAATTGGCCTGGAGTGTTCTCCAATGCAGTGCTCAATGCGTTATTACGTTAAGGTAGATCAGTATTCCTTTATGGTTACAAAGTCCAATTGTTGGTGAATGAACACTGGCTTAGAGCAATCAGAGTTAAATTGTTGTTTTGTCAGGAAACTTTATAAATTGAAATATGTTTCAGGTTGCAGTTCAGAAGCACTAAGCATTTTAAGATTGTTTTGTTATCTGTACCTGCTAAAACGGCATTTTCAATATATTAAAAGTGGATCTCTCGTAGCAGTGCATTCGTTGAATCTGATCGTAACACACTTTTGTAAGGGCAGGAGTGTTATCTAATAACATTTACAATATATTCTTTTAAGGTTGAACTGTGTCTTGTTGAGAGCAGTACATGGAATTTCTAAGTAAACAGAGACTCGGGACATTCAGAAATTAATTGTTTTGTCAGGAAACTTTGCAGATTGGAATATGCTTGTCTGCTTTAAGCTAGAGATTAGAAGTGCAGCACAGGGCCACCTAGCATTATAAGATTGTTTTGCATCTTAACAAATTGTGACGCCGCCATGCACTGACTTCTACGTAGTATATAGATAAATAGTAATTTGGTCGTTTATTGCGACAATGGGACCTTGCCAGAGCTATGCAGAAATGTCTTCCAGAATCAGCCGTAGAAACTCACCACTGCTGCCATGAGAAGAACCCTGTTAGTATTTCCATTTTCATATTTTGTTATCAGAACTTGGAAAATGTATCTTGCCATTATTACTGAGACCATTCCTGTGTTGCATCTCGGTAATGTGAAGACATCAAAATTTTGCCAAGATAAATATGATACAATATTATAGAACAGATGGTGGGTTATGAATAACTTGTACTTGCAAGCTTGAGTCAGTATGAGGCTCGAGATAACTTGAGACCACATATAGCTTCAGAATGCTTCCCTGACCATATATAGACAGATCTATGCCAGCACATCTGTCTGGTCTCTCCTGTGCAGTCAATAAGATTTTGTATTTGTTAGACATTCTTTGAGTGAAGGGCATCTAAAAACAGCAATACAATTGCTGTTGTACTGTAGTGATATTTCATAAATATTTGTTCACACCAGACAAACAAAAACGTTTAGTAACAAATAAAAGTGATTAGCTTAATTCATTAGCATAATTCACAACAGCCAATTTCAAAGGGAGAGCTAAGGGCACAATTTTCAAAGCCATTGTATCTCCCAGCAACCTGCATAAAAAGCAATTTTCCTACCATCCCTCTGAATATTATCTGACTATGGGCCGGCTTTGTCACTGTGATCCCTTAAGAAGAAAAAAAAAATTACTTTTGCAGAAAAGAGTGATTTGTTTTGAATTTGCTTGAAATAAAGTTTGAACAAACATTTTCATTATCAGGATATACATTTCTGACCAGCAAGAAAAAACACGCAGGAAGATTATCAACGAGCAGCACATGACAGATTCACAGTTGCGCTAACTTAATTGATCTCTGGCACTTTGCACTTGTGATGAGGTAGACATCATAAGGTTAGTAAAGTCCAGAAATTGTAGTGTGAAATGAGCATACATTAATGAAGGTTTTTATTTCGGAATTTACAAGTCATTTAATCCTATAAATAGCACATAGTGCCCTTCCAGTCGATCTCTTAAAACAACCTCTCAGTTTAAGCCTGAGGTAAAAGAGTATTTGTATTATATTTGTGCAAATTTATTTAGAAATATGTAATTACATTTAGGAGGCATTTCACACATTACTAGCCCAGATATCCCACCCAGCATTATTATAACATAATCCATTTATAATAGCTCTTATTTTAAGATCATTTTCTTTCTCTACATAAACAAAAGTGGATTTGCCCTCTCAGTAATTTGAACTTGTGATTCAGAGTTTTGTTTGCTGTTTGAATATTTAATGCATTGTAATTGACCTCGGGGTTAGTTGTTGGGAGAGTATAAAGTACAGCAATTTAAAGCATCTCTCTCAGTTTCAGATAATAACAATAAAGATCTACAGTATTTTAACTATATTTTAAATCCTATTTTAAGTTATGTTTTTAAAAAAAGTTGAACAGTAAATTTTCATCGCCATGATCAGACTGCATAGGTCGTCTGTTGTCATTTTCAACATCAATTGCTATGCCTGCGTGATGCAGACTCAGATATACTTATAGGAACATAAAAAGAACATAAATAGGAGTAGGCCATACAGCCCCTCGAGCCTGCTGTGCCATTCAGTAAGATCATGGCTGATCTTTGCCCTCAACTCCACTTTCCCGCCCGATCCTTTTATCCCTTGATTCCCCTCGAGTCCAAAAATCTATCAGTCTTGAATATATTCAACGACTGAGCATTCACAGCCCTTTGGGGTAGAGAATTCCAAAGATTCACAACCCTCTGAGTGAAGAAATGCCTCCTCATCTCAGTCCTAAATGTCCAACCCCTTATGCTGAGACTATGCCCCCGAGTCCTAGAGTCTCTTGCCAGGGGAAACAGTTTCTTAGCATCTACCCTGTCAAGCCCCCTCAGAATCTTATATGTTTCAATGAAATCACCTCTCATTCTTCTAAATTCCAGAGAGTATAGGCCCATTCTACTCAACCTCTCCCATCATCCCAGGAATTAATCTAGTGAACTTTTGTTGCACCCCCTCTAAGGCAAGTATACCCTTCCTTAGGTAAGGCGACCAAAACTGTACACAGTACTCCAGGTGTGGTCTCACCAGAGCCCTATATAATTGCAGCAAGACTTCCTTACTCTTGTACTCCAACCCCCTTGCAATAAAGGCCATCATACTATTTGCCTTCCTAATTGCTTGCTGTACCTGCATGTTAACTTTTTGTTTTTCTTGTACGATGACACTCAAATCTCCCTGGACACCAACATGTAATAGTTTCTCACCATTTAAAAAATATTTTGTTTTTCTATTCTTCCTACGAAAGTGAATAACCTCACATTTCCCCACATTATACTCCATCTGCCACCTTCTTGCCCACTCAAATAACCTGTCCATATCCCTTTGCAGACTCTTTGGGCATGATTTTATCATGGCGGCGGGAAGAGAGCTGGTGGGGGGGTGTTTGCGGGTTTGAAATCCGGAAGGTAAGTGGACGGCCACGACCTTAATGAGGACAATCTGTGGCAGCCGGCCTGATTGACAGGCTGTTAGCAGTGAGACGAACTGCACATCAGAGAGGGGGAGGCGTGGGTGGGGGGGGAGAGAGAGAGAGAGAGATCATCGGGCTTTGGGAAACATTGGAGATCGGAGTTGGGGTGAGGAGGGGGGTGTCCTCTAGCCGACATCAGAGATGGGGGGTGGTTGGGTGGTTGGGCGACGCCTTCTGGACGAAATCGGAGATTGGGGGCTCTCGGCAGCATCGGTTTTAAGATTTTATGTTAAAATTATATTTTCCGTGCTTTTAAAAAAAAAAAGTTATTTAATTTATTTACTGTATTCATTAAGAAGGCCGTTCCCACCTGCTTTCACCTGCTGTGAATCTGAAGCGATGGGAAAGCCGTACAGGTAAGGTTAAGATCATTTTAAGTGTCCGATACACAAAATGTAAAATACCTTAAGTATCTCAATTAAGTTCATTGCCCCTTTAAGTGTGGGCCCGCCGGGTTTAAGTGGGGGCGGAACTTTCTGGTGACTGCTGTGCACACGCACACAGATCTGTCTGGGTCTAATGCAAAAATGGGCAGGTTGGAGCCGGGATGTCTGCCCGCTCCTGAAAACGTTGATTGTGTCTACCCCCCGCCCCCAACCCTCCCGATCGTGGGGGCTAAAATCAGACCCTTTGTGTCCTCCACACAGCTTACTTTCCCGCCTAGCTTTGTATTGTCAGCAAACTTGGATACATTACACTCGGTCCCTTCATTCTAAGTCATTAATGTAAATTGTAAATAGCTGAGGCCCAAGCACTAATCCCTGCGGCACCCCACTGGTAACAACCTGCCAACCTGAAAATGGCTGGTTTATTCCTACTCTCTGTTTTCTAACCGTTAACCAATCCTCTATCCGTGCTAATATATTACTCCCTACCACATGAGCTCTTATCTTGTGTAACAACCTTTCGTGTAGCACCTTATTGAATGCTTTTTGAAAATCCAAATATACAACATCCACTGGTTCCCTTTTATCTACCCTGCTAGTTATCGTTCCTGCTTGACTTTTGTGTTCAGCATAAAGCTTCCTCAAGTTTGAATGGAGAACATGACATAGTAGGAACCAAAGTACTTTTTTTTAACACAAGTGCATGGTTTAACATGTTCTTTTTATAATGCAATTCATTTTCTTGAAGCAGTTTGCTATTCGGTCTTCTTGTGCATCCTCACATTATGCATATTTGCAGGCCAAGACATCTGGCCTAAGGCTCCCCTACTTTCACTTTGCACTCCATACGTCATTTTGCAAAGGAAGAGGTAGGAAAGAGGTTCATCTTTGTCATCTCTCTACCCTCGGTTGATCCATCCCAAACAGACCTTGAATGAAAATACACCACCTGTTGGTGCTTATGCAAATTGGTATAGCTAAAACAGTGCCTTCCCTTTAAATATCCGTACCAACCTGAGTCAAATTCCTTGATGATCGATATCAAAATTCATCAGGAGCTATTCATATAGCTGCCAGAAAAAAATGATGGCTTTCATTTCTTGTCATCTGCTGCATGCAATAAACGGTAGCACTTGTCCATTAGAAATAGGTTAAAGCAAAGTATCTCACTGACCAACAATGATACTGGTACTGGTTGTGTTCAGGCATAATGTGACAGATAAATTGGGGGGCAACCATCACCTGGCTATTCCTATTGATAGAAATTGTATGCTGTGACTTCGTATTCATTTTTACTTGATGGTACGGTAATAGTTTTGCTGCTGACAGAATGGTAGCATACATGTTGTCAGCAGTAACCTGTTAAAGGGTGCTGAAAGAAATCTCCAGCCCCATAAATCTTATTTCTGTCGCATCACACAATACACTTGCACAAATGTAATTTTTACAACTACTGTCTATCCTGATTAACTGAACAACTTCCCTGCTACAAATTGTATCCAGCAAATTCAGACAGCTCGGCCTAGATATTTGGCCATGCAGCACCCGCTTTTTTTCGGGAGCTAACTGACCTAATGAAGTCCCACCATGGCAGGCAGGAAGCTTGCGCACATGTCCAGCCGGAGGTTCACCACCCGCCATATTGGTTAAGGTGGATGCAATGGCATCAGGAGCGCGCGTCCGGATTATTTAAACGGAAGAATATTTTATTTAAGCCAGGGTCCTGCAATTCTAGCAGGACTCATTTTCTATATTCAAATGCCCCAGCGCTTCACTTGCCACACGCTCAACTTGCAAAGCACCTCATCGCACTAACCAACAGGTAGGCCCCCTCACCAGTGATATTTAAAGGGATCATGCAGTGCGTACAGGTTAGTTGCTGGTTTCTCATTTCAGGCGGCTGGTTAAGTTCTGGGTGTTTTTGGTGTGCTGCAAGTTTTGTCAAAACAGAGTAAGATTTTGCTGGTGCTGCACTTTTGTTGGCTGCCTCACACATAGTTTGGCTGCAGTCCTGGGTGGTCTCGTAGGGCTGTCATAGGGGCTGGAGGACAAGGGAGAGCAGGAACTTCTTGCAGAAAAGAGAGGAGGAGGACACTGCGCAGGTGGCTGTTTCCACAGTGGGTATTCAGGGAGCACTTATCCTACCTCAACTTCACTGAGGAGCAATGGCTCAGGCGCCTTCACTTTACCAAGGTGGCTGTCACTGAGCTGTGTTAGCTGCTGCAGCCACAACTTGAGCCTCGCACCAGGTCATGGACTGCCTGTGGCTGTCGAACTCACTGTGGCCCTTAAGTTTCCTGCCACTGGCTCCTTTCAGGCTGCAACAAGTGACATCAGCGACATATCCCAGTTTGCAGTACAGCGATGTATCTGGGAGATCACCGAGGCTCTCTACACCAGGCCAAACACCTAAATCTCCTTTCCCATAGACAGAGCGAAGCAGGACGAGAAAGCGCTAGGCTTTCCCAGGTTGCAAGGTGCCATACACTACACCCATACTGTCTTGCCTGCTCCCTATCACCAGACATCCATGTAC
Organism: Heptranchias perlo; assembly: GCF_035084215.1. NCBI lineage: Eukaryota > Metazoa > Chordata > Chondrichthyes > Hexanchiformes > Hexanchidae > Heptranchias > Heptranchias perlo. The sequence goes on along the minus strand of NC_090328.1, from coordinate 133,898,285 downwards.
GTTTCCAGCATTAATCACGTAGATCAGGATCAAGCAACTCTGGAGAATTTTCCCCACTGAGGTCATTTGTAGAACCCCTATTGCCTCCTCAACTGAAATCAACTAACCAAACGTAGATTAGGTTTGAAGCCTGGGAGCTTACTGATCTGTGTTGTTATGCTGGACATCATCTTAACCTGCAGAGCCATCAGATATCCTGCTCCTCATCAATAATGACATTTAAGTCCAGTCCCCAAGATTGTCAACTGAGGCTGAAGCTCATCTGATTGATGGCTGTAAAGTACAACAGCAAATCAAAACTAACTCAGGGTATTTCGGAGAATGCAAATAAAGACTGGAGTGCTGTAACAGGGCCTACCATGTGGATTGGATGCAAAGTGTCACAATTGAAGAGATCAAAAGATGACACCACCTACTTAATTCAGTTTCTACCGGAGGATTTTGTAGCGTTGGACCCACACCACCCTCCGTGATCTGTATGACGTGTTTAATGCTTTTATCAAGTCAAGGGAGAACCACTCAACCCTTTTTCCAGTTGTTGGAGGAATATTAGAATTAACTAGAATTAAGAGGAAATTCTACAGACAGACGCAAAGAAAAATGGAAGAAAGAGGAATTATTCTTTTAAATTCTAATCCCTGTCCACACCAGCATTCTTGTGGAAATCAGTGAGGAAAAAATTAACACAAGATTATCGTAATTATTAGCATGCATGATTCTATTCCTGTACCAGCACATATCAGTATCTAGCAGTAGTTGAGGCATTTGGAGAGGGAGAACTTCCCACTTTTTTCAGAGAGTTGAAGATGGCTAAACTATATGTGAGGTGATTTTACCATTGCATGCAAATTGGCTGTTGAGATGGTACAATGCTTTAAAGATTTCTCCAGTTATTCTTACGGGGAGGATTTAACATTCATATAAGACAATCTCAGGAATACTTCATATTCAAGACATTCATCTACGGATAAGAAATAAAGGAAGGGTAAACTTTGTAGCTAAGCACTTCCGAATAACTTTGACTAACAATGAAGTTGGGTTTATAAAGGAGTCACAGGTCTCAAGAAAACTATCTCCGCTTACCTAACATCAAGATTAATTTCCTTTCATGGGTAATGAAGACAAATGAGAAGAATCCTAAGCCTATGGGCTCTATCATTTACCCCTTCATGGAACATTGACTCTTTTCATACTAGGCATGACGTTCAGAAAGGACACCATGAGATGAAAGGTGGATAGCAATGTACCATCCACATGTAATTTTTTTGTTTTGTTTTTAATCAACTAACCGGATAGCTTAAGTGTTGAGATTAGAATGAATGCTGGTGATAAATGGTTAAGTGGCCGAGGCAAGTGATAAATGGTTAAGTGGCCGAGGCAAGTGATAAGGGTGATCGAGGATAAACTTGCCAAGTTCCATGAATTGAGTGAATCATTGTGTGGATCATCTCATTTGGGTGAACAGCCATTTGGAGGAAAAGCAATCAGATAAATTATCTAATTAGGGTAGATTTTGGGAAGGGATATTGGGATGTACAATTGCAAAATTTGCGGAAGACATGAAATTGGGGTGCAGTTAATACAAAGGAAGAATGCGTTAAAATGCAAGAAGACATTAATAAACTTGCAGAATGGGCGTGTAATTGGCAAATGAATTTCAATATAGATAAGTGTGAGGTGGTGCATTTTGGTAGGAAGAATAAGGAGGCCACACACTGCTTGGATAATAAGATCTAAATGGGATGGAGGAGCAAAGGGATCTCGGGGTTCAAATACACATCGCTAAAAATAATGACGCAGGTCAATAATGTCATTTTAAAAAAAGGCAAACCAAGCACTGGGGTTCATTTTTAGAGGGATAGAATCGAAAAGCAGATAAGTTACATTAAACTTGTATGGAACCTTAGTTAGCCCACACTTGAAGTACTGTGAACAGTTCTGGTCTCCATATTACAAAAAGGATTAGAGGCATTGGAGAAGGTGCAAAACAGATTCAAGGATGATACCAGAACTGAGATGATATACTTATCAGGAAAGACTAATAGTCTGGGGCTCTTTTTTCTCTAGAAAAGAGAGGGCTGAGGGGTGACCTAAAAGAGGTCTTGAAGATTATGAAAGGGTTTGATAGGGTAGAAGTAGAGAAAAGGTTTCCACTTGTGGAGGTGTCAAAACTAGGGGCCATAAATCCAATAGGGAATTCAGGAGAAACTTCTTTACCCAAAGAGTGGTAAGAATGTGGAACTTACTACCACAAGGAGTGGTTGAGGCAAATAGCATAGATGCATTTAAGAGGAAGCTAGATAAACACATGAAGGAGAGAGAAATAGAAGGATATGCTGATAGGTGTCGATGAAGTAGGGAGGGAGGAGTCTTATGTGAAGCATACACGCCGGCATAGACCAGTTGGACCGAATGGCCTGTTTCTATGCTGTAGACTCGATGTAATTTTAACTTTCAGCACCGGGCAGAAGCGAATTGGCCGCTCGTTATACACCCTGCCTGATTTTTCTTTACATTGTAAGTCAATGGAATGGAAAATCTGGCTTATCGAATGGGCAGTTGATCCACAGTGCTGAGTTTACTGGCTGGTGGTGAAAGTTAATATGCACCCCTTAATTGTTGAGATATCACCTCAGATTTTAGAATCACGCTTTAGAAGGGAAATGGAAAGCAGGCCATGATTTTGATTTCAATTTAAACAAAGTCTGAAGAGGATTTTTGGGGGATGTTAACTGTAAAATTCTGCATGCACAGAAACATAATCCATCCCAAGCTTCCTTGGAGTAAGTTCTCTCTGCCTCAACATTAAACTGCACACAGACTATTCACAACAGTGTCAAAGATCAATGCATTCTCCTCATAAGATGGACAGTTTAATCCTTTAGCAGTCTTTTCACAGACTTAATAAACAGTGGTTAGCTAGCTTCATGTTGGTGTCGAGCCTTAGGATCAGGGCTGTCACACACCATATGTCCAGTCATCCATTATCCTTTTTTTCCGCTCTGCATGCTGAACTGCCTAGCTTTTGCTTTTCACATTTTGCAGACAATGCATACAGATCAGGTGATATTCTTCACTTGAGGCACTCGGGTGCTGTGGGGCATCCCTTTTCACCACACAGGTTTATACCATAAACATTCTTTGTGATGTCTCAGATTAGTCTAACATCCATTTAATAAACGTGCACCAAGCGCAGTCTGTTGCAAATGATATATTATGTTCCCAGGGTATGTTAGGAGACTTCAAACAGCATAAATAATGTAAGTTTACAATGGAGTAACCATTCAGTTAAATGAATTTAATTGCCAATGAAGGTTATAGAACTCAGGATCTGGTGATTTAAAATTTAATGGTTGCGTGTTGATCTTGTGCAGCTTGGCTCACTGATTTAAAAAATATCTGTCTTGAAATTGTTTCTCTGCTGCTTCCCCACCACTAATTATTCTTTTTTTGTTTCTCTTTCTGTTTATGTTCCACTTTTTTCTCTTTCTCTGTATTGCCCTCACACACTCTTTCCATTATAGTGCCTGTACTACTTTGCATCTGACTTCCTGGGGTAAAGTTCAGCTTTGGGGGCACAAAACAGGTGGTAGCAGATCGGCTGCTGTTTCTACACCCCACTCGATCTTCCTTTCCATTGTCGCCAATGGGTGGCAGAGGAAGAGGACACAGAGCCAGAGTGGGAATGGTAAGACTACATTGGGTTTTGAAGCAGTGGGCATTGTGCAGGCATTTGTTGGAGGCCTGAGCATGCATTGTGGTGGAAGGCGAGCTCCACAATGGCCCCTGGTAATTGTAGTTCAGCTGTTTGGCATAATTCTAGGGAACCTTAATGGGCTTGTTGGAAACATTAGATATGCCTGATGGGTGCCAGCCTGTGTGCAGATGCAGTCAGGGCCAGGATCCGAAGCAGGGGATGTGTGACAATCCCATCGTTATATGTCCAGCCTTGAGTGGGGAAGTTGTTGGAGCAATTAGAAGATGGAATAGGCAAGCTGGTGGGTAATATGTCCGAGTCATTTCTTTAAATGATACACAATGGATGTTCCAGCACAGCTCCTTGGAGCACACCACTGCTCACAAATCTAAAAAAGTATTCCTTTGCCACTACACTTAAAAAGATGGAGGTCAAATTTGATCTCCCAACTGGAAAAGTGACAGGGTAAGAAGATGTCAGGGAACAAGGAGGTCAGCGGGGCCTCAAGGTTTTCAGATGTAGCCATTGGAGATGCTGATGGAGCAAGTTCAGAATGGAAAGGAGGCCCTTCTTCTCGTTGTATGGTTAGCAGGTACCAAGGCAAATTGGTGAACATGCATGGCATTGCATTTGAATGCACTGAGCATTATCTCTGGAACCTGGTTGTAAGAAAAGAAAGACATTTAATGATCTCACCAGGTATGCCGAGATAAGACTTCCTTTCACAACTCATACTTTCTGCACAGTCCCACAAGATTATACCTTTGCCTCAGCAGTATCAATCCTTCCCTTCCCCAGTTGCAATGGCTATCCATAAGCCAGTAGGGAAGACTTCACTGCTCCTCCTTTCTGTTCACACTCACACTCAAAAGCTGATACTGTTCTCACAACTACATCTCCCTCTTGGCTACATTTGCCGCTTCTTATCATCATGCACATTATGGTAAGCCAGCTCATACATGGAAGAGACCGCCATTGACATCATAGGAAATTACACGGCTATCACCATCGGAGACCTTTTTCTAGGTCAATCGGAAGCCTCTGTCACTATTGCCAGACCGATTATTTGATGAAAACCCTGATGATAATACACCATCATTTGCTTTTACAGTGCTAAGAATTAGCACAGAAATTGATATTCCACTTGACTTAGATAATGAGTTTGTGGGGACTGTATGGGGTAATTCATTGAGGAAAAGTGAACAGTAGCAGGTAGAGGTGTCGAGCAAGGCCAAGGGAAGAGCACAGATTGTTAAGCTGAAGTTCCCTTCACTGAGGTGCTGCCATATAGGTCTAGCTGCAGACAACTGTCGTATCCCTCTGGCTGCTACATCATCCTTTGTTATTAATGTCCTCTGCCTCATTGTGCTGGAGGTTGTCTTTCAGTGCTGCTACTGCCATCCCCATTGCAGAGCAAAGCAAAGAGGAGTCATAAGTCAAAGTGTGAAAGGCATAGCCTTTGTCTCCAAGCAGCCAGCCGTTAACTTGCGGTGCGGGGCAAACAATGCGGGGAATGGACAATTGGCGCAATATCACAGTGGCTGCCGGAAAAGTGGGCACAGACTTACTTGATGCGCCTCTGGTCATCACACAAGTTACAAATTAATAGATTGGAATCAGTCACCAGTTTAATACAAGCAAACACTGCAGACTGACTGACTTGCTGATATTCCCTGTGACCGTCTCCAAGGAGCCAGAAGCAAAGATAGTCAAGTAGCAGTGACCTTGTCTACAATCAGCAATACTACATTAGCTGCAGCAGTTGGCTGCAGGTCTTCTCGCAGGATGTGACACAACTCTATCACTTACTCCCTGAAGGACTGAAGCATCCTTACGCATTGTTTCTCTGAGAACTACACATGTGTTCTTCCAAAACTTTAAACTCGGGAGCGTAAAGATTTCTCTATTTGTTGTCCTTCCCCCTCCTCCGAGTGGAAGTACTGGTGATGTAAATTAAATAATAATAGTGACTTTGAGGGAGCCCATGCTGGCCACACACAACCACCTGACACACCAAAGATGATTTATATGTTTAAATAATATCTGACCCATGGGACACCTGATGTAGCCCAGCTATTGCATCGGGAATTATCAAACCAGTGACTATCTGATTCCTAATTAGTTTGAACCCAAGAACGGAGGGAGTGACTGAGTTTGACTAATCTTCAATATTTATTCAATTGCATGATTTGTTGCTATCTAATGTTGCCTGCATTCACTTACATTACATAACTTTCTAAGAGCAATCCAGTTAGTCCCAGTCCCCTGCTCTTTCCCTGTAGCCCCGCAATTGTTTTCCCTTCAAGTATTTATCTAATTCCTTTTTGAAAGCCATGATTGAATCTGCTTCCACTACCCTTTCAGGCAGCACATTCCAGATCATAACTACTTGCTGCGTAAAAAGTTTTTCCTCATCTCGCCTTTGATTCTTTTGCCAATCACCTTAAATCTGTGTCATCTGGTTCTCAACCCTTCCGTTAATGGGAACAGTTTCTCTTTATTAATTTTATCTAAGCCCTTCGTCTCATTGAGACATATAAGATTCTGAGAGGGCTTGACAGGGTAGATGCTGAGAGGCTGTCTCCCCTGGCTGGGGAGTCTAGAACTAGGGGGCATAGCCTCAGGATAAGGGTTCGGCCATTTCAGACTGAGATGAGGAGGAATTTCTTCACTCAGAGGGTTGTGAATCTTTGAAATTCTCTACCCCAGCAGACTGTGGATGCTTAGTCATCGAGTATATTGAGGGCTGAGTTAGATAGATTTTTGGACTCCAGGGCAATCGAGGGATATGGGGATCAAGCGGGAAAGTGGAGCTGAGGTCGAAGATAAGCCATGATCTTATTGAATGGCCGAGCAGGCTCGAGGGGCCATATGGGCTGCTCTTGCTCCTAGTTCTTAAGTTCTTGCGTTCATGATTTTGAACACTTCTATCAAATCTCCTCTCAACGTTCTCTGCTCTAAGGAGAACAACCCCGCTTCTCCAGTCTACCTACATAACTGATGTCCCTCATCCCTTTTCTGCACCCTCTCTAAGGCCTTCACATCCTTCCTAAAGTGCAGTGCCCAGAATTGGACATGGCAGTTGTGGCCAAAACAGTGTTTTATAAAGGTTCAACATAACTTCCTTGCTTTTGTACTCTATGCCTCTGTTTATAAAACCCAGGATCCCGTATGCTTTTATAACCACTTTCTCAACCTGTCTTGCCACCTCCAAAAATTTGTGTAAATAAAACCTCGGGTCTCTCTGTTACTGCATCCCCTTTAGAATTGTTCCATTTAGTTTATATTGCCTCGCTTTGTTCTTCCTGCCAAAATGTATCACTTTGCACTTCTCTGCATTAAGTTTCATCTGCCACGTGTTCGCCCATTCCACCAGCCTGCCTATGTCCTCTTGAAGTCTATCACTATCCTCCTCACTGTTTACCGCACTTCCAAGTTTTGTCTCATCTGCAAATTTTGAAATTGTGCCCTGTGCACCCAAGTCCAAGTCATCAATGTATATCAAAAAAAAGCAGCGGTCCTAGTACCGACCCCTGGGGAACACCACTGTAAACCTTCCTCCAGTCCGAAAAAAAAAACATTCACCACTTCTCTCTGTTTCCTGTCACTTAGCCAATTTCGTATCTATGCTGCCACTGTCCCTTTTTATTCCATGGCTTTAATTTTGCTGACAACATAAACACATGCTTACTTATTTCCACATGGACCAGAATTATTTATTTTTCTTTGTCTTATTGTCTTCCTCTAAATACTCCTCTTCCTTCTCCTCTTCATCCTACTTCTTGTCCTCATCACAATCGCACTGCAGCAATTATAACTGCAGTGGCCTTGTTTCGCAGGCACGTAGATTTGAATTGGCACAGGTATTTAACCCTTTCATATGTTCAATTTTTACAGAAATTTAATCTTACTTGACATAGCCCAATGAATTAGAATAAACATAATGTATACAACACCAGAAGGACCTGCAACTGCAATGCCTGAAGCTCCTTAACAGCTCTGAACCGACAATAGCGACTACAAGATCTTTCAAATCCTTAAGGGTCAAAGAACCAACAAACTACTGCAAGAAATATGTCTCCAAAAGCTTCATACAGCTTCATCTGAGAACAGCTGAGGATCTCTAAGTAGTGTTTGAAATGGTCGCCTCAGGCCGTGTACCACCCAAGGATTGTGGATGGGAACAGGATGTGCCGTTATTCAGCGAGTGAAGTTGGAACTTGCCACCAGTAATTATGCCAATGGAAAAACAGGCAAGATCAGTGATAATTGGGTGGGAGGAACAGACATTTAATTTTCCAGCTGCTACTGTCTGTTTTCGAGTGCAAATGGGGGCACTAAAATCACGCCCACTGTGCCCTGGTGACCTCCAAAGCAAGTTACGTAGTTAAATTAGTATAGACGTTCCAAGATCTCACCCGTAACAAGTTAGCTTAACTACTGGCAGTGTATCTTGGGAGGTCTCCAGTGAATTTCTGTCCATTGAATTCAACTGAGGGAAAATCTGGGAGTTTCCTATATCCACTGGCAATGGATGTGGGATCAGAATGTCTACACTATTGTCCTGTCGTACCAGTTTTAGCACCTGTGTAATGTTTCAATTTGAATCATCTGCTTTAAAAAGAGAGTTAAAAATGAGCCTTCTGTCTGATCGATTATCAGAAGGAACAAAAACTCCAGTGCTGCTTTTAACTCCAGTATTTTTTGCAGCGCAAATTGCTGGATGTGCGATTTGATAACAGGTCAACAGTTGGTGAATGACAGGACCAATAGTCTATCTCCTTAACCAATGAAATTTAAGGACAGAGAAAGAAACCGAGGAATGACAGAGAAGGAAATAGGGTGAATTAGTCAAATTAGATACGGAAAGAGAAATGGAGAGGGAAAGAAAGATTGGATTGAGAGAGAGAGAAAAACAAGAGACAGAAAGGAAAAATAAGGAATAAAAATTGAATTTAAAATAATAAAAACCTCTCTGAACAATACCTGCAGGAGTGAGACTTCACAGTTTCAACTGTTCCTTTTCTGGACCTCCAAGGTTGAGTGGCAAGTCAGGTCCATAAAATCACCCTGTTAACAGGGTTCTTACGCCGTGAAATAGCAGCCCTAACTTTCTGTGGCAAGCTTAATTCATATTTACGGTGCAAATCCAGCAATTTCTTGACACTCATGGGGAGGTTGACGGTGAGCTCCCGATTTTGCAAGGCTAATGGCGGAACAGCGCAAATCGTTCAGCTTATCCCTTCCTCGCCACAAATTACTGCTTTTCTTTTAATGCACTAATAACGGCATGCGCTGTGAACTAGCCATTATTTCTCCAGCAAATTCTAGTCATTATTATTGACAATGCTATATACGCAATTATCCAAATAAATATAGTTATGCAAGTGTAGGTCTCAACAGAGGTGTGACCTCTCAGCAAGAATATATATTTTTGTCTGTGAAGATCCATTCAATTCACAAAGACAAACTGATCTTTTGGCTTAGATGCAGCCAGACATTTACAATGGACACACAATTAGCTCGTTAATTTTACAGGAAATCCCTGCTAATTATATTGATGTAAACAGCCCACTGGATAAATCTGCTCAATGGATCACTCACTTGTTTTCTATTTCTGCCCTGTTCCGGGCGTGTAATCAAAAATTCTATCCAAGACAAAACATAAGGAAAACAGTCTACTATTTTGCTGATGACATGAGGATATGTGCGGGAGTTAGAACCTTAAATGAAGTAAATATACTGCAGGCAGATCTAGGCATGTTATGGGGGTGGGCATGCAAGTGATGTTTCTCCATGTGATTAGTGCAGCGTGATATATTTGGGCAGGGTAATTCTAGACATGTGTACACTATGCAGGGCTGGCTGCTGAGTAGGAGAAGGACCTGAGGCCCTGGTTTATGAAACATCAAAGTCTATGATGAGTGTAACAAGGCTGTTGTGAAAATAAATAGGTCTTATTGTGTACAGCTAGGACAATTAAATATAAAACTAGAAGTACAATTCGTACTTTAATATAAGGCCTTAATTCAGCTGCATCTAGAACTTGAGAGGAAATTTGATAGAGGTGTTCAAAATCATGAAGGGTCGAGACAGAGTAGATAGAGAGAAACTGTTCCCATTGGCGGAAGGGTCTAGAACCAAAGGACGTAGATTTAAGGTGATTGGCAAAAGAACCAAAGGTGATATGAGGAAAAACATTTTTTACACAGCGAGTGGTTAGGATCTGGAATGCACTGCCCGAGGGGGTGGAGGAGGCAAATTCAATCGTGGCCTTCAAAAGGGAACTGGATAAGTACTTGAAATGAAAAAATGTGCAGGGCTATGGGGATAGGGCGGGGCAGTGGGACTAGCTGGATTGCTCATTGCATAGAGCCGGCGCGGACCTGATGGGACGAATGGCCTCCTTCTGTGCTATAACCTTCAATGATTCGATGAAATCCAATTCAGGCTATGAAACTGAGTCCAGGAACACATTTCTGAAACAAGATAGACATATGGGTCTGTTTTGAAAATCTATAGCAATTATTCTTCATGTTTGAGACTGGACAATGAATGTTGGCAAGCTATTAAACAATGTGGGAGCTCATCAGAATTGAGCTTGAACTTGTTGTCATCTGACATCCACACACATATACTTCCTAGCAAGTGTCACTGGATAGTAATCAGGATATTGCTCTTTTTATCCATCACTCTTAAAGTAGCCCGCGAATGTGGTCAATAGTGTTGATCTATACATATCAGCTTTACGTGAATCTTACGCTTTGGAAATCGAAAACAATCAATTTGTTTTTTGTGGAAGAATTCCTAAAGTTTAATTACTTATGGGAAATGCTATGCTTATTATAAAATACAAAGCTGAGAAATTGCATTTGGTGGTATTTGTTGTTGAATGCTTAATGCATTTGAATGACACTCCTTTGCTCAACTACTTAAATGTAAGCTTTAACTCACTTATTTCAAATGAGTTAACATTTTTACAAAAATAACAGACAAAGGAATTTTATGTAAAAACACATCCCAAGGTGCTTCACAGTGGTTTGAGGAAGAACAGGTGCTGAGCCAAAAAAGGAGAGATTGGAAGGGATGACCAAAAGCTTGGTCCAAGAGGTGGGTTTAAGGAAGGCCTTGAAGAAGGAGAGGGAGGTGGAGAGGTAGAAGGGTTAATGGAAGGAATGCCAGAGAGTGGGACCTCGACAGTTGAAGGCATGGCCGCTAGTGGTGGAGAAAAGGGAGGAGGGGAATGGACAAGAGGCTGCAGTCAGAGGGATATAGAGTTTAGGAGAGCATTGTACAGAGATAGGGAGGGGCAAGACCATGGAGGGGTTTAAACACAAGAATAATTTTAAATTTGAGGTTCATGGATTGGGAGCCATTGTAGATCAGTGAGGACAGGAGTGATGGGTGAGTGGGACTTAGTGTGGGATAGGGTATGGGCAGTAGAGTTATAGATGAGCTGATATTTATAGAGGATGGAGGACGGGACTCTAGCCAGGAGAGCATTGGAAAAGTCAAATCTGGAGGTGACAAAGCATTTATGAGGGTTTCAGTGGAAAATGGGCTCAGGTAGGTGATGTTACAGTGGTGGAAGTAGGCGGCCTTTGTGACGCAGAGCATATGTGGTCGGAAGTTCAGCTCAGGGTCGAATAGGATGCCAAGGTTACGAACAATCTGGTTCAGCCTGAGACAGTGGCTAGGGAGAGATGTGGGGCTCGATTTTCAAATGAAAGTTCAGGGGCGGGGCGAGGGGAGTGGGTGGGGGGGCAGTGAAAATCGGTAAAATCCGGAGCGGGTAAGGAACCCGATTCCAACCTGTCAACTTCCGCGTCTCACACAGACGCATCTGCATGTGCACGGGGTTCTGAAATCTGGAAGTCCCGCTGGCAATTAAAGCAGGTGGGACGATATTTAAAGAAGCAAATGTACCTCATTGAGGTAGTTAAGGTACTTTATCTGTCACATAGAAACATAGAACATAGGAGCAAGAGTAGGCCATTCGGCCCTTGGGGCCTGCTCCGCCTTTCAAAATGATCATGGCTGATCATTTAACTCAGTACCCTGTTCCCGCTTTTTCCCCATATCCCTTGATCCCTTTAGCATTAAGAAATATATCTATCTCCTTCTTGAACACATCCAATGACGTGGACTCCACTGCCTTCTGTGGTAGAGAATTCCACACGTTCACCACTCTCTGAGTGAAGAAGTTTCTCTTCATCTCGGTTCTAAATAGTAGGTAGTTGCAACTATTTTCAACTTACCTGTGCAGCTTTCCCACGGCTTCTGATTCACACCTGGTGAAACCAGACGTGAAGGGCCGGATGAGGCAAAAATAAACTAAATAAATTAACATTTCACAAAGTTTAAAAAAATAAACCTACCTTTGAAATGATGTCACATGCACCTCCCCCGCTCCGATGTCTGATGTCTCTTCTCCGATGTCTCCACCCCACCCCCGCCCACCTTCGTTCTCCCCCCGCCCACCTTCGTTCTCCCCCCGCCCACCTTCGTTCTCCCCCCGCCCACCTTCGTTCTCCCCCCGCCCACCTTTGTTCCGCCCCCACTCTATGTTCCAGAGCCCGATGACATCTCTCTCTCTCTCTCTCTCCCCCTTCCCCCCACCCTCTCCCCGACGTTACAGCTCCTATCGGCAGCCAGCCTTTCAATCAGGCTGACTGCTGGGCCTGAAACCCGGAAACGAGATTAATGAGCATCAATTACCTCGCGATCGCTTGGGGAAAATTAAGTTTTTTTTAATTCGGGTTTCCCGCACGCCCATTGACCCTCCCCGCTGCTGTCATCCTGCCACCCTCCCTTTTAAAATTGAGCCCCTGGCGTCAGTAATGAGGGTATTGAGGTTCTGATGGGAGCCGAAGATGATTGTTCGTATGTTGGAAAGAATGAAGCAAATTCAGTGTTCATCTGTTAATATGGTCCAACAGTAATTTTTAGGCTATAGTTGCCAGAAAAACACACAGGAAACCTACAGAAAACACCTCCAGACAAAAGAACATTACACACAGGAAATCTGTACAGTTTTTAAAAGTAAAGTTCAAAGTCAGACATAAACATTTGTAAAAGCAAGCCATTGGCAGTTGAGCCAACACCTCCTTTATGAATGGACAGACAGAAAAATTCACATCGACTCACTGGAAGGCAATTTTGAAAAATATGAATTCCTCTTCAACTATTCCTCCTTAGCTATTTTAATATTAATAGAGCTGGCAGTGATTCGAGATGGTGAATTAAAATATTCTGAAGACATTAGTCTACAAGTACATGTAGACATGAGCCCTCCACTAAAGATACTTCTGACCCTGTCAACCCTCCAACATGTACAATATTACATATGCAAATGTGCAGTGTATGTTATTTGAATGCATAATACAAGTACCATATTCCCTGTAGTATAGCATGATCTCAGAAAAATTGTAAACTTTAGACAGATAGACAGAGGGGGAGAGAATAAGGAAGTCACAATTACATGGCAAAAATCTGATTTACAGTTTCAGATAACCTCCTAAGCCAGAAGAATGAACAATCATTTGTGCATTGAGGTGATACGAAAGCCAACTATGTCCCACTGTCAGAGTAGACCCAAGAATAAAGTACTTGTAAAGATTCATTAAACTGAAGATGGAGGCCATCAGATGTCCTATATTTTTATGAGGGATATGTTGATTGGAACAGAGAGGGTTGATGAGGGCAGTGCAGTTGATGTTGTATTTATGGACTTTCAAAAGATGTTTGATAAAGTGCCTCAAAGTAGGCTTGTCAGCAAAATTGAAGCCCATAGAATAAAAGGGGCAGTGGCAGCATGGATACAAAATTGGCTAAGAGTTAGGAAACAGAGAGTAATGGTTGATTGGTGGTTTCTCTGACTGGAGGAAGGTATACAGTCATAGAATCATAGAATCATAGAAGTTACAACATGGAAACAGGCCCTTCGGCCCAACATGTCCATGTCGCCCAGTTTATACCACTAAGCTAGTCCCAATTGCCTGCACTTGGCCCATATCCCTCGATACCCATCTTCCCCATGTAACTGTCCAAATGCTTTTTAAAAGACAAAATTGTACCCGCCTCTACTACTGCCTCTGGCAGCTCGTTCCAGACACTCACCACCCTTTGAGTGAAAAAATTGCCCCTCTGGATCCTTTTGTATCTCTCCCCTCTCACCTTAAATCTGTGCCCCCTCGTTATAGACTCCCCTACCTTTGGGAAAATATTTTGACTATCGACCTTATCTATGCCCCTCATTATTTTATAGACTTCTATAAGATCACCCCTTAACCTCCTACTCTCCAGGGAATAAAGTCCCAGTCTGTCTAACCTCTCCCTGTAAGTCAAACCATCAAGTCCCGGTAGCATCCTAGTAAATCTTTTCTGCACTCTTTCTAGTTTAATAATATCCTTTCTATAATAGGGTGACCAGAACTGTACACAGTACTCCAAGTGTGGCCTCACCAATGCCCTGTACAACTTCAACAAGACATCCCAACTCCTGCATTCAATGTTCTGACCAATGAAACCAAGCATGCTGAATGCCTTCTTCACCACCCTATCCACCTGTGACTCCACTTTCAAGGAGCTATGAATCTGTACTCCTAGATCTCTTTGTTCTATAACTCTCCCCAACGCCCTACCATTAACGGAGTAGGTCCTGGCCCGATTCGATCTACCAAAATGCATCACCTCACATTTATCTAAATTAAACTCCATCTGCCATTCATCGGCCCACTGGCCCAATTTATCAAGATCCCGTTGCAATCCTAGATAACCTTCTTCACTGTCCACAATGCCACCAATCTTGGTGTCATCTGCAAACTTACTAACCATGCCTCCTAAATTCTCATCCAAATCATTAATATAAATAACAAATAACAGCGGACCCAGCACCGATCCCTGAGGCACACCGCTGGACACAAGCATCCAGTTTGAAAAACAACCCTCGACAACCACCCTCTGTCTTCTGTCGTCAAGCCAATTTTGTATCCAATTGGCTACCTCACCTTGGATCCCACAGTGGTGTTCCCCAGGGGTCGGTACTAGGACCGCTGCTTTTTTGATATCAATTAATGACTTGGACTTGAGTGTACAGAGCACAATTTCAAAATTTGCAATTGACCCAAAACTTGGGAGTGTAGTAAATAGTGAAGAGGATAGTGATAGACTTGAAGAGGACATAGGCAGGCTGGTGAAATAGGCAGACACGTGGCAGATGAAATTTAACGCAAATAAGTGCGAAGTGATACATTTTGGCAGGAAGAAAAAGGAGAGGCAATATAAAGTAAATGGTACAATTCTAAATGGGATGCAGGAACAGAGAGATCTGGGGGTATATGTGCACAAATCGTTGAAGGTGGCAGGACAGGTTGAGAAAGCAGTTAAAAAAGCATACGGGATTCTGGGCTTTATAATTAGAGGCATAGAGTACAAAAACAAGGAAGTTATGATGAACTTTTACAAAACACTGGTTCGGCCACAGCTGGAATACTGTGTCCAATTATGGGCACTGCACTTTAGGAAGGATGTGAAGGCCTCAGAGGGTGCAGAAAAGATTTACTAGAATGTTTCCAGGGATGAGGGACTTCAATTACCTGGATAGACTGGAGAAGCTGGGGTTGTTATCCTGAGAGCAGAGAAGGTTGAGAGGAGATTTGATAGAATTGTTCAAAATCATGACAGGTTTAGATAAAGTACACAAAGAGAAACTGTTCCCATTGGCAGAAGTGTCAAGAACCAGAGGATACAGATTTAAGGGATTGGCAAAAGAACCAAAGGCAACATGAGGAAAAATATTTTTACGTAGCTAGTGGTAATGATCTGGAATGCGCTGCCTGTAAGGGTGTTGAATGCAGAATCAATTGAGGCCTTTAAAAAGGAATTGGATAAACATAGAAAATAGGAGCAGGAGTAGGCCATTCGGCCCTTCGAACCTGCTCCGCCATTCAATATGATCATGGCTGGTCTTCTATCTCAATACCATATTCCTGCTCTCTTCCCCATACCCCTTGATGCCATTTGTGTCTAGAAATCTATCTAGCTCCTTCTTAAATATATTCAGTGACTTGGCCTCCACAGCCTTCTGTGGTAGAGAATTCCACAGGTTCACCACCCTCTGAGGAAAGAAATTTCTCCTCATCTCAGTCCTAAATGTCCTTCCCCGTATCCTGAGACTGTGACCCCTCGTTCCGGACACCCCCAGCCAGGGGAAACATCCTCCCTGCATCCAGTCTGTCTAGCCCTGTCAAAATTTTGTATGTTTCAATGAGATCTCCTCTCACTCTTCTAAACTCGGGTGAATACAGGCCGAGTCGACCCAATCTCTCCTTAAATGACAGACCTGCCATCCCAGGAATCGGTCTGGTGAATCTTCGCTGCACTCCCTCTATGGCAAGTATATCTTTTCTTAGATCAGGAGACCAAAACTGCACACAATACTCCAGCTGTGTATAACTGCAGTAAGACATCCTTGCTCCTGTACTCAAATCATGTTGCAATGAAGGCCAACATACCATTTGCCTTCCTAACGTCTTGCTGCACCTGCATGTTTGCTTTCAGTGACTGGTGTACAAGGACACCCAGGTCACTTTGTACATCAACATTTCCCAATCTATCACCATTTAAATAATATTCTGTCTTTCTGTATTTCCTTCCGAAGTGGATAACTTCACATTTATCCACATTATACTGAATCTGCCATGTATTTGCCCACTCACTCAACTTGTCTAAATCGCCTTGAAGCCTCTTTTCATCCTCCTCACAACTCACGATCCCACCTAGTTTTGTATCGTCAGCAAACTTGAAAATATTACATTTGGTTCCCTTATCCAACTCATTGATATATATTGTGAACAGCTGGGGCCCAAGCACTGATCCCTGCGGTACCCCACGAGTCACTGCCTGCCACCCCGAAAAAGACCCATTTATTCCTACTCTCTGTTTCCTGTCTGTTAACTAATTTTCAATCCATGTCAGTATATTACCCCCAATCTCATGTGCTTGAATTTTGCACACTAACCTCTTATGTGGGACTTTATCAAAGGCCTTCTGAAAATCCAAATAAACCACATCCACTGGTTCTCCCTTATCTATTCTACCCGTTACATCCTCAAAAAACTTCAGTAGGTTTGATAATTGAAGGGGAAAAAAACTTGCAGGGCTATGGGGAAAGAGTGGGGGAATGGGACTAACTGGATTGCTCTTACAAAAAGCCAGCATGGGCTCGATGGGCTGAATGGCCTCCTACTGAGCTGTAACGATTCTATGATTCTATAACAGTTATTTACCAATGCTTTCTGGGTAAACTGATCCATTGTAAACTTCTTTTCTCTGATGAATCATCTAGCAAATGATCCTTTTTCTGTATCTGTACTAACTTATGCACTGGTGGCCTAGCTAAAGGATTATCACCTAAGGTCATTGCCTCGTTGCCTACAGCCCTCATGGGCACACATACTGTTTGTCTACTAATTACTGCTGACCCATTATAGTTGTGAGATGGTATCAGTTGATTTGTGCTTTTAAGGTCTAAAATTGCTCAGAGAAACAGTCCAACAGCATTTGCCAAATTCCACTGGATGACTCAATATTGTTTGATGTTATCTATATCATATTCCTGCTCTTTAAGATTTGAACCTGACTGATCATATGATATGTACTGCTCCATATTGTTGTAAATACTCAGTGAGTGCAAAGTAGGAGTCATAGTGAGACTAAATTGGAGATGGCCCTCGGACTGACAGCGATGATCCAGGAAATATGATCAAGTCTGCCCCTTTCAGATACAATGGGGATAATTTTTAACATACCGCTGAAACATAAAACTGGCATTGCGGGTTGGGCACCTGATACAGAAACTGCTCGATTTTCCTTTCCTTTAAAATCAATGGAAAGGAAAATTGGGTGTTTTCTATAAGGGGCACCTGACCCGTAAAGCCAGTTTTATGCTCCAGCAGTAAGTTGAAAATTATCCCCAGCACCTTCAATCCTGAGAGGTGATACTGAACCAGTGGTGCAGACGGAGCGTCAAGGTGCTGACAGTAGGTCCAGATGTATTTCTACTGGTAAATTACCAGGCGGCTATTGTCTAAAATATGCACTGACTCATGGAATTTATGGATTTAGGTCATCAGTAAATATATATATAATCAGGATATTTTCCCCTTAACAGGTTTGACGATCAGTAAGTGAACTAGACACACACAGCCATTTATCTCACTGTAGAGAAGGGCAGCAGACACAGTAAGTGCAGTGGCTGATTAAAAAGGCTCAAGATGTCATATGAAACCAGGATTATAAAAGGTGCTATCATGAGTTATATCACTGTGCTTTGCAGGTTATCTAACAAGTTATGTATGCATAGGTTGCTACCTAACTAGTAATGTCTAATATTGTGCTACCATAACTAGAACAAGAATACCAAAAAATGTTTAACACATCCATATGAAGTTCCTCTGTGCAATTTGAGTGGAGGCATTAACCAATTTTAAATAAATTGGTTAATGCCTGTATTAAAATAATGGGCAAAGGAACATTGTGTGACCATCTTAAACATTCATCTGCTAATATGGCCAACAGTGATTTCTAGGCTATAAAGTATATTTGGTTGTCCATTATACCTCTTCCACTGCTTGTACATGTCTACAGACTAAATTGCTTTACTTTTCTACTGCCAGTGGCATTCATTCAGAGGTGCACAATTCAATTTTGGTGGAGTCCAAACAGACAGTGGCTGATAGAAAACTGCCTGAGATGCTCAGCCATTTCGTAATACATCAGCACAGTGACATTTACTTAAGTCCCTTATAAAGCTCAGTCTAAAGATTGAAAATACATTTTTAGGAACAATTCATAACCTTGCTTAGTGCTTCAGGCAATGTAATCAGAGCACATAAGTAAATGGAAAGTGTGAATTTGAACATATCAAAGGTTTTTTTTGGAAGAGTCTATTGAAGCCTTTGGAGTGTGTAATGTCACACCACCTGCCTTCGAGCTCTGTTGGCCTTGGCAAGTCTCGTAACGATAAAGCTGCAAACTGGCAACGTACATTGAAAACACGCCTGTCCTACATGGCCACTGACCACAATCCTGTTTCTTTGCTATGTACCTTTTCCTTCTCACATATAGTAAGTATTACCTTATTAAAAAAACTGTTTTAATAGTTAAAACATCTGTGAATCTCCAATCCTGCAACTCAGTGTTTATATTTCTGAAGTGGTTGGGGAGTGTCTTTCAAATAACTCTCTTGGTTAGTGAAAGTTATGTAGTGGTGGAAAAAGTAACAAATAAATTTAACATGTATTGACAATCCCTTGAAGGGAGATGATCAACAGTGGGTTGTAGAGGTATTACTATTAATGTTCTAGTACAAAACAGAAAGAAGCAATTTCTAATTAAAGAAGTTATAACTACTTTCAAACTATCATGTTGCTCTTTTATCTCTTTAGCACCTGAATTTAATTAGAATTGTAATGTTACTGTGATCTTGTGTAGCTACTTTTGCGGTTGAGGTGGGTTGCATTTTTATTTGGAACTGAGAGATTATCAGTGCACTTGATCTGTTTGTCAGCTTTACCACTTTTTTTTGTGGCCAAAACCAAATTTATTTAGGATTGACAGAACCGAAATCCATTGGAAGTTCATTGTAAGAAATAAAATTGCTTTAAATCTATTGGGTGCAGGAAAGCCTAGAGGGGAATCTCTAGATACAGTTTATTATTGATGGAGCAAGAAAAAACTAAGGGCAATTAGGTGTATGAAAAAGCTTGAAATTCTCTTTGATGCATCACATTTACTATTAGTGTCGAAATGTTGATCCTTACTTTTATTGTCATAGACACTACTGAGATCAGTGCTATTTTTAGTGCCCCAATCAATTTGTCTACAAATCACTGCCTCTCTAATAGTTTCAGATAACTTAGATACTGAGCAAAGAGTTGGCTTGAAAAATTACCACAGTGCTCGAAACAGAAAATAAATGTTAGTCCTCCCTTTCCCTGGCTCTGTACTTGCTTAAAAAATTATATAATCTTCAACTTCTTCCAGTTCTGACGAAAGGTCATTGACCTGAAACATTAACTCCGTTTCTTTCTTCACAGGTGCTGTCTGACTTGCTGAGTATTTCCAGCATTTTCTGTTTTCATTTTAAATAAATGTTAGTAATGATTTTGCTATGGTTTTCAAAATAAAAATCAAAGTTTGGATTCTGTACTTTAGCCATGTAATGGTGGCGAGAACAGTAATACCTTTTGTTACAATGTTAAAGCAGCAGTATCAAAATGCACACGTCTGTTGGTGAGTGAGCTTGGATGCTAGAAATAACTGCAAGGCAGTAAACTGGTTTGAAACATTATAATCTCTTTCCTTACTCCACTCATTTCTGAAATCTCATCTCACTGCACCAAGTCTTGGCCTGTCTTGCTACTGTCTCTAATAGTTCACTCCAGGATATACTGCCGTCTTCTTTCTTCCCCCTCTCTATTTTCTCCTCATGGCTACTTATTGATCTCAGTTTGCCTTATCTCCCCAGTCTCTTGGCTGCTTCTCCAATATATTTGGATATCTCTTGTGACCTGACACTAAAATCAAAATGGGAATATTTGAAAAAAAAACACCAAGACCAGCAGGACAAATAAAGACAAATAGAAAGAAATCTTTCCAAGATGCTCTCAATTCAGAAATTGTCTCCTTGGATTGGAAAACTGCCAATGTCACTCCGTTATTTAACAAGTTTAGGAGAGAGAAATTATAGACCTATCAGTCATGGGGCAGTTACTAGAATCCGTTATCAGGGACAGAGTGACTGAGCATTTGGTCAAATATGAGCTGATCAGAGAGAGCCAGCATGGATTTGGAAAGCATAAGTCATGTCTAACGAACCTAGTTGAGTTTTTTGAGGCGGTAACTAACGTGATAGACGAGGGAGTGTCTGTGGATGTTATTTATATCGACTTCCAGAAGGCATTCGATAAGGGACTGCTAACAAAAATGAGAGCGCATGGAATTAGGGGTAACCTTCGATAGAGAATTGGATAGGAGGGAGGAAACAGAGAAGATGAGTGGAGAGATTTAGGGGTCCAAGTACTGAAATCATTAAAGGCTAGTGGACAGGTACAAAAATGTGTTTAAAAGACTTATGGAATGTTGACCTTTATCTCAAAGGGACTGGAATACAAAAGGGTGGAAGTTATGTTACAGCTGTACAGAGGTCTGGTTAGATTCCATCTAGAGTACTGCATTCAGTTCTAGGCAGTGCACCTCAGAAAGGATATACTGGCCTTGGAGGGAGTGCAGCGCAGATTCACCAGAATGATACCGGGTCTAAAAGGGTCAAATTATGTGGACAGGTTACAAAGACGATGCGTGTATTTCCTTGAATATAGATGATTAAGGAGTGATCTAATTGAGGTGTTTAAGGTGATTAAAGGAGTTGATAGGATAGATGGGGAGAAACTATTTCCCCTGGTGGGGGAGTCCAGAACAAGGGAGCATAACCTTTAAATTCGAGCTAGGCCCTTCAGGGTTCATGTCAGGAAGCATTTCTTCACGCAAAGGGTTATGGAAATCTGGAACTGTCACACCCCACTCCCCCAAAAAAAAGCTGTTGAGGCTGGGGGTCAATTGAAAATTTCAAAACTGAGATTGATAGATTTTTGTTAGGCGTGGGTATTAAGGGTTACGGAACCAAGGAGTGTAAATGGAGTTAAGAAACAGATCAGCCGTGATCTAATTGAATGGTGGAACAGGCTCGAGGAGCTGAATGGCCCACTCCTGTTCCTATGAAATATTAATAGAATATGTATCAAAAAAAAACTGGAAGACTCGTCAAAAAAACTATAAAAGGAAAATAGAAGAAAATAACAGAAAAAGTACAAATAGATTTAAAAGAAGAATTGAGGGATAGAGAAAAGAGAAATAAGATGTAAAGAATGCACAGACAAAAGCATAGAAGAAATAAAGACTATTTTACATTCAAAAATTATTTTTTAGTACAAACAGGAAATAGGAGATGCTAGGAACTACAGAGAAAGGACAAACTGTCATCCTGGCACATGACCAGTTTGTTCATCAGTATTGACTGGACGTTTGCCTGCCCATCTCAACACTACTAGGGTACCACTCATGCTTCATTGACAAATGCACTAAGGCAAAAAAGTGGGAAAAATGCCTAGAAAATTTCAAGAAAGCTCTGTGCTATTTTTTAAAAATTGGCAGCTTCAGTGTTTTATGAAATTCCTGTCTCCCCTACTGTTGGAATGTTATAAATCTGTTTGACAGGTTACTGATAAAATCCATTTCATGCTCCTGAGGGAAGATTTCCTCTGGTCGTTATGTTCTAAGAAATGTTACCACTATGTTTAAAATGTCACTAACACACAGTGGGAATAGTTCCTTTAATCGCTGTATTTTAATAACATTGTAATCATAGTGGAAAGATTTCCTATGTTCTCTATTCATAGCAAAATCATAAAGGAATTCTAAAATAAACTTTCCCCGTTATGTTTTTGATGTCAGTAACACACAGGGAGCAAAAGAAATTTCCCCAAAGCTATGCAGACCAATAGACTGGTTGAGGATAATGTACCCAACACCATTTTTCATTTTTACAGTTACGATTTCATGGAAAAGAATGAGAATGGACAGGATGTGTTTTGATTGCTTGACAGTCAGGATGCAGGAAGGTCTATCATGGCATATTTTGAACTCAAGAGGAGAGTTCAGAAGAGCAATGATCATTGTATTCATCACAGAGAAAGATAAGAAAGAAGACAGAGATTAGAGACAGATTGTCTAATGAACAATAAGCTAATTCCCGTATCCTGTCCTGTGAGGTGCTGGAAGAACCTCCCCCAGTTATGGGAAGGTCGTCTTCTTCTTCGCGAATTAAGAGTTGTTGAGAATGTACTCGCCTGAAGGAGGAAGCTTCCTTGAGGCAGGTTTAGAAACAAAGCATTTCAGAAATTCTGTTTGAGATCAAAGGTGAAAGTGAGGTCAAATGGATTTAAAAAAAAGACTAATCATGGAAGGTTAGAGGTGGGAGTTATTGGCTGGCATTGAAAGAGACAGAGAAAAACTATGTCTGAATAGAACTGAAGACACCAAAATTTTCATTGGGAACTGGACAATTTTCTGAGTGTGGCCAACATAACTACGTACGACAAGTGGTTGGATATTTGAGAACGGGTCTCCCTGCCATCATGATTTCCAGCAACTTATTTGATTGCCTTTGGGAGTCAGAAAGAAACTTTCTTGTTATTTTTGCTAAATTGGCCAAATGATTGTGTGGCTGATTAGTAGGGGGAGAGTGCATGTGGATTGTGGTCACGGTGAGCACAAGTTATATCATGACAGTAAGGGTAAGGCTCGATGGAGCAGCAGGTCTTTTACTGTCTTTTCATAGAAGGAAACAGCACAGGAGGAGGCCATTCGGCCCACTGTGCCCGTGCCGGTTCTTTGAAAGAGCTATCCCAATTAGTCCCACTGTGGCTAAACGAGGAATTTTATGATAGTAACAAATTGAAAGAAAAAGCTTACAATGCCGCGAAGATTAGTGGCAGGTCAGAAGATTGGACAGAATAGTAAAAAACAGCAAAGAATGACTAAAAGAATAATAAGGAGGGAGACATTGGAGTACAAGAGAAAGCTAGCTAGAAATATAAAAACAGATAGTAAGAGTTTCTACAGGTATTTAAAAAGGAAAAGAGTAAGTAAAGTGAGCATTGGTCCTCTAGAGAGAGAGTCTGGGGAATTAATAATGGAGAATAAGGAAAAGGTGGATGAATTGAACAGATATTTTGCATCTGTCTTCACTGTAGAGGATACAAATAACATGCCAGAAATAATTGTGAATCAAGAGGTGAAAGGGAGGGAGGAGCTTAAAACATTTACAATCACCAGGGAAACAGTTCTGAAAAAATTATTGGAACTAAAAGCTGACAAGTCCCCAGGTCCTGATGGACTTCATCCGAGGGTCTTAAAAGAAGTGACTGCAGAGATAGTAGGTGCATTGGTATTAATTTTCCAAAATTCCCTAGATTCTGGAAGGGTCCCATCAGATTGGAAAATAGTGAATGTAACTCCTCTATTCAAGAAAGGAGACAGAAAGCAGGAAACTACAGGCCAGTTAGCTTAACATCTGTCGTAGGGAAAATGCTAGAATCTATTATTAAGGAGGTTATAGCAGGGCATTTAGAAAATCTCAATGCAATCAGGCAGAGTCAACACGGTTTTGTGAAAAGGAAATCGTGTTTGACTAATTTATTCGAGTTCTTTGAGGAAGTAACAAGCTACATGGATAAAGGGGATCCTGTGGATGTGGTGTACTTGGATTTCCAGAAGGCATTTGACAAGGTGCCACATCAAAGGCTACTACACAAAATAATAGCTCATGGTATGGGGGTAACATATTAGCATGGATAAAGAATTGGTTAGCTAACAGGAAACAGAGAGTAGGCATAAATGGAACATTTTCAGGTTGGCAAGATGTAACGAGTGGAGTGCCACAGGGATCAGTGCTTGGGCCTCAACTATTTACAATCTATATCGATGACTTGGATGAAGGGACTGAATGTATGGTTGCTAAATTTGCTGATGACACAAAGGTAGGTAGGAAAGTAAGTTGTGAAGAGGACATAAGGAGTCTGCAAAGGGATATAGATAGGTTAAGTGAGTGGGTAAAAATTTGGCAGATGGAGTATAATGTGGGAAATTGTGAACTTGTCCACTTTGGCAGGAGGAATAGAAAAGCAGTATATTATTTAAATGGAGAGAGATTGCAGAACTCTGAGGTACAGAGGGATCTGGGTGTCCGAGTACATGAATCACAAAAAGTTAGTTTGCAGGTACAGCAAGTGATTAGGAAGGCAAATGGAATGTTGTCATTTATTGCAAGGGGAATGGAATATAAAAGTAAAGATGTTTTGCTACAGTTGTACAGGGAATTGGTGAGACCACATCTAGAATACCGTGTGCAGTTTTGGTCTCCTTATTTAAGAAATGAAATAATTGCTTTGGAGGTGGTTCAGAGATGGTTCACTCGACTGATTCCTGGGATGAGGGGGTTATCTTATGAGGAAAGGTTGGACAATTGGGCCTGTATATACTGGAGTTTAGAAGAATGAGAGGTGATCCTATTGAAACATATAAAATCCTGAGGGGACTTGAAGCGGTAGATGCTGAGAGGATGTTTCCCCTTGTGGGAGAGACTAGAACTAGGGGCCACAGTTTAAAAATAAGGGGTCTCCCATTTAAGACGGAGATGAGGAGAAATTTTTTCTCTCCGAGGATCGTGAGTCTGTGGAACTCCCTTCCCCAGAGAGCGGTGGAGGCAGGGTCATTGAATATTTTTAAGGCTGAGTTTGATAGATTCCTGATTAACAAGGGAGTCAAAGGTTATAGTAGGTAGATGGGAAAGTAAGGTTGAGATCATGATCTTATCAAATGGCAAAGCAGGCTCGAGGGGCCGAATGGCCTACTCCTGCTCTTAACTCGTATGTTCGTATGTCCTCTGGTCTTTCCCATAGTCCTGAAAATTTTTCCACTTCAAGTATTTATCCAATTCCCTTTTGAAAGTTACAATTCAATCTGCTTCCACCGCCCTTTCAGGCAGTGCATTCCAGATCATAACAACTCGTTGCGTAATTTTTTTTTCCTCCTCTCACCTCTGGTTCTTATGCTAATTACCTTAAATCTTTGTCCTCTGGTGACTGACCCTACTGCCATTGGAAACAGTTTCTCCTTATTTACTCTATCAAAACCATTCATGTTTTTGAACACCTATCATACGAATACGTACACCCCGCAGGCCTCTGTTCCTGCACCCCCTTTAAAATTGTACCATTTAGTTTATATTGCCTCTCCTCATTCTTCCTACCAAAATGCATTACTTCACACTTCTCTGCATTAAATTGCACCTGCCATGTGTCTGCCCGTTACACCAGTCTGTCCATGTCCTCCTGAAGTCTGTTACTTTCCTCCTCACTGTTTACTACATTTCCGAGTTTCGTGTCATCTGCAAACTTTGAAGTTATGCCCTGAGTACCCAAGTCCAGGTGATTAGTATATATGAAGAAGAGCAGTGGTCCCAACACTGACACCTGGGGGACACCACTGCACACTTCCCTCCAGTCTGAAAAACAACTGTTCACCACTACTCTCTACTTTCTGTGCCTTAGCCAATTTCATATCTACGCAGCAACTGCCCCTTTAATCTCATTGGCTTCCCCATTTTTGACCTCATGACGGAGGGAAGGTCATTGATGAAGCTTGGGCCTAGGACACTGCCCTGAGGAACTGCGATGTGGAGATGCCGGTGATGGACTGGGGTTGACAAATGTAAGGAATCTTACAACACCAGGTTATAGTCTAACAGTTTTATTTGAAAATCACAAACTTTCGGAGGCTTTCTCCTTCGTCAGGTGAAGTGTGTTCACCTGACGAAGGAGAAAGCCTCCGAAAGCTTGTGATTTTCAAATAAAACTGTTAGACTATAACCTGGTGTTGTAAGATTCCTTACATTGAGTAATTGCTGCAGCAATGCCCTGGGGCTGAGATGATTGGCCTCCAACAACCACTACCATCTTCCTTTGTGCTAGGTAGGACTCCAGCCACTGGAGAGTTTTCCCCCTGATTCCCATTGACTTCAATTTTACTAGGGCTCCTTAATGCCACACACTGTGAAATGCTGCCTTGATGTCAAGGGCAATCACTCTCACCTCACCTCTGGAATTCAGCTCTTTTGTCCTTGTTTGGACCAAGGTTGTAATGAGGTCTGGAGCCGAGTGGTCCTGGCAGAACCTAATCTGAGCTGGTTATTGGTGAGTAAGTGCTGCTGATAGAAGTGTTGATGACAACTTCAATCACTTTGCTGATGATTGAGAGTAGACTGATGGGGTGGTAACATCACTCAGTAACCTAGGATTCATCCCATTTGGACCGGATGACTTTTCTTCTTGGAGCGCTGCCAACCTTTTTATACCTCCTTTATCTATTTTTATCCTATCCAATTTCTCTACTACCTCCTCCTTTATGGCAACATTGGCAGCATCCTCTTTAGTGAAGACTGATTGCAAAGTGCTCATTTAGTACCTCAGCCATGCCCTCCGCCTCCACAAGAAGATCTCCTTTTCGGTCCCTAATTGGCCCCACTCTTTCTTTTACTACCCTTTTACTATTTATATGTTTATAAAAGACTTTTGGGTTCCCGTTTGTTACCCGCTAATTTATTCTCATACACTCTCTTTGCGCCTCTTATTTCCATTTTCAGTTCCCCCCTGTACTGAATTATGAACCTGACATATTTCATAAGCCTCCTTTCTATATTTCATTTTAATCTCTACCAGAACATAACAAATAGGAATAGGAGTACACCATATGGCTGGCCCCTCAAGTCTGCTTCGACATTTAATAAGATCGTGGCTGATCTTTAACCTCAACTCCACTTTCCCGCCCTATCCCCATATCCCTTGATTTCCTTAGTTTCCCAAATATCCATCGATCTCAGTCTTGAATGTATTCAACGACTGAGCTTCCACAGCTCTCTGGGGTAAAGAATTCCATAGATTCACATCCTTCTGAGTGAAGAATTTTTTTCTCATCTCGGTCCTAAATGGCCAACCCCTTATCTTGAGACTATGACTCCTAGTTCTAGACTCTCCTGCCAGGGGAAAACAGCCTCTCAGCATCTACCCTGTCAAGCCCTCTAAGAATTTTATATGTTTCAATGAGATTCTTCTAAACTCCAGAGAGTATAGGCCCATTCTACTCAATCTTTCCTCATAGGACAAATCTCTCATCCCAGGAATCAATCTGGTGAACCTTTGTTGCACCCCCTCTAAGGCAAGCTTATCTTTCCTTAGGTAAGGAGACCAAAATTGTACACAGTACTCCGGATGTGGTCTCACCAGAGCCCTATATAATTGCAGCATTTCTTTAGTCATCCAGGATGCTCTAGCTCTGGATGTGCTTCCTTTCCCCCTCGTCGGAATGTGTCTAGTCTGTACTGAACTACCTCCTCTTTGATGGCCTCCTTGATGTTATACTATTGAAGGGCATAGAGGAGATCGAGATTTATTGATTCAACATCAAACTGAAAGGAAATGAGGGTGATGTGCACTGAGAACACGTGGCCTGAAGGAAGTTGTGCACAGGTTGGATGATGTGGAGGAGGTCATAGATATAGTGAAGAATGGAATGCAATGACAGTAGTCCCCTCGGGAATTCCTGAATTGATGTCAAAGTAGACAGAGGATGAACTGTCAAGAAGAAACTAAATAGTCACAAAGCAAACGTTGGTGAAAGACCATATAATAATTTGTTCAGGAATGTGCATTGCCTTGTCCTCTCAAAAGACTTGGAATGTGCAGGGTGATGGCAAATTAACTACCAAAGTGTTCAAGAGCAGAGTCCCAGAAGTGCAAATCCCATGGAACAAAAACACCAGTGAACAGCCTTTGTGATTCAAGAATGCTACCAACATGCTGAAACTCATCCTGGAGACCTCAGATTAGTTCAGAACTTCAAGTTGGCAGCAGTTTCCATTACTTTAGAAATTACAGATGTTAAAAAAACAATAGAGTAGTCGTTGGAAGGGTAAAAGGGATCAACTTTCTTATGGATGAGATGAACCTGAGTGAACTTCCTGCAAAAAGGAAAGGTAGACTGGGAGAGACTGTAAAGGTGACATAGAAATTAGAGAAAATCCATTGCCATGGTTGTCAAAATTAGAGATAAGAGGAAAAAATGGGTTAAAAAGACCAGCTTTATGTTTGAAAACAATCAACTGAGCTATCAGGATAGAAGAGTAGTGGGATGTCGGATTCACAGCAATTTCAAGAGACCGTTTTTTAAGGTACCAGAAGGGGCAAGAAGATAACAGTTAACAGTTCTTCTCAAGAGTTCCATTTATGAGGTCTGATGCTGGATTTGCAGAAGGTACAGAAAGAGATAAAGTTGGCTTGAGATCCTTCAGACTTTTAAAAATGCTGGATGAGAAGAAGCAGAATAGCAGGCAGGATTGAAGCAAGTTGCAGTACGAGATCTGACTGGCAGGCAAGTGTGAGGTATGAGACCTTTCTTGCCAGTTTTCATAACATCAGTCGCTTCACTGGCAGGAACAGAAGAGTAAAAGTAGTAGATGGACCAGGGAAAAGCAGCTAATAATTCTTCTCAAAGACCATCCCAGTTTGCTGATTAATAGTGCCACAAAGTTTACAGTTTACGTGAGGACACAAGAGCTGCTGAACTGTATCCCAGTGTTCTGCATCAAAACAAAATTGCTGGAATGCCAGCAATCAAATAAAATGTGCAAAGTACAGTAATGTCTCCAGTTATTTCCATTAATATATTGTAAATATATTCCTAGTGTTGAATTGTGTAAGCCTATTTATAATTCAAAATTTAATTAAACCATGTAACAGATGCCCCAGAATATGTTTTAGGATAAGATTTTGTTGCTGAGAGTCAGAATCACAATGACAAGTTGATTTTCCACTCTTTTATAGCATAGAGACATTGTTAGTTCTCTCTTTCTGTTGAGGATGAGATGTTTAGTGCATTGGCTCACTAGGGGAGTAACTCAGTTGCAGATGACAGAGACACTGGTCTGCATTAGTAAGGTAATAGGCAGCCCTGGGGAGGGCATTAAAATTACTCGTTAGTTTCAATAGCAGAAAACAGTTAGCTAAAAAGCATGTGGGAGTCAGTTCAAGGTTCTGCAATTCAAAAGGCTAAAATCACACTAGTTGACCACAGTGTAGGTTCCCATGAGAAAACATCACTGCTAAAGCTGCTGTTATCTTTTCAGAATTCTGATTTAACTGCTTGCCAGGATTGCTTTTACAGCCATCAAGGAGAATCGTGACTGTTTTGAAAATCATATATTTTAAACATCAGTCAAACCAGCAATGGTAGTAGTATTTCACATCAATTGACCTCTGAAAATACAAAACTAATATATTTTTGGGGTTGAACAGATTTGTTCTAGTGTAAAAAAAAGAGGAATTGTCTGTATACTTAGGAAACCAAAATGTATGCAATTCAATTTAAAGTCCAGAGTGGGAACAGGCCATTCAGCCCATCAACCCAGCTCCATAGAGAGTCTCTGTGATTATTTTATTATGGTTTCCTTTTCCCTTTTTCCAACCACCTATATTAAGAAATATTAAGGTCCTGAAATGATGCCCTGAAATAACAGCATATTAACACTCAATACGTTTGTCTGAAATTTTCTCTCTCCACTATTTGATTGAAGGCATTAACCCATTTATTTTAAATGTGTTTATGTGTGCACTGAAATAACAGAATTATTTCAGATGAGCATGCTAATCATTCGCATACTAATATCCCACAGTGGAAGTTAAGGGCCGAAGATTTTCCTCTACCTCTCTGGGGGAAAAAATAAATTAAGTAATGCTATTAAAATCTCTCTAACCTTCAATTACCCTCCTCAACAGATATTGATCTAGCTCCTGGTAAAAGCCTCAAACTGACTGCAAATTAACTTTCTTTTCTGGGAGTTTGTTCCAATATCCACTCTCCTTTGGGAGGAAAAAAAGTTCTACTTAATCTCTAACTTTACTCCAGGTTTGTGAATTTTGTGCCTGTCCCCTCTGGTTGTATGCTCTTTGTCCAAGTTAAATATTTTGCTTATTTCAAATTCACTTAATGTCTTTCCTCATTTCAAAGACATGCACATATCATGTTCTCCCTCTGTCTTTTTTCCACCACAAGGTTGTTGCTTGAGCCCATCTTCTAACTTGTCACGTTACACGTAACCCCACCAGCGAAAAAAAGTTATCTGTTTTTAATATAACGGGTCATTCTCTCTCTTTCTCTTCCTTTCGGATGTTTCTCTCTCTCTCTCTCTGTCTTTTGTTCTGGCCGTTTGTATATTCGGTGGTCCTGTATGTAATGTCGCTCTGTCTGAACACTTTGATTGCCTTGACAACGGGCAGTTGGAAAGATTATCTGTAATCACCAGGCATTGTTCTCTGACTATAAATGAGGTAACGTTCAAGGAATCCCACACTTCACCTGATGAAGGAGAGAGCCTCCGAAAGCTTGTGATTTTTAAATAAAACTGTTGGACTATAACCTGGTGTTGTAAGATTCCTTACATGTAACTTAATATGCTATAGGCATTTAATTATTCTGGTCATCCTTGACAGTAAAATCACATTCTTTTGAATTTTTGAAATAGTTTATTGAACATTTGTGTAAATCAAAAAAGGATGGAACTTGTCTTGGGTGAGCCAGAGATCAGGAACTTTTTTGGTACTGAGTAGTTAGTAATATTGCCGTACTCTATTGTCACCACTGTAGATTGCTAAGCAAACTATCTGAATGATTTAACATTTGCCATAGTTTCAAATTCAAATCCTCCTTCAAAAAAAGGACCTGTGGAATTTTCAATATGTATATTCAAAAATTTTAATCTGTCGTGACTGTATTGCTTCCTGAAAATTAACTGTTAATTGATGTTAATTTGATAAACTTTCAATAATTATATAATTGCTGAACGTTCAGTGTAGATATCACCTACGAATGGCAGAGCAGACTCTCCATTGGCATCCACCATGAGGTTGTAAAAAAAAAAGGAAACAAAATGGAATAGTGAATTTCCCAGCGTATGTGTTTTATTGAAAGCTCCTACATCGACATTGCTCATAGTTTGAAAGAATGGGTGTATGAGTGCACAAGCAGAATCGAACCACGTTTCAACGGCAGGTCAAAAACTTCTACATTTATGTGGAAAAGAACAAGAGTGCGGTGTGAGAACAGGAAAATACAGGCAGGGAAAGAAAATTTAAAAATAACTTTTTTTATAAATAACCTGATCCTGCATGCATGTGGAGGGGGTGAGAGGATGTGATCAAAATTTCCTAAATTGCACTTTCAAAATCAGAGCCAGCTGTAAAGCAAAGACGTGGAGAACAAAGGCCAGGGTAAGAAGTCAAATGCAGGCAAAGAGAAAAATTGAAGCACATGATTCTGAGGAACAGTTTGGCCTCTAGAATGAAATGGCATTGCAGAAATGTGGAATACTATAGAGGCAAATATGTGGGTAATGTTTATACTTTTAGAGAAATTATGAAATTTAAGCAAAACAACATGACAAAATTGTTTCAGCCAATAAGGAGAATGTTGCATTTGATTTTTATTTTTAAATTTAATAGGCCATGTTACAAATTTAATGTGTGCTTTGTGATACAGAGGACTTATAATGATATCAATAGACCCTATGTAGTAATTTCAGACTGTGAACTTACATTGAACGGTTGTGATAGAGCAAATCAGGAGAAACCGTTTCCAGTGGTGGAAGGGTCGGTAACCAGAGGACACAGATTTAAGGTGATCGGCAAAAGAGCCAGAAGTAACATGAGGAAAAAATTTTTTACGCAGCGAGTTGTAATGATCTGGAATGCACTGCCTGAAAGACTGGTGGAAGTAAATTTAATAGTAACTTTCAAAAGGGATTTGGATAAATACTTGAAGTGAGAAGAATTTACAGGACTATGGGGAAAGGGCAGGGGAATAGAACTAATTGGCGAGCTCTTTCAAAGAACAGCACAGACATGGTGGGCCAAATGGTGGCCTCTTGTGCTGTACCTGCTATGATACTGTGAAATGTTCAAATGACATTTTTTCCGAATACAGAATGTACTTTTTCTTGGTTAGATGTGCTTTAAAGCCTTGAGCGGTACCTTGTTCATCAAGGTAAACAGGCTCCTTCTTAGTTCAGATTAACTTTGTCCGTAGGATTACTCTGTCAATGCCCACCTCCTTCTCTTAAAATGCAAACATGATTCCATACCCATTGAGAATATTAGCGCTGAATAAAAATCTAGGGTATATTTTCCTTTGGTAGTTCTATTGAAAAAAATAGACATAAACACTTCCTAACTCACAGGATATAACTACCCCAAGTCCAGTTAGTGAAATTATGCTATTCAAGTTACCTTCAGGCGGGGCATGTGTAGACTATTTCTCCTAAAATATTTAAAATTTCAGAAAAGTACCATTTTAAGGGTATCAAGTGATATGGAGCGAAGGCAGGTAAATGGAGTTAGGTACAGATTAGCCATGATCTAATTAAAGGCAGAACGGGATTGAGGGGCTGAAGGGCCTACTCTTGTTCCTCTGTTCCTAATCCACTGCATGGTCTTTGTTCGAACGGAAAATTCATGGTTCTGCCTCTAGTGTCTGGATGAATACACTACAGGGAAGACAAATAGGGGACTAAATTACACTCCCACTATTATTCTTGCTCTCAATTCAGGTGAGTATGTCAGCTCCTATGCCTCTGGAGATATGGTCAGCGTACCACTGGCAATATATAGAGGCAGTGGAAATAATTCATTTCAGGTTTTGGATCATTGAGAATGAGGTAAGACAGCTAATTCTGTTCTCACTGAAAAAAAGATCAAAGGGGCACGGAATGTGAAACAAGTTTTTCGGAAAGTGCAGAGAATCGATAACATGGAAGTAAAGATGTATTTTATGTCGAACCAGGAATCATGTGAGATGGCTGCAATCGAAAGAATCCCAAGCTTCTTGAGGAATAGATGCTTCACTCCGTCGAAGCATTCAAATGGGAATTACTAGCTCAGCAGGAAGTAGAAGAATATGGGTCTGGGATAGGAGAAGGATAGAAAATGGTTAGATCCAGTCCTGAATGGGACCAAGATGCGAAACAAAGTAGATGAGCTACTCTTGGTTGGGGGGGTGGGGGGGGTTGGGTAATATTCCTCCTGTCAGTAACTTCAACAAAATCCCATTTTGCACTCATTCCAGCCTTATTGCTAAAAATTACCTCATTCCTGCATTCTGAAAATCTCTGAAGTTGGTCAGAATTATGCCAATTGATAGAACTGGGGGAGAAGGGTAGGTTGGGGAACACAATGGGAGGGACGGTGAAAATCCAAGGCATACCCCTCTACGCCCAATGGCAAATGTCCCAGTGATCAACAATTCAGTTACAGTGATTATTCATCAGGGAGTGGACCTTGCTTTTCCTCATTACAGCCACTGCCACTAGAAGCACCAAGTATATCCTGGACCTCTGCCAGACTCCCTACCACATAACCCTCACAGTGTTCTTTTTCGAGGGAACAACATTTTATCAATTTCTAGGTTGACACCAAATCTTCTCATTATCCCTTAGCCCTAAGCATGAACCCAGGAGAAGTCCTCCCTGACCAGATGTTCCTTGTCCCAGCTGATAAATTTTCCTTGGTCTCCCACTGGCCGAAGTCTGCCTTGATGGTTAAATCCACCAGAAGGGAGGCTGTCTTCCATCCTCTGCGCTGCTCTGCTCCTCATTAGCGGTTCAGCTGAAAATAATTTTCTCCCCCCCCCCCCCCCCCCAATTGTCAACATGGTAAGCTTTAATAAATGTTAATTCCACAAAGCATTTTCAGATCTGAATGATTTAAGAAGTGATGCGTTATAGGTTTGAGAAATAAGGATGCGACATTGTTTTAAATCTGAATAACTATTTGGAGATTGCTATCCAGGAGACAGGCTCATATTTTTAATAGGTCAGAGATGAAACTTTTGCAGTATTTGCAGACATGATGTACTGTCAGTGAAGCACACTTCGTTCTGTAACAGTACAGTTGCTCTTGACAAACAGATTTTTCCAAATGGCACTTGCCACAAGCCTTGGAAATGACAGGAGGATCACCAACAAGCTGCCACTGTCACGCTGGTTTCAAAAAAAGAAGTGTTTTAGTCCAGATGAAACTACTTAGCATAAAATCTGGAGTATACTTCATCAAGTATTAGATTTAAAATCTTGGACGTATGATTGCTGCAGTCATTACATGAACAATGTTTTGCTGAGTGTCCAGCCAATGTACAAGCACATGTGCAATCAATACATTGGCGTTTATGGAATATTATTGTGTACACTACAAAAAATTATCTTTTAGAATAAATATATTGTTCAATGTGCGACATAGGTATTCATGGCACTGCATTCTCTGACTAATAGTGCTGTGTGGCTGTGGAATCATGCATTCCTCATTAGTCTTTAGTCATGTCACTCCGACTGCATTCATGACACTTGGAATAATACGTTGCTGTTTGA
This sequence comes from Heptranchias perlo, assembly GCF_035084215.1. Taxonomy (NCBI): domain Eukaryota; kingdom Metazoa; phylum Chordata; class Chondrichthyes; order Hexanchiformes; family Hexanchidae; genus Heptranchias; species Heptranchias perlo. Next base: position 133,863,498 of record NC_090328.1, on the reverse strand, counting down.
TTTAGTATCGAAACAATGCCAACATTCTTCTGTGGAAACAAAACAATCAGATCAAATTAATTTTTATTAATGTACCCTGCTCATAATAATGGTCTTGATGAGAAAATGATTGGTCAATTATGCAATGCTTTGTTTTGATGAGCACAGCTATAGCTCTAAGGGAAGATCAAGTTTCTTGAAAGTAGTGCTTGTAGATGTTCAAAAGATAAATCTTTATTATGTTGTTATATGTTACCAGATTTGATTCTTTTATACAGTGCATCAAAGGAATGTTTTGTAATAGCAATACACAAGTTTATGTTTTGCAATTCTGCAGAGAGGAATTTCAGATAAAAATGTTAGAAGTTTGTATGCATTATTACACAGCATAATTTCAGCATCTTAGTGAATAATTTGTTTACTAATTGTCTAAAAGATCCAATAAACCATCTCTTGATTGGTAGGTGGATAAAACGTTAAGCAGGACACTTTGTCAGAACTGGCATTGTCGGGCAGGAAATCATCCATGGGTATGTGCAAAAACTTGCTCACGTACTAAATGAAACAAATATTTGAGGTGGTGTGCATTTTAGTGGGACACTGCGCGGTGTAAAGCAGAGCTGAGAACGGGGCTGAAAAGAGCGGAGCAGGTGATTTGAAATTTCAAATGGTAGTGGGGTTTGTGGTAGAGTAGTGAGGGTAACTGGCAGACATGGCAGAATGGAAGAAGTGGGGCAGAGCGAGTTGGGGGAAGAAGGAGTTTGAGAGGAAGACTGCCAGAATTAAATTGAGAACTACATCCTCTTTGATAGGTGAGGTGCTTGGGTGCTTTTTAAACCAGGTAAGTAATGTTCCACTAGGGCTTTAACCACATTAAACTTTTGAAATGTCATAGAATTGGCTTCTGGATCAAATCAAATCAAAAAGTTAGTATGCAGGTGCAGCAGGTGATCAAGAAGGCCAATGGAATGTTGGCGTTTATTGCTAGGGGGATAGAATATAAAAACAGGGAGGTATTGCTGCAGTTATATAAGGTATTGGTGAGACCGCACCTGGAATACTGCATACAGTTTTGGTCTCCATACTTAAGAAAAGACATACTTGCTCTCGAGGCAGTACAAAGAAGGTTCACTCGGTTAATCCCGGGGATGAGGGGGTGGACATATGAGGAGAGGTTGAGTAGATTGGGACTCTACTCATTGGAGTTCAGAAGAATGAGAGGCGATCTTATTGAAACATATTAGATTGTGAAGGGGCTTGATCGGGTGGATGCGGTAAGGATGTTCCCAAGGATGGGTGAAACTAGAACTAGGGGACATAATCTTAGAATAAGGGGCTGCTCTTTCAAAACTGAGATGAGGAGAAACTTCTTCACTCAGAGGGTAGTAGGTCTGTGGAATTTGCTGCCCCAGGAAGCTGTGGAAGCTACATCATTAAATAAATTTAAAACAGAAATAGACAGTTTCCTAGAAGTAAAGGGAATTAGGGGTTACGGGGAGCGGGCAGGAAATTGGACATGAATTTAGATTTGAGGTTAGGATCAGATCAGCCATGATCTTATTGAATGGCGGAGCAGGCTCGAGGGGCCAATTGGCCTACTCCTGCTCCTATTTCTTATGTTCTTCTGGATGCCAGTGACAGCTTTAGCTGCACTTCAGTTTTTAATTGCTGAAAGGCGGAGTCTTTCATGGGCAGGCTGGGTGGGAAGGAAGTGCAGCAGAGTTGGGAGGCGAGGTGAGGCCAGAACCAACAAAGTGGAGTGGGTTCTGGATCCTGGAACACCAGCTGATGAAAGGGTGGATATTGGAGCATGGCACAGGCTGCTTGTGGGGTTGGAAGGGAGTGGAAATCGGTCAAGAAATGAGGCAGCAGCTGGGACCAGTGAAGAAGAATGGGTCCTCGGTGGGGATGGGAAGTGAAGAGGCTCCAGAGGCTGCAGCCAGGAACTGGACAGTAGTTGGAGCTGAGGAATATGACAATGGAAGACCAGGAGAATTAGGGATGGGCAATAAATGCTGGCCTTGCCAGCGATGCCCACATCCCATGAATGAATAAAAAAGAGGGGAGCTGAGGAGTAATAGGGGAGATCATAGTTTCATGCTGGGGAATACAGTGGAGTGCTGATAAGGGCTGACCGTGGATAAAGTGCTCAGGAAAGGACAAGAAATTAAATTAAAATTAAACTTCAAATGTAACTTCTGATTTGGTTAAAAACAAAGAGCTGAGTGACTCTGTGACAGTGATATCAGCAGTCGGAGGACTGAATGTCACTCCGCTTTTTAAGAAAGGAGAGAGAGGGAAACCAGGGAATTATAGACCAGTTAGCCTAACATCTGTTGTGGTGAAAATGCTGGAGTCTATAATTAAGGATAGGGTGACTGAACACCTCGAGAATTTTCAGTTAATCAAAGAGAGCCAGCATGGATTTGTGAAAGGTAGGTTGTGCCTGACAAACCTGATTGAATTTTTGACTAAAGTAGTGGACAGGGGAATGTCAATGGATGTTATTTATATGGACTTCCAGAAGGCATTTGATAAGGTCCCACATAAGAGACTGTTAGCTAAGATAGAAGCCCATGGAATCGAGGGAAAAGTACGGACTTGGTTAGGAAGTTGGCTGAGCGAAAGGCGACAGAGAGTAGGGATAATGGGTAGGTACTCACATTGGCAGGATGTGACTAGTGGAGTCCCGCAGGGATCTGTCTTGGGGCCTCAATTATTCACAATATTTATTAACGACTGAGATGAAGGCATAGAAAGTCTCATATCTAAGTTTGCCGATGACACAAAGATTGGTGGCATTGAAGCAGTGTAGATGAAAACATAAAATTACAAAGCGATATTGATAGATTAGATGAATGGGCAAAACTGTGGCAAATGGAATTCAATGTAGACAAATGTGAGGTCATTCACTTTGGATCAAAAAAGGATAGAACAGGGTACTTTCTAAATGGTAAAAAGTTAAAAACTGTGGATGTCCAAAGGGAACGAGGGGTTCAGGTACATAGATCATTGAAGTGTCATGAACAGGTGCAGAAAATAATCAATAAGGCTAATGGAATGCTGGCCTTTATATCTGGAGGACTAGAGTACAAGGGGGCAGAAGTTATGCTGCAGCTACACAAAACCCTGGTTAGACCGCACCTGGAGTACTGTGAGCAGTTCTGGGCACTGCGCCTTTGGAAGGACATATTGGCTTTGGAGGGAGTACAGCGTAGGTTTACTAGAATGATACCCGGACTTCAAGGGTTAAGTTACGAGGAGAGATTACACAAATTAGGATTGTATTCTCTGGAGTTTCAAAGATTAAGGGGTGATCTGATCGAAGTTTATAAGATATTAAGGGAAACGGATAGGGTGGATAGAGAGAAACTATTTCCGCTGGTTGGGGATTTTAGGAGTAGGGGTCACAGTCTATAAATTAGAGCCAGACCTTTCAGGAGCGAGATTAGAAAACATTTCTACACACAAATGGTGGTAGAAGTTTGGAACTCTCTTCCGCAAACGGCAATTGATACTAGCTCAATTGCTAAATTTAAATCTGAGATAGATAGCTTTTTGGCAATCCAAGGTATTAAGGGATATGGGCTAAAGGCAGGTATATGGAGTTAGATCACAGAGCAGCCATGATCTTTTCAAATGGTGGAGCAGGTACGAGGGGCTGAATGGCCTAGCCTGTTCCGATGTTCCTAATCCTCCCACTGTTATTTACTAGAAGGAACATATGAGCATAAGAGCAGAAGTCGGCCATTCAGCCCCTCGAGCCTGTTCCACCATTCAATTCGATCATGTCTGTATCTTAACTCCATCCACATGCTTTGATTCCGTAACCCTTAATACCCTTGCCTAACAAAAACCTATCAATCTAAGTTTTGAAATTTTCAATTGCCTCAACAGCTTTTGAGGAGGAGAGTTCCAGATTTCCACTACCCTTTTGTGTGAAGAAACGCTTCCTGATATCACTGAACAGCCTAGCTCTAATTTTAAGATTATGCTCCCTCGTTCTGAACTTCCCCACAGAGGAAATCGTTCCTGTCTATCTACTCTATCAATTCCTTTAATCATCTTAAACACTTCAATTAGATCACCCTTTAATCTTCTATATTCAAGGGAATACAAGCCAAGTCGATGGAACCTGTCCTCATAATTTAACCATTTTAGCCCTGGAATCATTCTGGTGAATCTACGTTATACCCTCTACAAGGCTAATATGTCCTTCCTAAGATGCGGTGCCCAGAATTGAACGCAGTACTCTAAATATGGTCTAACCAGAGCTTTGTGTCACTGTAACATAACTTCCACCCCTTTGTATTCCACCCCCCTTGAAATAAAGGCCAACATCCCATTAGCCTTTTTATTTATTTTTTGCACCTGTCCATTAGCTTTTAGTGATTACTTTACTTGGACCCCAAAATCTCTTTGCTCCTTCAGAGTTCCGAATTTCTCACCGTTTCGAAAATACTCTGATCTCTCTTTCTTAGGCCCAAAGTGGATGACCTCACACTTCCCCCACATTGAACTCCATCTGCCACAGTTTTGCCCAATCACTTAATCTGTCAATGTCCCTTTGCAACGTTTTGCTTCCATCTACACAGAATTCTGCACAGAAACAGGCCATTCGGCCGCTGTTTATGCTCCACACGAGCCTCCTCCCATCCCTCTTCATCTAAATCTATTAGCATACCCTTCTATTCCTTTCTCCCTCTTGTGCTAATCTAGCTTTTGCTTAAATGCAGATACATTATTTACTGTGCCACCTTACTTGATGTCATCAGCAGACTTGGACATACGGCTCTCTGTTCCTTCATCTAAGTCATGTATAAATACAGTGAAAAGCAGAGCTCCCTATACAGATCCCTGAGGACACCACGAGTCACATCCTGCCTATTTGATATATCCATTATCCCTACTCTCTGTTTCCCACCTCCTAACCAATTGCCTATCCATGTTAACAGGTTGCCTTCAATTCCATACGCTCACATTTTTGTTAACAGTCTCTCATGTGGAACCTTATCAAATGCCTTCTGGAAGTCCGTATAAATAACAACCATTGACACTCCCTTATCTACCACGTTAGTTACCTCCTCAAATAATTCAGCTCAGATCTTTAGACATGACTTACCCTTTATAAATCCAGGCTGGCTCTCTCTGATCAGTTCATGTTTGTCCAAGTGCTCAGTCTGTAATAGAATCTGGTGTGTTGAATACGTTTCACTGTTACACTTTAGGCAATACCTAATATTACAAAAGTCGTACTAAATCATGACAACAGGAAATAGGCAGGGCAGACAGCAACCCTCAAGAATTTCCATCTATTATCGATCTAGCTAACCTTAACTGACCTGGGAGTGATTGACATCGAGTCCCCAAGGTTGGAAAGTGTTCAGTTTTCCACAACCAACATTCTTCCTCTTGATAAACACAATTTCATAAGGAAACTTAGAAAGAATAAACAAAATGCAATGGTACAGTGCAACTTGCTGTTGTGCTATAAAATAGCAGAATATTCATGCCGACAATCCTCAGCACGCTGAGTTCCAGATGTTAGCTAGCCACAGTGGGGAGGGGTAGAAAATTAGAAACTCATCCCAAGATACATTTTTCAATATGACTTCAGGCATTGATTTCAGCACACCATTTGTTGAGGCCTTTCAGCCTGGTTCAATACACAATGAGAGGAGAACCAAGTAAGGAAAAAGAGGGGGAAAAGAATATTTTAAAGATGTTGTATTTATCAGTATGAAATACTGCGAAAACAGACACTATTGGAGTAAACTGCTGTGATGAAGAAAAATCTCGACTAATATAGATTTTCAATTTTCTTTCTTACTCTAATCTATGCCTTCATTGCTTCTTCTTTGATTGACTTCCCTAATGCCTTCTTCACTGAACCCTCCTTTCAATCCTTCACAAACTTCAGCTAATCCATAACTCCATGGCTCATGTCCTCTGATGTATAAAGTCTGATATACTCCTCATCTCTGTCCTTGCCTGGCTTCACTGACTCACTTCACACTACTGTAGCAACTTTAGTGTCCTTGTCCTCCTCTTCAATTCCCTCCATGGTCTTTTGCATCAGATTTAACCATTTATCTTCAGCCATATACACCTGTCCGCACTCTCCAATCCTCTGACTTCAAATCAATGCTTGTTCCCTGCTCCCTCCGCTCCATTAATGGAATAAATCTGCTTTTGCTTTGGCCCCAAAATATGTCTTCATTGCCAGAAATAGAGGAACACATCAGATTGCGTTGTTTGAATTTTTGTGTTTGCATCTTCATTAAATTTGACTCTGATTTTTTTTAATTCATTCATGGGATGTGGGCATCACTGGCAAGGCCAGCATTTATTGCCCATCCCTAATTGCCCTTGAGAAGGTGGTGGTGAGCCGCCTTCTTGAATCGCTGCAGTCCGTGTGGTGAAGGTTCTCCCACAGTGCTGTTAGGAAGGGAGTTCCAGGATTTTGACCCAGCGACGATGAAAGAACGGTGATATATTTCCAAGTCAGGATGGTGTGTGACTTGGAGGGGAACGTGCAGGTGGTGTTGTTCCCATGTGCCTGCTGACCTTGTCCTTCTAGGTGGTAGAGATCGCGGGTTTGGAAGTGCTGTCGAAGAAGCCTTGGTGAGTTGCTGCAGTGCATCCTGTACATGGTACACACTGCAGCCACAGTGCGCCGGTGCTGAAGGGAGTGAATGTTTAGGGTGGTGGATGGGGTGCCAATCAAACGGGCTGCTTTATCTTGGATGGTGTCAAGCTTCTTGAGTGTTGTTGGAGCTGCACTCATCCAGGCAAGTGGAGAGTATTCCATCACACTCCTGACTTGTGCCTTGTAGATGGTGGAAAGGCTTTGGGGAGTCAGGAGGTGATATTTATGTGACTACAAGATATTGCTTCGTCATTCTCTGGGTTACAGATCTGCTGGAATTGTCAGTCATGATCGCTATCCAGTCACCCATGTTGGCAAGTGCGCATACAACAATGTCAGGCGAGTGAAAGATTGGGTTTGGCTGTGATGCTTTCCATGGTTAAAGATCCTGCTGATATTCACTGTCTGTATGCACACATCAGTGAGATGCTAAAGGGTTGCTGGCATACATGGAACCCCACCTCTGAGCATGATATACCATCTCCAAGAGAGAGGAGGGCAGAATGAGGATAACATTGTTTTAAAAAAAAGTGCTCTTTATTTTGTTTTTCAAAAACTACTCACTGGATACACATATGTGTACACTAGGTATAAATGTACCAGTAACACTGCTTTATTATTAGTAGTGTAGAAATAAATGGACTATTGCTTTGAGATCATTTTGATCAGGCCAGCAATGGAAAGAGTTAAAGGACTATCCAATGAACAGATCGGCCCAGAAATTGCTTGGAGTGGTGAACCAACAGTGCTCGCCGTTCCATAAATTTATACCAACCCATTAACTTACCGCGGTCTTTACTGGGGGCACTTCCTCTAATAGGAAGCTGAGAAGAGAAGAGCCGAGCGTTAGCTCCAGTGAAGCTCGGACCCATGGGAAAAGCGAGAGGATCACTTCCCTCGACCTATCAGATTGCAGCATTTTTGACTAGCTGCGAAGGGTTTCAACAGGCTGCGACATTAAATCAAGGAAGTGAAAGGTCCAACACGAAAATCATTTGTAAAAACAGTTATAGACAGCAAAAAAAAGTAAGGAATAAGAGAAGGAAAAAGTCAAAAAAATTTTTAATTTACATTTTTTTTCTAATGACCAAAAACTATTAAAATAAGCAGTATTGAGACTCCACATTTTTAAACGTTGATTTTTAGTTGTTTGGCAGTCATTAAGACTGTTAAAACTCAATTTAAACGTACCTGTATTGTGGCGATATTAGTTACTTTCCAGCTGGGCAGACGAGCAAGTTGGCGCTGTAGCGTTGTTTCCACTGATTCCAGCCGGCAATATCACTTCAATTCGAAGCTGTCATATCGCTGATGAACCAGGAGGAGCAAGTTCCAGATTTCCGCGTTCCACTGCGCCATTGAATGAGTATTTTAGCAAAGTGGATATTTTAAGACTATCAGCTTATTGTTATATAACTCTTCACCTTTGAGAGCACTGTTGCTATTTCAGCAGCTCTGAGATAAATAGCAAAAGCCAAAGTTTTTGACATGGCTCATCGTTTGAAATATTATCAGGGGATTAACCCACAGCATTTTAAGGGTTTATATCAGCAGCACAGTAGCTGTTCGAAAAATGAAGTGTAGACTAGAGACTGTGCTAATGTTTCAGTGAGTGTACTTTTAGTACTGGAGTAAAGTACTGTATATGATCAAATATTGTAGATCTATTGAATTATTATGAAAGGTCATGCAATAAAATGCAGTGTTGATTCAGTAAATCTGATAATCCTTGAAGACTGTAGTAAAGTAGAGAGCTAAATGGATTAAGCAGCCCTTGCTATTTCCAGTAAGGCATCAGGAGGGAGCATACCTTGGGCAGCCTTTAATGTTTGTGTGCTAAGAAATAGATTTGGGTTTGCATTTATATTCTCAGCTTTGCTTTTACTGCACCTGTGAAAGTGATGGCTTTTTTTCCCCAAAACGAAGCAAAGTATTGTGAAGTACTATTGCAGCATCTGCTGTCATTGTAACATTTGTAGTTTGTTGAAAATAATTCTCAACAATAGTAAATAAAATCAAAATGGAGAATTAATTTGTTGTTATTATGTTTAAGACTGTATAGAAGCTTGTGCTGAATATACTGTCACAGTTCATTTCAAGTTAGTCTTGGGAAGTAAAATCTTTCAACATAGATCTTAAGTATTCTGTCACATTATGATATTATCCTAAATAATACCACATGATTAACCTCCACATATCTAAAATATCACATAGCACATCAAAGTTTTTTCTATACCTACTTTTCTGTTCCCCACTCTCCCAATTCCAATGTTGAAATGTTAGCTTGCACTAAAAATTTGCTATAGAATAAATAAGCTGGCAGTTAAGTATCCTCCTAGATTTACAGCAAACCTGCAGAAGTTTGACTCAATCTCCATGAATAAACACATCCATTTTTCTAATACTGCTAATTTTAGCAAAAAAGTTAGGTTTCAGTGAAGAATTATGTAACTAAGGCAGGTAATTTAAAAAATGAGTATTTTAATGCAGTTCAGTCCCCAAGTTAGTGAATTTAATGAACGGGAAGATTTTGAAGTATCTCTACAACAGTGATAGATTGAATATGAAATACTGCAGAGAGCTATTTTGCTTGAGAGCATGGGTACAATAGGTAGTGCCAGATATCTCACAGTGCAGCAACAGGAGGAGCACGAGAGGGTGGCCTGTGAGTGCAGTAGGCATTGGTGGTGCATGGCTTGCAGGATATCATACCCCATGCAGTGGTTCTACTGCAACACAGTCAGCTACCTGGGCATGATGGAGGAGCAATACATGAGTAGGAAATGACTGAGGTGTGCCATCTGGTCTTTGAAGACCTGCAAGAGTACTTGGATATGCACATGAAGTGCCGCAACCTACAAGGCTGCGGACTAAGAGCAGGAAAGTGGGATTAGGCTGGATGGCTCTTTTTCGACCGGTACAGACACAATAGGCCTCCGTCTGTGCTGTAAATTTCTATGAAGAGTTTTTTTTTATTTGTTCAGGCGATGTGGGCATTGCTGGCGAGACCAGCATTTATTGCCCATCCCTAATTGCCCTTGAGAAGGTGGTGGTGAGCCGCCTTCTTGAACCGCTGCATTCCATGTGGTGAAGGTTCTCCCACAGTGCTGTTAGGAAGGGAGTTCCAGGATTTTAAGCCAGCGACGATGAAGGAACGACGATATATTTCCAAGTGAAGATGGTGTGTGACTTGGAGGGGAATGTGCAGGTGGTGTTGTTCCCATGTGCCTGCTGCCCTTGTCCTTCTAGGTGGTAGAGGTCGCGGGTTTGGGAGGTGCTGTCGAAGAAGCCTTGGTGAGTTGCTGCAGTGCATCCTGTGGATGGTACACACTGCAGCTACAGTGCGCCGGTGGTGAAGGGAGTGAATGTTTAGGGTGGTGGATTGGGTGCCAATCAAGCGGGCTGCTTTGTCCTGGATGGTGTCGAGCTTCTTGAGTGTTGGAGCTGCGCTCATCCAGGCAAGTGGAGAGTATTCCATCACACTCCTGACTTGTGCCTTGTAGATGGTGGAAAGGCTTTGGGGAGTCAGGTGGTGAGTCACTCGCCGCAGAATACCCAGCCTCTGACCTGCTCTTGTAGCCAGAGTATTTATATGGCTGGTCCAGTTAAGTTTCTGGTCAATGGTGACCCCCAGGATATTGATGGTGGGGGATTCAGCGATGGTAATACCGTTGAATGTCAAATGGAGGTGTTTAGACTCTCTCTTGTTGGAGATGGTCATTGCCTGGCATTTGTCTGTCGTGACTGATACTTGCCATTTATCAGCCCAAGCCTGGATGTTGTCCAGGTCTTGCTGCATGTGGGCATGGACTGCTTCATTATCTGAGCGGTTGCGAATGGAACTGAACATTGTGCAATCATCAGCGAACATCCCCATTTCTGACCTTATGATGGAGGGAAGGTCATTGATGAAGCAGCTGAAGATGGTTGGGCCTAGGACACTGCCCTGAGGAACTCCTGCAGCAATGTCCTGGGGCTGAGATGATTGGCCTCCAACAACTACTACCATCTTCCTTTGTGCTAGTTATGACTCCAACCACTGAAGAGTTTTTCCCCTGATTCCCATTGACTTCAATTCTACTAGGGCTCCTTGTTGTCACACTCGGTCAAATGCTGCCTTGATGTCAATGGCAGTAACTCTCACCTCACCTCTGGAATTCCGCTCTTTTTTCCATTTTTGGACCAAGACTGTAATGAGGTCTGGAGCCGAGTGGTCCTGGCAGAACCCAAACTGAGCATCGGTGAGCTGGTTATTGGTGAGTAAGTGCCGCTTGATAGCACTGTCGACGACACCTTCCATCACTTTGCTGATGATTGAGAGTAGACTGATGGGGCGGTAATTGGCCAGATTGGATTTGTCCTGCTTTCTGTGGACAGGACATACCTGGGCAATTTTCCACATTGTCGGGTAGATGCCAGTGTTGTAGCTGTACTGGAACAGCTTAGCTGGAGGTGCAGCTAGTTCTGGAGCACAAGTCTTCAGCACTACAGCTGGGATGTTGTCGGGGCCCATAGCCTTTGCTGTATCCAGTGCACTCAGCCATTTCTTGATATCACGTGGAGTGAATCGAATTGGCTGAAGACTGGCTTCTGAGATGGTGGGGATATCGGGAGGAGACCAGTAGGAACCATCCGCACTCCACTACTAGTGGCAGTGAAGCTGGCAACCTTCATGTCACTTAGGCACCCACAGAGGATAGATCAGGTGTCCTTCAGTTTTCTGTGCACCTCTCCATAAGGAAGTAAGGGTTGCCCTGTTTCACCAAGCACCCAGCTACATAAACTTTAATAGTGAGCAGCAGAGGTAGTGTTTCTAAATTGCAGCCATCTCCAAAGTAGCCTTTTATGAACCTATCCTACAAATCCAGTGAGCCCGATAGCATATCCAAAATACGTATTTCCTCTCTCAGAACATAACACATGGTGCTAAGGTATTATAACTGAATAGGCTGGTGGTGAAGTATAGAATACTGGAGCCTGTTCTTCAGTTGCTTCCAAGCCTTTATTTACAGAGATCCCATTATACTACCTCCTATAAATGGATAGCGAGTCCCCTCATTGATACCAACTACCTGATTACAATTGATATAAATCATATGGATACAATTAACACTAAGGAACATGAATGATGGTTCTGTTTTGAGGCAATCAAATGTGGCACAGCTCCTTGAAGAAGGAAGGATGGATTCTTTAAAGTTATGGGCTCCATGGTGTAACCATTTTTTTAACCTTCACCAAAATAATAGATAGGAATTTCAGACTGCTAGTGTCCCACAGCATAATTTCAGGCCCACGGTGTTTGACTCTTGTGTTGTGAACAACCTCTTGCTGGTTGTGCATATACTTTACTGCTAAGTGGTCTTCAGTTGATGAATTTGCACATTTTTTTAAAAAATAGAAATATATGCCAGCTATTCAGATTAATTTGAGCTGAAAACGTAAATGGGAGATGCGTCAGAGTTTACTTGTGTGTTAATAAACATAATTTGAATTTATTGCTGCAAAATAAATATGCTTTAATCAGCTAAGAGCAGATTTGCCTTCAAAAAAACCCAAAAGCATTCCTGCTGCTTTGTATTGAGCTGGTAATTGTTTAAAATAGAGGATATCAAATGCCTTGTTTCACATTGGCCCGGAATTTGGTGGAGCAGGGCATCACATAGCGTGCTCCGTTCGTTGGATTTTTTCCCTCGCCCTTCAGCTCAAATGTTTTGCCCTGGAATTGCGATCTGATAACAGCATGGCGAGGGCAATGGGACATCTGGGATCTTAGTGAATGATGGGACCAACAGACCATCTCCTTAACCAATATGATTTACGGATTGGGAAAGAAACAGAGGAACAACGGAGAAGGTGGGTGAATAAGAGTCAAATCAGGTACAGAAAGAGAAATAGAGAGGGAAAGAAAGATTGAATTGAGAGAGTGATTTTTTAAAAAAGAGACAAAGGAAAAGTAAGAAACCAATTTTAAAACTTTAATTTTTGAAAATTAAAAATGTCTAACAACAATTTAACATCTATAGGAATAAGAACATAAGAAATAGGAGCAGGAGTAGGCCATCTGGCCCCTCGAATGAGACTCCACAGTTGAAATTGTTCCCTTTTTGGGCTGGTGAGGTTGATTGGTATTGCAGGAACATAAATCTCCCGATTAAAAGTGTACTTAAGCTGTTAAGTTCCAGCCCTAACTTTCTGCGGCGAGTTTAATTAGCAATTAATGTGCAAATGCAGCCACTTCATGAAACTCAGAGTTTGAGGACGAGCTACCGTTTTTCCGAAGCTAACAGCGGAGTGGCACAAATTGTCCAGCAACTTTTGGCGATTCGCAATTCACAGTGTATCTCTTCCTTGCCACAAGTTGCTGGACGATTTACACATGAATAACAGCGAGCGCCATTAAACTCGCCGTTATTTTGGCAGCAAAGTCTGGGCCATTGCACTCTTACACTAATGAACTGACAGGGATCCTATAAAAATACAACAGCAAATGCAAAGGACAAGCATTGACAAAAGAAGCTGTTGAAGAGATGACATTGTTTTTTTTTAACCGCAAAGCTAGGTAATTGAATTATTTACTGCACAGCTGAACATCTTAATATCCTCTTAATATTTCACAGTATCATCTACGAGGACACTTCATGATCAACTAACATATCTACATCAAACTTGCAATGAAGTTAGTACCTAGCAGATGAGGATGTCATAGCCCCAAGGTGATCTAACCTGTACCATAACCATCTGTTCACCGCACTCCCTCATTATTGTTTTCTGTCCAGAAGGTCACAGTCCAGTTTTCATTCGTGTGTTTCTTGTCTTGCACATGTTTCCACAACCCCTGTGATTGTTGCCTTTCAGCACTCACTATATTAGTTGTATTTGGGCACTATATGATTTATTGACGTCGTCTTGTCCTGAGGTACATTATGGTGCATACTGTCACTGGTCACGCCATTTATTCAACACCAAGTTTATAATTTCAAAGCTCCTATTTTGCATTTAGTTCGAATCTAGTGATGAGAAACTGAAAACTTAAATAAAAAAAATCACTCCTGGCCCTAAAAACCATTGTTAATGTTAAAGGTTCAGTTTTGGCTTGGTTCATATGAACTGTCTTGTTCAGGTCAGTTCAGATTCTTCGCTCATGTCTGTATTCATTGTTCACACAGTACATGCTAGTAATACAAAGTAGGGAAGCATCAGTACACCATTGTCACAGATCTCATATAGTGAACAGACAACACTATGATATTTGACTTGTATTTCTACCAGTTTTCTATAAATAATCATTTGTTCATGACTATGATTTTTAAAATCTTGGTTGAGTACTGATTATCATAGCTCTCCTCAACCCGCATTTAATTGGGGCATTCCAACATTAAATAGTGCCACCAAGAAAAGCAGCAGTGATGCTGAGGACTCCTAAACTGGTGAAATCAGATAATTTGCCATTCTGCAAAAAAAAAATGAGCTTCCACAACATCTGCCAATCCTAATTCCACCCCTTCAACCCCTGCAGGTATGAGGTTGAGTGAGAAATTAAGGTCAATTTTCAGATATTAGCAAGACGCAAATCTTTATATAATGGATCTTTATTGATGCCACACTCATTATATAATAGTAGAGATATGGAATTCAAATGACAGCATGAGAGTTTGTGATTAGTAAGAGCAGAGCAAGAGAAAGTTGACAGCCAGCTCATATTACTAGTTTTATGAGTGTGCTCCCAGGTCACTTTGGTCTTTCATGCTGTAGGAATGACTGATGCGTGCTGACTAATTTATGGCTTTCATTTTCACCTTAAGGAGACAGCAGATGCTCATGTAAAGAAGACGTTATAACTGGCAGAACCAAGGCCAAAGATGTAATTATGTTTAGAAGTGAATTTCCAAAAGCAGGCTGCTTCAGATTTCGATTAATCGTTTAACCCATTCTTAAACCGATATACACAGAACAAATTAATGGTCATAATATTGGCAGTCTGATTAAACCAATATTTTACGTCTGGCTAGATGGACACAGAGCTTTTTGTTTAAAAACAGCATGAAAATATTTTGTGCTTATTGTTAATTTCGACAAAAACAAGGACACAAGTAATATCATTGGGTGCAGGGGACGGAGATGGACTTTACACTGCATTCCTGACGTATCCACAATACTAGGTAGAGGGAAAACAAAGGACACCTGAGCAGCGGCAGGCACGTGATGCTTCTTTACATATTTGCGGGGAGGCAACAGGGACATATGCCGTTGGTCGGGAATGCTGGCAACGCAGAGGTTCTGCCGAATTTAGCGCGGGGGGCGGGTGTCGTCGGCCGAGCGTAGAGGGAGAGATTGCGGCAGAAGCGGGAAGCACGCTTGCTCCTTATGGCCCACAAGCAGAGCTGGAAAAGCACTTACCTGCTGGATCTGGCAGTTCCTACCACCCTTTAGTTCCTGAGCCCTGTGAAACCTGGCCCGCAACCGTTAACTTCAAATGGCTGCCAAATGCTGAGGAACCCAGCCTCATTAACATATTAAAATCACTGACCCGCCTCTCCAGAGCGGGTTATTCATACGCCTCCAAACCCACCACGGTTAAACCAGAAGTAGGCACGATCGTGGCAGGTTGGGGTCGTGTTTCACATTTTTAACTCACCTGTCGTGGTGGGTGGGAGGTTAAAATTACCCCCCCATAGAACGATACAACATAGGAGGCCGCCATTTGTGCCAGATCTTTGAAAGAGCTATCCAATTATTCCCACTGCCCTGCTCTTTCCCCTTAGCCCTGCAAATTTCTCCTTTTCAAGTTTATATCCAAGTCCCTTTTGAAAATTACTATTCAATCTGCTTCCACTCGTCTTTCAGGTCGTGCCAACTTGCTGCATTAAAAAAAATGTCTCCTCATATCCCCTCTGGATTTTTTGCCAATTATCTTAAATCCGTGTCCTCTGGTTACCAGCCCTCCTTCTCCCTATCAAAACCCCTCATAATTTTAAACACCTCTGTTAAATTTCCCCTTAACCTTCATTACTCTAAGGAGAACAATCCCAGCTGTTGAAACTGGATAGCCATGTGGGGCAGGCAAGAATACTAGAGCCTGGCCTTTATTCGCAGGGCTTCCTCTTGCACATACCACACCCCAGTTAAGCTCTCCTCTCAAAAGGATCCAAGACAGTCCCCAGTCGATTCCCACCACCTGAATACAATTAACCCCAATTGATACAAATCATACAATTAACACCAGTTTCTCTAGTGTCTCCACCTAACTGAAGTTCCTCACGCCAGTACCATTCTGGTAAATCTCATCTGCGCTCTCTCTAAGGCCTTGACATCTGTCCTAAAGTGTGATGCCCAGAATTGGACACAGTACTCTAGCTGAGGCCTAACCAGTGATTTATGAAGGTTTACCTTAACTTCCTTGCTTTTGTACTCTGTGCCTCTGTTTATAAAGCCCAGGATCCCATATTCTTTTTTAACAACCTTCTTAACTTGTCCTGCCACCTTCAAAGATTTGTGCATGTGAACCCCCAGGTCTCTCTATTCCTGCACCCCTTTTAAAATTGTACCACTTCAATTATATTGCCTCTCCTCATTTTTTCCTTCCAAAATGCATCACATGTATTCTCTGAGCAACTGAACTACTTAATATAGGATTTTTTTAAAGATAGAACGGGTTATTTTTTCCAAATATTGTACATAAAATTATTGTAATGTCAGAAACCCCATTACGGTGATTAACAGAATGTGCTTAGATGAGACTGATGACTGATAAAAGAAAACATATTACACATCAGGAGCAAGAATCTGAGCTAATTTTTACTTTCCCTAACCCAAGAGCACTGAAACCAAAGGCAGTACTCCATTCTTCCAATACTGGGACCACCAATGCCCAGTAATCAAACTGGACTCTGTGACTTAGTACTATACCAGGCAATGCCCCCTCACTTCATTTTAAAATAATGCAATCGAACCCCCTGTTACTAACACATGGGATAGCAATGGGCGATTGTTAGTTTCAACATCCATAATCGAGTGAGGTTAAACATTAACCATGGTTCTTGCTCCTGATCACTATCCATTAAAAAGAGCCTTTATGTGGACATTGTGTGAGAACAGAGTTAGGCTTGCCGATGATGTGCCCTATGGTGAATAGGCTGATGACAACCAGTGTCCAGGAGAACTCATCATATGGTCTACGAACCAACTGCAGTACAGAGTCCCTGTCGCAGCTTTGAACATCATCTGCATCTACCTGTATTTTGACGCTACCATTTCCAGTCCAGATCCTACTGTTGGCCCTATTGGAGGGTTGTTTTGGCAGAATGGAGGTCAGCACATGGAGTGAAATCAAGTCTGCTTTGATTGTGTTGTGACAATTTTGTTTTGATTCTGTTCTTGTTTGTCATCGATTATGAATGAATTCTTCCGAAATCCACTTATCCTACAGATAAATGTAGATGCAAAGCAGTCACCACCTACAGCAGCATCTCCGACAACGATGGCATTGCGTGATCACCATGGCAGATATTTCCTAAAGTACACTCGCTTTTCAGCTGCAATGCTCCATCCACCACATTGTCAGGAATCTGAAAATATTTCTGTACTCGCAGAAAATAATTGTAATCTGGATCAGGACCGACATGATGCTTTTGTTTTGTTCCCTGGGTTCCCCATTCTTTTACTCCAATGGGGTTCTCTTTCTCCTGGGCCATTTTCTTTGCTGCATGGAACTTTTTGGTTGCCTTTTTATCTCATCTTACTCATCCGTTTTGTGCTTTAAAACATCCTTATCTTTTTGCTGTGTTTGTTCACCTACAGTCTATTTACTTTTCCTTTAAAAGCTTAATTTTCCTTTGTTTTCTACACCTATCATTTCCCCTTTAAAATGTTTTATCTTGTTGCTTGATTCTTACTTGTTTCTGTTTGTGTTAACTTCTTAATTTGTGCTTGCCTTTACGAATTGTATTGTCCTTTTCCAGTTTGTACAATTAACTTTGTGACTGGTTATCTTCTAATTTGTGCTAAAGTCATCCAATCTCGCACCAACAAAGTAGATTGCTGTTTACTGTTTTCTCCATTTGAAAGAGTGAAAACTGCTTCAGACATTCCCATTTTTGAAACCATCTCCATGTGCATTGGTGTGTGGCTACAGAAAAATAGCAATGCCACCATTGTACTTTACTAAAATTTCAACAACCTTGGAGCAGCTTTTAAACAAGTCACTGCGTGGCATTGTGACTCTTAACCAAAAGTTAGTGAGTTCACCTGATGGAGGCCCACACATGAAGAATAGCGACTTGAATGAGGCAGCAGATGGTGACAGGTGCCCATGGAACTGTACTCCATTATGAGTCACCACCTTGAGGAAAGGGGTAGAGGTAAGTTCGGAAAATTGGTGGAGGGGGGAGAAAGTAGAGCTTTAGGCTGAGTATTAATTCTCAGCAAATGGGTCAGGACTTCATAAACATACTGTTTTTCCCACCAGTTCTCCTGAAATTGATGGCCAGCAGTAATGCAAAGAAAATTTTAAAAACAAGCTTTGTACTTTCTCCTTAGTTAACGATAATAATCTGGCAAGGTCAGATGTTACCAGAACAAAATAGGGGTATGAGAATGTAAACACTTGTGCCTTACAAGCAAAGCTTTTTCAGTTTGGGCTAGAGATGTTTTCTGGGCAGTGTGGAGGGAACCCTTGCACTGCATTGTACCACAACCAGCTCATGCTACACATGACCTAGGAGTTCTGAGTGCTGTCACTGAGTTCAGAAAATGAGAGATGATTCCATTTCCTTGCGCTGTCAAGATGAATCATGATCAGGGTAAAAGGGAATTTATTAAGTGTTAAAGCCTGCCAGCTATTTTAGGTTAATTTTAACTGCAGCATTTTCCTCTTTTTTTAAACAAAAATGTTGCGAGCTGTTGTCTGCTAAGCCATTTGTCCCAGTGAAAGCCAGTTAGATTGTAAGTAAGATACACCTTTTTGCTTTGTAAAGAAAATGCCATAATTTGATGTCGGCCAACAAAAAATGCAAACCAATATGTTTCAGCTACTAGTGCTTTGGTTGACTGATTTGGTTTATTTTTAAAAAGGCATCTGGGACCTCTTCATTTTCCCTACCCCAGAACCTCATATACTACAGCTTATGACTATGGTTCATATATCAGCATTGTAATTGTTTTTTGTGTTATATTTATATCCTATCTGTCTTCATTTTTACACTGTAATATTATAGGGATTGTATTCTGGGTATAGTATCAAGATTAAAAAATGGCAAATTGAACAATTAGAACAGTACAGTTTCCGCTTTGGGCGCAATAGGGAAATTGTGCCCAAAATGTGCTTGTAATTGTGCTGGTTAGTTTCCTCCAAAATTCATTTCACAAACGGAAAACCTCACATGAACCTGCACATTGTAATGTAATTGTTTCTTTTTATTACTTGCCATTAAAAGTATTCCTTGATGTATTTAAGAGTGGTAACCTGATGCAGGTTTATTAATACAGCTGAAAATGGGTTTATCACAAAAAATAAGCATTTTTAATAAGGGTGTCCAGTCCTCCACCTGTGAGTAACCTGACTTGAAAATCACTGATAATGACTTTTTAAAAACTATACTGAACTATTTAATATAGTTCCATTGGTGTATGCCAGTCAGTTTCTTAGTAAGTTAAATATATTTTGATGTGGAAAAAGCTTTTAAAACTTGTCTAATGATTCCTGTGTGCCTAAGAAAATTCCTGAGCCAGCGCAATTGGCAGAAACGCACAATTTCGGCCATGGCAAGTTTGGTGGGCCTGATTCGGGCGAATTGAATCTTGAACCAGTGAAAAGATCACAGAAAACACGAGCATAAGTGGTTTTGGGGTTAACTCACTTACGTTTAAAATTCCCTGATCTTTTGCGCTGATTTGGTTGATTCCGCCCTGATTGTGCTGATATAACTAACGGAAACAAGGCGAAAACTTGACCCCGACCTGTTTAAATGATATACAAAAACAGCGACACCATAGTGTGTGTTAAGCTTTAAATAAGCATTTATCTAACTTTGTAAGTCCAGCATTTTGAAAGCAGTATTTTTGGAGCGAGGTCATGTATTGTATATCATACACAAAGTCTAAAGAAGTTTTTTTTTGCATATAAACTCTGAAGTTGAAATTATGCTTTGCGATCTTCGTAGCTGTGTATGATTTTCTACCACGAGTAACTTTAGTACTGATTTTATGCTCGACAGTTAAAGTTCCAGCATATTCCAGATGGAAGAAATAACTGAAGGAAACTGAAGTCTCACTGTGTGATATCAGTAACATTTACTCAATTGAGCTTCCTCTATTTTAATGACGGCATTAACAACTTGAGTTAACACTTCATTAAAATAGTAATGGCAATTTCTAAGAACATGTTAAGTATTACTTGTGCTGCACGGCATAATTTCAGCCCCAATTAGTTTTCATATCATATGTATTCCTATTTCAAGTGTCTAGAATATGCCAGAACATAGATTTTACCTAACAAGCATAAAAACGCTATTAAAAGGGGTTATTTAAGTAAATCAGCAGAATTTAATGCACAGCTACTAAAATCGCAGTGTAATTTCAACCTAAAAGTTTATAAATGAAAAAAATTCACACCCCAAAAATACTTCTTTCAAAATGATGGACTTACAAACTTACATAAATACTCTGTTAAATGTCCACATTGTCCCGCAATGCCTGCAGGTGGCACTGAGATAGGACTTTCAATGTTAGAGGTGTCACGATGCCTACATGTCACATAACGCCCAAAGTTTCAGTGAGCGTCTTGCCAGTTACTCGGATCTATCTTTTCTTCACAAATAAATCATGATGCTTCTTGAAAAAGCCCATGTGCCATTTTTTCTCAGTAACTGATGTTCCTAATGTCTAAACTAAGGTTTAAACAATTTTTTTTAAATCAAAAAAATGACACAGTAATATGATTAAATGTATTCATTGAATTGCCCAGTGTGTCTTTTTTATGCCTTCATGAAAGTTTTTACTTAAAGGCGTTAGTTTTACCTAAAACCCCAGGCATAGAATTTATATTTGTGCTTAATGCATGAGTGACCATGGAGCGCAGTGGAGGGGAGGATACAAGAGTTGAGCATGTAGCTTGAAGGCGAAGATATAGGCGTAGCAATGGAAGGGAAGTCTTTGTAAGAAAGGGAAGGGGTGGATGACAGAATCAGAGTGAGGAGATGGGGGAAGCACAAGTAAATTGGAGGAGTAGATGGGAAGGTAGCTGCTCAGGGCCACATATTTTCCCCCAACCCCCAACGCAAATGCAGCCTGCAGGTAGTGGAAGTTTCTTTGGTCATCACACAATGCCATAGCACTCACCACCTGCCACCCAAAAGGAAAGAAGTAGTAAAAGGCAGTGTGAAGCAAAAAGAAATCAGGGAGAGGGGAGCAACAACGACGACTTGTGTTTATTCAGTGCCCCTTCTGCAGATGACTTCATGAAGACAGAAGGAAAAAATGAATGCTGAGCCAAATCATAGAATCATGCAGCACAGCAGGAGGCCATTCAGCTCATCGTGCCTGTGCCGGCTCTTTGAAAGAGCTATCCAATTAATCCCACTCCCCTGTTTTTTCCCAGTAGCCCTGCAAATCTTTCCTCAAATATCTATATATACTTCTCTTTTCAAAGTTATAATTGAAGCTGCTTCCTCTACCCTTGCAGGCAATACATTCCCAATCAAAGAAGGTGATATTCGGAGGGGTAACCAAAATTTTAGTCAAAGAGGGTGCTGGGGTGGGGGGAGGGGTGGTAAGGAGAGTATTAAAGGAAGTGAGGGAGGCGGAAGGATTTACGGAGGTAATTTGATTACAGGGCCGAGATGTATGTAGAAGCAAAGGGTAACGGTTGACGGGTGTTTTTGCGACTGGAAGGCTGTTTTCAGTGGGGTCTCGCAAGGCTAAGTACTAGGTCCCTTGCTTTTTGTGGTTTGTATTACTGATTTAGACTTGAATGTGGAGGGCTTAGTCAAGAAGTTTGCAGATGGTACAAAAATTGGCCGTGTGATTGATAGTGAGGAGGAAAGCTGCAGACTGCAGGAAGATATAAATGGACTGGTCAGGAGGGCAGGAAAGTGGCAAATGGAGTTCAATCCAGATAAGTGTGAGGTAATGCATTTGGGGAGGGCAAACAAGGCAAGGGAGTACACAATAAATGGGAGGATACTGAGAGGTGTAGAGGAAGAGAGGGACCTTGGAGTGCATGTTCACAGATCCCTGAAGGTAGCAGAACAGGTAGATAAGGTGGTTAAAAAGGCATACGGGATACTTTCCTTTATTAGCGGAGGCAGAGAATATAAGAGCAAAGAGGTTATGTGAGAACTGTATAAAACATTAGTTAGGCCACAGCTAGAGTACTGCGTACAGTTCTGGTCACCACATTACAGAAAAGATGTGTTTGCACTAGAGAGGATAGAGAGGAAATTTACGAGGATGTTTCCAGGGCTGGAGAATTTTAGCTATGAGAAAAGATTGGATAGGCTGGGGTTGCTTTCTTTGGAACAAAGGAGGTTGAGGGGAGATTTAATTGAGGTACATAAAATTATGACGGGACAAGATAGAGTGGATAGGAAGGACCTATTTCCCTCAGCAGTGGGGTCAGTAACCAGGGGGCATAGATTTAATGTAATTGGTAGAAGGATTAGAGGGGAGCTGAGGAGAAATGTTCCCTCCCAGAGGGTGGCGGGGGTCTGGAACTCACTGCCTGAAAGAGTGGTAGAGGCAGAAACCCTCCTCGCATTTAAAAAGTACTTGGATGTGCACTTGAAGTGCTGTAACTTACAGGGCTGTGGACCAAGTGCTGGAAAGTGGGATTAAGCTGGTTAGCTCTTTTTCGGCTGGCACGGACACAATGGGCCGAATGGCCTCCTTCTGTGCTGTGACTTTCTATGATTCTATAAAGCTTTGAAGGTGCCAGGACAAGTTGAGATGGCCATTAGAAGAGCACATGGGATCCTTGGCTTCATTCATAGAGGCATAGAGTACAAAAGCAGTTATGCTAAACCTTTATAAAACACTGGTTAGGCCCCAGTTGGAATAATGTGTTCAATTCTGGGTAGTACACTTTAAGAAGGATTGCACGGCCTTAGAGAGGGTGCAGAAGAGATTTACTAGAACGGTACTGGGGTGAGGGACTTCAGTTATGTGGAGAGACTGAAAAAGCTGGGGTTGTTCTCCTTAGAACAGAGAAGGCGAGGAGGAGATTTGATAGAGATGTTCAAAATCATGATCATTTTGATAGAGTAAATAAGGAAAATCTGTTTCCAGTGGCAGAAGGGTCGATAACCAGAGGACACAGATTTAACGTGATTGGCAAAAGAACCTGAAGTGACACGAGGAAACATTTTTCATGCAGCGAGTTATTATGATCTGGAATGCACTGCCTGAAACGATGGTGGGAACTAATTCAACAGTAATTTTCAAAGGGAACTGGGTAAATATTTGAAGGGAAAAGATTTACATGGCTATGGGAAAAGAGCAGGGGAGAGTTGGACTTGTTGGATAGTTCTTTCAAAGAGCCGGCACAGGCACGATGCATTGAATTGCCTCCTTCTGTGCTGTACCTACTATGATACTTTGATGATAGAGGGCTGAAGGTATGGTTGCCAATTATGGGGTGAAGGGGAGGAGGAATGCAAAAGAAGTTGGAGTCAGAGAAATGGAAGAAAAGAGAAAGAGAGAGACAGAAAGAGAAACCGCAACACAAAGACAACAGAGACAGCTGAAAAAAAGACCATATTCTTTGACAAAATGGCACTGCCATTGTAGGTTGACTAGTTACAATCATAGAGTCATAGAGTTATACAGCACGGATAGAGGCCCTTCGGCCCATCGTGTCCGCGCCGGCCATCAAGCCCAGTCTAATCTAATCCCATATTCCAGCATTTGGTCCGTAGCCTTGTATGCTATGGCATTTCAAGTGCTCATCCAAATGCTTCTTGAATGTTGTGAGGGTTCCTGCCTCCACAACCCTATCAGGCAGTGAGTTCCAGACTCCAACCACCCTCTGGGTGAAAAAGTTCTTTCTCAAATCCCCTCTAAACCTCCCGCCTTTTACCTTGAATCTATGCCCCCTTGTTATAGAACCCTCAACGAAGGGAAAAAGCTCCTTAGTATCCATCCTATCTGTGCCCCTCGTAATTTTGTACACCTCAATCATGTCCCCCCTCAGCCTCCTCTGCTCCAAGGAAAACAAACCCAATCTTCCCAGTCTCTCTTCATAGCTGAAGCGCTCCAGCCCTGGTAACATCCTGGTGAATCTCCTCTGCACCCTCTCCAAAGCGATCACATCCTTCCTGTAGTGTGGCGACCAGAACTGCACACAGTACTCCAGCTGTGGCCTAACCAGTGTTTTATACAGCTCCATCATAACCTCCTTGCTCTTATATTCTATGCCTCGGCTAATAAAGGCAAGTATCCCATATGCCTTCTTTACCACCTTATCTACCTGTTCCGCCGCCTTCAGGGATCTGTGAACTTGCACACCAAGATCCCTCTGACCCTCTGTCTTGCCTAGGGTCCTCCCATTCATTGTGTATTCCCTTGCCTTGTTAGTCCCTCCAAAGTGCATCACCTCGCACTTTTCCGGGTTAAATTCCATTTGCCACTGTTCCGCCCATCTGACCAACCCATCTATATTGTCCTGCAGACTGAGGCTATCCTCCTCGCTATTTACCACCCTACCAATTTTTGTATCATCAGCGAACTTACTGATCATACCTTTTACATTCATATCCAAGTCGTTAATGTAGACCACAAACAGCAAGGGCCCCAGCACAGATCCCTGTGGTACCCCACTGGCCACAGGCTTCCAGTTACAAAAACAACCTTCGACCATCACCCTCTGCCTCTGCCACTAAGCCAGTTTTGTATCCAAAGTGCCAAGGCACCCTGGACTCCATGGGCTCGTACCTTCTTGACCAGTCTCCTATGCGGGACTTTATTGAAGGCCTTACTGAAATCCATGTATACCACATCCACTGTGTTACCCTCATCCACGCGCCTAGTCACCCCCTCAAAAAATTCAATCAAATTAGTCAGACATGATCTTCCCTTGACAAAGCCATGTTGACTATCCCTGATTAATCCTTGCTTCTCCAAGTGGAGACTAATTTTGTCCTTCATTGTTAAAATGAAGACAGATAGAAATATAAAGCATAAAACAATCACAATGTTGATATCTGAATATAATCATAAGCTGTGTTTATATGAAGTTCTGGGGTTGGGGAAATGAAGACGCTGCCTTTTTAAAAAATAAACCAAGTCTGTCAACTAAAGCATGAGCAACAGAAACATACCAGTTTGTATTTTTAGTTGCAGGACATCAAACCATTGCATCTTCCTTACAAAATAAAAATACATATCTTACTTTCTGGTATGATTCCAATCTGTGCTCTTAATGGGTGAACTCACAAAACCAGCCCAACAGTATGCACAGACTCTTTCTCTGATTATAAATTCTTTTTACACCATTTAGAAATAATACTATCTTTCTTTGGACAACCGATATTCAAATTTTCAATATCAAACTACCTGGAAAAATAGACTTTCTTCAAAACAAATCCTTTTAAATGTCATATTTGATTCATGATTTATCTTAAACCATGCAAACTAAAAGCAAAACAAGGTTACAATTGGAAAACTTATCTTATGCGGCATATCACTGCTGTTTATCACTTTTTTGACTTTTACACTTTCCAGATATGTGCACTGAAGCGAACATTCGTGTTGTTTGCAGTAAAATAACCTCACGATCAGTGAACGTGGTCTGCTTTGTGGGTCACATCATAGCCCAGCCAGGCCAGCCTTTGCTTACAACATACTAACAACTGTTAGAACTCAAATCAAACATTTTACTATGCATAACACTTGTGCAGAGAAACAATGGTGGAATTCAAATCTTTTTTTCTATTCTGGCGATGACAGAGTATCAAAAATGTGATACTGCAACAAAGATCTTCTATCAAATTTATTTTTATTTTCAGTTTAAACCCTCTTCGGTATTATAAATAGAATATAGTTTGCCCATGCATGACGTGATAAAGCCAAAGCCATAACTCACCTTTTCACAAAGTCATTTGTAAGTTATCTGGTTAACCTCACTTATGAAGATATTTGTCATGTGTCATGATCAACATGAGAGACATAACCCCTCTCTGATATTTCTAAATGCCAGTAGTTTTAAAAACAGGAAATTTAATCAAATGATTAAAAATCCATTTATTTGAGTCTTATCAAAATGAATTTCTTCATTGTTGGTATGCTCTAAGTAACATTGAACTTTGGGAGGAAAGAAGTGCATTTTCAAAACTAAAGGATTATTAAATAGTACAAGAAAATTCATCCATACCAATTACCATGTATGGGTCAATGCTTAGATTTTGTAATCTGGAATCCTACTCTTTAAAATAAATTATTACATAAGAAATAGGAGCATGCCATATGGCCCCTCGAGCCTGCTCCGCCACACAATAAGATCTTTCAGCCACGCATTAAACCATTTTTGTTCCTATGCCAATTTGCATATGGCTCAGGTAGTAATCCAGAGATTATTACCTTTGAGGTTCTGCTTTTTAATTGGACCCTAGCTACTCAAACTCCCTCAGCAGAACCTCATTCCTAGTTCTAGCTATGTCGTTGGTTCCTAAGTGCTCCACGACAACTGGATCCTCCCCCACCTGCTTCAAGTTCTTCTCCAGCTACGAGGAGATGACCTTAACCCAGGCACCAGGCAGGCAACACAACCTTTGGGACTCCCGGTCGTGGCTGCAGAGGACAGTATTTATTCCCTTGACTATACTGTCCCCTCACACCACCACATTCCTTTTTGCTCCGCCCTCTTGAATGGCCTCCTGTACCACGTGCCGTGATCAATTTGCCCATCCTCCTTGCAGTCTTTGTTCTCATCCACACAGGTAGCAAATACTTGTACCTGTTGGACAAGGGCAAATGCTGAGTCTCCTCGACCACTGCACCTGTGGTCACCTTACCTGCCTGACTTGCAGTCACATCCTCTTGTTGCTGATTTTTAAAATTATAATACTTGCAAGTCAATTAATGTGCCATCTTTTCTCTTGCCTGTTTCCAGTTCATAAACAGAAACTGTGGGATAGATTTTAACTTTCACCACCGTGTCGGGTACTGCCAGGAGTGGATCGACCGCCCTTTATACACATCACCCAATTTTTATTTTCATTGAGGTCACTGGAAAGTCGGGTGTGCTGTGTACCCGACAGCCAATCTGCTATGGCCAGTTTTTCATGGTGGTCAAAGTTAAAAGTTGGTTGGTTGGTTGCTGGTGAGTGTTCTTTTTAAGGCTTAATTTAATTTTGTTAAGTTTAGTTAATAATATAATAAATTGAGGCATGGCAGGGCAGCTCAGACTCATCGAATGCACATCCTGTGTCATGTGGGAACGCCAGGACGCTTGCCGTGTCCTGGACAACCACAGGTGCAGGATGTGTCGTCAGCTGGTGGAGCTCGAGCTCCGGCCCGGATGGGACACATTCCAGGTTGCTGAAAGGGTGGAAATTGCGGAGATACTGGCCATAATCTTCCAAACATCTGTAGATACGGGGGTGGTGCCAGAGGACTGGAGAATTTAAGGATAAACCCAGCAACCACAGGCCAGTCAGTTTAACCTCGGTGGTGGGGAAACTTTTAGAAACGATAATCCGGGACAGAATTAACAGTCACTTGGACGAGTGTGGATTGATTAGGGAAAGCCAGCACGGATTTGTTAAAGGCAAATCGTGTTTAACTAAACTGATAGAGTTTTTTGATGAGGTAACAGATAGGGTAGATGAGGGCAATGCAGTTGATGTGGTGTAAATGGATTTCAAAAAGTGTTTGATAAAGTACTGCATGGTTGGCTTGTCATCCAGATTGCGGCCCATGGAATAAAGGGGGCAGTAGCAACATGGATACAGAATTGGCTAAGGGACAGGAAACAGAGTAGTTACGAACGGTTGTTTTTCGGACTGGAGGGAGGTGTACAGTGGTGTTCCCCAGGGGTCGGTGCTGGGACCGCTGCTTTTCTTGATATATATTAATGACTTGGACTTGGGTGTACAGGGCACTATTTCAAAATTTGCAGATGACACGAAACTTGGAAGAGTAGTGAACAGTGAGGAGGATAGTGATAGACTTCAAGAGGATATAGACAGGCTGGTGGCATGGGCGGATTGATGGCAGATGAAATTTAACGCAGAAAAATGCGAAGTGATACATTTCAGTAGGAAGAACAAGGAGAGGCAATATAAACTAGAAGGCACAACTCTAAAAGGGTACAAGAACAGAGAGATCTGGGGGTATATGTGCACAAATTGTTGAAGGTGGCAAGGCAGGTTGAGAAAGTGGTTTAAAAAGCATACGGGATCCTGGGCTTTATAAATGGAGGCACAGAGTACACAAGTATGGAAATCATGAAGAACCTTTATAAAACACTGGTTCGGCCACAACTGGAAGATTGTGTCCAGTTCTGGGCACCGTACTTTAGGAAAGATGTGAAGGCCTTAGAGAGGGTACAGAAGAGATTTACCAGAATGATTCCAGGGACGAGGGACTTTAGTTACGTGGATAGACTGGAGAAGCTGGATTGTTCTCCTTGGAACAGAGAAGGTTGTGAGGAGATTTGATAGAGGTATTCAAAATCATGAAGGGTCTAGACAGAGCAGATAGAGAGAAACTGTTCCCATTGGTGGAAGGGTCAAGAACCAGAGGATGTAGATTTAAGGTGATTGGCAAAAGAACCAAAGGTGACATGAGGAGAAACTTTTTTACACAGCGAGTGGTTAGGATCTGGAATGCACTGCCTGAGGGGGTGGTGGAGGCAGATTCAATCATGGCCTTCAGAAGGCAACTGGATAAGTACTTGAAAGTAAAAAAATTGTAGGGCTACGGGGATAGGACGGGGGAGTGGGACTAGCTGGATTGCTCTTTTATAGAGCCAGCGCAGACTCGATGGGCTGAATGGCCTCGTTCCATGTTGTAACCTTTCTATAATTTCTATTATTTCGATGAAAAACTATCCCTATAACTTAGCCAATATATAGAGCGGTGAATATTTGCAGAAGTGAGAGATTCTCACATGGTTGCAGTCAGCCTCCAATTTCCAACTTAAAATAGTGAGTTTGTATGTTGCCCAAGAAAATCCAATAAAACTCCTTTGAGGAGTCACTTGTCATTTTGATATCACATTTGTAGAAATATGTTTTTTAATTCCACTGGTATTTCTTCATTCAAGTATCGTGAACAAAAGATAGTGGATGGCAGTGAGTGCATTATACAGCAATAATTCAATTGAAAAATACAATTGATTTTATAAATCATGGGAGCAAAGCTGGCACACTTTAATTGTAGTGGAACCCTCCAAGAATGGATTTCTGTCTGTAATTCTTTGCATTATATGAAAATTAGTGAACTGCCATTATTCATTTGCAGTTCTTTTGACATTGCCTTGATGGTATAATAACAAATCTACTAGTTGAAGTAGATTGGCTATAGTTGATTTGATATTATCACGCTTCCTGTGTTGCTGGTACTGTAAAGCAACCATTAATATGAAAATCAATGGACAAAACAAACTACTGAACATCTGACAGCATTCAGTGCACTGCAATATGGGGGTCAATTTTAGGATGGCCGAGCGGGTGCGTTCGTGGCAGGGGGGTTCCTAAAATTGGGGAATCCTGGAGCGGGTCCGGAGCCCGGCTCCAACCCACCCACTACCGGGTTCCCCAACGACGCGAATCAGTGCATGAGCAGCCCCCGCATGCGGGACTCCCACCATCAAATAAAGCCAGCGGGATGACAGTTTAGATAGTTAGGGAGGTACTTGAGGTCGTTGACAGACCTCATTGGAAAGAGATTTTAGCAGCGATATGATTTTGGACTCTCCTCAGCGTGTTTCCCATGCTGTGGGAAATACTCCGTGTTGTAGACGTGTTTCAGTCAGCAGCCATTGGGAGATGCAGAGGATTCCTTGACAGTTGGGGGGAATACCTCATTCATTGCAGCAGGGCACTCTGTCACCTCAGACAAAGTTTTGCCTGACACACCGTTGTCTCCACACTACAAATTATTAAATCAGACCCTAAACTCTGCTGTCCAAACATATTTACCTACTTTGTGGACCCCCTCACACTCACACCGTCAGGATGGGTGGGGGGTGGGGGTTCCATAGCTGCACTGATCACTCCATTGGTGACCATATAATATGTAATGTGAGTTGAACCAAAATCAAATGTAAGTAAAAACCATAACAAACCCTCAAACACCCTTGTGCATCCCCTTCATGCTCACAACACGTTTGCCTTACGCTGCCTACTGCACATATGTGATGCATGCCCTGTGGCTGCAGCACAGGTAGTGGCAGGTTGAGTGAGGCTGACCGTGAAAGAGATGCATGAGAGGGTGAGTATGAGATAGAGCCATGAGATTGTATGAGGATTGGGTTGAGTGGTAGTGGCGGGATGAGTACTGGGGAGGTGAGTAAGTGCAGGCAAGATGAGGATGAGGTTTGAGTGGGTGTGAGGGGTGATGTGACAGAGTAGTGTTGGCAGTGCAGAAGGAGATGTGGGGTGGGGGCGGTGATGTGGCAGACGGAGTGTAGGGGAATGAGTAAGTGAACTCACTTTGGCTGACCTACATAGGTCATTGACGCGCCTCCTGCACTGTATGTTGGTGGTGCAGGTGACCTCCTCTGCCACCTCGAGCCAGGCCTTCTTGGTGGCAGAGGCAGGCCACTTCCTCCCATCCGCCGGGGAGAAGATCTCTGTCCTCCCCCTCCTCCTCACCCCATCCAGTAAGACCTGGAGTGAGGCATCATTAAACCTGGGAGCAGCCTTCCCCCTGGTCTGCTCCATGCTGTAATTCTGCCTATTTTCTGCAGCATCAGTCAGTGGAGGACTGCCCCTTTAAATAGGGCTCCTCCAGCTGACAGCCTATGATGCGGGTGCGCAGTCCGCCCGCTGCGCAGCTTTCCAGTGCAAAACCCGGAAGCCAAGGTAAGTGGCCTCAATTTACTTACGATCGCGTGGGGAACCCACCGATTTCACTGGGCGGGTAACCCAGGTGCCCAGTCAACCTCCCGCTGCCAACCCGCCTCCCTCCTAATATCGGGCCCATGATGTTACAGGATGGTTATGATGTATAAAGATACACAATAACAACTCTTTCTGTGGCTGAGGTTAGGGTCTACCTTTACCGGACTAAACAAGCTTTTCAAAACTTGGCTGCTCTTTTGGCTGATTTAAGAAGTTTTATTCAACATTAATTGAAATTATCGCTTAGACAGACCTAAAAGTGGGGGTGTGGGAAATGAGGAAAGAAAAGTCACACTGGTGCTGTTCTGAAGTTGGAACTGAGGTACCTCGTGGGGCAGGGTGGAGGGAACTTTATTTTGCTCCGCCTGACCTGGGGGCACTTGATGCTGTCACTGGGTACCTAAAATGGAAAGTAATCTATTGCCCAGCACAAAACCTGTTGAGAGCACAAACAAAAAAAAAACTTTTAAAAAATGGTTAAATCGCAACTACTTTACTGTTAAAACTGATAATGAACCTGAGGTACGCTGCTACTTGTAACACCATTGTGAAGCTGGTAAGATTGAAGAAAAGATCACTGGAGAACTGATGCAGTTTATGAGGAGGAAGTAAATACCATTACAATCACTATGAACACACACAAGTTCTGTTAAAAAGCACTATGGTCATGTGCTAGTGTTAAAATACTTCAACTGATCAGTTCTTATAAATGTATTTTTGCTGAAATTTGGATTCATAGTGGGAATGACAAAAGAGTTGTCAGTCATGTGGCTCCCCCCTCGTACATGCATATAGATATCTAATGGTGTTGTTATATTACACAAACCAGTCTCAAACCAGTTATCTCTAGTGTGCAATGTGGGTAGACCCTAAGTTACACTGGTGGGTGCACGTCACACTTAGCCCAGTGATGCAAGAGTGCTGGACCTGCATACTTGGAAACAAGCACAAAGCTCCATTTACCAGCTGCTTTAATTTGAATGTTAACATGAAACCAATGGCGGGCACTGCTAACATTTACAATTAAATTTAAAATGCTGACTTGTAAAACTTGGCTTCGTGCTACACTTAAACTGCTTGTACATTGGGTTAAGTGCCATGCTGTTCGTTGTGCAGCCAGCATCAGTGACAAAGTAAACTTTCCAGATTTGCTGAAGCCCATGGCTGGGATAACCTGTTTCCAATTGGTCGTCTTCGTAAGCGACCTTAGCGAATCCCGCAGGTTTACTTGGGGTTCCCACTGGCTCTGTGAAAAACCACCCATCAATATCTATTGGTGCTAACATCGCATTTAACCCAATGTAAAAGCAGTTTAACTGCAGTATTGCACAATGTAAAAGCAGGTTGATACCCTTCTGGAAGTGGGTCTCACATCTTCTCCTTAATGTGATTAGGGGGTCGATTTTAGGATGGCTGAGCGGGTGTGTTGGGAGCGGGGGCGGTGGGGGGGCTCGTAAAATCGGGGAATCCTGCAGCGGGTCCGGAGCCCGGCTCCAACCCGCCCACTTCCGGGTTCCCCAGTGACGTGTTCGGGTGCGCGCGCAGCTCCCGGATGCGGGACTCCCACCGGCTTTATGACAAATTAATTACTTACTTACCTAGTTGAGGTACTTGACAGACCTCATTGACTGGAGATTTTGGCAGGGGTGCAATTTTCATGGATCCTCAGCGAGTTTCCCGTGCTGTGGGAAACACTCCCTGTTGGAGCAGACGTGTTTCAGCCAGCAGCCAGTGGGAGATGCAAAGGATTTTTGACAGTTGGGGGGAAAACCTCATTTATTGCAGCAGGGCACTCTGTCACTTCAGACAAAGTTTTGGCTGCAACACCTTTGTCTTTCTGTTCAAAATTCTTAATTTATTCCCTAAACTCTGCTGTGAAAACACATTTACTTACTTTGCGGACCCCCTCAAACTCACACCGTCAGGATGGGGGAGCGCCATGGCTGCATTCATCACTTCATCTGAGGACGAACAACATCACCAGCCTCGCCAGACACGCCGTCCACCTCTGCCACGTGGAGCTCCACAACACAGTGCTGCACCACAGGCACCTGCACAAAATAGTGGTGCAACTACACATACACCACTGTAGGGTGACCCAATGGGTGGCATCAAGTGTGGGCGTTCATGGAGAACCTCATGAAAGGGCCTTATTGCACAAGCCAGTCAAGAATGGCCAAGACGTGGCAGTAGTGGTGACAATATAATATTTAATGTGAGTTGAACCAAAATCAAATATAAATTTTAAAAATTTAAAAACCGTCAAACACCCTTGAGCATCCCCTTTGTGCTCACGAAACCTTTGCCGTACACTTCCTGCTACTCATACGTGATGCATCTCCTGTGGCTGCAGCAGAGGTAGTGGCAGGTTGGGTGAGGGTGACTGTGAAGGAGATGTATCAGAGGGTGAGTATGAGATAGAGCCATGAGATTGTATGAGGATTGGGTTGAGTGGTAGTGGTGGGATGAGTATTGGGAGGTGAGTAAGTGCAGGTAAGTTGAGGATGAGATTTGAGTGGGTATGAGGGGTGATGTGATAGAGTAGTGTTGGCAGTGCAGAAGGAGATGTGGACTGGGGGCAGTGATGTGGAAGATGGATTGTAGGAGAATGAGTAAGTGTGCTCACTTTGGCTGACCTACTTAGGTCATTGAAGCGCCTCCTGCACTGTATCCAGGTGCGGGATATGTTGGTGGTGCAGGTGACCTCCTCTGCCACCTCGAGCCAGGCCTTCTTGGTGGCAGAGGCAGGCCGCTTCCTCCCGCCTTCTGGGTAAAAGATCTCCCCCCTCCTCCTCACCCCGTTCAGTAAGACCTGTAGTGAGGCCTGGGGGCAGCCTTTCCCCTGGGCTGTCCCTTGCTGTAATTTTGGCTGTTTGCTGCAGGAGCAGCATTGGAGGACTGCCCTTTTAAATAGGGCTCCTCCAGCTGACAGCCTATGATGCGGGTGCGCAGTCCATCCGCTGCGCAGTTTTCCAGCGCGAAACCCGGAAGCCAAGGTAAGTGGCCTCAATTTACTCGCGATCACGTGGGGAACCCACCGATTTTACTGGGCGGGTTCCCCACATGCCCAGTTGCCCCCCACTGCCAACCCACCTCCGAATCTGATTTATTCGATCACTTTTGCATTGACGTACATTTGAAAATACTTAGCATCAATATTGAAGGGGTTATAATCTACAGGAAATCATGTTCAGGTTCATCAGCTCTTTGCAGCACGCAGAAACATGAGCACATTGTTTTGATAGTACAGTTGTAAACTGTAAGGTTAAGTAATCTGAGCACTCCAAAAACTCAGAGTAACGTTCTAGGTGGCTGTGCAACAACAACTTCAATTTAGATACCACGTTCAAAGTAATAGTTCACAGGAGCGTAATCAGACAAAAATTGACACCAAGCCAATAAAACAGATATTCGGAGATGAGACTAAAAGCTTGGTCAAAGAGGTAGATTTGAAAAAGGGTCTTAAAGGTGGAGAGAGAGGTGGAGAAGCAGTGAGGTTTAGGGTAGGATTTCCAGAAATTAGGGCCGAGATCGGTTGAAGGCACGACCGCCAATGGTGGAGCCATTAAAATCGGGGATGCACAAGAGGTCTGAGCTGGAGGAACGCAGAGGTCTTAGAGGGTTGTAGTTCTGGATGACGTCTCAGAGTTAGGGAGGGGCTGGGCCATGGAGGGATTTGAACACAAAGAAGAGAATTTTAAAATTGAGGCATTGACAAACTGGGAGCCAATGTAGGTCAGTGAGCACAGACAGGGGTGAATGGGACTTGGTGCAAGTTAGGATACAGGCAGCAGAGCTTTGGATGAGCCCAACTTTATGGAAGGTGGAAGATGGGCATTCGGCTATGAGAGCATTGCAACAGTAGAGTCTGGAGGTAACAAAAGCATGGATGAGGGTTTCAGCAGCAGAGAAGCTGAGGCAGAGGGCGGAGACAGGTGATATTATGGGGGTGAAAGTAGGTGGCCTTTGTGATGGAGAGGTTATGAGGTTGAAAGCTCAGCTTTGGGTCAAATAGGATGCCGAGATTGCAAACAGTCTAGGTCAAACCAGGGAAGGGGATGGAATCGGTTGATAAGGAACGAAATTTGCCACGGGGGCCGAAGACAATGGCTTTGGTCTTCCCAATGTTTAATTGGACAAAATTTTGGCTCATCAGGACTGGTTGTCAGACAAGCAGTCTGACAACACCGAGGCATTGGAGCAGTTGAGAAGGCGGTGGTGAGGTCAGCATACTTGTGGAACCTGAGGTAATTTCTTTGGGTGATGTCGCTGAGGGGGCAGCATGTAGATGAGAAATAGGAAGGGGCCAAGGATAGACAGAACCTCGTGGTAACAGTGCGGGGGTGAGGTCAGACGCCAACGTCTTGAGGAGTGTACATATTACAGAGAGGGAGGTACTGGAAGTCTTAACGCGCATCAAGGCAGATAAATCTCCGGGACCTGATGAAATGTATCCCAGGACGTTATGGGAGGTTAGGGAGGAAATTGCGGGTCCCCTAGCTGAGATATTTGAATCATCGACAGCTACAGGTGAGGTGCCTGAAGATTGGAGGGTAGCAAATGTTGTGCCTTTGTTTAAGAAGGGCGGCAGGGAAAAGCCTGGGAACTACAAACCGGTGAGCCTGACATCTGTAGTGGGTAAGTTGTTAGAGGGTATTCTGAAGGACAGGATCTACAGGCATTTGGAGAGGCAGGGACTGATTAGGAACAGTCAGCATGGTTTTGTGAGAGGAAAATCATGTCTCACGAATTTGATTGAGTTTTTTGAAGGGGTAACCAAGAAGATAGATGAGGGCTGTGCAGTAGACGTGGTCTACATGGACTTCAGCAAAGCCTTTGACAAGGTACCGCATGGGAGGTTGTGACATAAGGTTAAATCTCACGGGATCCAAGGTGAGGTAGCCAATTGGATACAAAATTGGCTTGACGACAGAAGACAGAGGGTGGTTGTGGAGGGTTGTTTTTCAAACTGGAGGCCTGTGTCCAGCGGTGTGCCTCAGGGATCGGTGCTGGGTCCGCTGTTATTTGTTATTTATATTAATGATTTGGATGAGAATTTAGGAGGCATGGTTAGTAAGTTTGCAGATGACACCAAGATTGGTGGCATTGTGGACAGTGAAGAAGGTTATCTAGGATTGCAACGGGATCTTGATAAATTGGGCCAGTGGGCCGATGAATGGCAGATGGAGTCTAATTTAGATAAATGTGAGGTGATGCATTTTGGTAGATCGAATCGGGCCAGGACCTACTCCGTTAATGGTAGGGCGTTGGGAAGAGTTATAGAACAAAGAGATCTAGGAGTACAGGTTCATAGCTCCTTGAAAGTGGAGTCACAGGTGGATAGGGTGGTGAAGAAGGCATTCAGCATGCTTGGTTTCATTGGTCAGAACATTGAATACAGGAGTTGGGATGTCTTGATGAAGTTGTACAAGACATAAGTTAGGCCACACTTGGAATACTGTGTACAGTTCTGGTCACCCTATTATAGAAAGGATATTATTAAACTAGAAAGAGTGCAGAAAAGATTTACTAGGATGCTACCGGGACTTGATGGTTTGACTTACAGGGAGAGGTTAGATAGACTGGGACTTTTTTCCCTGGAGAGTAGGAGGTTAAGGGGTGATTTTATAGAAGTCTATAAAATAATGAGGGGCATAGATAAGGTAGATAGTCAAAATCTTTTCCCAAAGGTAGGGGAGTCTATAACGAGGGGACATAGATTTAAGGTGAGAGGGGAGAGATACAAAAGGGTCCAGAGGGGCAATTTTTTCACTCAAAGGGTGGTGAGTGTCTGGAACGAGCTGCCAGAGGCAGTAGTAGAGGCGGGTACAATTTTGTCTTTTAAAAAGCATTTGGACAGTTACATGGGTAAGATGGGTATCGAGGGATATGGGCCAAATGCAGGCAATTGGGACTAGCTTAGTGGTATAAACTGGGCGACATGGACATGTTGGGCCGAAGGGCCTGTTTCCATGTTGTAACTTCTATGATTCTATGATAATGCAGGAAATTTTCTGGCTATGACTAGATAGGTAAGACTGGATAGGTTAGGGTTGCAGTTTGACTCTAGGGGTAAATTTTGCACAGTTTTAATCATTTTGTGGGCCTTATAAAATTTACCCTTTGAAGTTCAGAACTGTAGCATGTAATCTAACCTAGTCTAGAATAAGAATTAAAAATGCAGTTATTATTTAGTTTCCCTCCCCCAACAACTATTGTCCATTTTGGATTATTCAGTGTCTGTTATTTTTGATTATGTCTCTAATGTACCTTGGGACATTTTTCAATGTTTAATGTACTTTATAAATGCAATTTGTTGTATTTATCCGAGATAATTTCTGTCGCTGTGGGTAACTAGCTCCAAGGGTAGATAGTGTGGCATCTTTAGGAATTAGTGCATGTCTGCGAAATGCATCTGGAGAGTACATAGTTATCATGTTTTCTTGGGAAAATCAAAGTACACAACCTGACAAGTGATTTTTAAAAAAAAACTCTTCTAATTTCCGCCAAATTCTAACGGAGTCATTACTAAACCAGGAACAACACTGCAGGTGCTAGAAATCAAACAAAAGCAGACATTGGAAACACCCAGCAGGTCAGGCAGCATCTGTAAAGAACGGAAAAATGTTAATGTTTCAGGTATGAGCCTTTGACAAAACTGGAAGGTATTACAGATGAACAGCTTAAATAAAGCAACAGGTGTGAGGGAAAGGGGAGAAAAAAGACCATATATAACTTGAAAGAAAAAGGATGAGCTGCAAAGTGATTAGCTGGAGAACAGGAGATGGTTAAATGACAGAAGTGATCAAAGTATTATCTTCTCCACGTGTGCACGATGCCCAAGACATTTTCACCAAATTGTCCTCTACACTAAATCAACTGCCATGAGTTCCAGCCCTCTGATCAGCTAACACCTTATTCTGCACCATTCGAAAAGTATTCTCTGAATATTGTTGCAATAAAATGCAAACATATTTAATTCTCTAAAAATAATTTGTTTATGTGACTGGTTTGTCTCCTCCACCCACCCCGTGTGCTGTCGTACCAATCTTAACGCTCATTCTAGGTACTCCTCCAGTAACAGGAGTGGGTGTCAATCAGAACCTCTTGGGACTGAGATGATCTTCCACCTCTTGGATCTGGATCATGAGATGGCCCATGTCTTCGATGGTTGCCTGGTCCTGGAATCTTTCTGACATATCTAAGGGAGTTTGAGATCGTGGAGTCTGGATTATCCATAACTGGCATGATTCTGAGAGACAGCAGCCTCTCATATTTTGGGTAAGATTACACCCTTGTAGCTCATGCCCAATTAGCCACAATTCTCTCCAATGAATCTTTTAAATCATGAAAATACAGTGTTTAATGAATGTTTTGCATGTAGTTTGCATCCATTACTGTTTCCGTATAATATAATTACCTGTGTGCTGTCATGGCTGCAGTGGAGAAATAACAGAAATACTTGGGATAGTTTATTGAGATCTTTTCTTTGGTGTGTATGTCATTATCTTAATGAGCCTAGGATTGACATGAGCTGATGAAACGGCTATAAATGAGTCATTAAAAAACTGAATGATTTATTATAAAACAATAGTCAAATTTTATAACCATTCCAAGAATGGATATTGATGTCATAAAGGCTTGAACTACTCATCGTACTTTGCCTTCAAATAAATTGCAATGCATTTGTGACATCATCTACTTGTTATGTCTCGGTATATCTCATGGAATCATAAAAATCTACGGCACAGAAGGAGGCCATTCTGCCCATCGTGTCTGTGCTAGCCGAACAAGAGCTATCCAGCCTAATCCCACTTTCCAGCTCTTGGTCTGTAGCCTTGTAGGTTACGGCACTTCAAGTGCATATCCAAGCACTTTTTAAATGTGATGAGGGTTTCTGCCTCTACCATCCTTTCAGGCAGTGAGTTCCAGACCCCCACCACCCTCGAGGTGAAAAAATTTCTCCTCAACTCTCTTCCAACCCTTCTACCAATCACTTTAAACCTGTGCCCTCTGGTTATTGACCTCTCTGCTAAGGGAAATAGGTCCTTCCTATCCACTCTATCTAGGCCCCTCATAATTTTACACACCTCAATTAAATCTCAGCCTCCTCTGTTCCAAAGAAAACAACCCCAGCCGATCCAATCTTTCCTCATAACTAAAATTCTCCAGCCCTGGCAACATCCTCGTAAATCTCCTCTGTACCCTCTCTAGTGCAATTACATCTTTCCTGTAATGTGGTGACCAGAACTGTACGCAGTGCTTCAGCTGTGGCCTAACTAATGTTTTATACAGCTCTAGCATAACCTCCCTGCTCTTATATTCTATGCCTCTGCTAATAAAGGAAAGTATCCCGTATGCCTTTTTAACCACCTTATCGACCT
The DNA here is from genome assembly GCF_035084215.1 of Heptranchias perlo. Taxonomy (NCBI): domain Eukaryota; kingdom Metazoa; phylum Chordata; class Chondrichthyes; order Hexanchiformes; family Hexanchidae; genus Heptranchias; species Heptranchias perlo. The sequence goes on along the minus strand of NC_090328.1, from coordinate 133,824,430 downwards.
GTCCTATCTTCAGGGATCTGTATGCATGCACTCCATGGTCACCCTGTTCCTCCACACTTCTCAATATCCTCCAATTTATTGTTTATTCCCTTGCCTTGTTTGCCCGCCCCAAATGCATTACCTCACACTTCTCCGAATTGAATTCCATTTGCCACTTTTCTGCCCACCTGACCAGTCCATTGATATCTTCCTGCAGTCCACAACTTTCCTCCTCACTATTAACCACATGGTCAATTTTTGTATCATCTTCTTAATCATGCCCCCTACATTTAAGTCTAAATCATGGATATATATACCACAAAAAGCAATGGGAACTCCTACTGAGCCCTGCGGAAGCCCACTGGAAGCAGCCTTCCAGTCACAAAAACACCCATCGACCATTACCCTTTGCTTCCTGCCACTGAGCCAATTTTGAATATACCTTGCCACTTTCTCATGGGCTTTTACTTTTCTGACCAGTGTCCCATGTGGGATCTTGTCAAAAGCCTTGCTAAAATCCATGTAGACTATATCAAACACGCTACCCTCATCGACCCTCCTTGTTACCTCCTCAAAAAGTTAGTCAGACATGATCTCCCCTTAACAAATCCATGCTGACTGTTTGTTTTTGATTAATCTGTGCCTTTCGAAATGACAATTAATACTGTCCCTCAGAATTGATTCCAATAATTTGCCCACCACCGAGGTTAGGCTGACTGGCCTGTAATTACTTGGCCTGTCCCTTGCTCCCTTTTTAAACAACAGTACAATGTTAGCAGTCCTCCAGTCCTTCGGCACCATGTCTGTAGCCAGAGAGGATTGGAAAATGATGGTCAGAGCCTCCACCATTTCCTCCCTTGCTTCTCTTAACAGCCTGGGATACATTTAATCCGGGCCTGGTGATTTATCTACTTTCAAAGATGTTGATTCCCCCTAATATTTCCTCTCTCACTATGTTTATCCCATCTAATATTAAGGAGTGATTCCTCCTAACTTGATCATGTCTGATCTTTTGCCAGTTGCTATAAAAATGTGTTTCTTATAAGAAGCATCATGGTGGTGCAATGTATTGCTACCGTTGTGTGGTCGGAAGCAGTAGTGAGATGTCGGTTCAATTTCCAAACTCATTCTTCAACAGTGGGGAAGGAGTTAAAAATAAGAGGGGGAGCTCTCATTGGACTGCTCTAATACATATCCTTGTGGCTAGCTTAAGAGCAGAACTGTCCAACTTCTGCCAGGCAATCTGCTTTACCCTCTTGGGCAGGATGTGTATGGCTCTGTAGACCAAGGAGGAGAGAGAAACAATGTCGGGAAAAAGTTAATGGGGAACATATGTATGCCTCTAATTAACTAGTACTGCCTCATAATAACTCAATTTATGGAATAAAGAGAATATTATTCTTGTGATGCAGTATCCAGTAGAAAGACCGAGCTTGAATTTATATAGCGCCTTTCACAACCTCAGGATGTCCCAAAATGCTTCACAGCCAATGAAGCACTTTTAAAGGGTAGTCACTTTTGTAATATAGGGAAATGCAGCAGCCAATTTGTGCACAGCAAGGTCCCACAAACAGCCATGAGATAATGACCAGACAATCTGTTTTTAGTGATGATGGTTAATGGATAAATATTGGCCAGAACTTCAGGGAGAGCTCCCATGCTCCTCTTCGAATAGTGCAATGGGATTTTTTCCATCTATCTGAAAGGACAGACAGCTGAAAGACAGTACCTTTGACAGTGCAGCGCTCCTTAACTACTGCAGTGAAGTGTCCACCCAGATTACATGTTCAAGTCTCTGGAGTGAAACTTTAACACACAACCTTCTGATTCCGAGATGAGATTGTTACCACTGAGCCAAGGACGACACTTGCAAATGTTTGTAGAACGGAGACTGGCTAAGTTACTTATGTATAATTTTATGCTCAGCAGGGTAATAACGATCAATGGTAAAACCAAAGATGTTATTTTATATTCGATAATAATCAGATAGTGCCGTAGGTGCAATTTGAATGTACTGAACATAGTGTGCTTGGAATAAGGTGACTAAACCTCATTTTGTGTGTCTCGGCTTCTATATTGACGAAGAGAAAAATAAGTCTGTTAACGAGAAGACAAAAATAAAAGTATATCTTCACCCCATTTTTAATTTTTTTGGACTTTTGCTTTTTGAAGTGTAGTCACTGTTGTAATGTAGGAAATGTGGCAGCCAATTTGCACACAGCAAGATCCCACAATCAGCAATGCAACAATGAGCAGATGATCTGTTTTTTAGTGATGTTGTTTGAGGGATAAATGTTGGCCGACTTGGGACTTCTCCCCTGCTCATCTTCAAAATAGTGCAATGGGATCTTTTATGTGCACCTGAGAGGGCAGACGAGGCCTTGGTTTACTATCTCATCCGAAAGACGGTACCTCCAACAGTGCAGCACACCCTCGGTAGTATCAGCCAGGATTATGTGCTCAAGTCTGTGGCGTGGGACTTGAACACACAACCTTCTGACTCAGAGGCGAGAATGCTACCCACTGACCCATGGCAAACGCTGACTAGCACGGCACTCGTCTTCGAACATCAGTGAATGCTGGGAATAAAAATACTTGCGGGCTCAATCTGTGCCAGAAATCTTCTATTTTTCACATTCGTGCAAATAAGATTCATGTTATTGCAGCAAAGAAAATCTCAGGCCAACTGTGTCATAACTCTCATTTCAAAGGATCAGCCCTCAAGTAGTAGTGGTGCAATAGGTTGTAACAGTAGTGAAATGGCAGAATGTAGGTTTGTGCTTGTAATTTTCCACGATGGCTAAAAGAGTGACTCACCTCCTGACTCCCCAAAGCCTTTCCACCATCTACAAGGCACAAGTCAGGAGTGTGATGGAATACTCTCCACTTGCCTGGATGAGTGCAGCTCCAACAACACTCAAGAAGCTCGACACCATCCAGGACAAAGCAGCCCGTTTAATTGGCACCCCATCCACCACCCTAAACATTCACTCCCTTCAGCACCGGCGCACTGTGGCTGCAGTGTGTACCATGTACAGGATGCACTGCAGCAACTCACCAAGGCTTCTTCGACAGCACCTCCCAAACCCGCGACCTCTACCACCTAGAAGGACAAGAGCAGCAGGCACATGGGAATAACACCACCTGCTCGTTCCCCTCCAAGTCACACACCATCCCGACTTGGAAATATATCGCCGTTCCTTCATCGTCGCTGGGTCAAAATCCTGGAACTCCTTACCTAACAGCACTGTGGGAGAACCTTCACCACACGGACTGCAGTGTTTCAAGAAGGCGGCTCACCACCACCTTCTCAAGGGCAATTAGGAATGGGCAATAAATGATGGCCTCGCCAGCGACGCCCACATCCCATGAACCAATAAAAAAAAACTACTCTCATGTTACCATATCTTATCATAATGAGAAATTTCTACCTCACTGCACTGATGCCAACAAAGAGCAGTATAAAGAAGAGGCTAAGGCCTTCCTTACTAGGTGGGAAAAGAAACTTTAACCCGTGTGGGTATCCGGGAAGTCATGCATAGTGTAAGGAGACCTAAACAGATGAAGGGGGGAGAAAATGCATTCCCACTCCACCAATGCATTTCCCACACAAGCCTTTCTAAGGACTGCTTTAAATAAGACTCTCTAATCAGTAGCAATTCTGCTGAATTAAGGAGAGTTTTTGAGCTGTGACTACTGGGAACTAGAGTAATGTTAGAGCTTATTTTGTTTTGGGCCCCTAAGCAATCATCATCAAAACCATATTTTGATTACATTTACTTGAGTAGGATTTGAATCCTGGTTCAATGTATGGAAGAGCAGTATTTCCAATCTCCTCAAGACATTTGTCAGATAGTGATTTGCACATTTTCGCTGCGTATGATGTTGCTTCAGGATGGTGCTGGTGCCAGCACAGAAAAGGAAAGTGATCTTAAGCCAATATCTTGAATGGATTAATTTCCAAATATTGCTTGCTTATTTTTCATACTTTGATGGCTAAATGCAGGTCCCAGTTGAAAGAAAATATTTTTTCTAATATAATTGGAGAATTACAGCTCCATATAATTTTTCAAGCCATCATTTAGTCTCAGTATCAAATTTGCTGAACCTTAGTTGCCGCAAATTAAAATATCACAAAAATTAGCAAAACAATCGGTGGTGATTTGGAACAGTCATTTTTGTGAAGGTGGGATTGCGCTCAGTTAATTCAATGTGATAAGGTTATGATCTCTTGGGTTTTGGCAAAGCAATTCCTCTTATCAAGGGTTCACCTGATCAAGCTCTGAGCTTCTCATTTCATTGTTATGAAGCTTCCATAGGGACCGGAGAAAACCCTTTTACAGGCAGAGTTAGCAATAGAGATTGCAATAATAAGGCTCCATTGTGTTTGAAAACAATTACAATGTAATTAAGTGATGATAACAAGGTCATTTTACCCTGTAATTAAGAGATAACAGTAAGACCATTTTATATTAAATATTCATATTGCAGCATACAAAATAATCACCAAAAATATAAGATTTTCACATGGACTTGTGTCTGAATCAAAATATCTCATGCACGGGTAAATCACTAAGAACTCTCATTAAATCACATCTTATAAATAAAGTTGAGAGGATGGGGACATGGATTTGTATATGGTCACCCATAGTAACGGGTTGTTTCAGGTAAAGAAGCAGCAGATAATCAGCAGACAGACATGCAAATTAGATGGATGGAAGTTTGAAGACGACGTTATTTAATTAGGCAAAAGCTTCAAGAAAATGTCTAGATTCCAAATGAAGCATGCTTATTGCTGAAAATCCCTCTAATTGCTTAAAGCTACTGTCAAATAATCACATTTTAGCATTTAAGATGGTGGGTTTAAGACACACATATTGCATTTGTTGAGCCTAATTTGTAATGTTGCCATGCAAGTTTCTGACGTCAGAATGTTAAATATGAAATATATAGATGTTTTGATGCACCCGTGACATAAATTGTGATCATTAGTTATAAAATGCTATGTGTTCTCATTCACAAATGTAGCTTCAGAATTTTTTATAACCAGAATAAATCAGTGTATGTGATGGGAAATGAATGTGGATTCCCACAGAGAGAGTGCGAGCGCATGCTTGACCAAGAAAGAGGGATACATTAAAAGGCATTGACCTCAGGCAACCTATTTTTTAAAGGAGAAAAGCCAACAGAGCCATGTGTCATTCTTTCCATGATTTACATCATGCACAAATGAGATGCAATGATTCATTTCAACAGAATTCGTACTTTATGTTGGCAGTTTAAAAAGGGTTTGCTAGAGACTTTTCATGAAGATACTGCCCCATTTTTTAAAGAAATAACAAATTCTATGGCCCTGCTCTCTGTGTCAGTGGAGCATTTGAGCTGCCAGTTCCTAAACTGCGGGTGTCGTGCACTGCCATGAACCCCAATGTCAACCTGCCACATTCACTAAACAGTCCGCTGGGAGAACCCACTTTTTACTGTGTCTTCCTGGCAAATCAGATAACTTTGCAATGGGGTTGCTGCTGGCTGTGTGAGATCTGTGATTCAAGAACTGATGGTGTAAATTCCCCACTGATATCAATGTAAAAGCAATTTTTGGTACCATGTGCCACAGCATGAGTTCTGTAAGTAAGTGAGAATGAATGAACTGCAGCTCCAAGTTCATGATTCAATCACACCTGATCATTTGTTCTGTTCTGTCAGTAAGAAATCCCATTCTGGACAGAAAAAGAGAGTTGACCGCAAGCTAATTCCTGCCTTATCTCCTGGAAGAGCAGTGTTTAGAAGTGAAATACTTTGTGCATAGAACTTCACACGACCTGACTTCTAGGCTATAGTTTATAGAACCATAGAAAAGATACAGCACAGAAGGGGGCCATTCGGCCCATCGTGTCCGCGCTGGCTCGAAGAACAACCAGGTGCCCATTCTAATCCCACCTTCCAGCACCCGGTCCGTAGCCCTGCAGCTTACAGCACTTCAGGTGCAGGTACTTTTTAAAAAGAGTTGAGGGTCCTTGCCTCTACCACCAATTTGGGCAGCGAATTCCATATACCCGCCACCCTCTGGGTACAAAAGTTTTTCCTCATGTCCCCTCTAATCCTTCCGCCAATCAGCTTAAATCTATGTCCTCTAGTTCTTGAACTCTTCCTGTCTACTTAATCTGGGCCCCTCATAATTTTGTACACCTCAATCAAGTCTCCCCTCAGCCTCCTCTGCTCCAAGGAAAACAACCCCAGCCTATCCAATCTCTCCTCGTGGCTGCAGTTTTCAAGCCCTGGCAACATTCTTGTAAATCTTCTCTGCACTCTCTCCAGAGCAATTACGTCCTTCCTGTAATGTGGTGACCAGAACTGCGCACAATACTCCAGCTGTGGCCTTACCAGCGTTTTATACAGTTCCATCATTACATCCCTGCTTTTGTATTCTATACTTCGGCTAATAACGGGGAACATTCCGTATGCCTTCTTCACAACCTTATCAACCTGTACTGCCACCTTCAGGGACCTGTGCACTTGTATTCCAAGGTCTCTCACTTCCTCTACCTCTCTCAATATATTCCCGTTTAATGTGTATTCCCTTTTACTGTTTGCCCTCCCGAAGTGCATTACCTCACACTTCTCCGGGTTGAACTCCATTTGCCACTTTTCTGCCCACTCCACCAACCCATTGATATCTTCTTGGAGTCTACAGCTATCCTCTCCACGATCAACTACACGGCCAATTTTTGTGTCGTTTGCAAATTTGCCAATCATGCCCCCTACATTCAAGTCCAAATCATTAATATATACCACAAACAGCAAGGGACCCAACACTGAGCCCTGTGGGACACCCCGGAAACGGATTTCCATTCACAAAGACATCCATCGACTTTTACCCTTTGTTTCCTGTTACTGAGCCAATTTGGATCCAATTCACCACATTTCCCTGTATCCCATGGGCTTTTACCTTTCTGACCAGTCTGCCATTTGTCAAATACCTTACCAAAATCCATGTAGACAACATCCACTGCACTACCCTCATCAATCCTCCTTGTCACTTCCTCAAAGAGTCAATCAGATTTGTAAGTCATGACCTTCCCTGAACAAATCCATGCTGACTATCCCTGATTAAACCATGCCTTTCCAAGTGACAGTTTATCCTATCTCTCAGTATTGATTCTAATAGTTTGCCCACCAACGAGATAAGATTGACCGGCCTATAATTGTTCGGCCTTTCCCTCGTACCCTTCTTAAACAATGGTACCACGTTTGCAGTCTTCCAGTCCTCCGGTACCTCCCCTGTGTCTAGTGAGGATTGGAAAATGATCCTCAGAGCATCCGCTATTTCCTCCCTGGTTTCCTTCAATAGCCTAGGAAACAATCCATCCGGCCCTGGTGACTTATCAACTTTCAAGGATTCTAGTACTTCCTCTCTCGTTATGTTTACCTTATCCAATATTTCACACCTCTCCTCTTTAACTACTACGCCCGGATCATCCCTTTCCTTTGTGAATACGGAGACAAAATATTCATTTAAAACCCTACCCACATCCTCTGCTTCTACACACAAGTTACCCTTATCATCCCTGATAGGTCTCATCTTTTCCTTAGCTATCCTCTTGTTCTTAATGTACTGATAAAACATCTTTGGGTTTTCTTTAATCTTACCAGCTAATATTTTTTCATGCCCTCTCCCTTTATATTGATATAACTCTGATAGCTGTGTTAGTAATGTCGCTCCGTATATTAACGATAGCACTTTTAAAGTATAAAAATGTCTGAAGGCATGTTAGAGGTGGTAGGAAAAAAATTGTAACATAGAATGGATACAGTACAGAAGGAGGCCATTCGGCCCATTGAGCTCGTGCCAACTCTTTGTAAGAGCAATCCAGTTAGTCCCATTCCCCCGTTCTTTCCCAGTAGCCCTGCAATGCTGAGCTGAAGGAAATATTAGAAGGGATGATCAAAAGCTTGCTTAAAGAGGTGGGTTTTAAGGAGTGTTTTAAAAGCAAGGCCATCAATGGTGGGCCAAAGGGAATGCACAAGGAAGCTGGAGTCAGAAAAAAGGAGTGTTCAAGGGGGTGCAGGTTATAAAGACATGGAGGGATTTAAACATACAAATAATAATGATAAATTTTAGGTGTTGGGGGTCCAGGAGCCAGTGTTGATCAGTGACAAAACTGTGTTGGAGTGTTTGGCTGAATTAAGTTGTGTTCAGGAAAGAAAGGAGGGGAGTTGGCAGTATTGATTAAGGAGAATATTGCAGTGCTGGAGAGAGAGGATGTCCTTCAGGGGTCAAGGACAGAATCTATTTGGTTAGAGTTAAGAAACAATAGAGGTGCCATTAAACTACTGGGTGTATTCTATCGGCCATCAACTACTGGGAAGGATATAGAGGAGCAAATTTGCAGGGAAATTACAAGGAGGTGCAAAAGCCATAGAGTAGTGATAATGGGGGACTTCAGCTATCCTAATATAGACTGGGATAGTAATAATATAAGGGGAAAGAGGGGGAGGAGAACTTTCTTGACTGGTATGTTTCCAGCCCAATGAGGGAGGAGGCATTGCTGGATTTGGTTCTGGGGAATGAGGTGGGCCAAGTGGAGCAAGTGTCAGTGGGGGAACATTTAGGGAACAGCGACGATAAAATCATTAGGTTTAGAATAGCTATGGAGAAAGATATGAACCACTCTAAAGTAAAAATACTCAATTGGAGGAGGGCCAATTTCAGTGGGATGAGAACAGATCTGGCCCGGGTAAATTAGAATCAAAGATTGGCAGGCAAAACTGTAATTGAACAATGGGCAGCCTTTAAGGAGGAGATGGTTCAGGTACAGTCTAGGTACATTCCCATGATGGAGAAAGGTAGGGCAACTAAAGCCAGAGCTCCCTGGATGATGAAACAGATAGAGAGCAAGATAAAGCAGAAAAAAGGGGCGTATGACAGATGGCAGGTGGATAACACAAGTGAGAACCAGGCTGAACATAGAAAGTTCAGAGGGGAAGTGAAAAAGGAAATAAGAGGGCAAAGAGAGAGTATGAGAATAGACTGGCGGCCAACATAAAAGAGAATCCAGTGGTCTTCTAAACTGGTAGTAAGAGGAGGGGTGGGACCGATTCGGGACCAAAAAGGAGATCTACTCATGGAGGCAGAGGGCATGGCCGAGGTACTAAATCAGTAATTTGCATCTGTCTTTACCAAAGAAGAAGATGCTGCCAGAGTCTCAGTAAAGGAAGATGTAGTTGAGATACTGGATGGGCTAAAAATTGATAAAGAGGAGGTACTAGAAAGGCTAGCTGTACTTAAAGTAGATAAGTCACTGGTCCAGATGAGATGCATCCTAGGTTGCTGAGGGAAGTAAGGATGGAAATTACGGAGGTATTCACCATAATTTTCCAAATATCTTTAGATATGTGGGTGTTGCCAGAGGACTGGAGAATTGTAAATGTTACACCCTTGTTCAAAAAAGGGTGTAAGGATAAACCCAGCAATTACAGGCCAGTCATTTTAACCTCAGTGGTGGGGAAACTTTTAGAAACGATAATCTGGGACAAACAAAGCCAGCACGGATTTGTTAAAGGCAAATCATGTTTAACTAACTTGATTGAGTTTTTCGATGAGATAACAAGAGAGGGTCGATGAGGGCAATGCGGTTGATGTTGTGTATATGGACTGTCAAAAGGCGTTTGATAAAGTGCTGCATAATAGGCTTGTCATCAAGATTGAAGCCCATGGAATAAAAGGGGCAGTAGCAGCATGGATACAGAATTGGCTAAGTTACAGGAAATGGAGAGTAATAGTAAACGGTTGTTTTTTGGACTGGAGGGAGATATACAGTGGTGTTCCCTGGGATTGGTGCTAGGACCACTGCTTTTCTTGATATATAATAATGACTCAGACTTGGGTGCACAAGGGGGTACAACTTCCATATTTGCAGATGACACAAAACTTGCTAATGTAGTGAACAGTGAGGAGGGTAGAATAGACTTCAAGAGGATATAGACAGGCTGGTGGCATAGGTGGACACGTGGCAGATGAAATTTAATGCAGAAAAATGTGAAGTGATACATTTCGGTTGGAAGAATGAGGAGAGGCAATATAAACTAAAGGGCACAATTCTAAAAGGGGTACAGGAACAGAGCGATCTGGGGGTATATGTACACAAATCATTGAAGATGGCAGGGCAGGTTGAGAAAGCGGTTAAAAAAGCATATAGGATCCTGGGGTTTGTAAAAAGAGGCATAGAGTACAAAAGCAAGGAAGTCATGATGAACCTTTATAAAACACTAAAGTATTGTGGACACCGCACTTTCGGAAAGATGTGAAGGCCTTAGAGAGGGTGCAGAAGAGATTTACAAGAATTTTTTTTCTATTGGTTCATGGGATGTGGGCGTCGCTGGCAAGGCCAGCTTTTATTGCCCATCCCTAATTGCCCCTTGAGAAGGTGGTGGTGAGCCGTCTTCTTGAACCACTGCAGTCCGTGTGGTGAAGGTTCTCCCACAGTGCTGTTAGGAAGGGAGTTCCAGGATTTTGACCCAGCGACGATGAAGGAACGGCGATATATTTCCAAGTCGGGATGGTGTGTGACTTGGAGGGGAACATGCAGGTGGTGTTGTTCCCATGTGCCTGCTGCCCTTGTCCTTCTAGATGGTAGAGGTCGCGGGTTTGGGAGGTGCTGTTGAAGAAGCCTTGGCGAGTTGCTGCAGTGCATCCGGTGGATGGTACACACTGCAGCCACAGTGCGCCAGTAGTGAAAGAGCGAATGTTTAGGGTGGTGGATGGGGTGCCAATCAAGTGGGCTGCTTTGTCCTGGATGGTGTCAAGTTTCTTGAGTGTTGTTGGAGCTGTAGTCATTCAGGATAGACTGGAGAAGCTGGAGTTGTTCTCCTTGGAACAGAGAAGGTTGAGAGCAGATTTGATAGAGGTATTCAAAATCATGAAGGGTCTAGACAAAGTGGATAGAGAGAAACTGCTCCCATTGGCGGAAAGGTCAAGAACCAGAGGACATAGATTTAAGATGATTGACAAAAGAACCAAAGGTGACATGAGGAAAAACTTTTTGAGACAGCGAGTGGTTAGGATCTGGAATGCACTGCCAATGGGGGCGGTGGAGGCAGATTCGATCATGGTTTCCAAAAGGGAACTGGATAAGTATTTGAAGGGATAAAAAATTGCAGTGCTACGGGGATAGGGCGAGGGAGTGGGACTAGCTGGATTGCTCTTGCATGGAGCCGGCATGGACTCGACGGGCCGAATGGCCTCCTTCCCGCTGTAACATTTCTGTGATTCTAATTCACTTTTTAGATTTCCAAGACTATGCCTTTGATAGATTTGTTATATGTGATAGTTATAGAAATTTGACTGTAAAGTTGTGTTACTCCTTCATTCTTGTGAATGATATCTAAACAAATCCCAAAGGGGAAATTGATTCTTCCTACCTGTTTCGTAATATTTGAAGTAATCAGCATTGTTCAATTAACTGTGATTTGTTTCTTTTTTAAGCATATGAAATTTGAGGTTCGAGTGTGACAGAATTTACATGTGTGACACTGAAGCTTGATTCGCTCTCGCGCATTTCAGATACAAACTCGATGCAAGACTTTTAACTATAGAAATAGATTTCATCTCCACAGCTTTATTTCCTGCACCGGACAATGTGACATCAAACATAGAAAACGAATAACAGCAGGTGGATAATTTAGATGTTACGATAAAAAAAATCATGTATGCTGTTAGATAGATGACAAATATGGACAGTATTGCAAATTGTATTGTTAGATAATCATACACCATGTCTTTAAGTATAATTTGGGTTCAGGCTTGTCAAATCACAATTACACATTTTCATGTTTTAAAAATCAATTTAACCTTTATTTATGGCAGATTTCATATATACCAGTAAAGCATGCAGCATTGCCCATGGCAGTAAGAGGAAATGGCACGACATTCCACTATGAGGCAACCCTTACCAATCAGGGCACAGTGATTTATCTCCATTCTCAAAGCATGGCCAGCCAACAACTTTGTTCTGTTTACCAGAATCGTCTATTCCCCATGGCTCCCATTCGAGGGGAAGACCCTTTCTCTTCATCCTTTTTCTTGTGATGCTCATGATGCTTAGCACCTTGCACCAGTAGCAACTTTCCTTTGTCTCCCCGGCTTTACATGAATTTATTACATGAAGAAAGGATGTTCTATTAATGGAAATGGTTCCCTTTTGTTGAATTAACACCCTGATATCCTTGCAATTTATATCAGTTACAGTAATACACAGCACATTGTTCTTGCAATCAATTGTTGATCAACTATGTGGATCTGTTGACCATAAGTCTAGGAACTTCATCACTCTTCGGAACCTGTCACCTTCCAAGTCTGCCTATTTCATCCTGTAGTGCAATGTTTCGTTGCAAAGACATACTCTACTCATTTTTCCAACCTTGATAGTCCTCTGTAGAGGACACTTAGAAAATATCAACGGAATTAAACAAAGTCAACATGGATTTATGAAAGGGAAATGTGTTTGACAAACCGACTGGAGTTTTTTTGAGGATGTAACTGGTAGAATAGATAAGGGAGAACCAGTGGATGTGGTGTATTTTGATTTTTAGAAGACCTTTGATAAAGTCCCACATTAGAGGTTAGTGTGCAAAATTAAAGCACATGGGATCCCCTGGTATGGATTGAAAATTGGTTAACAGACAGGAAACGGAGAGTAGGAATAAATGGGTCTTTTTCAGGGTGACAGGCAGTGACTAGTGGGGTACCGCAGGGATCAGTGCTTGGGCCCCAGCTATTCACAATATATATCAATGATTTGGATGAGGGAACCAAATGTAATATTTCTAAGTTTGCTGACGACACAAAACTAGGTGGGATCGTGAGTTGTGAGGAGGATGCAAAGAGGCTTCAAGGCGATTTAGACAAGTTGAGTGAGTGGGCAAATACATGGCAGATGCAGTATAATGTGGATAAATGTGAAGTTATCCACTTCAGAAGGAAAAACAGAAAGGCAGAGTGTTACTTAAATGTTGGTAGATTGGGAAATGTTGATGTACAAAGGGACCTGGGTGTCCTTGTACACCAGTCACTGAAAGCAAACATGCAGGTGCAGCAAGCAGTTTGGAAGGCAAATGGTATGTTGGCCTTCATTGCAAGAGGATTTGAGTACAGGAGCAAGGATGTCTTACTGCAGTTATACAGGGCCTTGATGAGACCACACCTGGAGTATTGTGTGTAGTTTTGGTCTCCTTACCTAAGAAAGGAGATACTTGCCATAGAGGGAGTGCAGCGAAGGTTCACCAGATTGATTCCTGGGATGGCAGGATTGTCGTATGAGGAGAGATTGGGTCTACTCGGCCTGTATTCACTCGAGTTTAGAAGAATGAGAGGGGATCTCATTGAAACATATAAAATTCTGACAGGGCTAGACAAACTGGGTGCAGGGAGAATGTTTTCCCTGGCTGGGGGGTCCAGAACGAGGGTCATAGTCTCAGGATATGGGGTAGGACATTTAGGACTGAGATGAGGAGAAATTTCTTCACCCAGAGGGTGGTGAACCTGTGGAATTCTCTACCACAGAAGGCTGTGGAGGCCAAGTCACTGAATATATTTAAGAAGGAGCTAGATAGATTTCTAGACACAAGAGGCATCAAGGGGTATGGGGAGAGAGCGGGAATATGGTATTGAGATGGACAATCAGCCATGATCATATTGAATGGCGGAGCAGGCTCGAAGGGCCAAACGGTCTACTCCTGCTCCTATTTTCTATGTTTCTATGCCCTGCTACAGCAAAATCTGGCCCAATATATTTTTTCTCCAGTATTAACCAAAGATAAGCAACAAGACACCATAGACATAGCAGGGTATCTCTGATCACTGACCTGTGCAAAACAGCCTGGAGCATTTTCTGTCATTCTTGCCATCATTACTTAAATTTATTGACTAAATGTCATTCATATAGACAATCACATTTCTTATTTATGATAAAAGACCTGCATGGTAACCTGCAATCAATCTGTTTGGTTCAAATTTTTTATTAAATATATAACCACTGTGACAAAATTTGTATGGCTGGTTTAACTAGAGAAGATAAATGGTAGTTTGCTTCCTCAATTTAAAGGGATGCATTGTTCCTTTGATGTGAAATGTCTGCTTGGTTCTATTGTACAAATTTTTGTATTACCAACTCAGACATGTGAAGTGGCCATATATTCTAGGATATGGACCATGGTTTTTACAACATTAGTTCTTTATTATTAATTGTATTTGTATAAAAGTTATGCTCAGGGTGTCTGGGAACTTCTACATTAAAGGAGGTAACAGAAATGTTGGTTTTAACATTTTAAAGACTTAAAGCAAAAGCTTGAAACAGGACAACAGTTTTTCCAGAATTTTCCTTGAACCACTGATGATGGTGCTCCCATGATAGAATTCCAAGATTTTGATCCAGTAATGATGGAGTGGCAGCATATCTCCAGGTCAGGATGATGTGTGCCTTGGAAGGGAATTTGTAGGTGATGGTGTTCTTTTGACATTGCTAATTCCAATCTTTTTAGCAGTAAATGTTTACTTTGGTTTTGTTATATTGCATAATTTAAATTATTGGTTAATTCATTTTAATGCAAAAAAAGTCTGAGTTATCTGTTCTTCATCCAAAGCTAATTTTATTCAGGAAAGTTGACCCATTGTAAATTCTCACTATATACAGTTTTCTATTCTACTTTTAGTATTTCTTGATTTTTGTATAGTCTCTTTAATGTCTAAATAAATATTTTGGTTGCTTTAGTCTGTAAACTTCTGGCCAATGAGGAAAATCTGCCATTTTGAAGAGTGTATGATAGCATAGCACAAGACTATGTTAAATCCAGTAAACTGAGCAGGGCAACTGTTAGCTTGGCAGGTACCACACCTTTGTGAGGACAGATTACAGAAAAGATATGCTGCCTGAATTATGAGGAAACAAGTTCGCTATGGGGGCTATTGCTGAAATATGATCCATTACTACAATGTAATACCTCAGAAAGTAAGAGGACGGTTTCACAGTTCCCTCCTTAGTAGGTTCATTAATTTCAGTGGTGAAAGAGTGAATGCTGTCTTGCATGTCATAAAAAAATTAGCTCTGTTGAATACAATTATTTTTAAAATACGGTTAAACACCAGCTTTAAAAAAAATTTTTTTCCATAAATTTGTGCAAATTGCAATTATTTTAATCATTGAAAAGTTTTTATGCCTGTCAAAATTAATGTTCCTTTTGGTTTTGCAATAATTAAAAATTGGTTATGTATATTTAATTTCATTGGGAATTTAAATTCATTTAAAACTTGAAATAACATTTCCCTTCAAGTTCTGGAGTATGCTTTGTCCTTCACTTAAACTGATATGGCACTCATTTAATGGTCATTTCATTATTAATTAGTGATCTTTATGTCACAATTTGATCATACAGATTTTAACAAAAGCAGTGAATGCAATGACTCATATTGTGGCATATTATTAAAAGATGTTATTGTAATTGGTTCACTGGTGGTTTTTTTCCCCTGCGTGACCATGAGCTAAGGTCCAGATAATCGTGCAATTTCACAAAATCAGACTCCTGACTGGAGCCTTTCTCCACTGGAGTGTGATTTCATAAAATCAGCCCTAATGGGACACAAGTCTTTTTTCTTTGTCTTTCAAATATGCACCAATTAATTTTCTAAAAGTCAAAAGGAATATTTACCTGTATTTCTGGAATTAAATTCCACTATTCTGTCCACTTTTCAATGCAAGATCAAAATCAGTTGTTTTGTTAATAATGTTTCTTTACGTCTGCATTCAACTTCGTCTTATTGTTTAAAAGCCCAGAATACAAAGCAATTATTGACCCTAACTTTCGCCAATATTTCTCTTCCCAACTAAAGGCCATTTGAGATCATTTGTCGTGCCACTACTGCTACCCTGGCTGAGGTCAATTCATTCAGCAAAAACCATAGACTAAACTTGAGATCATCCTGTGGTTTGTTTAGCTCAACTGTTCACTGAATAAACTAAATGAGAGGTCGTAGGAGCACACCTTCATTAGTACAATTATAGTATACATTCTTTCAACCTTTACTAAGTCTGTTTATTTTAAGCATGGCATTACACACAGCTTATTATTTCCAGTCGCTGGTGACCAGCATTTATGGTATCTTTCCATCTGTGTTGTGGATGGAAGAGGTTATTATCTCTGGTGAGATAAGTAGATTGGTGATGCATCTTCCCTTAGCAGTGTAATTTCACAAGCAGCCTATTGTACAAAGCCTTTCCCAGCTAAGCACATCAGGTACTAAATTGGGCCGTGTAGCGCCTGTTGTTTCGGCGTTACACGGCCTATGACATCCAAGATGGCGTCTTGGATGCACGTTCAAGTTTCCAGCGTGACGTGCACCGGACGCCATCTTGGTATGGGAGTTAGCGCAGGCGCATTTAACAAACACCGGAATCATGTAAAGTAGGGAGAAAATGGCTTCAATCAGTGCGCAACGCTGATTTAAACTGATAGACACCATTTCGGGACTTAACGCTCAACTCAACGCACAGTCTTAACCCCGACCATCTGAACGTGTCATAGAGTGCCTGGAGGACCCCCACCAGCGCTATTTAACGGGACCATGCAGGATTTACAGGTTAGTGGCTGGATTATTGCTTCTGGCTGCCAAGACATTTGTAACTGTTTTTGGAGGTCTCCAAGACTTGAATACTAGGACGCTGGGACATAGCATAACATTTAGAGCCAGGACATGCAAGAGTGAAATTAGGAAATGCTTCTACACGCAAAGGGTGGGAGACATTTGGAACGCTATTCTGCAGACGGCAGTTGATGCTATCTCACTTGAGAATGTTACATCTGAGATTGATAGATTTCTGTGAACCAAGGGTATTAAGGGATATGGGGCTAAGGCGGGTATATGGAGTTAGGTCACAGGTCCACCATGATCTCATTGAATGGTGAAACAGGCTCGAGGGGCTGTTATGCGCCACCTTCTCCTGTAAGAATGCGAGACTTGTCTGGGTGATGTGCCTGCCATGGTTGAATAGCTGCCAGTGTGTGTATGGCTTGTGAGTTGTGGTTAGGCGGCTTGAAACAGTAGTAATGTGTAAGGATGAGAGGAAGCAACTTGTTGAAAGAGTAGAGTACTGATGGAAAGAGTGAGTTTGTTGGTATGTGGGTGATGGGGGTGTCGTGTGTGGTGCAGTTGGTGAGAGACGCCACTTGACAGTTGACCCCACTCACCTTGGCTACTCATGTCAAAGCACTGAACTTCTTCCTGCACTGCATCCATGTTCATGATGCTGTGCGCCTGGCATTGACTTCGTCCCCCGCTGCCTCCCACTGCCTTTTGGATATATACCTGGAGGGCCTCTTGTTCTCCCCCACCGCTGCAGATATAGGATGTCCCTCCTTCGGTCCACCTCTTGCACCAAGGTCTCTAGTGCATCAGCAGAGAGTAGATTGGAGGAGGTAGAATTCAGTCGTGCACAACCTTTATTCAATGTTTTAATATAACTCATCAGTGTGTAAACATAGAGACGGGACCGACATCTGTGTTTTACATGTGCGATGTCTGATCTCCGTTCAGACTCCGTGCAGACAGTAGACTGTTATTTTCAGCAAATAACAGGTATCAGCTACCTTTTAAGAGATTTCTAAGAAACATCCTCCCTTTAAGAGCCTGGTGGTGGAAAGTGTGAATTGTATTGATTCCACTTGCAAAGCCTGGAATGGAATTGCAGGTGAGTCCTCCGGCTGGCTGAAACTTGCGTCCTGCCTGCGCAGGGGTCATTGGGCGCGGGGTAATAGCGCATCACGCTACCTACGCCCAAAAACGGCCCTTATCCAATTTTTTTTCCCCCACTGTGCTCACCTTTGTCATGATTCAAATGGCGTGCATGTGTAGAAAGGGGGAACAAAATCATGTTTGCTAACATTTAAACATTTGCTACTATTAAAACATTTGGAGGACTGTTGAATGTTATCCTTAATTTAAAATTGTTGATCAAGTAAAAGTGTATTTTGTATAATTATCATTGTGATGGCAGTGGAAATAAGGTGTAACATTCAGATCTTTTGTAATGCTTGTCTGGTGAAACCTGTTAATCTCGAAGGAGGAGATTCTTGGATTCATTTTCTGGGACCTGGGGTTAAATTTTACTCCCAGCACAGATGGGAGCACATATTGGGAATTGGATTTATGGTCAAAATGGTTTTCCACCTATGAATTCCTGATGCGCATTCCTGTTGCACAAAGTTCTGTGGCAGAAGTGCTAACTCATAAAATGAACACTAAGAAAGAGTACCAAATTGCAACTTTCATCAAAAGGGAGAAGAAAAAAATACACTAGTTCATTTCTGTAAAATTGTGTCTTGAGGATTATGGCTGACAACAAAATGACATGAGAATTTGCAGTTCACACATTACCTTGCAGCAAAGGGTCGTCGGATACCTTGTAGCAGTGTCCTGTCAACTGAGCATTGACATCGGCCGGATTCCAAAGCGCAATCAGGATGAAATCCATATAACCTGGAGTGATTTTTTTGATGCTGGTTCCTCAATGGAAACCTAGACGAATGCAACAAAGTTTAGTGCAAGGTCAAAATTGTGATAGTCACTATGAAATGAAGCTTGTGGAGTGAACAGGGTGACATTCTTATGCCCTTGTTAGACACTTTTGGTAATGGTGCTGTTTGGTCATTTTTATTGTACTGGTATCAATGCAAATGAAATTAACACCAAATGGCAATTGCAGCAGAATTACAGTCAGCTTTAAGTTTATCTTTTAAAAAAAATATAACAGGCATTAAAATACAGATGATGCTGCACGTTTATGTGTCTGTTTAATTGAGTGTGTAAGCCTGTGAGTGAATGATTAGATGCAATGCTCAAAAGCAAATTAGCAGTAATCTTGCTTGAATCAAAAAATATTGCAAGACAGAAAGTGATTTAATTAAAATTGGATTGAGATCCTCTGTGTTGGAAATGAGAAATCCAAATTTCTGGTATTGATTAGGGTTATATTTGGTCATTTCTAGCCTGGATAAATGAAGAGTAAGGCTTAACATTTTGGCACAAGCACTGGCTGACTGCAGAGATTGACTACCAGCCTACTGATATAACTGGTGCCTTACACTTCGTGTTGTGTATTCTGATGGCCTTGAATCTGAGTCAGCCATGTCAAGTGCTGTTGTGACAGAAAGCAAGCAGCACTGAACAGCTGCATCTACTGTCCCCTAATGTTGTCTTGAAATTTAGCTGCTGAATGCATGGATACTGCAGGCACCTCACTGCTGCTGGGCACTTCCTCAACGTGTCCTGTTACTATCTGTGAAGAGAACTTTGTGCAGCTCTGAGGTCTCTGAATCCCTGATTGAAAGCTGTTCAATCTCCAAGCATTGTTGAAGGCAGCCAAGTATCTATCTTTAAGGGTAAATGTCAACGTCGCTCAGTTGATGCACTCTCACCTCCTGAGTCAGAAGACTTAGGTTCAGTTCAGTCCTCACTCCAGAACTTGAGCACATAATTTACGTTGACACTTCAGCACAGGACTGAGGGAATGTTGCATTGTAAGAGGTGTACCATCTTTCAGAGGCGCTGTTAAACCAGGGCCATGTTCACAGGTTCAGCTAGATGTAAAAGATCATCATGTTCTGGTCAATATTGCTCCCTTACCCAATCCTAGCAAAAACAGTTTAACTAGGCAGATGTTTCATTTATTGTCTGTGGGATCTTGCTGTGTATAAATTGGCTGTTGTATTTGCCTGCCCAACAGTGACTACACTTCAAAAGTACGTTATTGTTTGTGAAGTGCTTTCGGATGTCCTGAGAACATAATAAGGTGTTAGATAAATGCAAGTTTTCCCTTCAGAGCTTATGTTATCATAGCAGCAGTATGAACATTCGCAAAAGGTGCTCTCACTCTGCTCCATTTTCAGTGCCACAAGAAATGCCATGTGCTCCATTGCAGACTTCAAGACAGACAAATGCTCCACCATGACTGCGCAGACAGGATCATGGAGTTCTCCCCAGAACTTTTAGTATCTTGCATGGACACAAGTGACTTATGCGGCTGGTCCCGGTCTGACAGCAATCTCTGTTTGTAAGCAGGTTGTGTAAGCTTTGAATTCCGAGTTACTGCAACAAAATCTTCGGAGAGCCCGGGGGTAAGAGATCGCAGACCTGAGAGAGTTATAAGTAGTGAGTCCCTGACAGTAGGCCTCAATCGGAGAGCCCAGAGGCAAGAGAGTACAAGCACTGGGGAGAGAGGTAAAAAACACCGAAAGTGACGACAGCACAAGGGAAGGAGCTGATTAGTGAGTAGCTTATGAGGTTTTTTTTTGTCCAGATCAGGGACAAGTCTTAAGTTTACTTCTGGTAAGTTTAGTTAGTAGTCTAATAAATAGAGGCATGGCAGGGCACCTCAGCCCCGTTGAATGCACACCCTGTGCAATGTGGGAACTCCAGGATGCTTCTTGTGACCTGGACAACCACACGTGCAGGAAGTGTTGTCAGCTGGAGGAGCTCGAGCTCCAGGTTTCGGAGCTTGAGCAGCAGCTGACGTCACTGCGGTACATCCGCGACGCTGAGAGCTACACAGATAGCACGTTTCAAGAGGTGGTCACCCCGCAGCTTAAGAGTATGCAGGTACAGAGGGAATGGGTGACTGCCAGACAGACAAGGAGGACCAGTGTTGGCTAGGGGCTGCAGAAAGTAACCTGAGACGTCAGCTGCTGATACACACAGGCTGGAACGACTTTTGAACTAAAGTAACCTGAGTTCAGTCACTGACCTTAGCTGGATGGAACCGGTTTGAATTAACCAAGTTTTGTGAAAGACAAAGGAAATATGATAAGACACAAGTCCTTATTTAGAAAAGGAGTAATGAGGTAATGCTACCTAAGTCCTTGGGACAGAGCCAATGAGGAGAAGACAGAGGGTGACCGAGGAAGCCTAAACCAACGAAATAGAGAGACCGCACAGCTTGAAGAGATAAGATTCGGAATAAGAATGAAGGATCTGGGGCGTGGAGCCAGAGCGAAGACTCCGGAGACCAACCATCGCAGAAGTGGAAGACCCTACGCCAGGGACGTAGAGACGACGTCGAAAGAGAGAGAGAACGGAACGCCTGGCCAGCGTCAGCTTTCCTTTTCGGGTATTATCCTTTATATTCTGTGACCACTCAGGGAGTGTCAGAGAAACCTAGTGGGTGTGCGTTTAGATCCTCGTTTGGGTATAAAACTGTATAACCTGGTGTAAACCGTATGACTATATCTAACCAGACGTATAAGCTTTATATATGATCTAACGGCGTGAATAAAGTGAATTGAGAGTTAAGAGAGAATTGACTCTTCTCCTCTATGTACTAAGCCAGTAACCATAACCGGTGACCTCCGGTCAACACCAGGTAGGTATTGCAGGAGTCCCCTGAGTGCATCTCGTTCTCTAACCGGTATTAATACTGGTGAGGTCGATGGTTCCTCTGGGGACTACAGCCAGAGCCAAGTCCACGACACTATGGGTGGCTGAGCTGTACTTGGGGTGGGGAGGGGGGGGAGCAAGGAAAGGAAAGCAATAGTGATAGGGGATTCAATAGTTAGGGGAACAGACAGGCGTTTCTGCGGCCGCAGACGTGATTCCAGGATGGTATGTTGCCTCCCTGGTGCCAGAGTCAAGGATGTCACTGAGCGGCTGCAGAACATTCTGAGGGGGGAGGGTGAACAGCCAGAGGTCGTGGTCCATATCGGTACCAATAACATAGGTAGAAAGAGGGATGAGGTCCTGCAGGTAGATTTTAGGGAGCTGGGAAAGAGATTAATAAGCAGGACCTTAAAGGTAGTAATCTCCGGATTACTCCCTGTGCCACACGCTGGTGCGTATAGAAATAGGAGGATAGTGCAGATGAATGCGTGGCTGGAGAGATGATGCAGGAGGGAGGCTTTAGATTCCTGAGGCATTAGGACCAGTTCTGGGGGAGGTGGGACCTATACAAGCCGGACAGGTTGCAACCCAACAGGACCAAGACCAATATCCTTGCAGGGAAGTTTGCTAGTGCTACTGGGGAGGGTTTAAACTAGCTTGGCAGGGGAGTAAGAACATGAGCCTAGATTCAGAAGGGAGAGATGCAGAACTGGAAATGGAAGGCAGAAAATTAGTAAGCGAGTTTGGAAGGCAGAGGAAACAAAACCTAGGAAATAGACAACAAAGGAATTTGGCAGTACTTCAATGCAAGGAGTCTATTGAATAAGGCAGATGAGCTGAGGGTACAGATAGACACATGGAAGTATGATATCATATCTATTACTGAAACATGGCTTAAAGAGGGGCAGGAATGGCAGCTCAGCATTCCTGGTTACAGGGTTTTCAGACGAGATAGAGAGGGGGATAAAAAAGGAGTGGGGGGGGTCGCAATATTGTCTGATTTTGCATGCTATTAACTGTAATTCTGTCATAGAATATAAGGAGTTAGAAAGCAGCTTCACTCACAGAAATCATACCCCAGCCTAACTTGTTAAAAATGTTGCAGATTTGTGTGCACTTAATCTTTGAGGGTAGGGCTAAACCATTCAATTCAAATATCTTGTGGATTTGTTAAAATATATGTTTGATTAGCATCTTTTCTGAATTTAGCAGTTACTTAAATTTAAACACTCTCTAAGTTTTTACCAATCTGTTTTATTAAAATTGGAGAGTCTATCTGCAGCTTTCGAAGAGAGATGGATCAGATAGCTGTAGTATGAGAGAGTCATACAGAAGGAGGCCATTCGACCTATCGCGCCTATGCCAGCTCTTTGAAAGAGCTATGCTATTAGTCCCACCCCTCTGCTCTTTCTCCATAACCCTGGAAATTTTCAAGTATATATCCAATGATATATAAAGAAACACAATAAGAAAATAACTTGTGTCATAGTTTGGCACAGCAGTTGTACATGGTTTATTTTCTACTATAAAATGAGCTGGCTGCAATTGTAAAAATATATGTTGTTACTGTGACTATTCACTTGTTCTTTTACTATTTAATACATTTGTTTGGCAGTTAAAACCTCATTTAAAATCTAGTTATTCTGCCTCATCCAAAAAATGAGGAGGATTGTGGGATAAAACTAAAAGCTGAAAAAAGTTGAAGAAGTTTTGTTGGTTGTTCTCTATTGTAAATATGTGGCCAAGTGAAAACAATGTCCCCCTTTTTGATATAGGGCATTACAGCCTACCTCCAAGACTAGTCAAACATAAAAGCCAAAATTATTTACAGCAAAAAAGAGTGAATAAACCCCAAAAACATAACATCATCTACATAAGGTGCTCAAGAAATGGGGACTTGCCACTCGCTGAATAATTTGTATTGTTAAAAAAAAATTCACATAGTTTGTAGTTATTCACATTACACCTTGAAGTAGTAACTGTAAATAATTCAAAAGTAAGAAACAAAGGTATGCGTATCCTTTGCATATCGGTCTATTTCTTTCTCCCTTTTTAAACAACGGTACAATTGTACCGTTGTTTAAAAAGGGAGAAAGGGATAGACGAGTAATTATAGGTCAGTCAACCTAACCTCGGTGATGGGCAAATTATTGGAATCAATTCTGAAGGACAGCATAAGTCGTCATTTAGAAAGGCACGGATTAATCAAGGACAATCAGCATGGATTTGTTAAAGGAAGGTCGTGTCTGACTAACTTGATTGAATTTTTTTGAGGAGATAACAAGGAGGGTCGATGAGGGTAATGCGTTTGATGTAGTGTACGTGGGTTTTTAGCAAGGCTTTTGACAAGGTCCCACATGACGGGCTGGTCAAAAAAGTCCATGGGATCCAAGGGAAAGCGGTTAGTTGGATCCAAAATTGGCTCAGCGGCAGGAAGCAAACGGTAATGGTTGACGGGTATTTTTGCGACTGGAAGGCTGTTTCTAGTGGGGTTCCGCAAGGCTCAGTACTGGGACCCTTGCTTTTTGTGATATATATTAATAATTTGGATTTGAATGTGGGAGACTTGATCAAGAAGTTTGCCGATGATACAAAAATTGGCCGTGTGGTTGATAGTGAGCAGAAAAACTGTAGACTGCAGGAAGATATCAATGAACTGATCAGATGGGCAGAAAAGTGGCAAATGCTACTCAATCCAGAGAAGTGTGAGGTAATACATTTGGGGAAGGCAAACAAGGCAAGGGAATACATAATAAATGGGAGGATACTGAGAGGTGTAGAGGAACTGAAGGACCTTGGAGTGCATGTCCACCGATCCCTGAAGGTAGCAGGACAGGTAGATAAGATGGTTAAAAAGGCATAATGGGATACTTTCCTTTATTAGCCGAGGGATAGAATATAAGAGCAGGGAGGTTATGCTGGAACTGTATAAAACATTGGTTAGGCCACAGCTTGAGTACTGCATACAGTTCTGGTCACCACATTACAGGATGGCACTAGAGAGGGTACAGAGGAGATTTACAACGATGTTGCCAGGGCTTGAGAAGATTGGATAGGCTGGGGTTGTTTTCTTTGGAACAAAGGAGGCTGAGGGGCGATTTAATTGAGGTATATAAAATTATGACAGGACTAGATAGAATGGATAGGGAGGACCTATTTCCCTTAGCAGAGGGGTCAGTGACCAGGGGGCATAGATTTAAGGTAATTGGTAGAAGGGTTAGAGGGGAGCTGAGGAGAAATCTTTTCACCCAGAGGGTGGCCGGGGTCTGGAACTCACTGCCTGAAAGGGTGGTAGAGGCAGAAACCCTCATCGCATTTAAAAAGTACTTGCATGTGCACATGAAATGCCGTAACCTACAGGGCTACGGACTAAGTGCTGGAAAGTGGGATTATGCTGGATAGCTCTTTTTCGGCTGGCACGCACATGATTGGCCGAATGGCCTCCTTCTGTGCCGTAACTTTCAATGATTCTATATCCGATATCTACATTCACACTGTTCACAATTCTGTTCACCACTGAAAGGACACATACCACCTTAAAACAAGAAAGAAAAATCAAATAATGCTGCTTTATTGTCTATTATACGCATGATTTGCAAACTAATAGTAATTTCCCAGTTATTACATCTACTTCAGATTGTCAACGATTTTGTGTGCAGCCAGTTAAGTCAAAGAGAAACAATATGTTTTCTTACTAGACTGTTATACACACACAACTAAAAGACCATGGCAGTGGGAAAAAAAACAATCTGTGAAACTATCGTTATCACTTGTAGGGATGCGAAGAAAGCAAAGTGTCTTGAAGCTTGAACTCATAGTTCCCCAAATTGTGAGTCTGCAATCTCAGATATCCAATTGTGGGGAGGTTCCTCTATACAGGGAGACAAAATCAAAAAGAAAAATCACCCCAGGCCATTTTCACACAACTCCTTACCATTTGACCACAAAGGCCTGTGCAGAGGCTGAGAAGTAGGTTTGCCCTCTCTCTCGGGCTGAACATTGTATGTCTTGTGAGTCGGCAAGAAAGTAATAACCCAAGCAAAAATAAACTGTTATTCGGTATGTTTCTCCTCAATTGATTTTTTTTTTCTTGAACAGTGTTTTTTTTTTACAGATGCACAGGTTGAAAATAGATCAGCAAACAGACCTAAATAGCATTTTTAACTAGTGCTAAATGCAATCTTCGACAGATTTTGCACCCAGCGTGCAAGCTTGACCTTTTGATTCTGCTACGGCTGGTAAATCCATATTCCATGTAAGGAATATTAATCAAAGGGGATCAGATGAATCTCTAATCCCTAAACCTCAATTTTACATCAGAGAACTGGCTGAAGATTCACCTCCCTCCAGACTAAGGGTTATTAGATGCCAGAAGGGTTGGCACATCTCTGAACTGTATTATATTACCCACTCCAAAGTATATCAACAATTACATAAGCCAAGCAAACCTTTTCAAGGATGCAGTACACCATGGAGTGAACAAGTTAACCTCTTCCTGTCAGGATGGAGTTAGACACAGAAATGAACATATGATAATCATGTGATGGTATTAATGTAAAGAGTTACGGGGTACATAAAATATTTGGGCAGATGTTATTATCTGAGTTTAAATAGTTATAGGCACAGAGATAGTTTAAGTGTATCATCGTACCTCAGCCTTAGCTGGCTTTGTTTTATGCAACAGTTATGATTAGTGTCCAAGATCAATTGAAGATTGTCAACGTTACTTTATGGTTAGATTCCTTGCATAGTTGACAGATTCACAGCTCTGAATAACAAGGATATCCCTTGCTAACCATAGTAGAGGTATAGGACCTTGTCCTTCCAGGGCTTCTTGTGGTCAGGTTGAATGGTTCTGCCTCCCTCTGGAATACTGCCATTCACTTTAACCCACATCTGTCCTATAATGTCCATCTGTAATCATGGTATTCCTTCCCTCTTTGGTTGTCTTTTTCTTGTCCTATTATATCCAACCTTGCACCTATGCTATTTTGCTGTTTCGTTACACAGTCACGTTTTATTTCTCTGTACTCACAGACTTGAACTGTAACATAACACACATGACTCTATCAGATTAGACTTTTTTAACCTTCCAACTTCTATTCCTTCCAACCACCAACTTTTTGCAAACCTTCTTTGGCTTGGAAGAGTTACATAAGTTCTGACAACTTCCCAAGCTTTCTGAAACTTGCTTTTTTTTTCTTTGGGTTGATTCCAAAACCACCTGTGGTTTGGATGTCCAAACATGCACCTTTTATATCCTCAATTGTAAAGAATAAGATCCCTTTTTCAACTTTTGTTAATTCGACCAATCAATCAAGCTTATCCATTTATTGTCATGAGGATTCACTTTAGGCACCACTCACTCTGGACACACAATGTCATCAACCTGTCCTAGTCAGATCCCAATGCATTGACAACGGCCAGACTATTGGGTAGATACTCAACCACCATTCTTTTTCTTAGCATTATCTCACTCTACAATTATGTATTAGGTAAAAATGGTATTCCTCAGGAAGACTCTCCATATTCCTTATTTGCCAGACAATGCAGCCATTTATTTAGTGACCTTGACATACCTGTATGTGCTGGCAATTGAAAACAGCTTTCATTTATGAGAATCTTTTGTTTGCCTCTTGCTTAAGAGTGCTGTTTGAACTTTCCTAGAATTCTGTTAACACTTCTGAGTTTCCCAGAATTCAGCTTGAAATATCAGTTATTAAGGCACTTTTCACATAGTCTTCTGCCAAAATATATGTTCAAGAAACCTCAGTATTTGCTGATTCATTGAAAAATTATGTCCATTACTTCAGGATTTGAAAAAGAAGTTTGTTAATTGATACATCAATAGTGACTGAAAATAATACAGGAAAATCCGCAACAAGAGAAGTCCATTCAAGCCCACTGCATTCAGAGTCAATGTGTGATTACTCGATCGTTAATTAACATTCCACATCACCGAGTGTTAGATAACACGAAAGGCCTGATATTAAAACCCTACGCCCGATGAGAATGGGATTAAAATTGGGGCCACTGTGTTTTCACTGCACTTGCGCTCAGTTCCGTTTTAAACATGTGTTTGACAGTGTCGGAGGCACTAGCCCCTGGCAGGGTGAGGGCCTCGTGAATATTCAAAAGTTAGGGTCGTCATTTGGAACCCAATGCTATTTTAACTCTGGGGCCACACAGTGCTGACCGTGCCTGGCTATTCTGCCGCAACAAGAATTCAGGAGCAGATGAGGTCCAGGCAAGGAACGTTTTTGTTTGAAGGTTTCCTTGTGGGCCAGGATGAGCTATAGTGCTCCTCTGAGTCCCACAAGGAACTCTAGGGCCTATCCTTTCCAGTCCCGTGACCGTGATTTGCCACCGACCCTTCCCCCATCATTCACCCTACGCTGAGAACTGTTTCCTTCGGTCCCTGGCGACGGCCTGTTGCCACACGATTTCCTGTTCCCACCCACCAGCCATTATCGTTAATAAAAGTTAAAATAAGGCCCAGGAGATAAAAATAGCCCTGGCCTCTCGCTGGCACGGCCATGCGAGCTTGTTGCTCACCCCACCCCAAGCCGTTCGCTCGCACCGTTAAATCGGGGCTCAGTTCCTTCCTAAATTTCACTTTGGGGGAGAAAATAAATAAATGTTATTAAAAAAAATCTCCAACTGTCAACCTTACTTATTAAAAGATAAGGATCCAGCTCCTTTTTAAATGTGTCAGTTGATCCAAAATCAATTGCCTTCTCTGGGAATTTATTCTACATATCTACTATCATGTAGGGGAAAGGTTTTCTGATCTCTAGCATTGCTCAAGCCTTGTCATTTGCGCTGTGCTTCTATGTTCAAAGATAGATGGTTTGTTTACTTGCACCTTATCAGTAGCTTTTCATTATTTTGAAGACCTGTATCCTATCTCCCGACAGTCTTTTCCCCAGTAAAAGTAGGTGTGGTCACTTTAGCTTTTCTTCAGTACTCAGTCCTCCCAAACCTGCAATCACCCTGTTCATTCATCTCTGAACCCTTTCTAATGCACCTATATTGTTTTCTGATTGTATGTGCTATAAATTGCTTGGCCAAATTTACTACCACTCAACTTAGTCTACACACCTCCTTTGCGAAAACTGATGTGAAGAATTCATTCAATATATCCGCCATACCCTGATCAACTATCAGTTCTACCCAGTTTATCCTTTTACCAGAGCCCCACTGGTTTATTAACTTTCTACTTGTAAAATTCTTTTGAGTCGCTCCTGCAGCTCTCTGCAATTTGTCTCTCTGCTTCCTGTATTTTTTCCAATACTTTCTTTCATTAATCATCATTATTGTTTTGTTTTCTTGTGTCTTTTAAAGTATCTTTGCTTACTTTAGGCACCTTCTTATTAAATCCCTGTAGTATAGCTCTTGTTACACTTTATAAATGAAATCTTTCTTTACTCATCCTGTGTAGTAGCCTTAAATACATTCTATTTCCTTCTGTTCTATATTTAAACCTGTTTTGCCAATGAATATCGCCAGAGAATCTACTTTTTCAAAGTCCTGCACCATCACTTTTGGCTGTAGCTTTCACAACAATATCAAATCTACCAATACAAGGATCCCAGGTACTTACCAAACTCCAGGTTACTTAATCAGCTTTGATGGATTGTGAAACAATAAATTGACGACAGTCTCTGCTCTAGTCGCATATTGAAATGTTGTATAAAGAAATCATCCCTCACTTCCTCCATTAATTTGTTAGTATTTTCATTCCTCCTTTTCAGGTTCTCCTTGATCTGTCCATTTAACTTGTGGGATGTTGAAATCCTCATGATTAGCATATCACAATGTTCCACAGCCCTCCTTATCTAACTAAACAGTTCTTTATCCACCTGCTCACCTCGTGCTGGAGATCTGAAACAGTTACCAATTAATAATAGGAACATAGGACTAGGAGTAGGCTATTTAGCCCATTGAGCCTGTTCTGCCATTCAACGAGATCATGGCTGATCTGTGATCTAACTCCATATATCCGCCTTAGCCCCATATCCCTTAATACCTTTGGTTAGCAAAAATCTATCAATCTCAGATTTAAAATTAACAATTGAGCTAGCATTAATTGCCACTTGCAGAAGACGGTTCCAAACTTCTACCACCCTCTGCATGTAGAAGTGTTTCCTAACCACACTCCTGAAAGTCCTGGCTCTAATTTTTGGGCCATATCCCCTAGTCTTACACTCCCCAACCAGCGGAATTAGTTTCTCTCTATCTACCCTATCAGTTCCCCTTAATATCTTGAAAACTTTGATCAAATCACCCCTTAATCTTCTAAATTCCAGGGAATTTAACCTTTGGAGTCCAGGTATCATTCGAGTAAATCTACACTGCACTCCCTCCAAGGCCAATATATCCTTCCTAAGGTGCAGTGCCCAGAACTGAACACAGTACTCCAGGTGTGGTCCAACCAGGGCTTTGTATAGTAGTAGCATAACTTCTACTACCCCCTTGTATTCTAGTCCTCTATTAGATAAATGTTCATGCACCATTAGGTTGTCAACTAAATCTGGCTCATTACTCATTATCAAATCTAATATGGCCTTCCCTCTTATTGTTTCTAGAACATATTGTTGCAGAAAGTTGTTCTGAACACACTCAAGAAATTTGTTACCTTTCTGACATGAGCTCGTCTGCTTATCCCAATCTATATGAAAATCCCTCATTAAAACCATCCTGCCTTTGTTATATACTTGTCTAATCTCTGCATTTATACATTCTGCCACTTCACAGCTGCTACCAGGGAGCATATACACAACTCCCTCTGCAGTCTTAAAGCCTTTTCTATTTCTCAATTCTACCCATAAAGTCTCCACTGCCTGCTTACCTCTCGTTATATCCTCTGTTATCATTGAAGTAATTTTATCCTTAATCACTAATGCTACTCCTCCCCCTCTACCAGTTTCCCTATCCTTCCTATAGACCTTATAACCTGGTATATTCAGTTCCCAGCCCTGACCGTTTTGCAGCCATGTCTCAGTAATGGCGAGCATATTGTACCCTCTAAGTTGAATTTGAGCCTGCAATTCATTCAATTTGTTCCTTATACTCCGAGCGTTTGTATAAAGAACGCTTATTTGGGCCACACACCGTAACCTGTACTTCTGCTGTAATGTTTTTTCTCTTCCCTCTCCTGATTTAATTACTTTACTTTTAGTTTTCTCTTTACCTGTAGTGCCTAAAGCATAATTTCTAACTATTACTCTACTCTCTTCCTTTTCGTTTGTTTTACAATTATTATTTATATTACCTTTTCCACCTGAGCCCCTCCCCATTTACTAGTTTAACGTCCTTGTGATCCGCTATCTTTATCATTACTCAGTTCTATTTATATTGTTTCAATCTTACAGTATCAGCCGTGGCTCAGTGGTAATACTCTGAGTCAGAAGGTTGTGGGTTCAAGTGTCACTGAAGAGACTGGAACACAAAATCTAGGCTGACACTCCAGTGAGAGAGTGCTGCACTGTCGGAGGTGCTGTCCTTTGGATGAGACGTTAAACCGAGGCCTGTCTGCTATCTCAGCTGGATGTAAAAGATCCATGGCACTACTTCGAAGAGGAGCAAGGCAGTTCTTCCCAATGCCCTGGCCAATATTTATCCCTCAACCAATGCCACAAACAGCTTATCTGGTCATTATCACATTGCTATTTGTGGGACCTTGCTGTGAGCAAATTGGCTGCTGCGTTTCCTATATTACAACAGTGACTACACTTCAAAAGTGGTTCATTGGCTATGAAGTGCTTTGGAAGGTCCTGAGGTCATGGAAGGCAATATATAAAAGTAAGTCTCTCTTTCTTTTACCCCATTCTGCTGCTATATCCAACCATTCTATAACTGATATATCATTCCCAATAAGACAACTCCTCCATCTTTCTTTGCCGCTCTATCTTTGAAAACCATTTTATATCTCCTTGGGTCCAGTTCTTGGACATCCTTTGTTGTCAGCCATATTTCTGATATAGTTGGGAAGGTTCTGATATGCCACTGTCCAATGATATTTAAATAACCTTGTTGAGAGGAAAAAAAGGTTATGCTCAGTAGAATTGTTTCTATGAGTAATCACGAGTCCACAACAGGCATAAAAATATAATTATGAATACCTGATGACATTATTGCATTGCTGCCAAAACAAAATAGTGTAATGAAATTAGTACAATCCAACAACGGACAGAAAACGTGCTGGCCTAACTGGTAGGGGAAACTATATAGTGGAGACTCTTAATATCATTTATAAAATATTTTTATAATATTCCTTGAAAATATGTTTAACAAAATACTTTTGTAGAGTGATAGCTCTTTTAGTTTAAGTTTTTACAATGAAAACTAAAACTCACACAAAGGCTCCAGCATATAGGATTCATCAAAGAATGTGTTACTTCATATAGTATCATAGTCGGTACAGCACAGGAGGAGGCTGTTCGGCCCATCGTGCCTGTGCTGGCTCTTCGAAAGAGCTATCCATATAGTCCCATTCCTCTGCTCTTTCCCCATAGGTCTGTAATTTTTTTCTGTGCAAGTATTTATCTAATTCCCTTTTGAACGTTACCAGTGAATTTGTTTCCACCATCCTTCCAGATTATTACAACTCAAAGTGTATAAAATTGTTTCTTCATGTTGCGTCTGGCACTTTTGCCAATCACCTTAAATCTGTGTCCTCTGGTTACCAACCCATCTGCCACTGGAAATAGTTTTTCCTTATTAACTCTGTCAAAACCGTTCATGATTTTGAAAACCTCTATCAAATCTCCCCTTAACCTTCTCTGTTCTAAGGAGAATAATCCCAGCTTTTCTAATCTCTCCACATAACTGAAGTCCCTCATCCCTGGCGCCATTCTAGTAAATCTCTTATGCACCCTCTCTAATGCCTTGACATCCTTCCTAAAGTTTGGTGCCCAGAATTGAACAGCATACTTCAGCTGAGGCTTAACCCCAGAGTTTTATAAAAGTTTAGCATAACTTACTTGCTTTTGTGCTCTATGCCTCTATTAATAAAGCCCAGGATCGCATATGCTTTTATAACAGCCTTCTCAACTTGCCCTGCCACCTTCAAAGATTTGTGTATGCTCCCTTTAAAATTGTACCATTTGGTTTATTTTGCCTCTCCTCATTCTTCCTACCAAAATGTATGACTTCACACTTCTCTGCATTAAAATTTATCTGCCATGTGTCTGCCCATTTCACCAGTCTGTCTATGTCCTCCTGAAGTCTGTTACTATCCTCCTCAGTGTTTACTACATTTCTGAGTTTCACGTCATCTGAAAACTTTGAAATCATACCCTCTATACCCAAGTCCAGGTCATCAATATATATCAAAAACAGCAGTGGTCCTAATGTTGACCTTTGGGGAACACCACTGTATACTTCCCTCCAGTCTGAAAAACAACCAGTCACCAGTACTCTCTGCTTTCTGTCCCTTAGCCAACTTTGCATCCACGCTGCCACTGTCCCATTAATCCCATGGGTTTTAATTTTGCTAACAAGTCTATTATGTGGTACTTTATCAAATGCCTTTTGAAAGTCCATATACTTCTGGAAACAATTAGCAAAAGTCACTGAAGTTCAAGTTCTGAAGTAAATTTGCACCAGGTTATGGAAAAGTATGATATTTCGTCTATGGTGCTCTATTTAAGATGCTCAGAGAGAACAGGGGCATTGTGAATAATTGTATTGGTAACGTGACTCCATAATGATCAAATTAATTTTAATGATCACATCGTGGACAAGTGTCCTCCCAATTCACTTGAACATCCCTTCTCAATGTGCAGCATTCTGAGCATCCTGCTTTGTATTGGCTATTGTGACCCAAGATTGAATTATATAACAACAGATAAATTGCAGTATTTATATAGAGTAACAGTTGCAGGCAGGAAAAGCCCTGCAGTCCCTCCAGCCCACCTACTCAAAGTATTCCTTTGGTGCATTTCTAATAATCCTGAATTTGATTGGTTTACATGAAACTGTCTGGTTTCTTCTTGAAATCCATTATGGTTATTGCTCCACCACCCTCACTAGTAATCTCTCCCATATACCTACCAAAGAAAAAATCCTCCTGCATTTCCTATTTTCTTTTGTTGTCCTTAATTTGTAAATATGACCCCTTGTGCTAAAATCCTATACACAGCTGAAAAGCTTATTGGGATCTAATTTGTTCAAACCTTTTGTAATTATAAGTACTTTTATCGTATCCCCTCTCAGTCTTCTCTTTTCGAGAGAAAAGACCCAAGGTAGCCCATCTTTTCTCATATGTCATTCTCTTAAGTTCTGAGACCAACCGTTTATCAACCAATAAGCCCTTCTCTGTATCTCCTCCAATAACTGACTATCCCTTTTGAAATAAGGAGACCAAAATTGCTCACAGTACTCCAGATGTGGTCTCACCAGGGCCAAGTACAATTTTAAAATTACCTCTCTGGATTTATGCTATACCCCTTGCTTTTCATCCTAACATTCTGTTCTCCGTTTTAACAACCTGGAAACATTTAGTTGCTGATTTTACTGACCTGTCCACTAAAACCCCAAGATCTCTCTCCTGTTTCGATACCTCAAGTACATTCCCATTTAGCACATAATCTACATCAACTTTCCCTCTGCCAAATCGCATAACCTTATAGTTTTCTGTATTAAATTGTGTCTGTCATTTCTCCACCCATTGACCGAGCTTGTCGAGATACTTTTGAATTTGTGTGCATTGATATTCATCATTTGCCACTGCTCTTATATTGACGAATAATCAATTTGAATGCAAGCATAGCAGAACAACAATACATTTGCTATCCTGAAATGCATTGAATAGATTTCCAATCAATAGACAGAAGTATGCTGAAGCTTATTTCTTTTATTTGAAAATACACATTAAAAAAAATGAAATTTGATTTATTGTTTGATGGACCATTTGCTCAAAAGAAAATCAGGGAGCTCTATGGTTTACATGTGAGTTTTACATGTGAGTATGACTTTGATGCAGACTACATACAACTTTGAACCTGCCCTGAGCATTTATGTTAGCTTTCAAACTGGTAAGGTACAGTATAAGTATATACTGTTCTTATACAGCACTATTTCTGACACTCATCGCACCTTGCCTTTGCATGTGTGTGTCTGCAAGTTTTTTTTTGGGTGGGGGGAAGGGGGAAGATATCCATGCTTTCTTATTTATTTAAAGTTCTTTCTCCATTTTTATTCCTTCTCCCTGGGCTGAGGGCTCCCTCCCAGGCCTCTGCCGGTGCTACTGTAAATTGGCCAGTAGAAAGCACATAGGGATAATCCAGAAATGACTTGCCCTCCAATTTTCCTTTCCTCCTTCTTACCTCCGCACAGAGATGCAGGGCTTATTAGCAAGTCAGTGGAGTTCAGAAGTAAATTTGCATGCTACCACTCTGTGCATGTTGTTCCACCGTGCCACTGAAGAATTATTATTTTGATGCACATAGTGGATGTAACATTGCAGTATGATAAACGGGACTAATAATGTTTATTTTCAGTTAAACCTATTGCTGTTCCGTGCTTTCAACAGCCACAATGGCTGAAGTTGTGAAATATCTTTCCTCTTTCCAGTTGTCTTCATCAGCATCGTATTGTGAAGCCAATCCCTAACCTGTAAAACAAAAGTCCAAGGAATGTGAAGTCTACAGAATCTAAACAATAATAACACGTCACTTGTGTATCTTTGATGCCAGTAATCCAGAAAGCTCCCAGTGGAAATGAGCAACCACAGTCACTCAATTGGTCACCAGCTGAGAGCATTGGACATTAATTCCACCCTTGAACCTTTATGGCGCTGTGGGAGATCACCTCAGTGCACAGCTATTTTTTCGTACTAATGCTCAGAACTGACATCATGCAGGGATACTGAACAGGGAAGCAGACCTTTCTGGTGGACAGTACAGTGTTAAAAAAGAGCAAATTGAAGTTGCTCTGAGTATTTTTTGCTCTCTACACACACCCAGAACAATATACTCCCACCTTCATGAACACTTTGTTACAACCATATGATCCTTATCATGAAGTGAAAATAACAGGAACAAAATGTTTGCTGCATAAATGTACACAAGAAATTTAAAGCAATATTCCATTACAGTTGTGAAGTATGAACAAGAAGGACTGGATTAGTTGGTCCATCAAGGCTGCTTAATCCAGACATGTTGCAACCCACACGTAGCATCAATTTCACGCTCACATTCACACAATCTCCTGATAAAGGCAAAATAACAGAAGGGGATAAAGACCTTAGGCCAATTAGGAAAAAAAAACACACTCTGGGAGATCACTCTCTGACCCCAAAGGCAATCATGCAAGTTTCAGGATACAACAGTGACCGATATCACTGATCCCAGTTAACCCACCTACCTCAGATAACTTGATGTCTCCCACTTGCATTAACTGATCCAGTTCCCTTTTGAAGGCCTGCAGTAAATCCACACATTGCAACCACTGGCAATTGATTCCAGAGGTCAAAAACTCTGTAAAAAGAAATACTTCCTGGCAGCTAAACTACCTCTATTTTCACAACTTGTACTGATGCCCGCTGGTTCGCTCCTGCCTATCAAGCTCAAATAACGTATCCACGTGGACAGAATCTAATCTTTTTTAGTTTATAGACCTCAACCACAGCCCCTCAAAGCCCCCGTTCTCCAAACCTATCCTGATAAAAAGATATCAATCGAGAGGACTTCTGAAACTTTTTCAGGGTTACATAAGGGGACCAATAGTGGGCACCGTGACGCCGATATTTGTGGGGAGGGAGCGGGGGAGTGTGTTTGCGGCTGGGAAACCCGGAAATGCTGGGCAGGTGGAGGTCCTGCGGAATTTAACGGCAGCACCTCATTAGCAATTTTTTTGCTCCGGCTGGGGATGGTCCCCGGCAATTGGAGAAGATTGGAGCTTGGTGGGGGAGCGATCGCGTGGGGGCGGGGGTGGGGGGTGCAGAAGATCACCAGGGGTGAGGGGTTAGGTAGATTGCAGGGAGGGAGGCAGGTCGCGGCAGAAGATTTGCTTGATGGGCCAGGGGAAGCAATCCTGTTCCTCCTGGCCTACAAGTAGTGCTCTAAAAAGCACTTACCGACAGGAAGCGTCAGCTCCCTTTATCTGCCTAGTTTCCCAAGTCCTGGGAAACCCTGCCCGCAGCCATTAAATTCAAATGGCTCCCAAAATCTGAGGAACGGAGCCTCATTCAGATATTATAATCATGGACCAGCCTCTCCAGAGCTGGTTACTCAGACGACCCCCAAACCTGCCACAGTTAAACAGGAAGTAGGCGCATTCTCAGCCGGCTGGGTACAGGTTTCACATTTTTGCCGATTTGCCCCCCCCCACCCCGACCCTCTTCCAACACCATGGAGGGGTTAAATTGACCCCGCCCCCCCCCCATCCCGCCCCGGTATCTCCGGATGCAGCTAAATCAAAGCCTTGTGTGTATACATATATATATATATATATATATATGTCCTAGCTATACATCCCAACACCCTGTTTACTTTCTCAACAGTCTTTGGACACTTCACCATTTCATGAAATACAACTCCTAGATCCTTCTGCTCAGCAGCTTTTAGCAAGCACCCCCTGCTTGGAATTGCTTCTGCCCAAGTGCATCGTGCTGCATTTATCTATGTTAAATATATCTGCCACACATGGGCCCATTCCCCTAATGTGTCTAGTTCTGCCTGCATCTAAAGTCCTAACTCCTGTACATATCTTTGTGCCATCCATAAACTTATGGATTGTTCCCCGATGCCTTCAACCAAATCATTAATAAAGACGATGAAGAGCATTGGACCCAACACAGATCGCCACAGGACTTAACTAGTGGCTGAACCGATGCGGAGCCATTATCACTCTGTCTCAAAATAAGTGACCAATTTGCTATCCAAGCTAAGTTCTTTCCACCAGTCTCGCCTGACGTAACCTTACTTAGCAGCCTTTTTGTGTGGCACATTGATAGTGTTATAGTATTATAATAAGGTACAGAACAGGAGGCGGCCATTCAGCCCATCATGCCTGTGCTGGCTCTTTTGAAAGAGCTATCCAATTAGTCCCTTTCCCCATAGCCCTGTAATTTTTTCCCTTCAAGCATTTATCCAATTCCCTTTTGAAAGTTACTATTGAATCTGCTTCCACCACCCTTTCAGACAGTGCATTCCAGATCATTTCAAATCACTGTGTTAAAAAATGTTTCCTCATGTCACCGCTGGCTTTTTTGTCGATCGCCTTAAATCTGTGACCTCTGATTACCGACCCTTTTGCCACTGGAAACAGTTGCTCCTTATTTACTCTATCAAAACCGTTCATGATTTTGAACACCTCTATCAAATCTCCTCTTAACCTTGCACCATTCTAGTAAATATCTTCTGCACCCTCTCTAAGGCCTTGACATCCTTACTAGTGGTGCCCAGAATTGAACACAATATTCCAGCTGTGGCCTAATCAGTGTTTTATAAAGGTTTAGCATAACTTAATTGCTTTTGTACTCTATGCCTCTCTTAATACAGCCCAGGATCCCATATGGTTTTTTAACAGCCTTCTCAACTTGTCCTGCCACCTTCAAAGATTTGTGAACATACACCCCCAGGTCTCTCTGTTCCTGCACTCTCTTGAAAATTGTACCATTTCGTTTATATCACCTCTCCTCATTCTTCCTATCAAAATGTATCACTTCACACTTCTCTGCATTAAATTTCATCTACCACATGTCTGCCCATTTCATCAGTCTGTCCATGTCCTCCTGAAGTCTGTTACTATCCTCCACATTGTTTACTACATTTCCGAGTTTTGTGTCATTTGCAAACTTTGAAATTATACTCTCTATACCCAAGTCCAGGTCATTAATATATATCAAAAAGAGCAGTGGTCCTAATACTGACCCCTGGGGAACACCACTGTATCCTACACTCCAGTCTGTAAAAACAACCGTTCACCACTACTCTCTGCTTTCTGTCCCCGAGCCAATTTTGTATCCACGCTGCCACTGTCCCTTTAATCCCATGGGCTTCAATTTTGCTAACAATTCTATTATGTGGTACTTTATCAAATGCCCTTTGAAAGTTCATGTACACAACATCAAGTGCACTTCCCTCATCAACCCTCTCCAATACTGCATCAAAGAACTCAATCAAATTTCTCAAACACGATTTTCATTTAACAAATCCATGCTGAGTTTCATTTGTTAGTCCATACTTTTCCAAGTGCCAATTAATTTTGACCTGGATTATTGTCTCTAAAAGTTTCCCCACCACCGACGTTAGGCTGCCTGGCCTGTAATTGCTGAGTTTATCCCTTTCCCCTTTTTGAACAGGGATGTAACATATGCTCTGGCACCGTCCCCATATCTAAGGAGGATTGGAAGGTTGTAGCCAGAGCCCCCGCAATTTTCAACCTTACTTCCGTCAACAACACAGGATGCATCCCATCTGGACCGGGTGATTTTTCTACTTTGAGTACTGCTAATCTTTTAAGTACCTCCTCTTTATCTATTCTTATCCTATCCAATATCGCTACTACCTCCTCCTTTACTGCTACAATGGCAGCATCCTTTTCTCTCGTAAAGACTGATGCAAATTATTCGTTTAGTACCACAGCCATACCCTCTCCCTCCACAAGAAGATCTCCTTTTTTGTCCCGAATCAGTCCCACCCTTCCTTTGAGTATCCTTTTACTATTTATATGTTTATAAAAGACTTTTGGGTTTCCTTTTATGGTAGCCATTAATCTATTCTCACACTCTCCCTTTGCTCCTCTTGTTCCCTTGTTTAGATTTCCTCTGTACTTTCTGTATTCATTCTGGTTCTCTACTGTATAATAAACCGTACATTTGTCATAAGCCTCCTTTTTCTGCTTCATTTTAATATCAAAGGATATTAGAAAATCTAGCTGTACAACATCAACAAGGCTTCCATCATCCGCCAACTTAGTAACCAAGTTGTGAGACAGGAGCTGCTTTTCTTGAAGCCATGCTGCGATTCCCTAA
Source organism: Heptranchias perlo (assembly GCF_035084215.1). Taxonomy (NCBI): domain Eukaryota; kingdom Metazoa; phylum Chordata; class Chondrichthyes; order Hexanchiformes; family Hexanchidae; genus Heptranchias; species Heptranchias perlo. The sequence goes on along the minus strand of NC_090328.1, from coordinate 133,785,050 downwards.
TAGTTACTGCTATTTCTAGATGATTATATAACATATCTCTATTACCTCTTGGCCTAGAACTGAAGTTAAACTGTTGGGCCTATAGTTTCCTGGTTTTGACCTACAATCTGTCAATCTCTCCAGTCCCTGGAAACAATCCCAGACCTCAGTGAGCTGTTAAATATATGAATCAGTGGTTTGCATAACACAACCCTCATTTCTTTCAGCACCTTAGGGTGAATAATATCAGGGCAAGCAGTCAGATCTGATTTTTAAGAGCCCTAATTTTAGACAAGATTATTTCCACAGACACTTCCAAACATTGAATTTTCGCAACACCATTATGTAACAGCATTGAAAAATCAGCCTCATCTTTAATAGTGAAGATTGATGTAAAACATCGGCCATATCTTGAGACTTCACCTGAATGTGCCCTGCAGAGTCCCCCGATGACCCAACACAATCCTCAACAGCCCTCTGACTCCTAACATAGGTTTTTAAAAAAAGACCTTGGAATCACTACCACATCCAAGCACTATCCTTTTCTCCATTGCCCTGTGATGGCAGATTTTGATGCTCTCAATTGGATCTGATACCTATCCCTATTTGCTTGAGAGTTATTTACAGTGCACTTGATAAAATATTCCCACTTTAGTTTTATTTGTCTTTAGATGTCACCAGTTAGCCCTGTCCCTCTTGACCCTAGAGACATAGCCGGCTTCTTCATGCGTAAAAATGTTTTGAAAGTATCCCATTTTTCATCTGTGTTGCAATTATCCCTGGCTAGTAGGATTCCTCGGACAACCTTACACAAGTCATCTGCCAGTTTTATTATTTTAGCCCTCTTGTAATCTGGCAGTAGAATTACATTTTCCTCGGCTTTAATTTGGCTGATCAATGATGCTGTGGACATTGTTGCTCAGCTGTTGCCCACGTAGAGGTCTGAACCATATCGGGGTCACTGCTAAGAATTGGGTCAGGTACATAATTTCCCCTAGTATCTTCTCTAACATGCTGTATAAGGAAGCAATCATTTATAACCTCTACAAATATTGCAGCCTGAACCACCTCAACACTTCGTAGATCACAATTGGGCCACTTGATAGCTGGGTAGTTAAAGTATCCTATGACACAAACACAAACACTGTTGCCTTTTTAAATCGTGCCCTAGGAGAATTACTCTGCTCTTTTTTGAATAATGCCATGGGAACTTTTACGTTCATCTGAGATGGCAGAGAGAGCCAAAGTTTAATGTCTCATCTGTAAAACTTTGATAGTGCAGTACTCTCTCAGTGCTGCACTGAAGTGTCAGTCCAGATTATGTGCTCAAGTCTCTGATGTGGGATTTGAACCCACAACCACTGAAGCAAGGCTTTAAATGTAGCTGATAATGTGGCATTGGTAACAGCTATACTCTGCATTCATGGCCTCCAAGAACGACACCCATTCAACTAAAACAGCCCAGTCCAAGCAATTTGAAGATCTCCCGATAACAGTGCTTAATGAAAACTTTGATAATCATTTAAAAGAGCTGTACTTATATGGCCAGTCACATTTTTTTTCAATTAAGCACCCTGACAATTTCAAGATATAGCATAGAGCAGCAATTTGTTTTTTTTAATCTGAGGGTTTCCAATTCCCTGTTTTGTTTAATCCCATTGCTGGTCCATCTCATCCATACAGATCTCAGAAGCATTTGTTAATGTGAATTAGATATTGCGGCCCATTTGATCTTAGGTAAAAAGTAAAGCATTTCTTGTGAAAGTTCCGTTAGTTGTGTGTGTGTGTAATATACATGTTTGCCTTTTTCTGCCCACCACTCCCTAAGATACTGGCTCATGCTGGAATACAGATCCATGACTGACAGCCCTTTGGTTCTTTAATAAAACTACCTCACAATATAATGATGCAGCTGCGAGCCCGTTTATGATTATCCTGCATGATTTCAGATCTCAGGGTCTCGACTAATCCAAGTCTCCAGGAACATATTCACTAATTTATAAAGACCTAATGGCTCTGTCTATGCCAGCACACATATGCCCAAACACAAACATATAATTTTCTGTGTGTGTGTGTGTGTGTGTGTGTTTCTCTCTGTCTCTCTCTCTTTCTCGGATCTGCAGCACCTTAGTCAGAAATAAACACTAACTGTGGCATTGCAGCTGTTTGGTTTATCACTTTTCCAATCATTCATTCTGTCTCACATTGATGCATTGACAAATATTTATGCTTCCTGTTTACCTTTACCTTTTTGAATATGAGATCAATGCAGCTCTCCCTTTCTTTACAAGAAACAGAACAGTTGATAATTCATAACTGGCACCTGGAACAGCCCACAGTTCTATAACTAGCCATGTGTGGAGCTACGTGTACAACACACTGCCTACCTATAGTCCAAGCAGTTATATACCAAACCAATACGCTGTGCCACTGGGCTTTCCCATGAATTCTGTTTTTCATATTCTGCTGTTCCCTGCTGAAATATCCTACTCTCTCCAGACTATAACACAATTTACATACTTTTTAAATTGATAAACCTACACATGCTCACATTAGATAGATGTAATTGCCTTGACAAATCCTCATTCTGTCTTAATTAAAGCTGAATTAATTCAATTGTAAACGTATTTGAATCCTCTGTGATGTTTATAATGAATGACCCGATGCTTGCACGTCATTTAGATTTGGTATCTTCTGCCAACTTCATCGGTGCCATTGGTGACCAGCTGTGAATATAGATGGTTCATAACTGAGATGTGGGCCACAGCTCTGCCTCAGTAAAATATTTTCAACAAACAATTAAACAGCAAATGTTTACAAAACTAAATGAGTTTAAAAAGTCAATTATATTAACATTTGGTCAGATTCTTCCTATTTTTGAATTAGTTTTAACTTCTCTTTAACTCTGACACTGGGGATACTATGATTGCAATGTATTTCATGTGCAGTTGCAATGACCAGGCCATTTTTATCATTTGGTATATACTTCAAGGATATTGGATGACATATAGTCTGCAACATGCATTGAAGGGTTGTAATGTCATAGACTGTGAGTGTGATTTTTGGGTAGTTTAACAATGTAATCTCAGCCCTGTGATACACCAGTTCATTGAAACATATTTTGGAAGAGCTTTAGTGAGACGGTGAGCTTAATGCACCTCTAAAACCTGGATTCAAGTCTGCGCAGACTGATTTAGATGAAAGTCCTCTGTCTTTCCCTTTCCCACCCCTTTTCCTGACTGTGAGGGTCCCATTTTTATTCTTGTGCTAGATTCCATGTTGTACAGCAACAATTAGAAGTTACAATTTCAATAGCAGTTGTGATTTTGCGATTACAGTTACTATCATAGCATGTCTATACTATAAGGCAGTAATCCATTTAAGAGGTTCAGTTGATGCAGCAAATAGCAAGAGTAAAGTTTGGTCAGTTTATTAATCAACCGAATCTTGGGACTTGATTGGATGGCAGAACATTGCAGGCATCAGTCAGTATTTATTTGTGTTGACTGTGGATTTAATTTGTTTTTTTAACCTCTTCTGCTGGCAGTACAATTGGGTGATGACAGAAGTCCTCAGAGAGTATTGGATTATTATGACAAGTGCCGTGGGAACTCACAGAATAACAGGTTCTTTGGGACGATCAATGTCTTTCTCATTCACCATCACTTGTTTAAAATATTACAATAACTTGGTTACAAGTGATGAAAGAAATGCATCACTGCACAATAGCATTTTCTAACACATTTGTATATATGAGCATCATTTTAGTATTTAGATACATTGAAAATACAACAGATTGTTTTTCAATCCACGGAATAGTTCTTTTGAAACATAAATGTATGAGCTTGTCACCAGTATAAATGAGAAGATGCATGTGAAATAGTTAAATTGTACAAGAAAAAATAATCTAATTAAAATTTTAAAAGCTTCAAAGTTGATAAGTTTATTTTGAGCATTAATTGTTTATGAGACCCTCTCCAATATTGCATTGTTACTGTGCATTTTTCTTTCATATAATGAACTCATTTTCATCTTGCCATCAACAATCATATTGCTCCCAGAAGAGCAACTTCTCTGTCTGTAAATACCTCCTGCCTGAGTGTAAGTGCAATAAATAATACATTGCAAACTGTCTAATGCAACAAGATGTTTTCTGGAAGACGCACAGCACTGAGCTTGTCCATGACGCTTAAAAAAAAAGTGTGAATTTTAAATGTAAGTATGCAGTGCTCCTGTATCTCTCCCTGATGATTAACAGTTAATGAAATTGTAATGCCTTAACACCTGGTGCAGCCAACACAGGAAACATTCTAATGGTGTGAACTTGATGCTTGGTGTGTGACTGTGAACCCACAGGCTTCGGTTTGTTCATGCATGCAAATGCAGAAATTGACTTCTTTCTTATTTTAAACAGCAATTACTGCCACTGCACATTAACCCTCTCTCACTCAAAATGGCTAAAATGATAAATTGCACATGATGTTAATGGCTTTAGATGGCTTACAATTTTCACTGCAGGTTTCATTTTATATCCACTTATTCCAAAGCTGTTTTAATCTTCTGCCATTGGACTTTTATAAATCATCAGACACATTAGACACGCTAATTCACTTCCTGTAAGCAGTAAAATAAGATTGCTGCAGAGTTCACTTTATAATGTGCAAATGAGGAAGATGTTGGGTGAAACATAGCTGCATTATGTATTACAGGCTACATCTCACACACTCACATTCACCTATCCACCCTCCTAATGTGTATCTGTATCAAAAGTTTTCAACTCCTTAACTACTGACAATGTTAAGGTGCATCTTTCCTTGTATTACGTATTTAGAACACTGATACTTGGCATCGCCTTGTAATGAGTCATGCAACAGCACTTCAAATGTCACCATTATATCTCGGGAGGAGGTAATTATCGATGTTATGAACATACCGGAAATCTCATTTTTAATTTTTTTTTAAAGTAAAGTGGTACATTAATTATTTCCGCAGTTTTTTCAAAAATAAAACATAAAATCCTAATAGAAACATTAGCAATAATGGATCAATGCGTATTATCTGTTCTGTCAAGTGTATGTTAGGATGTACCACTTGATGAACTCTAGCAGAAAGTGAGATCCTTGTGGCTTGGTTGGCATTCTCTAAGAGAGTAGTCAAATGTTAACCACTCTTGTGTGTATTAATGGATCCCTCGAGATCAGAAGGGAAGGGATGTAATGGCTGATTGCCGTGTATGGATTTATAAACATTATTTGTTTGATCCTTATTCTGCCTTGCACTGTAAGTAACATCATTTGGGTCTTTGAATCTTCATAGTATTTACTTTGAAAATAGAAATAAAAATTCAGTTTTTTGAATTAGTAGATATATATTTATTAAAATAACTGGTTGACTCACCAGCAGGTACTAATCCAACATTCAGTCTTACAAGCTTAGAACTTAATTTATGTTTGAAAAATAGTACCACCATGCTCTTGCTGTCATGTGTAGTGAACTATCTTCTAATAGCTATGCTGCACGAACATGTGGGTTTTATTCATTTTGTAAAAGAAGACCTTGGGTTAATAAAGCACTTGGTTATTGTTTCATGCTTTATTATCTCTCTGCCTCCAGTTCCACTATAGAACTTATAGAAGTGCATTCACATCAGCCAAGTTTGAAAAATAACTACTTAGTCACACTGTTACATGGTTCATGCCTATGTTGGTGTGAGAAAAGGATGGTTCTTTCAAATCCAGTACTTAGTTTAAAAAAAACTTTCTCTTTTTAATCCATTGCATTAGTTTTGTCTTTTTATTATCATTCAATTTTTCTTCCTTTTTTGGTATTTTAGCTGACACAACAGCATAGTGCTTCTGGAACCAAATGTAATAAAGGGAGAATTTCACAAATTTGCTAGTTGCTAAGACCACAGAAAAAGTTACAGAAATTGCCCTGTCAGATTAGTAGGCAATTTACAGATAACTGAAAAACTCATGGGGCTCGATGTTAGCAGGGCTGCGGGTTCGCGGCGGGGGGGGGGGGGCTATTGCCCGGTGAAATCAGTCTGCCCCCCGTCTGATCGCAGCCTTTTTGGATCCACTTACCTGGTCTTCCGGGTTCCCCACTGCTGATCTGCGCGTCGGGCGGGCTGCGCATGCACGGTAAGCTCTGTCAGCTGGAGGAGCTCTATTTAAAGGGGCAGTCCTCCACTGACAGATGCTGCAAGAAATAGGAAAAATTACAGCATGGAGCAGCCCAGGGGGAAGGCTGCTCCAAGTTTAATGATGCCTCACTCCAGGTATCATTAGATGGGGTGAGGAGGAGGGGGAGGACAGAGATCTTCCCCCCGGCGGGCGGGAGGAAGCGGCCTGCCTCTGCCACCAGGAAGGCCTGGCTCGAGGTGGCAGACGAGGTTACCTGCACCACCAACATATCGCCCACCTGCATACAGTGCAGGAGGCGCTCCAATGACCTCAGTAGGTCAGCCAAAGTGAGTACACTTACTCATTCCCCTACACTCCATCTGCCACATCACCGCCCCCACCCCACATCTTCTTCTGCACTGCCAACACTACTCTGTCACATCACCCCTCATACCCACTCAAAGCTCATCCTCATCTTACCTACACTTACTCACCTCGCCAGTACTCATCCCACCACTACCACTCAACCCAATCCTCATACAATCTCATGGCTCCATCTCATACTCACCCTCTCCTGCATCTCTTTCACGGTCAACCTCACTCAACCTGCCACTACCTGTGCTGCAGCCACAGGGCATGCATCACATATGTGCAGCAGGAAGCATAAGGCAAACGTGTTGTGAGCATGAAGGGGATGCACAAGGGTGTTTGAGGGTTTGTCATGGTTTTTACTTCTATTTAATTTCTCACCAACTCACATCACATATTATATTGGCACCACTACTGCTACGTCTTTGCGAATCTTGTCTGGTTTGTGCAATAATGCCCGTTCCTGAGGATCACAATGAAGACCCACACCTGATGCCACCCATTGTATCACTGCAGAGTGGGTGTAGGTGTATTTGCAGGGCTCTTTTGTGCAGACGATTGAGAGACGTCGGCAATGTCCCTGGTGGCACCCTGGAAGGATGCGGAGGAGAAGTTGTTGAGGGCAGTAGTGACGTTGACGGCGACAGGTAAGAAGATGGTGCTCGGGCCAACCGGGAGCAGCTCGGCATGAAGGAGGCTGCAGATGTCCATGACTACATGTCGAGTGACTCTGAGCCTCCGTGTGCACTGCTGCTCAGAGTGGTCCAGGAATCTGAGCCTCGGTCTGTGGACCCTGTGGCGAGGGTAGTGCCCCCTGCAACGCATCTATCTCTGCAGTTGCCCTCCCTCCTGCTGTGCAGGTGGATGTGTCACAGCAATGTGTTGTGGAACTCCACGTGTCAGAGGTGGACGGCGAGGCTGGTGATGCTGTTCGCCCTCCGAGGAGGTCATGACTGCAACTACGGCGGCCCCCATCCGGAAGATGTACATCTGAGGGGGTCCGCAAGGTAGGTACATGTCTCTGGACCCCGGGGTAGGTGTGCAAGTTGGTGAATTTGATTGTCAGGAGGAGGGCGGTGGAGGCCAAACTTTGTCCCAAGTGACAGAGTGGCCTCCTGCAATGAGTGAGGGTCTCCCCCCCCACCTGTCAAATGGACCTTTGCAGCTGCCACAGGCTGATCGCTGCAACACGTCCATTTCAACTGGGAGTGTTACCCCCAGTATGGGAAACAGTCCCAGTTGTCTCTAAAATCCCACCCCTCCTGACATATTCCCTTAATCAGGTCTGTTAATGACCTGAAATAGCTCGATAAATATTCTCAAGTGGCACCCGCCGGCTTTAATTGCCTGCGGGAGTCCCACATGCGGGGGCTGCGCGCGCACGTCGGCGCGTCTGTGGGGAACCCGGAAGTGGGCGGGTTTGAGCCGGGCTCCCCACCCGCTCCGGGATTCCCCGATTTTCGGAGCCCCCCCCCCTGCCAGGAACACACCCGATAGCGGGTGCTAAAATGGAGGCCATGTTGGCTATGGAAACCGTATCTCGGCAAGTGATAGTTAATTTAGCATTTAAACTTCTGGTCATCATCTTGCAGAGGACTGATAGCTTGGACAGAACTCTATAGTGTTGGTAATGGTGAACTCGGGCAGGGAAAAGCTATTCTCACCATCTTCACTGGACGATCTTGAGTCCACAAGCAAAAGATGAATTTTCTCTGCCAAACAAGAAATACAATATTTCATTGCTGAGCTTGTATAGACTGTGTCGAATACTGAAGCTGCTGATGGTAACAAGTTGGACCAAGCTTGCTTGAAAATGTTCTTACTTCTGTTAGACCCCGAGTTATCTTTATTAACTGTTTGCCCTACTGGACTTCAGATGTGATTACCAAGACAAGGAGCTGAATGTGTACAAGTGACGAGAATTAGTAATCTTTATAGAAGAGGCAGATAAATAACATCATAATCCATCTTTCTCCTGATAATTACGGATTTGTTCTTTCTGGCATGGCATAACAGCATTTGACCAGCTACTTTTGCCCAGCAGTTTTGTTTGATTCTGCATGTACTCGATTCAGTTGTCACATGATGAAAAGTTAACCACCCGATGGACACATTTGGACCAAACACAATTTTCTGAGGAAGTGTGAAAATATGCTGTGATGAAAAGGAATTGGCTGCTTTTTATTATGACCTAATATTTGCGTCCACTGAGAAAACCATGTCAGCAAGACATCAGCTTTGAATCAGGCTGGGACCGCATAATCTACCAAGGCACGAGCATGTGAAGAGCTTCTGCTCTAATTTCCTGTTGGTGATGTCCTTTTGAATAAATTGTATGCAGTTTTAGGTACAATGTCTTGGGACGTATCAGTGAATGACAACAAAGATGACTTCAGACTCTACTTTACAAAGGGGTACTCCATAAAATGAACTTATTTTCATTGGAGAAAGAAAATGTTGAAAATAACCCACGTTTCTAAAATGTTGAACACAAAACACAACCAGTTAGGGTTAATAGTGGAAAGGTGAGAATGGATAGATATTCTGGAGTTTTGCCTGAATATCTCTGGGGAATTGGAAATAATTTTTGCATAACTTCCTTCAGAAGTCTAAATAAATAGGATAGATCCCACATTTGGGTTTGATGGCACATGGAAAGAATAGTTTGCTAGACCTAGTGACCTTTTCTTCTTCCATGCTTTTTATGTTGTTGTCGCCTTATTCAGAGAATGAATCCATTTGTTGTGAATACTTTGACAAAATTGACTGCTGAAATATCAGTCTGCAGCTATTGAGATTTGACTTCGGTGATTTCTTGTGAATGGGCTGACCATTCAATGAGACAGTTGACCAGGTCCGTAGAAATAGACAACTTAGGAAAGTAGCTCATCATTGAAATAGGGTTTTGTTAGGACATCGGTATTTATATTCTTGTTTTATTGTCATTGTTTTATTTTCCCTTTTAGGGAGAGAAAAAACAGGGAATTACAGATCAGTTGACTTAACATCAGTAGTGGGGAAAATGCTGGAGTCCATGATAAAAGATGTGATAACAGAACACTTGGAGGGCGTTCACGGGATTGGACAAAGTCAGCATGGGTTTATGAAAGGGAAATTATGCTTAACAAATCTACCGGAGTTTTTTGAAGATGTAACTAGTAGAATAGATAGGGGAGAACCAGTGGATGTGGTGTATTTGGATTTTCAGAAGGCTTTTGATATGAGATTAGTGTACAAAATTAAAGCACATGGGATTGGGGGGCATATACTGGCATGGATTGAGAATTGGTTGACAGACAGGAAACAGAGAGTAGGAATAAACGGGTCTTTTTCCGGGTGGCAGGCAGTGACTAGTGGGGTACCGCAGGGATCAGTGCTTGGGCCCCAGCTATTCACAATATATATCAATGATTTGGATGAGGGAACTAAATGTAACATTTCCAAGTTTGCAGACGACACAAAGCTGGGGTGGAATGTGAGCTGTGAGGAGGATGCAAAGAGGCTCCAATGTGATTTAGACAAGTTGGGTGAGTGGGCAAGAACATGGCAGATGCAGTATAACGTGGATAAATGTGAGGTTATCCACTTTGGTTGTAAAAACAGAAAGGCAGATTATTATCTGAATGGTGATAGATTGGGAATAGGGGAGGTGCAACGAGACCTGGGTGTCCTTGTACACCAGTCGCTGAAAGCTATTGCAGCAAGCAATTCGGAAGGCGAATGCTATGTTTGCCTTCATTGCAAGAGGATTTGAGTACAGGAGCAGGGATGACTTATTGCAGTTATACAAGGACTTGGTGAGACCACATCTGTGCAGTTTTGGTCTCCTTATCTGATGAAGGATGTCCTTGTCATGGAGGGAGTGCAACAAAGGTTTACCAGACTGATTCCTGGGATGGCAGGACTGACGTATGAAGAGAAATTGGTTCGACTAGGCCTATATTCACTCGAGTTTAGAAGAATGAGAGGTGATCTCATCGAAACATATAAAATTCTCTCAGGACTAGACAGACTAGATGCAGGGAGGATGTTCCCGATGGCTGGGGAGTCCAGAACCAGGGGTCACAGTCTCAGGATACGGGGTATGCCATTTAGAACCGAGATGAGGAGAAATTTCTTCACTCAGAGGGTGGTGAACCTGTGGAATTCTCTACCACAGAAGGCAGTGGAGGCCAAGTCATTAGATGTATTCAAGAAGGAGATAGATATATTTCTTAATGCTAAAGGGATCAAGGGACATGGGGAAAAAGCGGGAACAGGGTACTGAGTTAGACGATCAGCCATGATCATTTTGAATGGCGGAGCAGGCCCGAAGGGCTGAATGGCCTACTCTTGCTCCTATTTTCTATGTTGCTACATTTTAATTCTTTTATCCATTCCTACCGATTTTTATTATTGTCTTCATTTTTCTTCCTTCAACATTAAATGATAAGGCACCACTGTGGAATAGTTTAACTTCTCCTTTCTCTAGCACATCCAAGTTTATCAACCATCACCTTTTCATTGTGTTGAAATCGAGTCTCACTGCACTTTTTTCCATGTTTAACTGATTCTTGCACAGGATCCAAAGCGGGGCAGCTCATGTCTCTCTCAGTACTTCCTTCCTCCAAATATTGACAGATTTTTAAAACCCAACCTTGATGTCTCCAAGTCACCTCTTCTTGATTTATCTCATCTTCTCTCCTACTCTTTTCAACTTTAGCTATGGGCCTGGATGGTCCATCTACTCTTAACTTTTAATACACCATTTAAGGAACATACTATTGCAAATATTTTTTTCCGATTGGCAATGCCTAAATTGCTCCATCCAAGTGCGTATTGTTTTCGCACATGATGGGTGGATAGTTACCACTTTCAGCTTTCGTTAGGGTCAAGACTGGATGTCTAAGATGCATGAAAATAAGAGTGCCTTTACACTGCAAACTTAGCATCAGTGTGAAGTGATTGTGGATTCACATCAGCTCGTGTAGTGTAAATAAAGTGTAAAGGCCCAAACTGACTTCGAAGCAAAGCAGAGTGAAATTAACTCTTCCAAGTGTCACTGCTCTTCACTGTTTGGCCCTAACTCCAGATTCAGGCTGCATTTATCTACAGTGTTCGAGCAAAGCATAATCAACTGTTGTAGTGCAAATGCACCTTAAGAAAATACGTGGACAGTCTTTAAAATTCTAAGGCAGTTGAACCTCTTCAAGTTTACCTGGTGCAGCACAACTGACTCCATTATTTAAACATTCTCTTGGGGGAAGGACTATGCTCATTTGCTGTAGCTATATTTAACTACTTCTGGGAACATATGTATGAGAGTTTTGAATCGTGCTATTGCCATATTATTTTGGCACAGATACATTTCGAGCATCTAACGAAAACATCTGGTTGATCATGGTACTCTTGATGTTTTTTTTTTGATATCGATATATTCAGAATTGTCAAAAATGACAACTTGCAATACGATTGCACTTTCTTAATAAATGACCTTTAACCTCATGAATAATCATGTAGTTCAAATCAAAAAGAATACTGTTTTGATTCATCTGTGCAAACGACAAAAATATCAGAGTCTTCTCATAATTAAATGAAAATTGACGAATGGATACCTTCAAAAATGTTTGAAATCTGAGAAATAATTATGGTGCCCTGATTAATATTCATGGCTGGGGTAAGTTTTAAGACACAGCTATTACGATTTTGGCTTAATATACTGAAGTACTGCATTTAATTGAGGATTAATATAACTATGTGGGTTACAATTTAATTGCTATTTGATCAACCCCAGAAGAGCAATGAATGATTTACAAGGCTTTTTAATGGTCACATAACCTATTCACCAAATTACTGAAGTATACTTGTATAAATCCTTATCTTAACCTATGGCCTTGCTATAATATCGGAGAAATTGATTTCAGGAGTGATAAATGACAGTGTGTGTCAGTGAAAATCTGTATTTAAAGTTCTGTGGAGTAAGTCACCTTCCATTTTGCTTGATTTTTTTTCCAGTCTTAACAATGTCTTCTTTTACATAAAAGAATTGGTTGATGTGGGCTTGCATTTAACAGTTAAGAATGAAATCAGGGATATGTAGAAATAGTGGATAGCAAGTTCAGTGAGGTGGTCACACCGCAGGTAAAAGATTACGCAGGCAGAAAGGAAATGGGTGACCGCCAGGCTGAGTAAAAGGACTAGGCAGGTAGAGCAGGAGTCCCCTGGGGCCATCTCCCTCTCAAACAGATGTACCACTTTGGATACTGTTGGGGGAGATGGCTTATCAGGGGAATGCAGCAAGAGCCAAGACCGTGGCACCATGAGTGACTCAGCTGCACAGGAGAGGTGGAAAAAGAATGGGAGAGCAATAGTGATCGGGGATTCCATCGTAAGGAGAACAGATAGGCATTTCTGCAGCCGCAGACGTGACTCCAGGATGGTATGTTGCCTCCCTGGTGCTCGGGTCAAGGATGTCACGGAGCGACTGCAGGATATTCTGAAGGGGGAGGGTGAACAGCCAGAGGTCATAGCCCACATCGGTACCAACGACATCGGTAAAAAAAGGAATGAAGTCCTGCAAGCAAAATATAGGGAGTTAGGAAATAAATTAAAAAGAAAGACTTCTAAAGTAGTAATCTCAGGATTACTCCCAGTGCCACGTGCGAGCGAGAGCAGAAATAGGAGAATAGACCAGATGAATGTGTGACTTGAGAGATGGTGTAGGAGGGAGGGGATTAAATTCCTGAGGCATTGGGACCGATTCTAGTAAAGGCGGGACCTCGACAAGCTGGACGGGTTGCACCCAAACAGAACTGGGACCAAAAGAGTCGCAGAGGCATTTGCTAGTTCTGTTGAGGAGGGTTTAAACTGGTATGACAGGGGGATGGGAACCAAAGGGCAGGTACAGAAAGGACAAATTCAGACCAGGAAATGGGAAGTAGAAAAGCAGTTAGTGACATAGTTAGCGACTCAGAAAGGCAAAAGAAGCAAAGGTTAAATAGTGTTCAGCACAGGAATTTGACGGGGTTAAAGGGGATATACTTCAATGCAAGGAGTATTACAAACAAAGCAGATGAGCTAAGGGCACAGGTAGACACATGGCAGCATGATATCATTGCTATAACGGAAACCTGGATTAAAGAGGGGGATAATTGGCAGCTCAATATCCCTGGAGATAGAGTTTTCAGGTAGGATAGAATGGGTGATAAAAAAGGAGGGGGGGATAGCATTATTGGTTAAAGAATCAGTTACAGTTGTGAAAAAGGATGATACACTAAATGGATCATCAATCGAGGCCATATGGGTTGAGCTAAGAAATAAAAAAGGGGCAGTCACACGACTAGGAGTGTACTATAGACCCCCGAATAGCGAAAGGGAGAAAGAAGAATGAATATGTAGGCAAATTTCTGAGTGCAAAAATAAGAGGGCATTAATAGTAGGGGACTTCAACTACCCTAACATCAGCTGGGATTCAAACAGTGTGAGGGGCACAGAGGGCGCAAAATTCTAGATCAGTGTCCAGGAGAACTTTTTTAGCCAGTACGTGACAAGCCCAACAAGAGGGGATGTAATTCTAGATTTAGTCCTGGGAAATGAAGATGGGCAAGTGGGTGAAGTGACAGTGGGTGACCATATTGGGGATATAATGGAAAAGAACAGAGTTAAATCAGGAGTAAATGTTTTAAATTGGGGGAAGGCAAATTTTACAGAACTAAGAGGTGATTTGGCAGAAGTGGACTGGACACAACTACTTGAGGAGAAATCAGTGGCAAGCCGGTAGGAGGCACGAAAAAGTGAAATTCTACAGGTACAATGCAGACACGTCCCCTCAAAGGAAAAGGGTGGTACTGCCAAATTTAGAGCCCCCTGGTTGTCTAGAAGTACACGGGGCAAGATAAAGCAGAATTTTTTTTTATTCCTTCATGGGATGAGGACATCGCTGGCGAGGCCGGCATTTATTGCCCATCCCTAATTGCCCTTGGGAAGGTGGTGGTGAGCCGTCTTCTTGAACCGCTGCGGTCCGTGTGGTGAAGGTTCTCCCACAGTGCTGTTAGGAAGGGAGTTCCAGGATTTTGACCCAGCGACGATGAAAAAACGGCGATATATTTCCAAGTCGGGATGGTGTGTGACTTGGAGGGGAACGTGCAGGTGGTGTTGTTCCCATGTGCCTGCTGCCCTTGTCCTTCTAGGTGGTAGAGGTCGTGGGTTTGGGAGGTGCTGTCGAAGAAGCATTGGCGAGTTGCTGCAGTGCATCCTGTGGATGGTACATACTGCAGCCACAGTGCGCCGGTGGTGAAGGGAGTGAATGTTTAGGGTGATGGATGGGGTGCCAATCAAGCGGGCTGCTTTGTCCTGGATGGTGTCGAGCTTCTTGAGTGTTGTTGGAGCTGCACTCATCCAGGCAAGTGGAGAGTACTCCATCACACTCCTGATTTGTGCCTTGTTGATCGTGGAAAGGCTTTGGGGAGTCAGGAGGTGAGTCACTCGCTGCAGAATACCCAGCCTCTGACCTGCTCTTGTAGCCACAGTATTTATATGGCTGGTCCAGTTAAGTTTCTGGTCAATGGTGACCCCCAGGATGTTGATGGTGGAGGATTCGGCGATGATAATGCCGTTGAATGTCAAGGGGAGGTGGTTAGACTCTCTCTTGTTGGTGATGGTCATTGCCTGGCACTTGTCTGGCGCGAATGTTACTTGCCACTTATGAGCCCAAGCCTGGATGTTGTCCAGGTCTTGCTGCATGCGGGCTCGGACTGCTTCATTATCTGAGGGGTTGCGAATGGAACAAAACACTGCGCAATCATCTGTGAACATCCCCATTTCTGACCTTATGATGGAGGGAAGGTCATTGATGAAGCAGCTGAAGATGGTTGGGCCTAGGACACTGCCCTGAGGAACTCCTGCAGCAATGTCCTGGGGCTGAGATGATTGGCCTCCAACAACCACTACCATCTTCCTTTGTGCTCGGTATGACTCCAGCCACTGGAGAGTTTTCCCCCTGATTCCCATTAACTTCAATTTTATTAGGGCTCCTTGATGCCACACTTGGTCAAATGCTGCCTTGATGTCAAGGGCAGTCACTCTCACCTCACCTCTGGAATTCAGCTCTTTTGTCCATGTTTGGACCAAGGCTGTATTGAGGTCTGGAGCCAAGTGGTCCTGGCGGAACCCAAACTGAGCATCGGTGAGCAGGTTATTGGTGAGTAAGTGCCGCTTGATATCACTGTCGACGACACCTTCCATCACTTTGCTGATGATTGAGAGTAGACTGATGGGGCGGTAATTGGCCGGATTGGATTTGTCCTGCTTTTTGTGGACAGGACATACCTGGGCAATTGTCCACATACCAGTGTTGTAGCTCTACTGGAACAGCTTGGCTAGAGGTGCAGCGAGTTCTGGAGCACAAGTCTTCAGCACTACATCCGGATGTTGAAAAGAAAGCGTATGACTGTCACAGAAAATTAATACACTGCAGAAAGCCCAGAGGAGTATAGAAAGTACAGGGATGACGTAAGGAAAGCAAAGAGAGGGTATGGAAAAATATTAGCTGGTAAGATTAAAGAAAACCCAAAGATGTTTTTTCAGTACATTAAGAACAAGAGGATAGCTAAGGAAAAGGTGGGAACTATCAGGGATGATGAGGGTAACTTGTGCGTAGAAGCAGAGGATGTGGGTAGGGTCTTAAATGAATATTTTGGGCATCATTTTAGCACCCGCCATCGGGTGCGTTCCTGGCGGGGGGGCTCCGAAAATCGGAGAATCCCGGAGTGGGTCGGGCGCCCGACTCCAACCTGCCCACTTCCGGGTTCCCCACTGACGCGCCGGCGTGCGCGCGCAGCCCCCGCTGGTGGGAATCCCGCAGGCAATTAAAGGCAGCGGGGTTCCATTTGGAGGTATTTATTTTGCTTGTTCAGGTCATTAACTGACCTGATTAAGGGATTATGTGAGGAGGGGTGGGATTTTATAGCAAACTGGGACTGTTTCCCATACTGGGGGAAACACTCGCAGTTGAAATGGACGTGTTGCAGCCATCAGCCTGTGGCAGCTGCAAAGGTCCATTTGACAGGTGGAGGGGGGGGGGGAGACCCTCACTCATTGCAGGAGGCCACTCTGTCACTTGGGACAAAGTTTGGCCTCCACCACCCTCCTCCTGACAATCAAAGTCACCAATTTGCACACTTACCCCAGGGTCCAGACACATGTACCTACCTTGCGGACCCCCTCAGATGTTCCTCTTCCGGATGGGGGCCGCCGTAGCTGCAGTCATGACCTCCTCGGAGGGCGAACAGCATCACCAGCCTCACCAGACTCGCCATCCACGCCGTCCACCTCTGACACGTGGGGCTCCACAACACAGTGCTGTGACATGTCCACCTGCACAGCAGAAGGGAGGGCAACCGCATAGAGAGATGCATCGCAGAGGGCACTACCCTCGCCACAGGGTCCACAGACTGAGGCTCAGCTTCCTGGACCTCTCTGAGCAGCAGTGCACACGGAGGCTCAGAGTCACTCGACATGTCGTCGTGGACATCTGCAGCCTCCTTCATGCCGAGCTGCTCCCGGCTGGCCCGAGCACCATCTTCTTACCTGTCGCTGTCAAAGTCACCACTGCCCTCAACAACTTCTCCTCCGCATCCTTCCAGGGTGCCACCGGGGACATCGCTGACGTCTCTCAGTCATCTGCACAAAAGAGCCCTGCAAATACACCTACACCCACTCTGCAGTGACACAATGGGTGGCATCAGGAGTGGGTCTTCATTGTGATCCTCAGGAGAGGGCATTATTGCACAAACCAGACAAGATTCGCAAAGACGCGGCAATAGTGGTGCCAATATAATATGTAATGTGAGTTGGTCAGAAATTCAATATAAGTAACACCCATGACAAACCCTCAAACACCCTTGTGCATCCCCTTCATGCTCACGACACGTTTGCCTTACGCTGCCTACTGCACATATGTGATGCATGCCCTGTGGCTGCAGCACAGGTAGTGGCAGGTTGAGTGAGGTTGACCGTGAAAGAGATGCATGAGAGGGTGAGTATGAGAGAGAGCCATGAGATTGTATGAGGATTGGATTGAGTGGTAGTGGTGGGATGAGTACTGGCGAGGTGAGTAAGTGCAGGTAAGATGAGGATGAGGTTTGAGTGGGTATGAGGGGTGATGTGACAGAGTAGTGTTGGCAGTGCAGAAGGAGGTGTGGGGTGGGGGCAGTGATGTGGCAGATGGAGTGTAGGGGAATGAGTAAGTGTACTCACTTTGGCAGACCTACTGAGGTCATTGGAGCACCTCCTGCATTGTATGCAGGTGGGCGATACGTTGGTGGTGCAGGTGACCTCCTCTGCCACCTCGAGCCAGGCCTTCCTGGTGGCAGAGGCAGGCCGCTTCCTCCCGCCCGCCGGTGGGAAGATCTCTGTCCTCCCCCTCCTCCTCACCCCATCTAATGATACCTGGAGTGAGGCATCATTAAACTGGGAGCAGCCTTCCCCCTGGGCTGCTCCATGCTGTAATTTTTTCTATTTCTTGCAGCATCAGTCAGTGGAGGACTGCCCCTTTAAATAGAGCTCCTCCAGCTGACAGATCTTACTGAGCATGCGCAGCCCGCCCGACGCGCAGATCAGCAGTGGGGAACCCGGTAGTACAGGTAAGTGGATCCAATTGTGCTGCGATCGTGCGGGTGGCTGACTAATTTCACCGGCGCGTTACCCACACGCCCGATAGCCCCCCCCGCCGCGAGTCCGCAGGCCTGGTAACATCGAGCCCTTTGTCTCTGTATTCAAAAGGGAAAGTGATGATCCGGAGATAGTAGTTCAAGAGGACAGGTGTGAAATATTGGATAAGGTAAACATAACGAGAGAGGAAGTACTAGAGGGACTGGAATCCTTGAAAGTTGATAAGTCACCAGGGCCGGATGGATTGTTTCCTAGGCTATTGAAGGAAACCAAGGAGGAAATAGCGGATGCTCTGAGGATCATTTTCCAATCCTCACTCGATACAGGGGAGGTACCGGAGGACTGGAAGACTGCAAACGTAGTACCATTGCTTAAAAAGGGTACGAGGGAAAGGCCGAACAGTTATAGGCCGGTCAGTCTTACCTTGGTGGTGGGCAAACTATTAGTTTATCATATCTCTCAGTATTGATTCTGTCACTTGGAAAGGCAAGGTTTAATCAGGGACAGTCAGCATGGACTTGTACAGGGAAGGTCATGCCTTAGAAATCTGATTGAATTCTTTGAGGAAGTGACAAGGAAGATTGCTAAGAGTGGTGCAGTGGGTGTTGTCTACATGGATTTTAGTAAGGCATTTGACAAGGTCCCACATGACAGACTGGTCAGAAAGGTAAAAGCCCATGGGATACAGGGAAATGTGGTGAATTGGATCCAAAGTTGGCTCAGTAACAGGAAACAAAGGGTAAAAGTCGATGGATGTCTTTGCGAATGGAAATCCGTTTCCAGTGGTGTACCACAGGGCTCAGTGTTGGGTCCCTTGCTGTTTGTGGTATATATTAATGATTTGGACTTGAATGTTAGGGGGCATGATTGCCAAATTTGCAGACGACACAAAAATTGGCTGTGTAATTGATAGTGAAGAGGATAGCTGTAGACTCCAAGAAGATATCGATGGGTTGGTGGAGTGGGCGGAAAAGTGGCAAATGGATTTCAACCCGGAGAAGTGTGAGGTCATGCACTTCGGGAGGGCAAACAGTAAAAGGGAATACACAGTAAACGGGAATATATTGAGAGGTCTGGAGGAAGTGAGAGACCTTGGAGTGCATGTGCACAGGTCCCTGAAGGTGGCAGTACAGGTAGATAAGGTTGTGAAGAAGGCATACGGAATGCTCTCCATTATTGGCTGAGGTACAGAATACAAAAGCAGGGATGTAATGATGGAACTGTATAAAACGCTGGTAAGGCCACAGCTGAAGTATTGTGCGCAGTTCTGGTCAGCACATTACAGGAAGGACGTAATTGCTCTGGAGAGAGTGCAGAAAATTGCAGCTACGAGGAGAGATTGGATAGGCTGGGGTTGTTTTCCTTGGAGCAGAGGAGTCTGAGGGGAGACTTGATTGAGGTGTACAAAATTATGAGGGGCCCAGATAGAGTAGACAGGAAGTACCTGTTTCCCCGAGCGGAGAGTTCAAGAACGAGAGGACGTAGATTTAAGCTGATTGGTGGAAGGATTTAGAGGGGACATGAGGAAAAACTTTTTTACCCAGAGGGTGGTGGGTGTATGGAATTCGCTGCCCAAATTGGTGGTAGAGGCAGGGACCCTCAACTCTTTTTAAAAAGTACCTGGACCTGCACCTAAAGTGCTGTAAGCTGCAGGGCTAGTGACTGGGTGCTGGAAGGTGGGATTAGAATTGGCACCTGGTTGTTCTTCGTGCCGGCACAGACACGATGGGCCGAATGGCCCCCTTCTTTGCTATATCTTTTCTATGGTTCTAAATATAAAGGATTGGAAAATACATATAGCTGGTCAGTCGTCATCTGTGGAGAGAACACATAAATTCATGGCCCAGAAATTGCTGGAAAAATAATGGCGAGTTCACAGCTCCCGCCATTCTGAATCACTGCTGTAAGTGATTTCCTGAATAGAGGTGGAATCTGATTGAGCAGTTCTAACTGCTGACCTCAAAAAGGTGTACAGAGTAGAAGGTTATCCGCTGAAGCACAGGGCGCGTTGCGAGTGGAGTGGATTGTGAACCAAGTAGGAACTTGAGAATTTGGTGAGAGGGGGAATTAGGTGTAGAGGGAGAAGGTCAGTGAACAGAGAGGAGGAGCTCTGAGATACCCAGAATAAATGGGTAGGTTAATCGGGGTACGTAAACAGTCACTAAATTAATAATAATCGAGTATCTAAAGGGAGTTTAGGGAGAAAAGGGTTCCAAACATAATGGACAGCTGAGACCCATTGTCTGTTGTTCCTGCGCCATGTGGGAACTTCAGGATGCTTCATGTGTCCTGGAGGGCCACCTGTGCAGGAAATGCCTTCAGTTGTTCGAGCTCAAGTTGACTGTTTCTGAGCTTGAGGGGCGTCTGGAGTCACTGCAGAGCAGAAGGGAGGTTGAAGGTTTATTGGATTGTATGTTCCAGGAGACGGTCACCCCGCAGCCACAGAGAGTTCAGGATGTCAAGTGGGTGGCCATCCAAATGGGTAGGAAGGGGCAGGCAGTGGAGGAATCTTCTGGGTGGCTGGCATTGAATACCAGTGAAGGTGACGACACCTTGAAGGAGTGCAGTCTTGAGCATGGCACCATGAGGCAAAGGACTGCATGGGGGGGTAAGTGAAGTGTAGAAATGCAGTGGTCATAGGGGATTCGACAGTCAGGGGGGGCAGACAGGCATTTTTGTGACAGTCGACGTGAGTCCCGCACGGTGTGTTGCCTCCCTGGTGCCAGGGTAAAGGACATCACGGAGAGGGTGCAGAACATTCTGCGGGGGGAGGGGGAACAGCCAGAAGTCATGATCCATGTGGGTACCAACGATTTAGGAAAGAAAAGGATTGAGGTCCTGCAGCTCGAGTTTCAGGAGATAGGGAGGAAGTTAAAAAGCAGGACCTCAAAGGTGGTAATCTCTGATAACTACCTTTGATAGCACTGACAGATAGCACTAGAGTAAGAAATAGTGCAGTATTAGGTGGGATCAGACTAGGAGAATACGAGAAGGTCCAAGATATGTTTAGAGTGCATATGTGTAAATGCACGAAGCATGGTAAATAAGGTTGGTGAGCTGAAGGCGCAAATAACCACATGGGAATATGATGTAATGTTGATAATGGAGACCTGGCTCAAAAAAGGGCAGGATTGGGTATGAAATATTCCTGGATACAAGGTGTTCAGCAAAGATAGGGAAGGGAAAACAGGAGGGGGGCTATGCCAGTATTGATTAAGGAGAATAATGCAGTGCTGGAGAGAGGATTTCCTTGAGGGGTCTAGGACAGAATCTATTTGGTTAGAGTTAAGAAATACTAGAGGTGCCATTACACTACTGGGTGTATTCTATAGGCCACCAACTAGTGGGAAGGATATAGAGGAGAAAATTTGAAGGGAAATTAGAGTGTTACAAGAACCATAGAGCAGTAATAATGGAGGTCTTCAACTATCCTAATATGGACTGGGATAGTGATAGTGTAAAGGACAAAGAGGAGGAAAAATTTCTGAAGTGTGTTCAGGAGAACGTTGTTGATCAGAATGTTTCCGGCCCAACGAGGAAGGAGGCATTGCTGGATCTGGTTCTGGGGAATGAGGTGGGTCAAGAGGAGCAAGTGTCAGTGGGGGAACATTTAGGGAACAGTGATCATAGTATCATAAGGTTTAATTAGTGATGAAAAAGGACAATGAGCAATCTAGGGTCAAAAATACTTAATTGGAGGAGGGCCGATTTCATGGTTTGAGAATGGATCTGGCCCGGGTAAATTGGAATCAAAGATTGGCAGGCAAAACGGTAATGGGCAGCCTGTAAAGAGGAGATAATTTGGGTACAGTCTAGGTACATTCCCGCAAGGGGGAAAGGTAGGGTAACCAAAGCCAGAGCTCCCTGGATGACCAAAGAGATAGAGAGTAAGATGAAATAGAAAAGGGGGTGTATGACAGATGATTATGACATGATTATCAGGTTGATAATACAAGTGAGAACCAGGCTGAATATAGAAAGTACAGAGAAGTGAAAAAGGAAATAAGAGGGGCAAAGAGGGAGCATGAGAATAATCTGGTGGCTAACATAAAAGGGAATCCAAACGTCTTCTATCGGCATATAAGATATAAACGGGTAGTAAGAGGAGGAGTGGGGCTGTTAAGGACCAAAAAGGAGATCTACACATGGAAGCAGAGGGCAGGACTGAGGTACGAGATGAGTGCTTTGCATTTGTCTTTACCAAGGAAGAAGATGCTGCCAAATTCACAGTAAAAGGGGAGGTAGTTGAGGTACTGAATGGGCTAAAAATTGATGAAGGGGCAGTGTTGGAAAGGCTGGCTGTACCTAAAGTAGATAAGTCACCCGTTCTGGATGGTATCATCCTAGGTTGCTGAGTGAAGTAACGGTGGAAATTGCAGAGGTGCTGGCCATAATCTTCCAATCCTCCTTAGATATCGGGATGGTGGAAGAGGACTGGAGAATTGAAAATGTTACACCCTTGTTCAAAAAAAGGGAGTAAGGATAAACCCGCAACTACAGGCCTGTCAGTTTAACCTCGGTGGTGGGGGAGCTTTTAGAAACGATAATCCAGGACAAAATTAGTAGTCACTTGGACAAGCAGGAAAGGAAAGCCAGCAGGGATTTGTTAAAGGCAAATTGAGTTTAACCAGCTTGATTGAGTTTTTCGATGAGCTAACAGAGAGGGTCGATGAGGGTAGTGCTGTTGATGTTGTGTATGTGGACTTTCAAAAGGTGTTTGATATAGTGCCATATAATAGGCTTGTCAGCAAAATTGAAGGAATAAAAGGGGCAGTTGCTACATGGATACAAAATTGGTTAAGTGACAGGAGTAGTGGTGTACAGTTGTTTTTTGGACTGGAGGAAGGTATACAGTGGTGTTCCCCAGGGATTGGTACTGGGACCACTGCTTTTTTTGATATATATTAATGACTTGGACTTGGGTGTACAGGGCACAATTTCAAAATTTGCAGATGACACAAAACTTGGAAGTGTAGGAGGATAGTGATAGACTTCAAGAGGACATAGACAGTCTGGTGGAATGGGCAGACACATGGCAGATGAAATTTAACGCAGAGAAGTGCGATGTAATACATTTCGGCAGGAAAAACGAGGAGATATAAACTAAATGGTACATTTCTAAAGGGGCTGCAGGAACAGAGAGACATGGGGGTATATGTGCACAAATCTTTGAAGGTGGCAGGGCAGCTTGAGAAAGCGGTTAAAAAAAAGTATACAGGATCCTGGACTTTATAAATAGAGGCATAGAGTTCAAAAGCAAGAAAGTTATGATGAACCTTTATCAAACACTGTTTCAGCCACAACTGGAGTATTGTGTCAAATTCTGGGCACCACACTTTAGGAAGGATGTGAAGGCAGAAAAGATTTGCTAAAATGTTTCCAGAGATGAGGGACTTCAGTTGCATGGATAGACTGGAAAAGCTGGGATTGTTCTCCTTAGAGCAGAGAAGATTGAGAGGAGATTTGATAGAAGTGTTTAAAATCATGAAGGGTTTAGATAAAGTAAATAAAGAGAAACTGTTCCCATTGGTGGAAGGGTCGAGAACCAGAGGGGACAGATTTAAGGTGATTGGCAAAAGAACCAAAGGCGACATGAGGAAACACTTTTTTACGCAGCGAGTAGTTACGATCTTGAATGCGCTGCCTGGTGGTGGTGGAAGCAGATTCAATCATGGCTTTCAAAAAGGAACTGGATAAATACTTGAAGGGAAAAAATTTGCAGGGCTATGGGGGAAGAGCGGGGGAATGAAACTAACTGGGTTGCTCTTACAAAGAGCCATCAGAGGCTCGATGGGCTGAATGGCCTCATTCTGTGCTGGAACCATTCTGTGATTTTATTCAATGATTAACTCATGGCGAAGTAGAGATATGCCTTGCGTTCCAATTCTCCACAAATTGCTGGACGATTTGCTCTTCCGTTAGCCTCTCAAAGATCAAAAAAATTGGAATTTCACCATGTGCCTCTCCATTGACATTTATTGCGCGTCAAGAAATTGCTGGCTTTGTGCCGTAAGTGCGAATTAATCTCGCCGCAGCCATTTTAGCCTTCATGTTGCAACGACCCTGTCAATGGTGTGATTTACGGTCCTCACATGACACTGAAGGCACAAAAAGGGAGCATTCAATCTCCAGAAATCTCCACAACAGGTCCAGTAATTGTTGACCAGGGTCTCTGAGTCCTAAATCTATGCCTCCTCCCCTTACCCCAAGGATGACACACAAAACGAAGGACAGTCAAGATTCAAAGTCAAACAGTGGAACTTTCATTCAGTGCAACAGTTTAAACAAAAATTGAGGTAGCTAGTCAATTTAAATAAAATGCTAGATTTCTCCTTTGACACAGTTGTAAATGTAAATATGTTAAAATTATTAAAATTTTTCAAAGTTTCAAAAAGTTGCAAATGACTTCTCCCAGAATTAGTTAACAGCAGCAATAGTTATCAATAAATAGCACAGTGCCAGTAAGAGAACAACGACAATATCAATAAATATAACAAACTATTTACAAGACTTGCACCCTCAACTGAGGGCCAGCTGTGAGTGAGACTGAGCAGGAGGAGATGGACTCTGCGTGAGGGGGGCACCCTATTCCCTCCCATGTTTTGCCACTCCACGTGCAAGAACCCTTGTGCCAAGGGTAAGGCCTCCATGTCCAGCCTGTCGGTCGGGAGTAGGGATTTGGGAGCTGGGTTGCTGATGTTGCTCCGAGGGGACATAAGAAGCAAGTGGGCTGTGATTATGATATGAGAGACAGCTGCTGGCTACATCACTGGAGGATAAAAACCTCAACAGCCAGGTACCACAAGTCCTGTGCATCTTGCACTAAGTCTGGGGGTGGAAGGAAGTGGCCCAGGCACCTGCTGCCTTCCTGCTGGTCAGCAGCATTTCCCTTGTGGCCCTGGACTGTCTCCATAACAAATGCCACTGCAGGGGGGGCACATGAGCATCAGCTGCAGTACAGTCATACTTGCTATAAACATGTCAACACTCCACGCAACGGTTGCCCACAGTCTGATTAAGGAGCCACATATCCTGGTGCATGGATCCAAGAAGTTGCAAGTATTTGTCATGTTCCCCAATTAACTTCCTTCGCATTTCTGGACCCCTGTAGTCCTCCTCCCAGTCACGTTGGGCCCGACGTCCACTGTGTCTTACAGGGGACCAGGACCACATCTCCGCCACCTCCCAGTGGTCCCTCACCCCTCCCGACAGGTCGGACTCAGACTGCGAGTCCTCTCTCACAGGCCCGCGGCAGCAGATTGGCAGCTGCCGGTGAGAGGGGAGGTGTATGTATCTTATGTGGAGAGCTGGTGGGACCGGGAGTTGGAGATGAGTCTGGGCTCCCAAAGGGGTACGGGGATGTTCGTCGCAGTCAACTGTTCCCCACCCCCCCACACCCCCCCCCCCCCACAACAGGACCCTTGAGGTGCAGCGTGGGGATAGGATTGCTGTCGTCAAGTCGCCAGCCCTCCCTCTGGGATGGGCCGCCTCCTCTCCCTCTTCCCGGTCCCCCTGTTCCTCTTCCTCCCACTCAGTCACTGCCTCAATGCCCTCTGCAGCCCCCGCCTCCTCAGGTTGCTATGGACCCGTGGGAAGGAAGAAGAGAATGTTACAATAGTAAAGCATATTGATTTGCCACATCACATAATGTTTATCTTTGCATTCAATACAGTTGTCCCCCCTCTTATTCACAATCTTCTTTGTCTCTTGGCCAGGAGACAAAGCAAGAAGATGTGAAACCCACCTAGCCTAAATCCAATGTCTGCGTGGATCACAGATGACGCACCCTTGTAACCCTGCAGCCGCAGGGTCCTGTCCTCATGGAGGGGAAGCTCCCTCAGGAAGTTAATACCCCTACCCGTCATCGCTCGCTCCTGGGCATTATGAGCCATTTTACCCTGTACAGACAGAAAAATAGGAGAGATAGTATCACATGCTTTTACTGGGAGAGGGTTCTTTTCATGCATTCAAATGTGCTCGCTGCAGCAGAGATTAGGGTGTGAAATTCAGCATTTTGGGATGGCTGTCTCCCATGGCAACAGGGTTTGACGACTCACATGACTTTGGATGCAGCCTTCCACAAACAACTTGTAAAGCAAATTTAAAAAGCTGTCTTGTCTACATGAATTAACACTCAGACTGCAGTTTTAAAATTGTTCAATAATCCTTACCTTTCCTGCTTTGGTCAAATCATTATATTTCTTCCTTCACTGATCTGCTGTCCATGGGACCGTGATATTACAGTGAGGGTCTCTGCCACCTCCTTCCATGCCATCGTGCTTATTTTGCGGGGAGTCCTTGACCTCTCATTCCCCAGCAGCCAGTGACGCCTCATCTCTCCCCAATCTAAGTGTCCCCGCAGGTCATCGACCACAAAGTTGTGGGATCTCTTCTGCCTCTTCTTGCAACATTTTTCAAAACTTATTTTCTGTGAGAAAGTGTATATGCAAAACACAGGTAATTACTTTCAACTGCTTTGTAAAAAGATTTTTTAAAGTTTTTTTTTTAATTTTAGTAACTTTTTAAAGTTAATTTAAGGTCACTTATCTCACAGAGCCACACCTTAACCGAGTTGATGGCTTCTGTTTTCAGCTACTTATAGTGCCATGTGGTTGGTCTGTGTGATGGACGATGTTCATGAGGTCCCAGGTGCGATGTTGACATCGCTGCGCCATTATTAATTTGCATTTCCAGCAATTTACAGCGCAAATATTGTGCGATCTGAAGGGTGAGGTAAAAACTCCAATTCACATCACTCGCCAGGAGTTGTGCCCGCTCCAGCGGTGTTTCAGGTGTTGACCCTTTTACTTCCCCTCGTGTGTCTGTTTTGAGATTTTTTTGTATTTACCCCATCCCCTTCCTTTTTTACTCCTTTTTTAAATACTGTTCATTTGCAAGTTCTGACAAAGGGGTAATATCAAAATCGTTACCTTGTCTGTTCTCTCCACAGACATTAAAATGGAAAGTTTGCTGAATTGTAACTCTCGTACCAGGCTGTTAACTCATGATACTGTAAAGCATATATCAGAGAATCCAAAATGAATATGTATGTGTTCTAAGATATTTATATTTTCACCCTTTTTACTCGCTCTGGTTCTCCTTGCATCACATTACAAACTCCAACAAAGAGGACAGGTCAGTGACCTGGTATCAACTATCTCTCATTGGTACTCTGTAGCAAGATGCTAAAAAGTGCTCAAGATTGCTGAGTCTTCCTTTGGTATTTCCTCCCCACCTCTGACGAAGCACCCTGCCTTTGCTTGTCAGTAACCAGTCTGCATGGTTGAGATTTGTAACTCCATGTGAGGAATTGGAGGTGACCTTATGTTCATGCGATTAAGTGGGTTTGGGTAAACTTAAGCTTTTGGAGAAAATAACGTGGTACGACAAATAATCCATCCAGAATGTGTTTTGGACCATTCTTTTCCAGAAGGTGTTTTCAGTATTTAATGGTAATCTTAACAGAAATGTGTTGCTTTTTGAATTTTAAGAAAACAAACTGGCAGTTTCCTAAACAGTTTAACAGTGGAAAGACTTAGGTGTGCAATATATTGTACACCATAGAATAATTGGTTTCAACAAGTGATTGTCAAGTGGACTGGCTGGAGCTTAAAAATATCTATAACTGGGACTATATTGGGGTTGGAATTGCATGAGCAAAAAAGACTTGATCGATATTGGGAAGAGGCTAGGAGGTTTAAACCGAACATATCAGATATTCTAAACTAGTTTGTGAAGAAGAATTGGATTGAAGAATTTTCAATCCGGAAGTTGATACAGGTAACTACAAAAGTAGCCAATTGTGACAAGAAAAATATGATTAGTAATTAATAATTAAGTTGTAAAAGGATATAAATGAGCTGTGTAATTACTAACCTAAAAACCAATGGGAACAAATAGATATAGAGAGGGAAATGGGCTAAAAATCTTAAATTGAAAAGGAAAAAGTATAGGAGTTAATAACGGAGGTCAATTCATTATTGGTAAAATGAAATATTTTGGCACATGTTAGGATTGGGGGAGGTCAGGATTACTTTTCCCAAAGTAAAAATGCTCAGAATGTATAACTGTGATTCTACAGTGACCCACCAGCGAGCATTCATCAATGTACACCAGCATTTGAGAATATATAACTTTTTAAATTTAAACGTTCTTAAGCACATAACTAGAATTTATAAAATGATATTATTTAGACCTATTTAGAAAATACAATTTATAAAAAATTTTACAATGATATGTGATGAGAAGTGTCTCCCCTTGTTTTCATTCATTGTATCAAGACTAATGTTAGCTAATGTTTCAATTTTAAAGTGCAGGAAGGAATGTTTAAGAATGCACTTTCTGCATCAAAGTAAGTACTTCTGTATATGTCAGAAAATGATATAACTGAGACCTGGTTTAAACCCAAGATGGACACAAGTTTCATAAAGCAGGATTTAGGATGTCCACAGGAGACTTGATGAATAATAGGGAGAGTTAATGTTTCCAGTCAGTGGGAATGTGACAATCCATCAAAGTGTAGGTATATCCTCAGAGGAAAGACTGTCTCAGTCAGTTCTGCCAAAAATCTCTTGCAGCAAGGAAAGGACACTAATATTAGGGAACTGATATAAACCACCAGGACAAAGAAGAAATTGTGTTGGGGCCTATGAAAGTCCAGGTCGTACTCACAGGAGGATTAGATTACCTTGAATTTATTTACACAAAGAGAATCTCTTTTGAAAGAGGAGAAGAAAAATTACGACTGGCATAGGACTACCTTTAGATTCAGCATGTTAAAAAAAAAGTTTTAGGGGCTGATTTTCCTGGCCCCTCTCTGCGCTTTTGTTGAACAGGAGTAGCACATCTACAGTGCGCTGTACGTACAGGTCTAGGAACCTCCAGTATCCCCAGTCCTGGGCTACTAACATGTGAACAAGCTATTCCCCCCCAGGGGCAAAGGTCAGGATAATCACGTATCCCACCCCCACACCCCCCCCCTCATTATTTCGTAATGACTTTGAGATGGTTGACAAACTTTTATGGGGAGTACTTTTGAGAATTAATAGTGCATAAATTAAATAAATTCCTTCTTTTAAATAGACAATATTTAACATTAAGTTCTATCTGACCAGGAGTAGGTCAGAGTTTTGAAGACTGGAGAAGACACGCATCCATTACAAAGACAAACAAATATAGACTGTGGAACTACTGTGAGTTTGAAAAATGTATTTAGACAAATGGATAGAGATTTAAATTGCAAAGGGAAAATGGTAAAAGAGAGTAAAACAAGTTATGGAGGTCAACAAAATATTCAATTTCTATGCTTGAAAATGGATTAAAATGCAAGTATATAAGAGAAAAAGTGAGTATCTTGAACATTTTATGGAAATGGAGATCAAGTAAGCCTGAAAACAAATATATTGGAAAATAGATTGAGATGAAGTAAAGATTACTGAGACATGGAGAGATAAATTGGTGAGAAATAATTGCAGTAGTTGTAAAGGATATGTTTGTTGTTAGGAGACAAATCATTACAGAAAAATTGAGCTGCCTTAAGAATGCAGGATGCAATACAATGGTTGAGTGAACAATATGGTCAAGCTTTTACATATTTGTTTCTGATCTTTATTGATACCGGAGAAGCACAATAATATTTCCAATCTAAAAGCTAAGGTGTTATGGATTCTTAAGAGAATTTTACAGAAATAGAGTTTTTCAAAGAAAGTGGCACTAATGGAATATCTCCATTAGTATTTAAGCAATTGTGGAAGATTTGAAGGGTGGGCTGGCTGGGGTATCTTGGAAATTGGAATAATGCAAATTCAACACCATAAAAGCAAATATGATTCCAACCTTCAAATGACAGAGGTACAAATGAACTGAGCAATTAAATGCTAGTTTGCTCAACATGGTTAATAGATAAATTCTAGAGTTTTCTACGAAATTCAGGATTATCTAATGGGGTCAATGATAATAAATAAAGAACAGCGTGGAAGAACAAATATAGTCTAGTTGCCCTTTCAGCAGGCATTTGGAAAGGTCCCTTTAGAATACTTACAGCAAAAATGACAATTCAAGGAATCAAAGGTGAAGTTAAACATTTTGGAGAAAACTGGCTTGACAATAGAAAACAGAAAGTAGCCATAAATGAAAATAGTTCAAGGTAGGCATTACAGACTATTACAGTCCTCGAGGAATAAATGCCGGAACCACCGCTGTTCATTATATTTATTAACGACCTCAGTGAAAGTACTGGAAGCAGAATCTCCAAGGAGAGCTATCATTCAAAGGAATTTGCAGAGAATTAAATCATAAGAACTTAGAAAGTCGGGAATGGGGAAAGAAGACCATCAGCTCATCCATCTTACTTTATCATTTAGATTCATATTCATGACCTGCATAGATCATTTTTATCCCCCTGCTGCCTTAGAGCCTGGACAATTTTGTGACAAATGACACGAGGTGGTGGCTTAGTGGGTAAGTGCATGGTGTGGTACTGAGACTGAGCCATGTGAACCAGGAAGCTCCAAGGATCTATTCCACACTTGTTCCATTCTCTGTCAGCATCCCCGGTTTAGGAAGCGGGAAATGAGCATGAACAGTAACCACTTGGGTAGCGTTAAAGAGGACTACTGCTGCCATTGGAATTCTCCCCAATATCACTCCTTCTCCAGGACAGTAAGAATAGGTTGAGAAATCAGAGGGAAAAGGGAATTTAGTATTGATAAATACAAGATACTGCATATTAATGCAAAAAATATTACATGGTTTCCACAACGAGTACTCATTAAGATTGGTGTCAAAAGAGCAGGAAACCGGAGGAAGATAGTGATAACAGGCATTGGTTGTATTATCAATAGTTTTCCATCCTGCTCATTTTACATTCATTACATTAAAGTTGTGACATTGTTTTATTGCCGACTGCTCGATAATGTTAACTGAGGGTTTGCCATAATGCCGATAGATGCAATGAATTCTCAGGTGGCACCCAGTGCTCCTGATTTGAGTTGGAGTTATTGCATTTTGCAGAATGGAAGCTATGTTGATGAGCACTGCAACTGCATTGAAGGTGAGAAACAGTGGGGATTCCAGCTCAAAAGTGATCCATGCAACCAACTTCTACTGATCAGTACAATTGATGGGAATGCAGAGTTAATGAAAATTGATTTCAGCAAGCATGATTTCAGCATTACATCCACCGAATCAATGCATGCAGTGATCACCTGAAGCTGATTCTACTGTGTGCCCTGCCTGACATCATCAGCAAGGGTAGATTGGGAGTCAAGGCTTTATATGGCCCTTTTATATCGCACAAGACCCATGCTAATGCTGCCAGGTTCCCCATTTTTAGCTGGTCTTCGAGCATGCCGGTTGTGAATAATCCCAACAGTTTTACATTTGACGTGCAGCTGGCTGCATGAGACTCACACTTGAGGAACTGAAAGCACAATCATTTTATAAGCACCTATACGAGATGATGACCACCCATTTCAATTAGCCATGGGACCCTGTGTATAGACGAAGAAGCACTTAACTGTTCCTAATGCAGGCCAATGTATTGCCAGGCTGAAGCTGTTGAGGGAGGTGGTTCCTGACCTGTGCCACTTCATGAATGACTTGCTGTAATCTATAGTCAGCACTGAGTTCCCTGTAGTCGTCAAGGTAATAGCTTCCAAGACACAACATGGGTATTAAAGGGTAAGCTGCTATTTAGTCCATAAAGCCATATAACAGGTGATTGATGTGCAGTTTGGAGATGCCTGTCAATGCACCAACTTGGGCATGGAACAGCACCAGGATCTCCCAAAGAGAATTGGTCTTTTACCAGCCTGCATGGTTCTCGAGTTCAGAGAATAGTCAACTGTACCTATGTGGCTATTCATGTACTGCCCAATAATGTCATTGTATACATAAATCAAAAGGACTTTTACTCTACAAAGTGCAGATGAAGGCATCAATGAATTGCCATTGCCTTTCCTGTGCTACCAGTGAATCTTCTCCTCAGGAAATAATTTCAGTGTGTACATTAATACCCGCTTCCCTGGGAGTATTTATTTCTACGTACATCCTGCCCTAATACAGTGATTTCAATGGGTGACATGTGCAATGCTCTGCAATTGTGGCTCACAGTACTTCTGCACAGCCTTCCCATCATTGCTCAGATATGATACAATGAGACCGATGCCCAGACCATAAAATATTGTGTGTTCAAACTTTGCTGCAGGCGTCTGCACTGTTCTCATGACTGCCTGACGTATACCCCTGAAATGGTTGCTAAAATAGTCATGATGTTTGAAACAGCACAACACTGTCATTGATTACTTTTTCGTTCTTGGGCTGTGAGCGGCACAGGTAAACTACATTAATTATCCATCCGTGGTTGCCCTTTTGTCCTTGAACTTCTGCAGTCTTTGTGGGATGGTGTTCTCAAAATCGTGTTAAGTAGGGAATTCCACAATATTAAGCCAGAGACAATGAAGGAATGACAATATAAGGTCCAAGTCAGGATGGTATGTGACTTGGAGGGAAACTTTGAGGTAATGGCATTCCTGCAGCATTGCTGCTTTTGACATTCTCAGTGGTAGAGGTCGCAGGGGAGGGAGGTGCTGTCGAAGTAACCTTACTGAGTTGCTGCAGTGCATCCTGTAGATATACACATCAGCATGCAGTTCACCGAAGATCAGAATACACTACTGCAACAGTAGAATGAGGAGGAGCCCCACAATTATTTCCTGAGGAGAAGGATCACTGGTAGCACAGGAAAGGCAGCAGCAATTCATTCATAACTTTATCCCCTGCACTGCTGTACTGAAACATTTGTCTTGTGCTGGCTACAATGATGTCCATCCTGTTCACTTGCCTAAGCTGCTCTACATCTCATCAACATGTGTATGATTTAAATCGTGGCCAGATTTATTTTACACGATTGTGCATAACTGTGCAGAACCCTGTATCTCTATTACATTAACTGAGTATGTGTACAAAACTGTGATGTGCAGAAAGATGTATTAATGCACAAACATTTATATTTGGAAATGGGTGCCACCAAATTTATGAATGAGGCCAATTCACTGTGCATCTATGACACTGCCCTTGTATTGGTAACTAGTGCTTCTCAAACATGTGAGTCTGAATCTACCTCCATGCCATGGATCTTGTGGGTGGCCAGAAGAAGGTGGGTGAGAAAGGCCTCTATCTGCTCCTGTAAGATAGAAAGCCTCTGCCTGTAGTCACAAGCTACCGACTGCTTCTGATATTAAAAAAAATGCTCTTTTTTTTAACATGCAGGAGAGTGTCCGAGCCTGTGGATTGAAATTCTATAGAGTGATGGATTACAATCAAGTGGCATCTGAGATCTGTTTCATGCTCATTTTTGATAACCTATTTAATTCAGGGTAAGATCACTTCCAGTTTAGTTACATTGCTTTCCATAAAAGTCGTTATTCCATTCAAATTGGATTGTAGAAACTACAACTTGGTGTGCCTGTTCCTTTTTTAAGCAGCACTGTTATCCCAGTAAATCATCTTGGCAGATTGCCTGCCTCAAATTATGCACGTGAGCAAGAAGAAGGAAGTCTTTTCTCTCGCATAAATATTTTATAACTGTCTGCTGATAACCATCCAGAAATAGAATTCTTACCCCTTTGCATTAAGGCAAGGGCTCAATATGCCTCTGCTCTTATGATTGGTTTATCACACCAATTTTATCCATGTTACTCACTTAAGGAAGAAGGATTCTGACCAGGAGGCACTCAACCTTTTGTAGGGAAGGGGTAGATTTCTGCCCTGCAAAGATCTCATTAAAATGATTTATAACTATAATTAATTTCAGAGCTACCCATAGAAGCTATGCCGTCAGGCTCCATATATGAGGAATTGCTCTCCATTACTGCTGCTGATGCTAAGCTCGTGTTCAAGTGGCTGTATTCCCACACACGTATAGTTGTGCCTTTTTGAACGAGTGAATGTTCAGGTTAAGATGACATACGAATATCTGCAGGGACACTGGTCTTGTGGAATTAGTCAGGTTTTAAAAGCCTTTTCTCCAATTCTGGCTAATGAATTAAATTGTTTTTTTTTCTTGCTAATTAGTTTTTCTATTATAATGTAGGGATGAAAATAGTGACATAATTCCTCCATAAATTGTTGTGCTTTCAAATTGAGCAAGCATTTCAGCATCAAACACTCTGAGGGTAGGTATAACATAGCTGGCTGCAGAGTAAAGCTCCTTCCACTCTATCCCAAGAGTGTGCCTGTGCCCCGACTTTATAACAGCAGTTCTGACTGCACTACAATGGCATTTTTGCTTTCCATACAAGGCATCCATGTGGTCTGAATGCGTTTCATACATGTTAACCTAGAAAGCTGGTAGAAAAAGCTGATGCCTCAGGATGGCCTCTGATTATAAGCTTATGATGTGTGAAAACAAGTATAAATTGGTGTTGTAAAATTGTTTACAATTGTCAACCCCAGTCCATCACCGGCATCTCCACATCATGAAAACAAGTAGTTATACAGGGTTTGTAATTTAAGCTGTAGGTATACACCACATTCTTTCACTTGTATTGGAGGGGGAAAAAAATACATGAAAGCTTGAAGAGCAAAATCCAAATATTGAATGCATTAAGTTGGTAGTGCATTTGGATGAGGGTCCAGGGCATGGTCCCTCCGCAAAGCTTGAATTTTTACATTTAAAAATGATCCATTCTGGTTCATTCTAAGCACTTTTCTTGGTCATAAATAATTGATTTAAATCTTAAAAAGGTGATATTTGGATTTTCAACTAACCAACCAATGCACCACTTCCCGAAAAATTGCCTCAACACGTTCAAACCCCCACTCCAAGTTCACGCAGGCACTCGACCCCCACTCTATGCTCAGTGCAGAGACACTGCACCAAATCCAACACCTCACCCTTTCACAGAGATACTTTCTCTCCTT
The DNA here is from genome assembly GCF_035084215.1 of Heptranchias perlo. Taxonomy (NCBI): domain Eukaryota; kingdom Metazoa; phylum Chordata; class Chondrichthyes; order Hexanchiformes; family Hexanchidae; genus Heptranchias; species Heptranchias perlo. The sequence continues at coordinate 133,750,005 of NC_090328.1, read as the reverse complement.
CAACCCTCACAATTTGTCCAGGCTCTTCTCCCCCTGCTTTCCACATCCCCAAATTCAACCTGCCGCTATTTTCCCCTTCCAGCTCAGCTCAAGTTAATACTAATCTTCCACTCCCATTCAAGCTGGTGCTTTTCCCCCACCGTGTCTCCAAATTTATCCTTACCTCTTATCCTCTAGTTCAAGCTGACACTTGTTCATTACACTTTTCCCTTCAGTTCATGCTGGTAATCCATTTCCACCCTTTCCCAGTTCATATTGGCACTATTTCCCTTCCTCCCACTCATTAATGCTGGCACTCGGTAACCGTCACTCCTTCCTCTCTATCCCAGAGCACCACTCTAAGCTTCTATCCTTCATCCCTTCATTGCCATCCATTTTCCCCTTTCAGTGCCATCATTTGCCCTGATTCCATTACTTTCTCCCTTCATTGCCATCCATTGCTTTCCATATTGTTTCTCATTTACCCTTCAGTGTCCCTCATCATCACCCTCACACCACCTCCCCCCAGTTGCCACCATTCCCCTCCTCCTCCAAATCCAGCTGGTGATGTATCAGACTGGGCTCCCCTTTTCTCGATGTTGCTCCTGCCACCAACGATAGTCATTCTGGCTGTATAGTGTAGGCGAGGAGCCCTGCTGCCACAAAAGTTCCTGTCCACAGTAGACAGCAGCCAGGATTACCAGCATGGAGGAGAGGGGTCTTGATCCTGTACATTAACAAGTAAATGATGGGAAGAGCAGGGATTCAGGTAGGAGCCGGGAGCCTTGGGAAAGAAAGCAGAGACAGTAATGAAGGGAGAGAGACTCATTTGAAAATACTGACAAGCTGACCAGGGCCCCAAAATGCTGCCCTCGGCATAAATCTCTATAGATTGCCGAATCTGTTCCAATTACTATCAAATTAGGAGCAGTTTTATGCTATGGGTCCCCACTTGCTCGGGCTGTGATAAGGCTGCCCAAATTAATTTTATGTAGCATTCTTACAGCACTTGATCTGTAGTCGAGCCACATATCGGAAGCAGGACACCGTGGCAGAAAGAAAACATGAACCACAAAGACCTTGCATCTCTTTTAAATAGCATTATTCCACAATTAACATAAAGGAGACTGATGGCAATTAAGCAGAATGCGCAGTTATGGTTGAAGGTTTTTGATCTAAATCAATCTAAGATATTTATACTGGAGCAGAAACAGCAAAATTATCTCTATGGTGAAGGGTCCTACTTTATAATAGGCTGGTGGGAATGATGGGATTAGGCCACGGAAATTAAACAAAACTCCAGAATATCTATCCAATGCCACTTGCCGATCAAACTTCTTCACAAGGCTACAACAAGAGCCTCCCCTTAAAATTTCAGGGAGGGCTGAAATTCTATTTCTAATTACTAATTTTAAAAAGTAACTACAATAAGAAAATTAAATCAAAAGGATAAAATTGAGGGAGATCAAAACAAAAGTTCCATGTGGTGCCCACTGGTCATGGAAGGCATCCAGTGAGGCTACAAACACTCATATTGATGATGTGGAGATGCTGGTGATGGACTGGGGTTGACAATTGTAAACAATTTTACAACACCAAGTTTTTATTTGAAATTTACAAGCTTTCGGAGGCTTCCTCCTTCCTCGGGTAAATGTCAGGAACTCATATTGATGTTCAAGGATCACCTGGGTATGAACTATAGCTTGAAACATGAGTGAGCTGTCAGAGGATTCCTGTCTCCATGGTGAAAGATTTTATTTTATGATGATGTGGAAAGGTCTATCTTATATAGGCCATTGGGAACTTAGCCCCACAAGGACATGGTCAAGTGTCTCCTCTTAAAGGAATGGAACCACTACTATATCAATGTGGGTGGGTCACAAGGTCACCCACATTAATTTTCTTAAAACAATTAAGAAGCTAAGATTGGGAGAAATTATGACAAAAATTACATGTCATGCCCATTGGTCCCGGAAAGCATCCAGTGAACAAGAAGACACCATAAATTTGTGCTCAAGAGTCATCGCCACATACTATGTTAAGTAGTCGGACAATTACTATCCCCACGATGAAGGGCCCATTTTGGAGAGGCCAGTATTGACTAGCCAGACAAGCCATGTGGAAGCAATCAAAGTACCATCACTGATATTATTTGGGAGGATTGACTAACCCAAACCAGTTTTTAAACAAGAATACAATTAACTGGTGCTAGTTTGCATTAGCCAGTTGAGGGGGATGATCAAGTGCCCTGTTTGATGAAGGATATCAATAAAGATGGAAAAGGATTTGGATGTGACTATTGATCGCTCATTGAAAGTTTCTAGTCGATGAGAAGATGTTATCAGCAAGGCCTAATGGATACTAGGACTAGAAATTGAAACAAGTTATGTCAAACTTGTACAGATTACCAAATGGGATAACATTCACAATAGTGTGAAGTCTTAGGCAGATCGTCTTTTAAAAAAATCAACGCATTCAAGTAATTCAAAATGAGCAACAAGGATGATTTCAGGATTTATGGCTCTCGATTATAAATAAAGACTCACAGAGCCGATTTTAATTTAATTGGGTGAAAGAAGATTGAGTGAGAAGTGATCAAGATCTTTAAAGTGGCGAGCACCGTAGATAATGTGGACATCAGCAGACTATTCTATTTAGATATCAACACAGGACGAGAGGCATAAGTTCAATATTAGTAAAACTCAAACAAGACGAGAGTTTAGAACCAAAATCCCCACAGGGTAGTAAGGGCTTGCAGTAAAAAATAAGTGATGTGTTGATTAGCTCTTTCAAAAAAGACAATTGTGTAAAAAGATGGTCAGCAATGGGACTGAAAATGATGGGAGACTGAAATGATCAATTCACTCTGAAATTTCCTGTGCCACAGGGTTTTGTAGGAGGGGGGTGGAGGGAGTTTAGTTGTTGTCTGTGGAGGATGGCCAGCATGATCAGTGGAGATGCAATAGATACATGTATGGATATTTGACAGCTCTTGACTCCCTATAGGAATCAGGAAATATTTATACAGAACTTTTACCTCAAGAAATTATGTATGAAGTTGAAGTGGGTTTTACATGACCTGTGGAAGGAGCAACTTTACGAGCTGAATGGCCTTTTCTTACCTGTATTTACAAGCCAAAGGTGTACATTTTGCTCCCACTCCATATTTTGTCAGTGGGATTGGTCTATTTTTAAAACAATCATAGTTGTCTATTATAATAAAAAGAGAAAATGCTGGAGAAGCTCAGCAAGTGAGGCAGCATCTGTGGAGAAAGAAACAGAGTTAACGTTTCAGGTCGAAGACCTTTCGTCAGAACTGGAAGATGTTAAAGAGTTAAAGTTTTTAAGCAATTACAGAATCAGGGAAGGGGGGGGAGAGGGAGGGGAGGGGAGGAAAGAACAAAAGGGAAGGTCTGTGATAGGGTAGAGGGCAGGAGTGATTAAATGACAAAAGGGATGATGGTGCAAGGCAAGGAGGGTGGTAATGGGACAGGTTAAGAAACAGAAGATGGGTTTGGAGTAGCTGTAAATGGCATCAGCAGAACCATTACCAGCACTTGCTATCCAAAAAAATGGGAACTGTGGTTATGATCTGAAGTTATTGAAATCAGTGTTGAATCCGGAAGGTTGTAAAGTGCCTAAACTAAAGATGAGGTGCTGTTCCTCAAGCTTGCATTGAGCTTCATTGGAACAGTGTAAGAGGCCGAGGATAGAGAGGTCAGAGTGGGAATGGGACAGGGAATTAAAGTGGGAAGCGACTGGCAGGTCAGAGTCACGCTTGTGGACAGAGCAGAGGTGTTCAACAAAGCATTTGGAGGAGACCTCCACATTAGGGAGACGAAACGCAGATTGGATGATCACTTTGCTTCAGGTCATAACCACTGCTCCCATTTTTTCGGACAGCAAGTGCTGGTAATGGTTCTGCTGTTGCCATTTACAGCTACTCCAGACCCATCTTTTGTTTCTTAACCTGACCTGTTGCCACCCTCCTTGCCTTGCCTGAGCACCATCTTCTTACTTGTCGCTGTCAAAGTCACCACTGCCCTCAACAACTTCTCCTCCGCATCCTTCCAGGGTGCCACCGGGGACATCGCGGACGTCTCTCAGTCGTCTGCACAAAAGAGCCCTGCAAATACACCTACACCCACTCTGCAGTGACACAATGGGTGTCATCAGTTGTGGGTCTTCATTGTGATCCTCAGGAAAGGGCATTATTGCACAAACCAGACAAGATTCGCAAAGACGTGACAGTAGTGGTGCCAGTATAATATGTACCGTGAGTTGGTCAGAAATTCAATATAAGTAAAAACCATGACAAACCCTCAAACACCCTTGTACATCCCCTTCATGCTCACGACACGTTTGCCTTACGTTGCCTTCTGCACATATGTGATGCATGCCCTGTGGCTGCAGCACAGGTGGTGGCAGGTTGAGTGAGACTGACCGTGAAAGAGATGCATGAGAGGATGAGTATGAGATAGAGCCATGAGATTGTATGAGGATTGGGTTGAGTGGTAGTGGCAGGATGAGTACTGGTAAGATGAGGATGAGGTTTGAGTGGGTGTGAGGGGTGATGTAACAGAGTAGTGTTGGCAGTGCAGAAGGAGATGTGGGGTGGGGGCGGTGATGTGACAGATGGAGTGTAGGGGAATGAGTAAGTGTACTCACTTTGGCTGACCTACTGAGGTCATTGCAGCGCCTCCTGCACTGTATGCAGTTGCTCGATATGTTGGTGGTGCAGGTGACCTCCTCTGCCACCTCGAGCCAGACCTTGGTGGCAGAGGCAGGCCGCTTCCTCCCGCCCACCAGGGGGAAGATCTCTGTCCTCCCTCTCCTCCTCACCCCATCCAGAAAGACCTGGAGTGAGGCATCATTTAACCTGGGAGCAGCCTTCCCCCTGGGCTGCTCCATGCTGTAATTTTTCCTATTTGTTGCAGCATTTGTCAGTGGAGGACTGCCCCTTTAAATAGAGCTCCTCCAGCTGACAGACCTTACTGCGCATGTGCAGCCCGCCCGCCGCGCAGCTTATCAGTGGGAAACCCGGAAAAAGAGGTAAGTGTATCCAATCAGTCTGCGATTGTGCGCGGGGCAGACTGATTTCACCGGACGCGTTACCTACGCGCCCAATCGACCCCCCGCCGCGAACCCACCGCCATGGTAATATCGGGCCCATTAACTCTGTTCCTTTCGCCACAGATGCTGCCTGACTTGCTGAGCTTTTCCAGCATTTTCTGTTTTTATTTCAGATTTCCAGCATCTGCAGTATTTTGCTTTTGATGGTTGTCTATCATTTTTTTTCCAGTTTCTCCTCAGTAATATGCAGAACATATTGAAAAGTGAACATAATGCAAGGACATCCCCTTGTCTACATCAGATCAACAAATCCACCACACTAAAACAAAAGCAAAATACTGTGGAGGCTGGAAATCTGAAATAAAAACAGAAAATGCTGGAGACACTCAGCAGGTCAGGCAGCATCTGTGGAGAGAGAAACAGAGTTAACGTTTCAGGTCGAACTCCTTTTATCAGAACTGGAAGAACTTGGAGATTTAACATTTTTTAAGCAGGTGCAGAATCAGAGTGTTCCGCTCCCATTTCCTTGAACAGCAGGGGATGTTATCAGTTCCACCTCCTCTTTTTGATTCTTTACTTGTCCCATTACCACCCCCTTTTGCCTTGCACCATCATCCTTTTTGTAATTTAATCACTCCCGCCTCCACCCCATCACAGACCTTTTCATTGTTCTTTCCTCTACTCTCCTTTATCCTGGCTCTCTACTTGCTTAAAAACTGTTCAATTTCTTCCAGTTGAAGGTCATCGACCTGAAACCTTAGCTCTGTTTCTCTCTCCAGAGATGTTGCTCGACCTGCTGAGTGTTTCCAGCATTTTCTGTTTTTAAATCCATTACACTCTTTGCCTAACAAAATGGGGGTTATGTGGAGAGCCATGGAAAAAGCATTGTAAATCTGTGTAACTTTTCTTTTGAACTGAATGGATGGGAGAAATCTATGGCTGACTGCTGACTACGCATAGCACTGAGCCTACAGTTACCATCTCTTTTAAGGATTGTACATAATGGTGTTTACTCAGCATGCATTTTGTATTGGGTAATGATGTCATAATGAATGCCTCCTGATATAATTTTTATGATCTTGATCAGTGCAGTGCAGCACTCTCTAGCACACAGACAAGTGAAGAAAGTTATTTGCAGAAGAAAGGAGGTCATTTTTTTTTTAGCATTTATTTAGTATTGATGGTCTTTTTGAAGGGAACAGCACCCTTTTTAGGATTTGCAATTTGGTATGTTCCATAATATTATCAGCAACTTTTGAAAAGTTGTGCATTTTTTCAAAGTTGTAAGAACGATATGAAAATGTTATGTTCTTGATCTAACCAGGATAGCACTGTGTGCCTCGGAAGATACAGAATTCTGGCCCTATTAGAACTGGTATTCTTTTCTAGTTTGGAATCAGGATACAAAGGTTATCGTTAATAATGGCTTTATTACTACCTAACCACTGAGATGGATCTTTTGAAGAAAGATACCTGTACTCATTTTTTTTTTAGCAAGTAGCCTCTCAAGAGGGTTGCTTATAATCTTGTCAGGTGTCTGCCTGTGCACACGTTACAAAAAATGTTATCAGCCTGCTATTTGAACAGAGCATCTTGTGGGGATTAAACTCCTCATGGATGGTAGTTACCTCAAGGTCTAAAACCTTCCATTCTGAAGGAATTTGCTGTGTAAAAAATAAATTATAGCAACTTTTTTTCGTTATTGAGTCTCTGTAGACTGTTTTGGCTACAGTGACCTACTAACTGTTGACTTGCCATAGGAATAGGAAGTTAATAGACAGATATGGCCCTGTTTTTCCCCAACCCATTATACATGTTGGGAGCTGTAGTTTGATCATAGTCCTGCAGGTTTGACTATATAATTTGATTATGAATTCCAGAATGCATAGTAAACGTAATTATGGTTAGTTGACATTACAACCTTAGGTGATTTTTTTCCCCCTCCTCTCGAGGTAATGATGTATACATAACAGTCTGGCAAGTTTGCTATTGTTTCAACATAACCTTGGACATGCTAGCCCTAGTTCTCCTCGAATAGGTCATGGTCAGGGTTATTTATGCTGGCAGTTGTAATCTGATTATGCACCTGTAGTTTTGATCTTATAATTGGACACGTAACAGAATGCACAGCAGACTTTCCTGCAATGTGAAAATAGGTCATGCATTGTTTGTGAAGTAAATTATGTTAATAATTCAAAATACGCATCTCAAATCATTAATTGCTCATTCAGCTAAGATGACAGCACTAACTTAATGTAAGAAGGACATAAGAAAACCATGGACTGTGAAAAGTTAAATTTCGTCCATCGAGCCTATTCCCTCCAATGTAACACGCATGACAGCCATGTCAGGACCTTAAAAGACAAACCCAGTCCAAAATTTCAGGGGAAGGCAAATTAAACCAGTTGAAGCTTTGAAAACGCAAAACAACAAACACTCTTGCCATGTATTGAATAACATATCACAGTGTTTCAGAACTCTGTCTAAATCTATCCCGATAACACTTATTCCCACTTCCGACCAGATAATCATCCAACCTCTTTTTAAAGAGCTCAGTGTTTAGCACTAACCAACTTGCATGGAAGTCCATTCCACGCATCAATCATTATGTGAGAAAAAAGTTCCACAATTCCTGCCTGAGGCTTGATTGTCTTGACTCTATGGGGTCAATTTTAGGATGGCCGAGCGGGTGCGTTCGTGGCGGGGGTTTCCTAAAATTGGGGAATCCCGGAACGGGTCCGGAGCCCGGCTCCAACCCGCCCACTACCGGGTTCTCCAACGATGCGAATCGGTGCGCACGCAGCCCCCGCATGAGGGACTCCCACCGGCAATTAAAGCCGGCGGGATGACGGTTTAGAATGTTAGGGAGGTACTTGAGGTCGTTGACGGACCTCATTGGGAAGAGATTTTAGCAGGGATGTGATTTTGGACTCTCCTCAGCGTGTTTCCCATGCTGTGTTGTTGCAGACGTGTTTCAGTCAGCAGCCATTGGGAGATGCAGAGGATTCCTTGACAGTTGGGGGGAATACCTCATTCATTGCAGCAGGGCACTCTGTCACCTCAGACAAAGTTTTGCCTGACACACCGTTGTCTTCACACTCCAAATTATTACATCAAACCCTAAACTCTGCTGTCCAAACATATTTACCTACTTTGCGGACCCCCTCACACTCACACCGTCAGGATTGGTGGGGGGGGTTTCCATAGCTGCATTCATCACTCCATTGCAGGACGAGCAACATCACCAGCCTCGCCAGGCACGCCGTCCACCTCCGCCACGTGGAGCTACACAACACAGTGCTGCGCAACAGGCACCTGCACAAAGTAGTCGAGCAACTACACATACACCCACTGTAGGGTGACCCAATGGGTGGCATCAAGGGTCTTCTTGGAGAACCTCATGAAAGGGCATTATTGCACAAGCCAGTCAAGAATGGCCAAGACATGGCAGTAGTAGTGACAATATAATATGTAATGTGAGTTGATCAGAAATCAAAATTAAGTAAAAACCATGACAAACCCTCAAACACCCTTGTGCATCCCCTTCATGCTCATGATATATTTGCCTTACGCTTCCTACTACACATATGTGATGCATGCCCTGTGGCTGCAGCACAGGTAGTGGCAGGTTGAGTGAGGCTGACCGTGAAAGAGATGCATGAGAGGGTGAGTATGAGACAGAGCCATGAGATTGTATGAGGATTGGGTTGAGTGGTAGTGGTGGGATGAGTACTGGCGAGGTGAGTAAGTGCAGGTAAGATGAGGATGAGGGATTCAGTGGGTGTGAGGAGTGATGTGATAGAGTAGTGTTGGCAGAGCAGAAGGAGATGTGGGGTGGGGACGGTGATGTGGCAGACGGAGTGTAGGGGAATGAGTAAGTGTACTCACTTCGGCTGACTTACTTAGGTCATTGAAGCGCCTCCTGCACTGTATGCAGGTGCGTGATATGTTGGTGGTGTTGGTGACCTCGTCTGCCACCTCGAGCCAGGCCTTCTTGGTGGCAGAGGCAGGCCTCTTCCTCCCGTCCGCTGGGTGGAAGATCTCCCACCAACACCACCACCACCACCACCACCACCACCACCACCACCTCCTCCTCCTCCTCCTCCTCACCCCATCCAGAAAGACCTGGAGTGAGGCATCATTAAACCTGGGAGCAGCCTTCCCCCTGGACTGCTCCATGCTGTAATTTTGCCTATTTTCTGCAGCATCAGTCAGTGGAGGGCTGCCCCTTTAAATAGGGCTCCTCCAGCTGACAGCCTGTGATGCGGGTGCGCAGTCCGCCCGACGCACAGCTTTCCAGCGCCAAGGTAAGTGGTTTCAATTTACTTATGATCGCGTGGGGAACCCACCAATATTACTGGGCGGGTTACCCAGGCGCTCAGTCGACCCCCTGCTGGCAACCCGCCTCCCTCCTAATATCGGGCTCTATGTCCTCTGGTCTCATAATCTCAATTGAAATAAAGCAAAAGTTCCTACATCTATCTCATCCATTCTCCCCTTTCATAATTTTAAAGATCTGAATCACGTCACCTGTCAATCTTTTTTTAGTGAAAACAAATGCAGTTTCAAGTGAAAAGTCTACTGGAACTTGAACCCATGACAGTTCTGTGTGCACAGCAAGTATCATCACTTCTGCTACTATCCAAAAAAGTAACCTTCAAGTGTAGTTCACATAAGAACATAAGAAATAGGAGCAGGAGTAGGCCAATCGGCCCCTCGAGCCTGCTCCGCCATTCAATAAGATCATGGCTGATCTGGTCCTAACCTCAAATCTAAATTCATGTCCAATTTCCTGCCCGCTCCCCATAACCCCTAATTCCCTTTACTTCTAGGAAACTGTCTATTTCTGTTTTAAATTTATTTAATGATGTAGCTTCCACAGCTTTCTGGGGCAGCAAATTCCACAGACCTACGACCCTCTGAGTGAAGAAGTTTCTCCTCATCTCAGTTTTGAAAGAGCAGCCCCTTATTCTAAGATTATGCCCCCTAGTTCTAGTTTCACCCATCCTTGGGAACATCCTTATCGCATCCACCCGATCAAGCCCCTTCACAATCTTATAAGTTTCAATAAGATCGCCTTGAGGAACTGTTTTATTTCTAAAAAATGTTAATATGTAATACATATGTAAATATGTTGAAGTAAACATTTCACTATAGCTTTTAAATTGTTCAGGTTTGTGCAACCTTACTTGAAAGTGCCTGCAGTCATCTCAGATAAGCTATAGTGAAGGTACAGTTGTGCATTCTATACTGTGATTATTTCTCTACCTTGTATGGTCATGAAATAGGATGCCTTTGATGTGTGCTCATGTGTTTTGGAGAGTGATGATAAGGAGGGTACAATTCCTATAAATGAAAAGTGGTGCAAATCCTTAATGACAGGTCTTGCAGAGAAGTTAAATTTTTGCACTAAACGTATAATTTTTCTGTGCCTTGTCAATGGTCAATCTGGTGTATTGTGTGTCAGTCTTGGCTCAGTGGTAGCACTCTCTCTTCGAAGCACATACGCTATGCTGACACACCTGCACAGTACTGAGGGAATGCGGCACTGTCAGAGGTGCTGCCTTTCAGTAAGACCCCATCTGCCTCTTCAGGTAGATGAAAAAGATCCAGCCCTACAACCCTCCGGAATCTCTGTGCACCTCCAATTCTGGCATCTTGCGCATTCCTGATTTTCATCGCTCCACCATTGGCGGCCGTGCCTTCAGCTACCTAGACCTTAAGCTCCATTCGAAGAGAAGCAGAAGTATCCTGGCAACATTTACCCCTCAACCAACACCACCAAAACAGTTCAATTGTTCATTTATCTATTTCCGATGTGTGTGGGATCTTGCTGTGTGCAAATTAGCTGTTGCGTTTCCCTACATTACAAGAGTGCCTACATTTCAAAAGTACTGCATTGTGCTGTGAAGTGCTGTGGGACATCCTGAGGTTGTGAAAGGCGCTATATAAATGCAAGTTGTTGTTGTTAGTAAAGAGCATCCCTGTCTACATTATGTTTTTTAGTGTTGGATCATCAATAAGAAGGAAAGACCTAGCATTTATATAGCGCCTTCAACGTTGTAAAACGTCCCAAGGTGCGTCACAGGAGCGTTATCAAACAAAATTTGACACCGAGCCAATAAGCATATATTCGGATAGGTGACCAAATGCTTGATCGAAGAGGTAGCTTTTGAGGAGCGTCTTGAAGAAGGAGAGGGAGGCGGATAGGTAAAGGGAGGGAATTCCAGAGCTTAAGGTCTAGGTAGCTGAAGGCACGGCCGCCAATGGTGGAGCGATGAAAATCAGGAATGCGCAAGATGCCAGAATTGGAGGTGCGCAGAGATTCCGGAGGGTTGTAGGGCTGGATGAGGTTCCAAAGATAGGGAGGGTGCGAGGTTGTGGAGAGATTTCAAAATAAGGATGAAAATTTTAAAATCGAGGTGTTGTCAGAATGGGAACCAATGTAGGTCAGTGAGCACAGGGGTGATGGGTGAACGGGAATTGGTGCAAGTTAGCATACAGGCAGCAGAGTTTTGGATCAGCTCAAGTTTACAGAGGGTGCAAGGTGGGAGGTCAGCCAGGAGAGCATTGGAATAGTCGAGTCTAGAGGTAACAAAGGCATGGATGAGGGTTTCAGCAGCCAATGAGCTGAGGCAGCGGCGGAGACGGGCGATGTTACGGAGGTGGAAGTAGGCGGTCTTGGTGATGGAGAAGCTATGTGGTCAGGAGCTCAGCTCAGGGTCAAATAGGACGGCAAGGTTGTGAACGGTCTGGTTCAGCCTCAGACAGTGTCCAGGGAGAGGGATGGAGCCGGTGGCTCGGGAACGGAGTTTGTGGCAGGGACCAAAGACGATGGTTTGGTGCCAAAGTGGTTGCATTTTAAAGAATTCCAGAGTACCAAAGAGTTAAACTAGCAGTGGAATATCAAAGTCGCTGCTTGCCAATTAACAGCTGGTGTATTGTACAGTTGCTGCGTTATCATCCCCTGCCTGTCTGTAAATAGCAACCATCTGTTTCGTTGTTTTAGTTATAGTAGGTGCAAGGTTTTTAAATATCAGTTTTTATAAACCATGGCAGGAACTCATGTATGCTGATTGTAGGTAAATCATCCAGTGCATCTTGATAGAGCATTTTTAAAAAATAGACTCCTCTATTTCATTAATATATTAAATGGCTGAATGTTTAAATGCAGGTAAACTGGAGCAGAATCAATCTATATTTGCTAAAGCCATTTAAAAAGTAACAATCATAAATGGGGATAGTAATAGTGAGTTTAAAAAAAACATGTGGAACTTTCCCATTCCCAGTTTAATGTACACTCTCCATGGGAACTGTTACCTCAGTGGAACACCCAATTTGCTCTTGAGGTCAGGAGGTTGTGTGGATGAGGAGGGTGTGGCCACCATGAGAGACAGTTTTGAGTGTCACACTGTCCTGGGACCCAAATGCAAATCCATAAAGTAGCAAAACAAGTGACTTAGCCACCATACCAATATGGCAACATACATCAAATTCTATGTTTATATTAACTAAATGCTGGCTTTACGTTATATAGAAATTAGTATTTCAGCATCATCTTTTTCATGTACCAGATTAGTATGCATTTAAACAAAAAACTGAGTAAAAACTTATTAAATTATTCCAGACAATTATAGTTGTTAACTTAAGTCACCTTCAGCATTAAATGTTTGCAGCAAAACCTACGGATCCGTAAATTGTCTGAAACATAATATTAAAGGACAGAAGAATAATATGCAAATGATGTCTCTGCAGGGATTTTGTACCACGTGGTGTACTTGCTTTGCGAAAGTCAGTAGACATTCTGCTGCTGCTGAGTTCCAAAAGTGGATCTTAATTGATGTCAATTATCTGATCTATTTATTTAACATACCTTTTATACAAAGTAAAAACTGTTTTGCACCCAAGCATATGACTTGCTCCAAACATAACACAATAAATTAAGAGTATTATCGCACAAAATATTGAACAAAATAATAATACACTACACAAATGGGGTAGACACTTGTGAGGATGCCAGCCACCAGGGCAAATTCTTTATCAGTGTCTCAGGAAGGTTGGAATGAAATTAGGCAGTAGATTGGGCCAAAACTTAATAGTGAAAACAAAGCATAGAAACCATGAAAGACACCAGGCAATGATAGGATGATATTACGGAAGGATGCTGCACTGTGCCAGACAATTACTGGAAAGCAGAAGATGACCATTAGCTGAGAGGGAGGGATGAGGCAAGTACGCTTCTGGGATGCTAGACTCAAGGTAGAGTTCAGATCAGATGTGCACCCCTCTGTGCTTATTGAATTCATACTTTCATAATGAGCTGAGTGTCCATTTAGATATGGAAGTTATCCTTGAACGGCAAACCCCACAAATACAAACTAGCCTCTAACCACCTTTCAAGTAGCTTCATTGAAAATGCTTTTAAGGTTATATGTCTCATGGGCAGTTCTCACTTATGGTTGATGGTGTGTTCTTGAAATTCTTGGTCACACTTCAGAACTATGAGATGCCGAAATCCAGTATGAAACCTGAAGTATTTAATTTTTTAAGGAGAGATAAATACATGATTTTTAAAATTGAGAAATAACCGAACTAGGGGACAGAAAACACTGAGAATATAAATCATTTCAAGTCTTTCAGGAATTTGCTAATTAGGTCAGAGAGTCCTTGTATTCATTTGGAATGTTGAGGGGAAGTAGATTTGAAAGTGGAGAGCTGTAGGCTGCAGTGTGTTCACCATGTTTGATAATGTCTTGCATGTGTTGCTCCCAAATGGATAGGAATATGCAATGATTTATAATAGTGACTAAAAATTAGAACAGGACACATAGGAAAGGAGGAGTAGTGAACCTTTGTTAATGTTGCACTTAATCACGTTTTCTAGAAGTGTCTGGTTACATTAGAACAAATTTAAGCAGCTGGTTAAAAGCAGAAAATGCTGGAAACACTCAGCAAGTCAGGCAGCGTCTGTGGAGAAAGAAACAGAGTTAACGTTTCCGAATTCTTTCATCAGAACTGGAAGAAGTTAAAGATTTAACAGTTTTTAAGCAAGTGCAGAGCCAGGGAAAGGGATGAGGGAGGGGAGGGAAGGAAAGAACAAAAGGGAAGATCTGTGATAGGGCGGAGGGCAAGAGTGATTAAATGACAAACGGAATGATGGTGGAAGGCAAGGAGGGTGGTAATTACTTAAAAACTGTTAACTCTTTTAACTTCTTCCAGTTCTGACGAAAGGTCGTCAACCTGAAACATTAACTCTGTTTCTTTCTCCACAGACGCTGCCTGACTTGCTGAGTATTTCCAGCATTTTCTGTTCTCATTTCAGATTTCCAGCATCCGCAGTATTTTGCTTCTGATTTAAGCAGCTGGTTGACTTCTGCATATATACCTAAATTATTGGCGATCACCTGCTATTGTCTTAGATTAAACATTCTGATTTTCTGTCTTTTGACACAGCACTAAGTTGAAAGAATAATGCAATTATTCAATAATCCTCACTGAAAACTTCATTTTTGCATCTAGAGGGATCTGCTTTTATTTGATTTAACTGTTGTACAGGTGACACAATGAATGCTATGGCAACATTTGTGCTCTTCATTGTGTCTTTGCTGTGTTCTAACTTGTACCTCAGAAGTATGTTATTTTTAGCTGTTGTATTTGCTGTACCCAACGTCAACATACAATACTGCAAAGCATCTTGTGCATCATTTATCTAGAACACAAACTTAGCCCTGAAATATGTGAAGACTTTGACCCAGGTTATTATATTTGAAATGGTGTTTTATTTTCCTGTTGGCTGATCCCATCCATAACTCTAGTATCTAAACGAAACATCTATTCTTCATGTCACAGAATGTAGAGTAACATAGAAAGCTCATGGGTGCTATTCATGCTACTCAAAAAGGTGAATTTTAGTGGCTGAAGTATAAGGAAGTTCTGAAAAGGTAAAGAAAGATGAACCATATTGTATTACATAAACAGACAATGTTTGGGAGTGTGTTGAAGGCTGTAGCTTTATGTTGTGTTCAGGGTGGTTATATAAACCACACATACTTTATGCATTTGCATTTCATATCATTCAGGTTCCTCAAATATGTTAAACGCTTGTAACCTACTCCCAGCTCTCACTTTATTCCTTAAACATCTATATATAATATACCAATAGGAAAAGGACACACTACAGAAAACAGTTCTAAGTTTTAAAAATATCAGTGCTTCTAATGAACATCAAAATGTCATGCAATTGGGGTCACAGCTCACTGTCCTTCCTCAACGGCCTTGACCTCTCTTCTGCCTTTGACATTGTTATCCGGTGCATCCTCCTCAAATGTCTATTCTCCACAGTCCACTCCATTGGCACTGCTCCCCTCTGGTTCCACTCCTGTCTGTCGCATTGTACTCCAAGATTCTACTCTTATACATGTTACACTTGGTGATGTTCTCCAGAAGCACTTTTACGCTGATCACATTGAGCTGGATTTTTTTTTTACATTTTCTCCCCTGAATATTGGCACTGCTGAAAATGCCACATTAATTGTCCATCCCTAGTTGCCATAGTGACAGTTTTTACTGAGAGGCTTTACAGAGGGTGTGACGAACCAACCACATAGTGTGGAGCTGATGTCGCATGTAAACTAGAATGTGGTAGGGGTGCGGGTGTCATGGAATTTTTTTAGTGCCAACTAACACATTATCAGTTTTATTCAACTCAGTTTCAAAACTTGCCATGGTGGGATTTGAACCCATAACTCTTGGAGCTAGTACTCTATCAAAACCACAAAACTGCTGTACCCTCGCACCAATTTGTCCTTTTGACATGTACCTGTCCCCACAGTTTCCAACTGCTATCTGACATTAAGACCTGGATGAGTCAAAACTTTCTCCAACTTAATATCAGTAAAATCAAAGCCACCCTTTTCACCAGCCACATAATCGCATCTCTCTCTCTATCTCTCTCCCCCCAATTGCCACCTTGGGTTCAGCCGAGAGGTCCAGAACCTTGATGTATTACTTGATCCTGAGCTTGGCTTTTCCCACATTTGATCTGTCACCAGCATCACTTTCTTTCAGCTCTGCAAGATTACTAAGCTGCATCCCTGCCTCTCCCTTTCTGCAGGTACAACCTTAATCCATGCTTTTATCATTTTTCAATGCCCTCTTTACCTGCCTCCACCCTTCTGCCATTCATAAACTACAAGTTACTCAAAATGCTATGGCCCATATCCTCACCTACATTAAGGCCAGTATCCCAATTACCCCAGTCCTCGCCAAACTGCACCCGATTCCCAAATCCCAGAGAATTAACCGAAAGATTGTTGTCCTCACCTTCACATTCCTCAGTGGTTTTGCCTCCTCCCCACCACACCACACCACACCACACCAGTACAACCACTGTGATCTCTTCCAACACTGGCTGACTTCTTAGTTTCCGTTCCACCATCAGTAGCCACTCCTTCAGCTGCCTGATCTGCCTTCTGGAACTCCCTCGCTCACCATCTCTGCCGTGTCAATTTATTCCCTGCCTTCAAAAGCTTCCATCAGACCTCTCTGACTGTGTTTTAGCCCCATTATAATCTTCTTCCCTGCCTCCTTTCCCATCCCTCCAACTCTGCCCACTTGCTGTCCAGTGCTCTGTAAATTGCTCTGAGCCATCTCTCCGTAGGTAATAAGTGCTGCAGAAGTCTACGTTGTTGAGTTTTTAACACAAATGTCAAATGTCTGTTTGCCCGAGGACACTGCAATCAGAGTGTCTCCCTATTGGTGTTGTCTGTTTTATTGTGCCATTTTTTTTATATGGCCATTGTCTTACACGTATCTATTTGCTCTGATGCCTTTGGAAGCCTGTCAAATTTGTATTTAATTAACTGGGTGCATTCTGCTCTGACGAGATCTACAGCTTAGTTGTGAACTGAAATTTAGAAAGAATATCCCTGGAGAGATGCAGCTCAATTTTTGAAAGTCATGTGAGACTGTTTCTTCCCTCTACAGGCCAATTGTCCAGTTATAATATTCTTTACCTTGGTTGTCGCAGAGCTGCTCAAAGTCTCTGATTTAAAAAAAAAAGATAAAAGATTGGGTAAACTAGACCAATTATAAGACAAGATATCATAGCCAAAAAATGGAAGGAAAAATTTTACTTCAAAATCACAGTAATTGCATTTTTAACAGATTAAAATTAACACCACTTGCATGCCTGTGATATGGAGAAAGGGATATTTATGTTTTAGCGCAATTATCATTTATAGAGTTGATTATCTCATTATGTCATATAGTTCCTTGTTGTGAGACATGAGACTTCATAAAATTGTTTGGAGTGCATTTTGAGCTACTAATATAATGCATCTCTTTGTGGATTACTGCATGCTCAGGTACATACCAGCATATATGAGAGTGTGTGTGTGTGTGTGTGTGTGAATATATCTTACATTCCTAGTAGCTGTAATATCTAGTGGTAAAATAATACATCCACAGCTGTCAATGCTGGGGAAATGTTCAGAGTCAGACTTATGATCAGCAGGAGAGAAATTGTGATCCCATTTAAACATATGGCACTCTTTTACGAGTGACATATTCTTAAAGAGATCACACTTCAAAACAAAATCAGTATTGCCACTCTGAGTGAGTTAGTCTTGGCAGGCCTGCATATAGAAGTCAGTTTTGAATTTGGGGGATTCCTGTTTTAGGCAGGCTAAAATAAGAGGGCAGTTTGTCGAATACAAAATACAAGTCCATGCACAATTGCTGCTCACTTTCTTTGGCTTAAATCAACTTCTATTCATGTAAACGTTTAGTATTACTGAATCTAAGCATCATTTACTTGTTTTTTTTATTATATAAAAATTCCTGCGTATTGCGAATATAAAGTTTGCATCATATGTTTTTCTCCTACGTCACAATTTTTGACTCTTATGTAAAATGGTAGTCTGTCAACATCAGCCTGTCATACTGTAACAGCAGATCTCCCACCATCAGGATGAACCATCCAAGTTTGCCTGCTATTCTAGCCTTTTCACCCAGTTCCTGGGTATTTTTCCCTCAGGTTGCTTCTTCGACAGCACCTCCCAAACCCACGACCTCTACCACCTAGAAGGACAAGGGCAGCAGGCACATGGGAACAACACCACCTGCACGTTCCCCTCCAAGTCACACATCATACCAGCTTGGAAATATATCGCCGTTCCTTCATCGTCGCTGGGTCAAAATCCTGGAACTCCCTTCCTAACAGCACTGTGGGAGAACCTTCACCACACGGACTGCAGCGGTTCAAGAAGGCGGCTCACCACCACCTTCTCAAGGGCAATTAGGGATGGGCAATAAATGCTGGCCTCGCCAGTGATGCCCACATCCCATGAACGAATAAAAAAAAAGGTTTCTTTAAATTTAAGTTTAGTCAGGAGTGCGACAGGATATTATCCACTCGCCTGGATGGGTGCAGCCACAACAACACTGAAGAAACTTTATACCATGTGGCACACGGCAGTTCACTTGATCGGTGTCCCTGCCAGCGGCCACAGTATGCACCTTTTCCACCACTAGTGCACTGTGGCTGTAGAATGTAATATTTACAGGATGCACTGCAGAAACTCACAAAGCTTACTTTGTCGCATCTCTCAGCTCTGCAACATCTACCACCAAGAAGGTCAAGAACAGCAATATCATGGGAAACCCATCGGCTCCATGTTCCCCTCCAAATTGCACACCATTCTGACTTGGACCTATATTGCTGTTCCTTCATTATGGCTGGGGCAAAACTCTACCTAACCCCATTGTGGGGACATTATAAGCACCTAGTTCAAGATAAAGTCCCACCATCACCTTCTCAGGGCAATAGGGATGTCCAATAAAATGCAACTTTGCCAGCATTACCTACATCCTGAGGACAAATAAAAAAACATGAATAATAGAGCAACAATTAAAGTGAAAGAAAAGATGTATGAGAGTGATAGAAAGTGAAAGGGAGTCAGAAATGGCAAAAAAAAACACAAACAGAAGTAGAGGAAGGACAAGTAAAGGGGAATCAAACTGAAGCAGAGGAGACAGATACACAGCACTAAAGGAAAAGGAGAGAAAGAAACAAGTGGAGGAGGAGAGAAAGCTACAAGTGAAGGAGTCACAGCAGATTTGCTAATACCAGTGAACATAGCTTTGAATTTTTTGGTACGGCTTAGCCCAGAAATATTTGAGAACAAATGATATTTATAGTCAAGGATGGACACGTTTCTTGAGCAAGCTATGAGAAAAGGTGGGATTAATATGTAAGAGCAAAATTTGTATAATTAAAGATTCAGGACTCATTTTGCTTCCTCCCCTCCAACACCTCTGCCTGGGTCCCCATCTTAAAACATCCTCAGTTGTGCCTTCTCTGCAGTGCCTCTTACCCACTGCCCAGCACTTCTATTTATCACCACCCTCAACAAACTTCAACTTGTTCAAAACTCAGCTGCCTGTATCGTGTTCTGCACAAAGTCCCACTTGCCCATCACTTCCGTCCTCAATGATTCACATTCACTCCCTATCCTTGAATGCATTGAACTTAAATACACACCCTCATCTTCAAATCCCACCATGGCCTTGCCACACCCCATGTGTGCAAGCACCTGCACCTTTTATATAACTCCTGCAGCCTTCAGTCTTCCAACTGAGGCGTTTTGTGCAATTCCCCTCCATTTGCCACATTATTGGTGGTAGGACCCTTCAGCTGCCTCGGCCAGGATTTCCCTCCCTGCACCGCGCTGCATTTTCATTTGCTTCTGCAACTGTTAAAACCTTAAGGAGGCCCATTTCTCCAACGAAACTTTCAGTCACCTCTCCTGACTACTGCACCATGACGTGTTCATTCCTTCATTGCTTGAGCCTATTTTTTTTTTCTCCTCCATAAAGTGTTTTGAGATGTTTTCTACATTAAAGGTAGCTGTCTCTCCCCACTCCCACCTCCATCCTGATGTATGTGGCCTCCCATCTTTCCATGTATCTTGGGCCTTGAAAGAGTTGAGATGGATATTGAGTACATCAGTTACAGAACACGTTTGAGTGCCACACACAGACATTAGAGTTATAAAAAAAAAGAGATTAGACAGAGGGGAGGTGAGCCGTATGGAAAGAGTGAGAGCGACAATGGGGGAATAAAAAGCCAAAGAGTGAAATAGCCACCATAAGGAGAAAAGCCTGTGACAGCCAGAGAGAGAGAAAGATGAAAAGAATTAAGACAAAGACACAAAATTAGAGTGGGGAAAAAAGTAGAGGCAGAAATACTTAATGGAAAAAGAGTAATCTTTTTCTGTCCATGAGTAACGTCGTAGGAAATCAACTATATGCTACGTTATCTGTTTAGACTGTTTATCACATAAAAGAATACATAATTTTGGAAAAGAAAATCATACTGCATCAAATCATCATTTTGCCCTGCGCAACAACTTACATTTATAAGGCACTTTTAAAGTAATAAAATGTCCCAAGGTGTTTCACAGGAGCGTTATCAAACAAAATTTGACACCGAGCCGCATAAGGAGGTATTAGGACAGGTGACCAAAAGTTTGGTCAAAGAGGTAGGTTTTAAGGAGCATCTTAAAGGAGGAGAGAGAGGTAGAGCGGCAGAGAGGTTTAGGGAGGGAATTCCAGAGCTTAGGGCCTAGGCAGCTGAAGGCACGGCCGCCAATGGTGGAGCGATTAAAATTGGGGATACACAAGAGGCTGGAATTGGAGGAGTGCAGAGATCTCGGAGGGTTGTAGGGCTGGAGGAGGTTACAGAGACAGGGAGGGGTGACACCATGGAGGGATTTGAAAACAAGGATGAGAATTTAAAAATCAAGGCATTTCCTGACCGGGAGCCAATGTAGGTCAGTGCGCACAGGGGTGATGGGAGAATGGGACTTGGTGCGAGTTAGGATACAGGCAGCAGAGTTTTGAATGAGCTCAAGTTTATGGAGGGTGGAAGATGGGAGGTCAGCTAGGAGAGCAATGGAACAGTCGAGTCTAGAGCTAACAAAGGCATGGATGAGGGTTTCAGCAGCAGATGAGCTGAAGTGATGTTACAGAGGTGGAAGTAGGCGGTCTTGGTGATGGAATTTATATGTGGTCGGAAGCTCATCTCAGGGTTAAATAGGACGCCAAGGTTGCAAACTATCTGTTTCAGCCTCAGACAATGGCCAGGGAGAGGGATGGAGTCGGTGGGCAGGGAACGGAGTTTGTGGTAGGGACCGAAGTCAATGGCTTTGATCTTCCCAATATTTAGTTAGAGGAAATTTTTGCTCATCCAGTACTGGATGTCGGACAAGCAGTGCGACGAATGAGAGACAGTGGAGGGATCGAGGGAGGTGGTGGTGAGGTAGAGCTGGGTTTCATCAGCGTACATGTGGAATCTGACGTTGTGTTTTCGGATGATGATGCCGAGGGGCAGCATGTACATGAGAAATAGGAGGGGGCCATGGATAGATCCTTGTAGGATTCCAGAGGTGACAGTGCGGGAGCGGGAAGGAAGCACAGACCTGTTACTATTTCTGGGGCTTGGTGCTTTTACTCTGATTCAGTCCCATTGTTGAAAGAATTGGATGGGGGATACAACCCCCTCATCCAGCCCGCTCCTGCACTTGTGGATCCTCGTGGAAACAGCATAATGGGCCTGGAGATGAAGCAGGTCATTGGTGATATCTCTAGGAGCCTATGAATCAAATGATGAATAAGCTAGAAAAGCCTGCTGAAGGGTCAACATTAGCACCTCTGGAAACTGAAGTTGGGCATGCCAGGGAAGCTGAAGATTTGCTTTTGCATTCAGGTCTTACAAATATTGGAAGAGTAGATGCAGCTGTGCTAAAGATGGTCGAGGAAAGGAACAAAAAAGCCCCAGACTCGGAAGAGGGAGTACTTAGGGGGCGGGGAAACTAATGGACTTCTGATGGGATCTGGGCAATTTTTTAAGCACATTTTGACTGCTGCCTTTGTTTCTTCAGTGACTGAAGCATCTAATGTTTAAAGTTACCTTTAACATAATAAAGCCATAAAGAGGTTAATTATTTCACAATAACCTGATTAAGCTGACTTTTCATTTGTGTACTTGTATACATTTTACTCAGAGGCTTCAAACTCTCTGAAAAGCCCAGCACTTAAATTGATATTTTTCTCACAACTATCTCTATCAGCTGAAGATTGTAGTAAGACTTTGTTATTCTTGCTATAAAGGCAAACATGCCGTTTGCCTTCCTAATTGCTTGCTGTACCTGCAAGCTAACCTTTTGTGTTTCTTGTACCAGGATAACCTCACATTTCCCCACATTATATTCCATCCGCCATCTTCTTGCCCACTCACTTAACCTGTCTCTATCCCTTTGCAGACTCTTTGGGCACGAAAAGGGAAAGACGGGTGGATTGGGTGTGGGGGCGGGGTGGGGGGAGTCAAAATCACAATCATTTTGGACCCACCCCCAGCCAACCCACTTCTGGTTTTCACCGGGGCGGGACGAGGGGCAGGCGACCAACCCGCCCCCCAGGAGGCAGGTTCGTGATGAAAACCTTTCAAGGGGTCTGCAGGCCTCCATGTTTCCTGAGTTTCCAATTTCAACCCCGAGGGGCTGGGATTCCTGGGCCTTATTTTACGCCACGTGAAAGGAGGCGAGCAGGCCCGAAACTAACAGCTATGTATCTTTCTCGCACAGGTTACAGGCCTGGTGGAGCAGGAGTGCTTCCCCCAGGCTCAATAAGCCTACCTGCAGCGACCCCCCCCCCCGCCCCCAAAATGATCACGGACCAATCCCCCCCCCCCGCGATCTCCGACCCGCCCATAACGATCGCGGACCCCTGCAATGACCCCCCCCGATTTCCCCCCACAGCGATCCATGACCCCCGATTTCCCCCCCCCAACAATTGCGGACTCCCACGATGACCCCCGAACCAGACAAGCCCCTCCCCGTGACTGACCCCCGATCCCTCCCGCCATGACTGATTCCCCTCCCCCTCCCATCCATACAAACAAAGACTGACCTGATCATGTCTTCTCCCTGGCTGCTCTCCAATCTGACTGAGGCCAGTATCAGCCCGTCAATCAGGCCGGTCAGTCGGACGGCAAACCGATAAAAGAAAAGACGTCCTTACATCAAAATTGTAAGGACATCCGGGAAACCCGTACTTCCGGGATTCCTGTCCACTATTCAACGCCCCCCCCCCAACCCCTTCCCTGCTCAGAGTCAAAATCATGCCCTTTGTGTCCTCCTCACTGCTTGCTTTCGAACCTAGCTCTGTATCGTCAGCAAACTTGGATACACTAAACTCAGTCCCTTCATCCAAGTCATTAATATAGATTATAAATAGCTGAGGCCCAAGCACCAATCCTAACGGTACCCCACTAGTTACAGTCTGCCAAGCTGGAAATGACCCGTTTGTCCCTACTCCCTGTTTTTTGTCCATAAACCAATCCTCTATCCATGCTAATATGTTACCCCTAACCCCATGAGCCCTTATCTTGTGTAACAACCTTTTATGTGGCACCTTATTAAATGCCTTTTGAAAATCCAAATATACTACATCTACTGGGGTTCCCCTTTATCTACGTTGTTAGTTACATCCTCAAAAAACTCTAATAAATTTGTCAAACGAGATTTCCCTTTCATAAAACCATGTTGACTCTGCCTAATCATATGATATTTTGAAAAAGTGAAATTGTGTTTTTATTACAATCACCATAAATCAGTGCCTCTGATAACATATACCATGTAATATAAACTGTTTCTTCCACCTCAACATAGGAAAAGCCATAGGACACTCATTAGTTTAATATTAAAAGTCTTGCAAATTGCATGCGCTTCGTGTAAGTGTAACATTTCCTGTTGTGCTATTTCTACATGCCTGACTGTGATGTTTTTTGTCACATTTGACATTCCTGTTTTTAATCCTTTGACTTACCTCTGACTCATTTTTCCTATTTAAGTCACTCCAGAATTACATCACATAGAATTTACAGCACAGTAACAGGCCATTTGGCCCAACGGTTCTATGCTGGTGTTTATGTTTCACACGAGCCTCTTCCCACCAAACTTCTTTTCACCCTAATGTATCCTTCTATTCCTTTCTCCCTCATGTACTGATCTCGCTTCCCCATAAGTGCATCTATGCTATTCACCTCAACTGCTCCGTTATAGTAGCGAGTTCCACATTCTCACCACTCTCTGGGTGAAGAAGTTTCTCCTGAATTCCTCAGTGGATTTATTAATGACTATCTTATATTTATGACCCCAAGTTTTGGACTCCCCCACAAGTGGAAACATCCTCCCTACGTCTACCCTTTTGAACCACCTCATAATTTTAAAGGCCTTTATCAGGTCACCTCTCAGCCTTCTCTTTTTGAAAGAAAAGAACCCCAGCCTGTTCAGTCTTCCCTGATAGTTGTACCTTCTCTGTTCTGGTATCATCCTTGTAAATCTTTCTTGCACCTTCTCCAGTGCCTCGAGCTCCTTTTTGCAGTCAGGCTCCACCCACCACGTTCTGAGAAAAACCCAAGTGTGATGTATAGGGAAACAGGGAAGTGATGGGTTGGTGAGTATTTGACTCGTTTAACTTTCAAAAACAAGTGTAACTTAGTAATTGTAAGGTTTTATTAGTCGTAGAATGTTTACGAGCAGTTGCAAAGCTTATTGGGAGTAGTAGGGTTTATAAATTATAAATTTAATTAAGAAGAATTATAACTTAATGAACACATAATAAAGATAGCAGGGCAGGTGATGCGTAGCGACTGCAGAGTGTGGGAGCTCCTGGACGCCAGTGTGATCCAGGGCAAACACGACTTCAGTAAGTGTCTGCGGTTTGAAGAGCTTCGGCTCAGAGTCATTGAACTGGAGGTCGAGCTGCAGACACTGCGACGGATCAGGGAGGGGGAAAGATACCTGGACACTCCGTTCCAGGAGGTGGTCACACCCTTTAGGATAGGGTCGTCTGAATTGGTCAGTGGTCAGGGACAGGAGGGTGAGACTGTGAGCGAGGCAGGTAACGGGATCGAGAAGATAGACATGGAGGAGCCTCAGCCTTTGCAATTGTTCAACAGGTTTGAGGTGCTTGCAGCCTGTATGGACGAAAGCGGGGGCTGCAGGGTGGATGAGCAAACTGTCCATGGCACCATGGTACAGGAAGTCATTCAAGCGGGGAGAGTTAGTAGGAATGTAGTGGGGGACAGTATAGTCAGGGGATAGAGGCAGTTCTCTGCAGCCGAGAATGAGAGTCCAGATGGCTGTGTTGCCTTCCCGGTGCCTGCTGGAGAGGAACTTGCAGTGGGAGGGGGACGATCCAGTTGTCGTGGTCCACATAGGTACCAACAACATAGGTAGGACAAGGGAAGAGGTTCTGCTTAGGGAGTATGAGCAGCTAGGGGCTAAATTAAAAAGCAGAACCTCAAAGGTAATAATCTCTGGATAATTACCAGAGCCACGAGCAAATTGGCATAGGGTAAATAAGATCAGAGAGTAAAATTCATGGCTCAAAGATTGGTGTGGGAGAAATGAGTTTCGATTCATGAGGCACTGGCACCAGTACTGGGGAAAGTGGGAGCTGTACCATTGGGACGGGCTTCATCTGAACCATGCTGGGGCCAGTGTTCTGGCGAATCGTATAACTAGGGTGGTAGAGAAGGCTTCAAACTAAATAATGGGGACGAGTGATCAAGTAAAGGAAGATGTGATAAATTAAAGAAAGAAGACAAGGCAAGAGAGCAAGGTAGCAATAAGGGAAATGATAATCAGAGGGTGGCAGGAAGCGACAGAGCATGCAAACTGTAGAGTGCACCAGCAGATAAGGCTAGAGGTTGCAAAAATAGTAAAAAGACAGCACTAAACGCTTTGTATCTGAATGTGCGTAGCATTCGTAACAAAATGGATGAATTGACAGATCAAGTAGAAATAAATATGTATGATCTGATAGCCATTACAGTCATGGCTGCAAAGATGACAATGCAGGAACATGAATATTCAAGAGTACCTGACATTTCGGAAGGACAGGAAGCTCGGAAAAGGTGGAGGGGTAGTTCTGTTAATTAGAGATGACATGAGTATAATGGAGAGAAATGACCTTAGTTCTAAAGACCAAGATGTAGAATCAATTTGGGTAAAGATAAGAAATAGTAAAGGCACAAAGTCACATGTGGGAGTGGTTTATAGGCCACCTAAGAGTAGCCACACTGTAGGACAGGGCATACAGGAAGAAATAATGGGGGCTTGTAAGATAGGAACAGTGATAATCACGGGTGATTTTAATCTAAATATAGAATGGAAGAATCTGATTGGCAAAGGTAGCCTGGAAGATGAGTTCATCGAATGCTTTCGGGACAGTTTCTCAGAGCAGCACGTTCTAGAGCCAACCAGAGAGCAGGCTATTCTAGATCTGGTAATGTGTAATGAGACAGGATTACTTAATGACCTCATTGTAAAGGAGCCTCTAGGTAGCAGTGATCACAATATGATTGAATTTCACATTCAGTTTGAGGGAGAGAAGAGTAAGTCTAAGACTAGTGTTTTAAACTTAAATAAGGGCAATTATGAGGGCATGAAGACAGAGCTGGCTGAAGTGAACTGGGAAATTAGGTTAAGGGATAGGTCAGTTGAGCTGCAGTGGCAGACATTTAATGAAATATTTCATAACACTCAGCGTTCCAGTGAGAAAGAAAGACTCTAGGGGAAGAACATACCGTCCGTGGCTAACTAAGGAAGTTAAAGATAGTATCAAATTGAATGAAAAAGCATAAAATTCCGCGAAGATTAGTGGCAGGTCAGAAGATTGGACAGAATGTAAAAAACAGCAAAGAATGACTAAAAGAATAATGGGGGAGAAATTAGAGTACGAGAGAAAGCTAGCTAGAAATATAAAAACAGATAGTAAGAGTTTCGACAGGTATTTAAAAAGGAAAAGATTAAGTAAAATGAGTGTTGGTCCTCTAGAGAGTGAGTCTGGGGAATTAATAATGGAGAATAAGGAAAAGGCGGATGAATTGAACAGATATTTTGTGTCCGTCTTCACTGTAGAGGATACAAATAACATGCCAGAAATAATTGTGAAAGGGAGGGAAGAACTTAAAACATTTACAATCACCAGGGAAACAGTTCTGAAAAAAATATTAGAACCAAAAGCTGACAAGTCCCCAGGTCCTGACGGACTTCATCCTAGTGTTTTAAAAGAAGTGTCTGCAGAGATAGTAGATGCATTGGTATTCATTTTCCAAAATTCCCTAGATTCTGGAAGGGTCCCATCAGATTGGAAAATAGTGAATGTAACTCCTCTATTCAAGAAAGGAGACAGAAAGCAGGAAACTACAGGCCAGTTAGCTTAACATCTGCCATAGGGGAAATGCAAGAATCTATTATTAAGGAGGTTATAGCAGGGCACTTAGAAAATCTCAATGCAATCAGGCAGAGTCAACACGGCTTTGTGAAAGGGAAATCGTGTTGACTAATTTATTCGAGTTCTTTGAGGAAGTAACAAGCAATTTGGATAAAGGGAATCCTGTGGATGTGGTGTAATTGGATTTCCAGAAGGCATTTGACAAGGTGCCACATGAAAGGCTATGACACAAAATAATAGCTCATGGTATGGGGGTAACATATTAGCATGGATAAAGAATTGGTTAGCTAACAGGAAACAGAGAGTAGGCATAAATGGGTCATTTTCAGGTTGGCAAGATGTAATGAGTGGAGTGCCACAGGGATCAGTGCTTGGGCCTCAACTATTTACAATCTATATCAATGACTTGGATGAAGGGACTGAATGTATGGTTGCTAAATTTGCTGATGACACAAAGGTAGGTAGGAAAGTAAGTTGTGAAGAGGACATGAGGAGTCTGCAAAGGGATATAGATAGGTTAAGTGAGTGGGCAAAAATTTGGCAGATGGAGTATAATGTGGGAAATTGTGAACTTGTCCACTTTGGCAGGAGGAATAGAAAAGCAGTATATTATTTAAATGGTGAGAGATTGCAGAACTCTGAGGTACAGAGGGATCTGGGTGTCCCAGTACATGAATCACAAAAAGTTAGTATGCAGGTACAGCAAGTGATTAGGAAGGCAAATGGAATGTTGTCATTTATTGGAAGGGGAATGGAATATAAAAGTAGAGTTGTTTTGCTACAGTTGTACAGGGCATTGGTGAGACCACATCTAGAATACTGTGTGCAGTTTTGATCTCCTTATTTAAGAACAGACATAATTGCTTTAGAGGCGGTTCAGAGAAGGTTCACTCGACTGATTCCTAGGATGAGGGGGTTATCTTATGAGGAAAGGTTGGACAAGTTGGGCCTGTATACTCTGGAGTTTAGAAGAATGCGAGGTGATCTTATTGAAACATATAAGATCCTGAGGGGACTAGAAGGGGTAGATGCTGAGAGGATGTTTCTCCTTGTGGGAGAGACTAGAACGAGGGGCCACAGATTAAAAATAAGGGGTCTCCCATTTAAGACGGAGATGAGGAGAAATTTTTTCTTTCAGAGGATGGTGAGTCTGTGGAACTCCCTTCCCCAGAGAGCGGTGGAGGCAGGGTCATTGAATATTTTTAAGGCTGAGTTAGATAGATTCCTGATTAACAAGGGAGTCAAAGGTTATAGTAGGTAGATGGGAAAGTAAGGTTGAGGTCACAATAAGATCAGCCATGATCTTATCAAATGGCAGAGCAGGCTCGAGGGGCCAAATGGCCTACTCCTGCTCTTAATTCATATTTTCGTAATATAGAGACCGGAACTGTGCACAGTAATATAAGTGTGGTCTAACCAAGGTTCGGTATAAGTTTAAAATAACTTCTTTGCTTTTGAATTCTATTTCACTAGGAATTAACTCCAGTGCTTTGTTTGCATTTTTTATGGCTTTGTTAACCTGTGTTGCTGCTTTTATTGATTTGTGAGTCTATAGCGTTGATCCCTTTGCTCCTCTACTCTAATTAATCTCTTAGGCCCCAATATTTGCAGGAAGGTTGCGCGAGCAGCCAAAGATCCCGGCGAGGCTGGGGACACGGAGGTCCTGCCGAGCTTAATGGCAGGACTATATTCTCATTTTTTTATATCTGTTTCCCATCCAGCAGGCAGCTAAATTGACAGTCTGACAGGCAGCTGGGAGGTAAAACCAGTGGCAGGAGGCCGCAGCCGGGGATCCTTGAGGCCGTTCCATGGCAATCGGAAGGGGGGGCTGGTAGGCGATCGCGGCAGGGAGAAGTGTGAGGCCATCGGGGCTGGTGGGGAGGGAGAGGCCGTCGGGGCTGGTGGGGAGGGAGAGGCCGTCGGGGCTGGTGGGGAGGGAGAGGCCGTCGGGGCTGGTGGGGAGGGAGAGGCCGTCGGGGCTGGTTGGGTGGGAGAGGCCGTCGGGGCTGGTGGGGAGGGAGAGGCCGTCGGGGCTGGTGGGGAGGGAGAGGCCGTCGGGGCTGGTGCGGAGGGAGAGGCCGTCGGGGCTGGTTGGGTGGGAGAGGCCGTCGGGGCTGGTGGGGAGGGAGAGGCCATCGGGGCTGGTGGGGAGGGAGAGGCCGTCGGGGCTGGTGGGGAGCGAGAGGCCGTCGGGGCTGGTGGGGAGCGAGAGGCCGTCGGGGCTGGTGGGGAGGGAGAGGCCGTCAGGGCTGGTTGGGTGGGAGAGGCCGTCGGGGCTGGTGGGGAGGGTGGCCTGAGTGGGTGGGGGGGGGCAAGGTCAGCAATGGTAGCAAGGGGAGAGAGAGGCCGCAATCGACAGGCAGGAGGAGGGGCCTGCGGGAGCACTCCTGCTCCTCCTGACCCACAAGGAGTGCTGGAAAAGGCACTTTCATTGTGGAGCTGGCAACTCCCGCCTCCCTTTCACTTCCAGGTTTCCCGACCCCTGGGGAAACCCACACAGCAGCGGTGAAATTTAAATCAGGCTCCCAATTGCACCGTGGGTGCCCGATTTAATGACGTGTTCTGCCTCTCCATGTTGGGACACTCAGACGGCCCGATGTCTGCCACTCTGCGCCCAAAACTGACCCTTATCCAATTTGTCCCCCATCATCTCGCACTGACTTGTATTGAAATTCATTTTCCATTTACATGCCCATTCTGCAACTTTGTTAACATCTTGTATTTTGTCGCAGTCTTCCTCAGTATTAAGGAAGCGCTGTTCCTGACTCACCCACACTTCAAGAATTCATACACTCTCCTCACCTCTGGTCTTGCAAAGTTCCTGGACTGGTTTTAAATTCTGTAAAGCATTTTCTAGATAATAAAACGGCAGTAAGCACTTCAAAGAACTTGAATCTGCTTTCCAGATCACAGCGAGGGACATGGCAATACAGCCTTTCTGGGAATGAGATGGTTGCCACTAACGGCTATACTGACACATATATAGGACTTGTGTCTAATGAGTCTGTTGCACTCAAAGTAGAGCACAGTCGCATATTGACTGATTTAAATATGTGAAGCAATAAATCACTGATGACCTACAGTTCGATGAATGGTGCTGATTGGATGCAATATGAACACCAAGACAGGAAAGTTGTTATAAAAAAATTGGTTTTCCAATACCTTGATTTTAATGGTCTCATCCTTATGTTCAAATCCCTCCATTGCCTCACCCTTTCCTATCTCTGTAACCTCCTCCAGCCCTACCACCCTCCAAGAACTCTGCGTTCCTCCAACTCTGCCCTCTTGTGCAACCCCACTCTCATCGCCTTCAGCCGTTTTGGCCCTAACCTCTGGAATTCCCTCCCTAATCCTCTCCCTTTTCCTTTAAGACCCTCCTCGAAACCTCTCTTTAACTAAGCTTTTTGTCACGCATTCTAATATCTCCTCCTTTGGCTCAGTGTCAATTTTTGTCTGATTAAGCTCCTGTGAAGCTTTCCTACATTGAAGGAGTGATATAAATGCAAGTTAATATTGAACAACCAGATAAAAAGTACCAATTCACAAGCAGCAAGTATAAAGTGAACCAATGAAATTGCTCAGATATTTCCCTCAAACTAGTTTCAGTAATTATCTTGATTTCTCACTGAGGCCTGATTTTTACATGTCTAAAAATGTAACTTATAAGAAAAAATAATTGTAGAAGAAGAAAACCTACTAAACTTAGCTGTAAACTAAGTACAAATACCTACAACAAATTTCCAACAGAAACTCAGCCTCTTTCCCTGGGGTGTAGGCTGTTTTGCCTTTCCAGAGCTTGTAGTGCTTATTTGGTCTTTGCTGCCAAAATTGCCCAGGCTTGGAGTAAGCTGGACCTCAGTTTGCAACCTGAGACAGTTACCATACTGCAATCTTTATGACAAACAAATCTTACTCTTTGCAAAATTTCATTCTGCGATGCAATAGTAATCAATTAAGATCAAGAGTTCATGCGGCCACCTTGCAATAGCTATTTTAGAAACATTGCTCTGAGGACATTGCTAGAGTATGGTTCCACGGGGCTAGGCACCTTCTGCAACTTCATCTAAGTGGCAATTGTTCATTTGTAAATCATAATGATGAGTATTAGCAGACAACTTGGCCACTGAATGGATGAATGCCAAACTATCCGATAGTTATGTAAAAGTGCTTCCAGCAGTGGTCACTGGATCGTCATCAGGAGTGGGCACCCTGCTTGTCTTTGCCTTCCAAAGCGATGGACACTTAAATCAGGTCAGCAGCCCTACTACTAACACGTCGGAGGTCACCTAACTGAGCAGAGACTATGGGCACGATTTTAAAAGCAAAGTGCGGGTGAGTTGGGGGCGGTGGGCAAACAAAATCAGGATTTTCTGGAGCGAGAAGGAATCCCGGACCCAACCCACCGAAAAACGCACACGACCCAGAGCCATCTGGGTGCGTGCGCCGTTCCTGAATCCGGAACCTGGTAACATTCGCAATTCTCCAGTCCTCCGGCACCATCCCTGTGTCTAAGGAGGATTGGAAGATTGTGGCCTGTACTTACGCAAATTCCACCTTTACTTCCCTCAGCAACCTAGGATGCATCCCATCCAGACCTGGTGACTTATCTATTTTAAGTACAGCCAGCCTTTCTTATACCTCCTCTTTATTAATTTTTATCCCATATAGTATCTCAACTATTGAGTTCAGCTTCACAAAAGGTTCAAAAAACTGATAGACATAATTCTTTTAGAAAAGGTGTAAATAGGGAATTCAGACAAACGATTTCACACAGTACAATATACATATGGACTAAATTACCAGGAAATTTAAATAGCTTAAGAGGTAACTAGATGTGGTTCTGGAGAAAGATAGGATTGACATGGTGACAAGGTAAGAAGTTGGGTTTGAGATCGACTGGAAAGATGTGTGCTTGTTGGGCCAAATGGTCCTTTGCTGTTCTTATTTCTAAAATCCCCTGTGCTCCTTCCTTTCCTTGTAACCATGCAACCTGAGGAATTTCAAACTATTTTGGTTTGTGGAACTGGTCAACAACTTTAATAGGCAGTAGTTTCTTTTCTATTATGGTAATCACAACTTTTTGGTGGTGGTTTGAAAATTCACTTACTGGTACACTTATTTTCAACTGAGTTGGATAAATTTTCAGCCCATTTAACAGGTGAGATATTTCTGGATAAGGTTACTGTTGCCTTCTCTTGTTACAGTCAGATAAACACCATCTCATTGTGACTGATAAAGTTCCAAGTCTTCCATTGGAAATGTTCACATTGTTTCTGGAGATTTTGGTTTATTTGTGTGTATCCGTGTAGCCAGGTTGCGGACTCCACAACCTGTCAGCTGTGGCTCAGTGGTTGTACTCTCGCCTCTGAGTCAGAAGGTTGTGGGTTCAAATCCCACTTCAGAGACTTGAACATAAAATCTAGGCTGACATTTCTGTGCAATAGTGAGGGTGTGCTGCACTGTCGGAGGTGCCGTCTTTCAGATGAGATGTTAAACTGAGGCCCCGTCAGCTCTCTCAGCTGGACATAAAAGATCTCATGGTGCAATTGCAAAGAGTGGGGGAGCTCTGGCCAATATTTATCCCTCAACCAACATCACTAAAGCAGATTATCTGGTCACTATCACGTGGGAGTTTGCTGAGCACAATCTGGCTTCTGCACTTCCTGCATTACAACAGTGACTATGCTTCAAGAGTACTTAATTGGCTGTAAAGCACTTTAGGACATTCTGAGGTCGTGAAAGGCACTATATATATATATATATATATATGCAAGCTTTTCTTTCTTTACACGTTACACAATAAGTACTTTGTGAAAAGCTTCCTAAAGGACCCTCTGGAACCATTCAGAAAATAGAATCTTTTTTTCAGGAGTCCAAACTGTATTTCTTCATATTTGTGCCCCTCTGGTGGCTTCAAAAGTCATATCTTCAAATGATAACCAGGGCCCCAAAGGAGTTGGGCATTCATTCTCCCTCCTTTTTTGAATAAACTGGTTATATTGAGTCGACTCAATATAAAGGAATTGCAAATTGAGTTAGGAAAACTGGCAGTGATCTGGCAGCAATTCAGTCCTTTTTCATTTAGTACAAGATCTGTATTTAGGGATTAACACCCCTTGTGATTGATGATTGGTGCTGAATTGTGCCTTGAGGTTCTTTTTCATTGCATGTGCAATCCACAACTCCAAGGACAAGAATGGATCCAGCCTTAGGATGAAGTGTTTTTGGGTGGCAACACATGCCTCTGGTGATTTTGGCAAGTGGATGCATTTCCCTGTTCTCAATATGAATGCATCTGTTACCGCCTGAACACAATTCAATGTAGTAGACAGCACGTGGTCATAAATATGTCCCTCTGGTGGTCTGGGAGTCGTCTTTGACATAGATATTGATTGCTGCAGTCACCTTGACTGTTGCTGGCAGGGTTGTAGCAATGTGGTGTTGTAACATGAAAGGTATTAATTGAGTATGCAGAAGACATCGAAGAAAAGTATCTCTGAGACAAAACACCTCACGCGCCCTGCCAAACAACTCCAATGTGGAGAATGCAAAATAGAGGTAAGTACTGTAATTAGTGGAGTACTGGAAGGGATAACATTCAGCAACAAATGTGTTGTAATCTTAGCTCACACAGGACAATCTGAGCAAATGTTCTTGCCCTCTTTCGGTCAAATGTGCATAGCGGTGCACACACTAAAAGTTAATAGATTGGTATAACCAGGATCGATTGCTTTCTAGTTAAGTTTTCTGGAAAGAATCATTGTCCATGGCTTATTAGACTGGCAATATGTATAAAACATTGTGTCTGGTCTCATACATAACTATTACGCACTGAAAGTTGATATCATTACTTTCTTGAAATTCCCTTTACCTCTTGAAAATCATAAGAATAATTATTTTTTTTTCCAACAGATGATCTATCTACTCCTGATAATTGAATTGCTTTTTGCACTAAAAAACTGAAATATCAAAATATTTTCATTAAGCAATATAAATACAACAACATGCTAAGAAATCAGAAAATTCGAATTAAGAAACTTCAAAGTAAGAGGAGTGGACTTTGTATGGCCCATGTATTGTTACTGCTGTACTGATTGCATCTTATTCCTTTGCTACAGTGGTTCTTTATTGTGGTTCATTTAGGTTTGTCATAGTTTACATTTCTGAAAGGGCAAAAATAAGGGCTAATTTCACATTCGTACAAGTGGTATTATTGATCTTACCATTTGACACAAGGCAGCTTTAATGGAAAAATCATGTTGTTTCATTTGTGGCCTTTCATACCCACACCAGCAGTTACTTAAAGGGCAACGAGCTTGTTACATTTCTTGCATCCCGTGTTTGCATGCAGCAAATCCGGCTATCACAGGGAAAGTCTGAAAATGATTGCTGTTTATGCTGAGGTATTGAAGAGCTCATGATTTTGGAAGTTCACACAAAAGTTGATTTCAAATGGATTGGATTTCTTCTGGGTTAATGTGAGATGTAAGTGCTGCAATCAGCAACCATATTTAGCAGTCAGCTACTGACAAAAGGTCGTCACAGTGTCACTCATTTGTGGCACTGCCATGCTTGAACGAAAAATTACATTCTCACTTCCCTTAACAGCAACGGATGCCTTAACAATTGGGAGCTGGAGTTCACTACCACATTTATGAGCATGCTGCTTGCCTGCCAAATATTCTCTATATGAGGCGTAACCGCTGGTCACTGCCCCCAGTAAAAGCTCACCTACTACACAGAATTTCCCATCGACAATGTAAATGACACAATTCCAAGAGGTCAGGAACGTGTTAACTGAGATTTCACATGCACTGGGTTCTGGAACACAGTCACCTGATTTACTTCTAAATTTTGATATTTCATCATGACATTTTTTTTCTATTTACCAAAGTGTTGATCAAAAATGTGAAATTTTTCAGAGATTCTCAATAGCTCCTTTAAAGTGGTGAACACATGATGGTACAATTGGGTGTTATAAACTCGGTTGTGTTGTTGATTAGTCTTGTCCAAAAATTGCCTGTTAATACTGATAAATCTTGAAAAAACATTTGGGCTGCTTTTGCAGACAATGATATATACTGCAAAACCCAATCCTAATTTCCCTTAGATCAACCGATTGCTAGAGTACCAGCAGAATATATGATGCGTAACCTTATTATCCGTTCTTTGTCTTAGGATCTTTAAAACTGGCTAATACAATAATATGCATTTGACCTCAGTGGACGCATCAACGCTAGTTACACTGCTGAAAGCAGCGCTATGAAAATGCCTGTTTTTTGTTTACTACGGTGAATGGCATTCATCATTATTATATGTTGAGTGATTGCTTTACGTCCTGTCATTAAATGAATAATTTAGTTTTGCATATAGCAGACTTGCAGAACAGACAATCCAATTAACTTCTCATTTATCTATTACGGCTTAAGACCAATTTTAAACCTTGAACTGCTCTAAATGAAGGAATTTGTTTTTTTTGTTGTAGCTTTTTCAGCCTTGGTCATCAGTTTGTACATAAGATATCAACTTTACTCTTTATTGGGTTTTGTAATTTTATGTTGTGTTGTCTCAGACATGGGCCAGGATTTTGACCGAGCCGGGAAGGGGGCGGGGGGTCGAATTGCAGACGGGAAACTCGGAAGTACGGGTTTCCAGAATGTCCTGACAATTTTGACGTAAGGACGTCTGTTATTTCTTTTCTGTCGGTTTGTAGTCTGACAGGCCGGCCTGATTGACAGGCTGGCCTCAGTCGGACCGGAGCAGAGCAAGGAAGAGGAGGTGAAAAGGTAAGTCTTCAGGTAAGTCTTAGATTGTATGGTTGGGGGGGGGGGCATCGACGGGCATGGGGGCACCGATGGGCATGGGGGGTCACGGGGGACAAGGGAGTCAGTCGTCGAGGTGGGGGGGATGTCAGTCACCAGGGGAGTCAGTTATGGGGGTGGTGATTGGGTATCAGTCACCGGGGGATCAGCCACCGGGGGTGTCAGGATCGGTGGCCCGCGATCGTGGAGGGGGGAGGTGATTTTTTGGGGGTGGGGTCCGCAATCATTGGGGGAGGGGGGGTCACGATCGTTGGTCACTGCAAGTAGGCTTGTTGGGCCTGAGAGAAGCACTCCTGCTCCTCCGGACCCACAAGCAGTGCTGGAAAGGCACTTACCTGCAATTTGGCCCTTCTCACCTCCTCTCACA